>NC_080856.1:0-600000 GCF_030435755.1 Ochotona princeps | reverse complement strand
AATAAAGGCGGGCCAGAAGCTGGTAGACCCAAATTCAGGATCCGGCTCTGCCATTACTGGTTGTATTTCTTTGAGGATTGACATATTTTCTAGATTTGTTTCTGTGTCTGCAGAATATGAAAATGAGAATATCAATGAATGCAGAGCTCTCTCTAAATCTATATTCCATTGATTCCATCAGTGGCTACAGACCGTAACTTCGAATGGTCATCGCCCTGCAAGCCAGCCACCCACGTGCCCAGGCCTGTGAGAGCCTGCTTGGTCTGTAGAAGGCTTGTGCCACACTGGACTATCTTGATCTTGGTGCCACTCCCACAGGGCTCATTCAGGGCAGTGAAGAAGCCAGGATTTAGAGCTTCCTCTCCCACTGTGTGACTCACTGTCCACTCCCTGGTTTTTAAAGGAAGTTGTCTAACTCACATTTAGTTCACCACTGCAAAGCACAAACAGTGTTCGCTTCCAGACATTTCACTGAGGACATTGAAAAAAAAAGCACAAAACAAAACTTTGTTGTGACAAAATCAACCTCTTCTAATTTGAATCATTACTTTGTAGATTCTAATTTAAAATATATATATATAGCACTAGCTTCTATGATTTTTTGTTATACTTTATTTTTTTTTGTGGAAACAGACACGTTGGGTCAGCGTCAGAGCCACGTGTCAGCACTGCCCGTGTTACAGCATTGCCTGTGAGTCGTTTCCTTTCGGCTTTTGGTTGGACTGTGTTAGCTTCCTCAGCTGCCAGCAAGTCATCAATCCAGCAAGATATCTCTCCCCGTGCTATATTGGGAAATGCTGTATTTATTCGTATCTAGGTTTACTGAAATAAATGTAACCTCTCAGGGCTTGCAGTCATCTTAGCGTCTCAGCTAGTGAGGTACCTGGACCTCTGACTAACAAATAAGCAGATTTTCTGTCCTGGTTTTATGAAATCACAGCAATGTGCCCATCCTTGAAGCCTTGAGGGTATTAACATTAACCAAAGTGATGCAAAATTCAATTAGGAATTATCTGCTGCTCCCTGCACGATGGTTTTACTTAGGCAGAAAGTGTCTTCTGTTTGAACAGATGAGTGAGATCAAGCAAGTGAGGACTGTCAAAGGATAACTTTCAAAAAGAGCAGAAAAATTATCCTGACATAGAGACCTTCTTCACAGAACCCTCCATAGTAGAACTGGAGCCAGGGGCAAAATGCACTCTAACGGAGCCCCTGAAATGCTTGCTTTTGTAGATAAAACCTGGTTCTGTGAATGTCAGCAGTGACTGTCATCTTAGATTGACTGTTGCAAGGACCTGTGCACATAACTGCAGTAACACTGTGTGCATCGAGTCAGGTGTGGTAGCAAAGGCAGATGACATTGTGTGTTAAATAAACCGAGACAAAGCCACTCTTCCTTCTGGTTTCAAAGCTAGCTTCTGGCTGATGGACTCTTCCCTGACCACTGCCTCAAGCCGTTCGAAAGCAGATAACAACTGCAACACCCAAATGTCAAGAGAGGCTTGAGTTTGAACCCAGCTATGAGAGTCAGAGTTCTGTAGACTTTAGACAAATTACTTAGCTTTACTTGCCTCATCTTAAAGTGGGGATTAAGATTATGTTGTAATATTATGAAGATTAGTAATAAATTATGTATAGTAATTTATAAGTTACCTGGCATATAGAAGCACTCAGTGATTTTTTTTTTGTAGTAAAACTGCATGTGGGACTGGCACAGTGGCATAGAGGCTAGGACAAGCCTGTGTCACTGGCATCCCATTTGGGTGCGAGTTCAGGTCCTGGCTGCTTCACTTCTAGTCCAGGTCCCTGCTTGTGGCCTTGAAAGGCATCTGCAGAAGGTGAAAATCCTTGTGCCCCTGCACTTGTGGGACATGCCTGGAGGAGGAAGCTCCTGGCTTCAAATCTGCTCAGTTCCGGCTGCTGCAGCATTTGGGGAGTGAACCAGCAGATGGAAGACCTCTTTCTCTCTGTCCCTCCTTCTCTCTGTGTATCTGCCTTTCTAATAAAAAAAAAAATCCTAAAACCAAGTTTTATAACTCATATTATTAATCACCATGGCAATATGCCTTTCCATTTCCTGGAAGCACCTCCCCAGCAGTTGGAGACGTGGAGTATTCACTTTTTAATGCCATCCTTTTCATTTATTAAAAGATTTGTTTATTTGAATTACTGGAGGGTGAGAGGAGGGGAGATCTCACACAAGAGTGACCCAGATTTGAGGCATCATCTGCCTCCCCAGGCAGGAAAGCAAAGTTGGAAGTAGAGTAGCCACTGTTCTGTAAGCAGCACCCACATGAAAGGCTGGGGAGTTTAACCTGTTACATCACAACTGTAGTCCCTATCACATCCTTAAGTCTCTTGGCTGCTTAGGCTGCTAACAGAAGCTCTAACTGGTGAAACCCAGGGAGCTGACCTTGGCTGTGGTTGGTTTTTGGAAGAATAAGTTATAGTCATTTGCCCATGTAGACTACTACTTAACTCATGATGCTCTGCGGTACGTGACCTCCTGGTGCTAAGCCTCAGCCCTGGCTGGCATGCCCTTTGCAGTTCCCTTGGGACACAACTGCATTTGTGAACCATGAATTTTATGTGATGCTGGCAGAGGGCCAGAATGTTTCTATATTTTCCAACCAAATTGCTCAGCCATCTTTATGCTCTTGAACTCTGCTGCATTTAAGGAGTACAATAAAGGAAGCATTCAGTGAACTGTGTGGAGAATTGGTATATGGGATCATTGCTTGCAGGTAGTTTGGAAACTACAAAGTTTGCTTGACTTTTTGAGATTTTATGTATGTGTTTAAAGATTGATTGATTGATTGATTCAAGAGAGTCAGAGAGGAGGAGAGGTGAGGGAGAGAGAGAGAGAGAACTCCCATCCATTGTTTAATTCTCTAGGCATTTTTAATAGCCAGAACTGGACCAAACCAAATCCAAAGAGAAAGGGCACTTCAGCTGGGTCTCCCACACAGGTGGCGGAGACCCACATATTAAGGCTTTTCCACTGGACTCTGACACAATTACAAAGCTAGCTAGGCTGCTTCTTCCATTTAATACAGTATACTAAGAGATGGGTTGGGGGCAGTGATGCTTTCAAAGTTATTAAACTATTATATCTCACTTCATTGCTCAGACTGCTAGTTGAATAAATGAAGAGAAATTTTATGCAGTTGATGAAGTTCACTGTTTTATCAGATTTGGTTTGTTTTCTTTGGGTGACTTATGAATGTGATAATTCTAATGTTCTTGGAGAATAGGAACCTTTAGGTTCCAAAGAACCATGTTATCCTTCTATTTTCAGCGACAACTTTATTAACACCTATCTTAGCAATGCGAGTAAATAAAATGCAAGAAAACCACCTTTTTTCTTACAGTACTGTATCATTTGATTAGCACATGGGTTGTTTGCTGTACTTTTTTTGTTTTTCATCATCATTTACTAGGCAAGGGGCAAGTAGAAGTGCTTGTAGTAGTCACAGTGGTCGTTGAACCCCAGACTTAAGAGACCCTAAGAGTTAAGACTTCAAGAGACCCTAAGAGTTCAGAAAAATACATCTTCCGTATCCTAATTTGAGAAAATATATCTTAGTAATTATTTGGTGGGTATATTGACCTGATTCCTTTGAATGTCTTCTAATTTGGGTCCTTGGTCTTTGCCTTTTCTGGGTATTCGCTCGGTTGAATGTGGCGATACATGAAAAGCCCTGGACATCAGTGTTCAGGGGATGGAGCTCAGGCTTTTTCTTTCCCCAGGAGTTCGATCTTCTCAGGCATGACATTGGTGGTGGGCTCCACCCAGGGAGCTGCCAGCACAGGCCAGTTGTAATGATGCTTTTGGATTTCTTCAGAGGCTGTAATTAAATGACATCACTGAGTCTTAAATGCATCCGCTGTGAAAGTCAGAAGGCTAAATTATCCCATTAAAGAGAGAAAAGTGTTAGTTGGTGCTAAAGCATCCGTAGCTTAGTATGCGGAAGAGTTGCTTGGGGAAAGCTGTTGAAAGTCAGTTGAGCATGGAACAGTGTAAGATTGGGATGCTGAGAGGCCATGGGTTCAGAACAGGCTGTTCAAGAATCACAGCTGTGCTCAGACTAAGTTTTTGAAAGAGAAGGCCTTTGAACACCTCCTTTCCCCAGTAGAATTAACTGCTTGGCTCCTGGTTTTCAGTCCTAGCTGCTGTCCTGTTCTGTAGCCTCCAAGAGACAGCGGCAGCCAGCTGACCACAGAAGAGTACAGTGTGGGTGACACCAAGACGGTGTTTTCATTTCCTGTAGGGCCTACTGGCTGTACTCCATTAAGACACAGGCGGTTGCATCCCCAGTCTAGTTCATTAATCCAGATTATGGCTCCTAGCACTAAGGTGTCTGGAAACTCCCAGGTTTCGTCAGAGTTGGAATAATAGCTTAAAATCAGACCCCCTATATTTGGCTCAGTGGATAACTTCTAGAGTTAAAAATATTATTCTTGTACATTAAAAATTTGGTTCTTTTTTTCAGTTATCAGTTTTGCTGCTTTAAATATTAAAAATACAACATTTAATGAAGTCTTAGGGTTTTTCACTAATCATTCTTTAATGCTTTCATAGAATTGAGACATTTTTTCAGTTGGTTGAGAAGATCTGGAATCACTTGGACAAAAGCCAGCTGAATTCCTTCCTCTCCTAGGATCTCCACTTCCTGGCTCCCGCATTCCTACATGTCTGAGGAGACCTTTATATCCAGTGCACCTGGGGTCAGGGAAATGGATGGGAGAGAGAAATGGCTCTGCTTTATTATTGGTGGAACACATTTTTTTTTAATCTTCTCAAGTTCTTTCCAACATGCCAAGTGTAGCAAAACAGAATTTTTGTTTTTGCTTCATTTTATTGAAAATAAAGGAAGCTAATATAAAACACAAAAAGAGTAATTCTTAAGATTCCTGGAACACCTTAGAGAATGCAGTCCTTTGGAAATGAGGCAGCTGCAGGGACCTTAGCAAGAGCCCTGTGTGAGTCCTCTCCCTGAACTGCTTCTGTCACACAGCTGGTCAGCCACCGCTGTGGTTCACGTCGCTCATTGTGGCCAGAGATTTTGGATCCAAACAAGCCTCCCTCTGGGATAGGTGTGCCATGCACAAAGCATCCATGTTGCTGAGATCAGAGGGAAAGCCATAGGGGAAATCAGTAGACCTAAAGGCCGGAGTCAAGGAGTTTTATGGGCCAGCATCCTCATCCAAGCTCTCAGAGTATCTGATCCCTGAGAGTTTGGCACACTCTGTATAGGACAGCGTTTTCCTGCAGCTGCAGGCCGCTGCGATGGCCTGTTCTCTAAGTCTTTTTATATTTTGCTGCCCTTTATTCACTTATTTGCCACTTCTTCCCCTTCGAGCCAAAGGCCATGTAAGAGTCCACGGTGACAGCTTCATCGTCCCAGCTATTAGAAAGCGTACGGTTTATGTATCTCATATTACAGTTTCCCTCCCAGTCATCCTGGCAATAAAGAAGAATAAAGTTGAAAAAAGAATGAAAGATCATATTCTTTGTGCCCCATCAAAATGTATTATTCTAATATGTATTCACTTATATACTATTCTTACCATATTATGCTAGAATTCTGGAAAATGGAAAGATGTTAGAACAGTGTCTAAATTCAAATATTTTACAATTTTTACTACTAGCGATGTAAGCATAGGAGTAGTTAAAACTATATTTCAAGGTGTAAGTACTTCAATTTCTAAATGACGCATGTATAGACAGGAAATGTTTTCTCCATAAAATATTAAGGATTCTTGAATAGCAGCAGTAATGATAAGTAGTACTTGCAGCCCAGTACTATATTGAGCACTTTTTATGGGTTCACTCATTTAATCTCCCAGTATTTAGGTGATATTGTTTTATGGGTAAAGAGACAAGCTCTTGGCCTTAGTCGTCTTAAGCTGCTACAAATGTCATGAACTGGGTGACTTAAACTTGACACTGATTCTTCCCGGTTCTGTGGGCGGCAGCTGGGCTCCTTGACAGAACTTCTGTACGGGCTGTCTCACTGGGGGCGGACAACCAGCAGCCCCCTGTTGTCTCTGATAGGAGTGCTTATTCCATCATGATGCCTGTCCCCAGGACCACGTGTGAACCTTGTTGCCTTTCAAGTGCTCATCTCCTCTCACCATTTACCTTGAGGGTCAGGGCTTCGGGTGGGACTTCATTTAATTCATAACACATAGAGACATTGAATAACCTCACAGTCACACACACAGTGGTGGTATGAACTACATATTTGTACCAAATGCTGCGTCCTTAGCCTTTCTGAAATACGTTTCCTAGGGAAATGTCCATCAGGAAGGGAACTTGAATGCAGTTCATGCATATTCCAGACACTGTGGTTGGGTGTTTGGCTGATTCTCCTGCTCCTTCATTTGCTGTAGCTGTTCCTCTTTGGGCTCCACCTCATCTTCTCTCACTGGAGAATCTCAGGACTCAGCTTGGGCCCCCCACCCCTCTTCTTTTCCCTATCAGCACCACTCCCTAATGTCACAGCTGTAAATTCCAGCTCCCCACTGCCAGCTTCCAGACTTTTATCTGTGGTTCCAGGCTTTCCTCTTGACGATCCGAAATCCAACTGCTCAACATTTTAAATTCACTTTGTCCAAAAGAAAACGCCACACACCTCCCCTAAAACTGTTCATTTCATTGTCTTGCTCATTTCAGTATGTGAACTATCTTATTCATACTGAAACACTCGAGCTTTGCTCTAGCCTGTCTCTTTATAATCTAGGCACAATACACCATCAGAGTGCCCTGTGAATGCAAAGGCAGACTATGGACCTTGGTAAGGCTGCAGCTTGAAACCCTGATCACAAAGGATGATGGAAGCAGAAGAAAGCCGGGGTCTCAGACTTCTCAGAACCAGCATCTACTCTGCAAAGTGATGAGAGTTTTGGTCATTCCCTCTTGATCTGAGAGGTTTTGGAACACAAGTTGGAGAAAAACCCACTGCTTTAGGACACTTTGCATCCTGCTGACTTGTTCATTTCTAGGCCATGTCTCCCACTCACCTGTCTGCACAAGAGGGGCACTGCTTTGCAGATGTGTTCAGTGTTTATTTCAACACACTCTAATGTAATTTCACACTAGTGTGAAGGGATCATTATTTGATGGTAAAACTAAAGCCATGTAGTTTATTGGGAAGATCAGGAGAAGATTTGAAAACCATGCGCTCTGGGCCAGTGCTGACTGTATGATACTCTTGATCAGATTATTGAACTCTGTACCTCAATCTGGTTGTAAGTTTGTATATAAAATTGTATCACCATTATAACACCTACTGGCTCACTTATCAGTCTTACTTATCATTTCAAGGGGAGAATGCTTTTTGTAGGTTAGAACAAGGAAAGACCTTGTCTTTTCCATTTCATTTTCTGATACAGTGTTGTTATAAGTAGTGATGCATAGTAGTCATTGAGCCCAGCAGTTAGGATGTTGGTGAAGATGCCCACACCCTGTTTAGAAGTTATGTGCCTTCCATTCCAGCTTCTGGCTCCTGACTCTGGCTTCCTGCCAAAGCAGACCCTAGGAGCTCCAATGATGAGATCCCACAACCCATTTAGGAAACCTGGGGTTGAGTTCCTGGCTCCCAGCCTCCGCCGAGCCCCAAATGAGACTGTGAGGGCATTTGGAGTCAACAGATGACAGCTCCCCATCTCTCTGCACCTCGAACAGATATTGTCAGAGCATAGCGAGAGGCTCTATGTGTAAACTATGTAAATGCTGAAGCCTTGTTACACTTGGTTTCCCACTCTCCACCTTTAGATAGTCAGCATACTGACCATCTAGTTTAAAGTATCCAAGGACTTGGCACTTTTTGGGACAGTGAGATCTTCAACCTGTTGACCACATAATTAGGTGAAGTATATATTCTCAGGAAACAGGTCTAATGCCATCAGTGGCTGGCAGCTGCCGCAAGAGTCAGAGGCTGCCTCCGGCCTCATGAATAATGAGCACAGAACTGACACGACCTCATCTTCCTGGCAGAAATAGGGGCCAGCCTACTTCACAGTACGAAGATGGTTGGAGAATTGGTGATTGCTGAGTGAAATACAGACCCCCCAGCTGGAGAAGAAATAAGCTTTTTCAGGAGCAATAGAGCATGCAGTAAAATGTAGACAGGAAAGGAATTTGATGAATTGATTTTTCCTGGAAAAGTCTGAGAGATGTCTTCACCTGAGATTGCTTGATAGTCCTAAAGCTGTAGGCTGCTAATGAGCCCCTTCCCATCCCAATGGGAGCACTTGCATGTGTCTGAGCGCTGAAGAAGCAAAGACAGGCAATGCAAAACCATGATTGAGTTTCCTGGAACTGTGGGAGTTATTACAGCAACCCCTAAAAATTGCACCATAGTGATAAAACAGGCACTACTGGTAGAAAGTGCTGAGAGCTATTTGCCTCTCACACATTCACATACTCTCCCTGGATCACATCTTATGCATTTTGTGGGTACCACAGGCATTCAATTTGAAATAAGTGGTTAGGCAAATCATTCATGTAATTCCTCTCCCATTCCTGGAGCTACATTATCTCCTAGTTAAGACTTACAGTCAGTTAGTAACTGAAGAGAAGGCTCCATAGCTGAAGTATTCTTCACTTCCACAAGTAGCCCTTTCCGGATTGAAGCTTGCAGGTAGAATGTCTTGTTTACCACCAGGGCCGTTGTCAAGTATGTGGTCCCAGTGCATAAAACTCTATTAGAAAATAATCAGGAATCAAAAAAGACATTTAACCCAACTTTCTGTAGCATGGAGGGAGATGTACATTCCATCGATTGAATTATCGGCATAAATACCTACTTTAGTTATAGGCGTAATTAGGCTTTAGTGAAAGAAGACATTTATGTAGATTTGGGGACATGAAATGTTTTAATCATTGAAGTATCACTTTTTGTCAGGGCTGAATATTAGAGACTGTTGTTGAACTACAGATCCTCTTCTCCATCCAGAACATTCCAGAGCAAGGAGAAATCTGGCAGCTGATCTCAGTCTCTGTCCATCACTGATGCCCAGCTTCTGGACATCTGGGCAGTGATGATAAGGCTCACAGGTTATTTCCAGTGCAGTCATGAGTAGGAATGCATTCTTGATATGTCTGGAAAATTACAAAGAGTGTATTTTTTGTAAGTATTTTGACTGGAAATTTTGCATCCCGAGGTGTGGCGCATAGTGTATCTTCACAGGAGTAGGAATTGAGTGCACCTAGTTTAATTCCGTGTCTATAGCTCCGGTGAAGGGGCATACATGGTAGAGACTTGAGTATGGGCACATGAATGACTTGGATATGCTGTGAGAAAAGCATTGTTAGGTGTAAGCAAGATTGGCCACAGCTTCACTTGGGTGTAGCCTATGGGGCCACCATCATTTGAGGGTACTTTTTTTGTGAAAAAAAATGTACTTAAAAGACTAGAGGTTTTTGCTACCAAAAAAAAAAAAATCCATGTGTAGTGTTCTCATGTCACTTATTTCCCTCGGAATTTTTGAAGATTCTTCATATTTGTGGTTGTCTGTTGACTAAAAGCATCCTTAGGCGATGCATTGTGATTATCCATTAAATGTTTAGATGAGTAGGTGGAAGAGGAACTAACCAGAAGCTCAATGGGCAATTGCATAAATCTGAATTACTTTGCTTATAAAGAGGAAATTATTGTTCACTGAATGCAGTTTGGATGGTAAAAGGAGAATGTCAAAAAAAATTCTCCGCAAGATTGAATGAGTATAGTAAGTTGGTATGGAAACTACCGGGAACAGTTGCAAAGCAGGTGCCAGAAAAGGTCTTGCTGCAAGATGAGCCATGGGGCGATGCCAGAACCAGCTAGAGCTGTTTGTTCCCTGGCCTTCCCACCACAAACTATATTATCTAAAACAGATCTGGTTTCCTTATGTGTTTAATCCTTGTTCAATAAAAATGTTACCTGAGATTTAAAAGTCAAGCATCCATGAATCTAGGTAAAAATTAGCTCTAGAGTGTCTTCTTTCTTTGGTTGTTGGGTCTCTTCAGCGTGGATACATGATTGCCTGTTGCTTCACGTTGAGACTGCTGAGTTGGATGTGGCGATGTGTGGCTCCTGGCGGTGTAGGGAAGCTGATGCTGGCCTTGGGTCCGGGAGGAATGTTTGGAAGCCTGGCTTGTGCAGTCTACGGCACTGACAGCTCACAGCCCCGGGTTAGGCATCTCAGCTAAGGGAGTTCAATCCCCGTCTCCAGTGTCCCTCTCCTTGGGACGCTCCTTTCTTCACTGATGCACTCTTAAATTTGCTTCAAGATAATTAGTGTGTCACAGCCCTGCTGTTTCATCATTTAAAATGCTTCCAAAGATACTTTTCTGCATTGACCATAGAAGGTGGTTTTTCTCTATTTATATCTGAGGTGTTTTGGTTTTTAGATGAATGGAATTTTTAGAAAACTGTTGTAAGAGAAAATTGTTCACAAGTAGCAGAAATCTAAATTACCATGCCATAATGCAGTCGTAAGTGGAGTTATTGTAAAATGTACATTTTTTCCTCCAAAATGGAAAAATGGAGGCAGTCCTAATGTTCTGAAAAAGTCTATAGAAACAGTGTGCATTTACAGTTTCTGAAAGTACTGAATAATAGAAAAGCTTGGTCCCTTCCGATCTGGACGTTCAGTAGAGTAAGAGACACACGAAGGCTAGGTCGGCTTCCAGGGCCTCCCCTGAGAACTTCAGCAGGCCTGTTGTCAGAAGAAGGTAGAAGTGGATCCGTTACACAAGGGCTTTTCTGAGCAATCCTGCCCCTTGTCTCCTGTCTTTTTTTTTTTTTTTAACCTTTGAAAATGAGGTGATTATGGTGAGAGCAAACTCAAGGTATCCAGTTGACAAGGGGGAAAACATGGTAAAACTGAGGCCTGCAGGTGTTGAAAGAGCAGCTTCAGCTGTGGCCTTTGCACCCCATGTTGGTGCTTTTGATTCTAGAGATTGGAAGGCACTACTGGAGGCAATCACACCTCTGAGGCTGGGCTGTACTTATCAGGTGCCTCACCTAACTTGAGCTTGGGTCTCAGATACACACCTCCAAAGAGGGTTCCTGCCTCACATTACCCTTCTAATTAGGATAAAATGGCCCCTTGTGCATTTGCAAGCCGTTTTCTCTCAATACTACTCGTACATAGTGACAAATCCCTTGAAGAGTTGGATTTCATGTCCCTCACTTGGGAAAACAATTTTCTCATTGAGGGCCTAGGCCATTATTGTGCTGCTGCGAGACTTGCATCTGCCCATCACCACCCACTTCCTAATTTCTGTAGTCAAGTTGAACCCTTTATGATGTTTTAAGGAAGTGATGTAAAAGATGAAGACTACCTTGGTTTTTATCTTATATGAAAGAAGAATTTCCATATGACCAGATCAGTGAGCAAAGCAGGATTTTTTGAAGACAGAAATCTACCACAGCAACATGATGGAGAGTGGGGAGAGTCCCAGGAGGAAGTTTTAAAATCTAGTCTAACTATAGCCTTTTAAGCACAATTTTGGGAGGAAAAAAAGTAGAAAAACAGTTTAACCATCTATGAGAGGGAACTCAAAAGGCCAGAATTCTAATCCTACCTAGCTTGCACAAAACAAAAATCTATCCAAAGCATATGATTGGTAACTTTGTTTTTTCCATGTTTCATGATAAGCTAACATTCTTATGGTTGGACTGGAAGCCAAGAGGAATGGGATTTACATTCCACTAGGGAGTCCACTCTAACTGCCTCTCTTTGCTGCTATGATAAAACTAGCAACTCGGATTAATTGGTATTCTGCCTTGCTGAAGGCAGCTTCTGGAGCAAGGGAAGCATCCTATACACTTTCAAAGGGCTTCCCCATTTCCTCATTCAACAGGGACATGACACTGACCACCTAATGAGGCTCCACAAGTGTGTTCCTAAGGGTGGAGGATATGTGGCCTGCTAGTGATCTGGCCCCACAGAGACTACCTCAAGTGGAACTCAAAATTCTATAAATCTGTAGAAGGCTACTTTGTAACTTGATAATTTTGTAAGGCCCGCAAGAATTACTATAAATCTCCAAATGCCCTTGGAAGAAAAAAGGTCCCCATGCCTGCTCTCGAGACCCTGTAACATGCACATTGAGGAGAGTGCAGCGTTAGGGCTGTTTCCATCTTGACCGCCCCAGTGAGTCAGAGGCGAAGTGTCTGTCTCCCTGTGTGAATGGTGAATTATTTCAGAAAGCCCTGGCAGTTCAGCTTGTCGCTGACTGTACGGCTGACATTGAAGGAGCAGAGCCTGCTTTTCCTACTCCGAAGCTCCTAGTTTGCAATGTTACTGAGATCTCAGAATCAAATCACCTTTTTTCCAATTCTGAATTTTCATTGTTAGACTGTTCCATTTCTTAGCACCTTAGAAGCACTTCCTTCAATTCAGTTCATTCACATTTCAGCTCTTTCATCCATCATTATGTTCATTTCTGTATGCTTTTCTGCAGACACCGCCCCGGCCACTGTCGATAGCCCAGTGTCTGTGATGGACTGTGGCTGACCACATCGCCCCTGGCAGCAGTGCTACCAAGCACGCATCTCCCAGTCTGATCATTGTACATGCCGTCTTATATGTTAAATTACAGATCCTGTGTACTCAAAGAGCTTGTTTTTGAAAAACAACCAGGTATCACACAAGCAAATTTATGCATAATCATTGTTGGTTTTAACTATCCCCCTCAATAAATAAGGAATAAACACGCTTAGAAAATAATGAACAAGGATAATGGGGCTGCTTTACCTTCTGACCACACCATGGGAGTAAACTCATCATGAAAGGACTGTGAAGTCCCCTGCTTTAGTTGTCCAGCACTTGCTGTCCCCTTGCCTTCAGAGCTGTCATAGTGTGTCGACCCTCTGATCCTTGCAGCTGGGGACTTATTAGTCTTTATGGCCTCTGGAATGAATATTCATAATGAGACAGTAGCATTATTTCTGATCCCTTTTGGTGTCTCATGGGAATTACTCTTAGCAATGATGAAAGCCAATAAAAAGACCTTGTCATGCTAGCACTCCGCACTCCACATGGAATCATGGGATGTCGAGCTGTGCTCCAAGGGTGAAGTCTGTTGAGGCCCAGGGTTACATAGTTAGCAATAGCGTGATCAGGTTAGGATCCATGTCCTTTTTCATTCTCGTGGAAGATTTGAAGCTCCAGGAATCTAATTAGAATTGCACTGTGATGCTGAGACACCTATGGCAAAGCCACCCACTGAGCGTTCCAGAATAGAATACCCGTCGTAATAGAGGCTTTGAAGTATCTGCAATTACTTTGGGTCATTAATTTCATTAACTGTGTCAGAATGGTTCTCATTTTCAAAATTATCATTATTAACAACTGCTTTTTTTTTAGGGTTTATTTGTTTAGTTGAAAGAGATATGGAGAAGGCTATCACAGTGACTCAGTAGGCTAATCCTCTACCCACAGGCACCAGCATCCCATATCGGCTCCAGTTCATCTCCCAGCTGTTCCACTTCCCATCTAGCTTCCTGCCTGTGGCCTGGGAAAATAGTGGAGGACAGCCCAAGTCCTTGGCACCCTGTACCCACATGGGAGACCTGGAAGAGGTTGTTGGCTCCTGGCTTCAGATTGGCTCGGCTCTAGCTGTTATGGCCATCTGAGGAAGAGTAATCCAGTGGATAGAAGATCTTTCTCTTTGTCTCTCCCTCTATTAATCTTTCTTTCCAAGTGTGTGTGTGTGTGTGTGTGTGTGTGTGTGTGTGTGTGTGTGTCTCACAGGGTGGGAGGGTGGATTGAAGGGGGAGGACAGGAGGTATGGGTTGGAAAGGGACAGGGAGAGATGGGCTGCCTGCTGATTCACTCCTCAAATGGCCACAAAGGCTACAGGGCTGGGCCAGGCCAAAACCAAGAGCTAGGGGTTTTTCCCAGATCTCCCATGTAGGTGCAGAGGTCTAAGCCCTTGGGCTGACTTCCACTGATTTCGCAGCTACATTAGCAGGGAGCTGGATCAGAAGTGCTGCAGCCATAACTCAAACTCGCATTCTTTCAGATGCTGGCAACTCAGGCAGTGGCTTTAATGGCTGTGCCACAACACTGACCCTAAAGGCCACGGTAAGAGATCCTTCGATCCAGTGATGAAGTCTATGCAGTACCTGTTATGCGTGCTCGTCTCTCTAATGAGTAGAGTGCAGAATATGGAAAGTAGGATCTTTTTGCTTTCTTTTAACTTCTTTTTTCTAATTGTGAACTTCCTATGAAGATTTATGATTATAAAATAAGTATTATTATTGTGTTTTAACTTCTTAAATAGATTCTAATTATCGAGCCTTTATATGTTTCAGTTAAATTCTACTAATCTTTGTCCATAGGCAGCTTATCTTAGTGTTTCACATCTTCAGATGTCTTAATGCAACGAGGTCAAATGAAGCAAGTGCTTTTACTTTGCCAAAGTGCAAACAGAAAAGGACTGCATTGTTCCTGGGCAGGGTACTGGCTGGCCATAATGTGGAAGTGTGGTCAGAGCCCTCCCTGATTCAGGCTGCCCAGGGAGTCTCCTCCCTGGGTCAAGGATGAGCTGTATCGCTTTACGTAACTAACAGAGACATGACATCCACAGAAAATTGGGTTAACAAGATTATTTCTGGTATCCTTGTCTTTGCTTTTATTTGGAAGACACCTGACTTTGTGGAAGGGTTCCTCCCCGAGTTATGTCCCTGGGAAGCTAATTATTCATTCAGAGTGTAATGAGAGACCCTGCCATCTGTCTGCCACTTTAATAGAGTGTCAGCACATCCCCAATAGGATGTAATTGGATTGACAGACACAAAGCCAGTTATTAGACTGTTATAATCTGATGGGGGGAGGCGGAGAAGCACACGAGTGTAACAAAGTGATCTGATGTGTCTGCTGTTCTCGGGACACACTGTCCGCCACCCAGAATTACTGGGCGCTGAACGCCTTGACCGGCTCTGAATTCACTCAGAATGCATTCCTGCATTCTTATTACAAATCATTATAATGCAATCTAATAAAACACAGTTTGCATAAAGATGGGGCCCATTTATAAAACTGTCACCGTAGCCACTCTATTAACAGAGCCATTTTAAAGATTTATTATGAGCATATGTTACTTTTTACAGGGAGCCAGATTGGGAGCTGTAGGATTTGAACATGCAAGAATGTGCTACTGATGATAATTCACAAAAAAATTAAAGCTATTCTGTCCAAGCAATGTCATTAAACTCATACTCCTTCCTGTTCAGAGGCAATCATCAAATAGCACTCTTAATGAGGCATTTGTGAAAGGTGACAAAATCTAAATCAGTGTTTTATAATCACTTCCTTCTTGTTTAATAGCTTCTAGATTTACTTATAGGTGGTTCTGATGGTCAGAGAGCACATGGGAAGGCCTGTGAGTGTTTGGCAGCAGACTGGCTTCTGGGCTTTATTGTCCAAATAAACGTGGCTGGCTAGCCACGGTAGAAAGAAGTGGGAATGACCATTTCTCCTTTCACTCACTAAGAATCATACACCTGCTCGGTATAATGCCCTGAGCTTCTAGTTCTCAGATTGCCCACAAGAACTAGACAGGAGCCCAACAGGGATTGTTTGCATTCAGTAGTGTCCAGATCACACCTGCAAAGTGTGGGTCACCTTCCTAAGTTCCAAATATTCAACTTTAGCCAAACTAAGCCCCTGTCCTCACAGAGCTTAACTTCTAGCCGGAGATGGGATGTCCACATATGTGATACCATGAAGGGTGATACAGCATGAATAGGGAGCTATTTAAATGGCAGGCTTTCCATGAACATCTTCACAAATTACCCTATGTGCAAACTTCAGGGACAAAGTGAGATGTAGCACTCCCCAAAGGAAAAGCAGACCAAACTGGGGGCCCAGGATGATGTATTTTTGTCGGTGTCCCCACCACAACATTGCTTTCTGCCAGCTTCCTTTGCCTAATGACGGTCCTCAATATTTCTTATTTGCAAGCTAGGGAATACTGGTAATGTGTATGGAAGTCTGTTGTAAAACTAAAAACTCTACATAATAAACAGATGAGCTGCTTCATAAGCTTCAGCTAAACTGTAGCGAATCACATGGTGTAGTGATGTATCTTTTATGATATATTCTAATTGGATGAGCACCATAAAATGATTCACTACTACAAAATGAGTGCTATTATGTTCAAGGCCCTCTGCTTTATGTACATTAAGGGAACAGAAGACACTACAGCAGTCCATCCGTCTCTGACAACCTTACACTGGTCCTGCAAAGCTGGTGTTTTTTCCCCATTTTGTCACCTGGGAGCCTGGGTCATCAGAGAAGACTCAAGATAAGATATATGGGAGATCTGAGCTTGTCCAACCCCACACCCTGTGCTCTTCTGTGTACCCCGTGACCTAGAGCTTACTGTAAGCACCACCCTGTGTTAAGAATCATGGGGGACAGAGAAGGGATGTAGGCACAGCTCCTGTTCTCAGACATGAAGATGCAGTTGGGGAGAAATAATTACTTGAGAAATGATCCAGGGCAGAGAAAGATGAGTTGGGAACACATAATTGCATTCCTTGGACTAGGAAAGCTGGGAAGAGACAGAGATAAATAAAGATTGGAGACAGTAAGCCTGGAGCTGCTTTGAAAGAAAGTCAGGTAGGATTTAGGTAGCCTGTGTCGTAGAATTCCAATCATGTTTCAGTGTTAGAATCTGCAACTGGACCCATGGTGAAAATTGGATATCACCGTAATTACCCTTAAAAACTGCCTAGCCAATTGGAGGAAAACTACTGCTTTCAACATTGCTGCTAGATATCCCTCCAGTTTGTTCTCACAGTCAGGTCATTATCCAAAAGAAAAATTTGCTTTTTTAATCATCAGGATTGCATTTCCTTAAAACAGACTTACTTTAGAATACTAGGTCATACAGTCATATTCAGAGCAGCTGGTTGCGTGAATCATGATAGGCAGCCAAGGCTGGGGGCCTGGATTTGTGTCTAGCATCCTGCCTCCCCCAGAGCATGTTCTCATGCAGGGGAGTGGCAAGCTGCAGGCCTTGTGGCTGCATTTGCTCTTCTCTCAGCCCAAACACCACTGACCACTAATGTACTGGGTATGGGTGTACTGAAACCTCACTGAAATGGGAATGCATCCCAAATTGTAGAAAAGCATTACCCAAGGATTCAGAACAGAAGTAATTTTGGATTCTCAAGAAAGAATCAAGCAAGCATCCTGAAAACATATGAGAAAGAAGTCATGGCCAGATCACGTCGGAAGAAGAAATTGAGTCTCAGATGGAAATGCAAGCCACTAAAGGCTTTTGCTTAGAGATGTTTAATGCCCATTAATCCAGGACGAGGAGTGGAAAAGACCATCCCAAAGCTAGTTTCAGTAATCTGGAAGAGGGTGTAGATTCGAATGACAGATAAGCTCTAACTGGGGAGCTTGTTGGGAGGTGATTTTTATTGCCTTTCACCTGGATCTTATTAAAGCGATTGAATTAAAGCCACACATTCAGAGGTACAGGTTGTCTATCAAGAATTGAGAGAATCAGCTAACTATCTATCCTATCTTCTTTGCTCCGTCTCTAAACATACTTAAACATTGCTTCCTGAAACAACAACCATGAGATGTTGGGGTATTGAGCAATAAATATGAAAGTGACTCAAAAATTATGAATAACTAAAGCGTTGTTATTACTGGTATGTAGCTGTCATCTCTTTTGAATTTTCTTAAAATTATATTTAAATTAGATAGATTTAGATATATTTGAAAAATACCATGTCCTTCAGTGATCCACCTTCTAGCAGTCCTAATTCTGCTTTGTTAGGACAGCACTTTCTAGAGAGGTAACATACCAAGAGGAAAACTCCCTTCTCTTTACCAGACCCGAGGTCATCACTGTGGTTTTCCTTATGAGGCTTGGAATGACCCACAACTCTAAAAGTTCTCCTCTAACAGCTGCCCTTTGCTATCCTTATAACAAAGCATTGTATTATGGTCCTTTTGTTAAATAATGTCCCTGCACTGGAGTTTCAATCCTCTGATAATAAAAATTTCTCTTTCTTTATTTCAAAAGTTAGAAACAACAATCAAAGCAGACTCATTCAGGAAAACTCTTCTCAGGGATGCCTTGGTCATTGCTTTCAATGACCACATAACTGACAGTGTCGACATGTAATGTGACACCTTATCCCAGCGTGGACACTTAACAGGCGTGCTTTTTTTTGGTCTCCAGTAACAACAGTACGAGCGTCGACCATATGCAACATCTCACCTCTGTGAGCAGGAGAGAAAAATGTTAAAGATTTCCCATGCTTTTGTTGCCTTCTATCATTTGTACTTTACATGCATTATCTTGGAGAACAGATTGATTTAGCCTTTGGTCAAAATTGGTCAAGCCTTCTTTTTCCAAGTAAATACAAGGGTTGTTACATGGCAGCTGCCCAGGAGCCCTGACTTAAATGCAGACACCTGCCAGATATGTTAACATAGTGGATGATGAAGGCACGACGTGGGGGCCCAGTGATTAAAGAGTGTGAAGGCGGCACTCCTTGCACTCTGTATCACTTTCTTCACAGTGCTGTCTGTTCCTGTGCTCGTTTCCAAGGGGAGTGGGATGGAGGCTAGCAGCATGGAAACCTGTAATGTGGAACAATTTTCTTCTTACTTGCTGTGAGCTTGACATTGCTTTCTAACATTTTCTCATTTTCCATTCTGTTGTTGGTCAAGTATGTTATGTTGCTCTTGATGAATGATTTCTCCTTCTACTAGTACATAACCAGTACTTAGCATGTTAATAATTTTTCACCCACATTGCTGTTTGTGGTTTCAAAATACTCCCTGAAAGTGGAGACTCAGACATGTGCATAAAGGAAGTGATCTCTAATGGGGGCAGAGAAGACACAGTTGTGAAATGACCATAAATGCTGGCCAGTAGTAAATAAACGCGTGCTTTTGTTACATATGGTTGGTGAAGTCTAGCCCTAAGGTAGCTGCTTAGCATCGTGGACATTTTCAGAACAGCCTTGGCATCTCACTTCACAGAGTAGGTTTGTAGTGCACTGCTGCCCTAGGCCTTGAGAGGAAAACCGTTCCATCCGTCTGCCTACCCTCGGCCTAGAGTCTATAAAGTGAGGTAGGGTATGGCTAAGTTCTAGAATGAGTCTATCTGGAGCATAGCTCTTAGTTCCTTTTCTTTCTGCATTGAATGATTTCATACTTTTTCTTTATACTTCCACCATCACTCACAGGAAAAATATATATGTATTTTGTGTCAGGATCTAGTAGTGTATGCCTACATATGTATGAATAAAATGTATTACTTTATATATGTATGTAAATTACAGAAAATAGCTTGCCAAGGTCACATGTAACATACTCTGATGTTCCCTGTCCTGTCCAGTCCTCTCCCACTCCATCCCTGTGCTGATTGCAGCCCTTCAGTTGTATTTCATGATTGGTAGTAGGGATGTGAACTGTGGCTTAGATTCAGCCCAGCTCTACTCTATACTTCTTTTAGAATCATTCTGTTTTGTCTGTCTCAACATTCCTACTGTCTGGTAATGGTTGACATGGAGTAAATACATTGGGTTTTCAATGAGTGAGTGAGTAAACAGAAACCCAGATCTGCTCAGAACCCAGTTTGTGGAGCAGTCTGATGAATAACCGAAGTATGTACCCTATGATCCTGACCTAAAGAAATGAGAAAAGTGTTCAAATCTCACTCTGTTACCTCTTCTGCTAGTATGTAGTATTGGAAACAAATCATGCGGTATAAGGGTAGGCAATAGGCCTGCTACCTTCAATTTTTAATACATTTTATGTAACTAGCAATCTTTCATTCAGCATGCTGCTGAGGGTTTTTTTTCCCTGACTTAAGGAATGAAATCCACCTTCAATTATTTATGGTTTAAATTAATGCAAATAAGATTTTCTGGCTTGCTGTGCTGATACTCATTAATAAATATTTCACTGAGTATTAGGAAGATTCAGCTCAACTAAATGAAACTCTTTTCCAATATAAACAAAAGCCCTTGTGTTTTCCACTACTGTGCAGGCCCAGTTCTTATGTCTGGCTTTCATTAAGGCAAATGAATGTTAGATGGGTGCATCAACAGAATGACAGATCCTGTGGGAACCAGAGTCAGCAGGGGCTCTACAGTGAAATAATCCTCTAGTTAAACCAAATTTAATCTCATTAGCAGAGTAATTGTGCTGTTAGGGGAAATAGCCAACCAGGTTAAGGAGAAACTCATAGTCTAACTTCTCTTTCAATTTTGTCATCAGAGAATAGAACATTGAACTAAAAGCCAATGGCCTAGCATTGCGTTGGAGTCTCAGGCAATGCTACGTCTCTCTGTTCCTAGGATCTGTCCGTGCTTGTGGTGTCTTGTCAGAGACATTCTGAGAAATAAGCTCATCAGTAGTAAAGCACCCTGTTGTATTGCTTGGTGTTTTGCAAGCATTTTGCTCCCTCACTTTTCAACAAAGCTGCATGTGTCAGACTTGGCCAGTGAGGCCAGTGTTGTGACAAAGTAGTTCAAACCCCCCACGTATCATGCTGGCATCCCATATTGGAGTGCCAATTCAAGCCCCAACTGATCTGCTTCCGAACCAAATGATGACACTGAATGATGGCCCAAGTACCTGGTGCTCTTCCCCCCTTGTGAGACCCATAGGGAGTCCCTGGCTCTTGGCTTCCACCTGGCCCAACCCTGACTGCTGTGACCGTGTGTGGAGTGAACCGTGGAATGCAAGATCTCTTCCCTCTTCTCTTTGAACCCTCTGCATTTTCAAGTAAATAAATAACTAGGTAAACATTTTAAAATAAGTAAAAGAATATGATATGATATGATATGATATGATATGATATGATATGATATGATATGTTATGATAATACAGTGGAAAATTATAAAACCACCAGAATATTTAAAACTTTGCAAATAATGTGACATTATTCCAGGTTTGTGATCACTGAGGAATTTTCCCTGATCGTTGAATGTGTGACTATGTCTTTTACATTCTTCTGAGTTTGTGTGCGTAAGGGATTTGTCATGTTTAGAATATGATATCCAAGGCAGAATGGTGGACTAATGAGGAGGCAGTTCTGGTTCAGGCCTGATAGCACTGTGACCCTTAGCAAATTAACTTTCTCAGCTGCAGCTTCCTGGTAGTAAAGTAGAAGTGATTATCACTGTCTAAACAGCTCCCTGAGCAAAGCAAGGTCACATGCGTGAAAGTGCTCCGCAAGCACACTGTGTGCTGTTGGGAAACCTGGCCGTACGGCTGCTCGACGTGCGTGCCTTGGCACAGGGGCTCCGAAGGCACTGCTGGCACATGGTCAGGAAATGTGATTCTTTCGATGTCGGGGCGGCTTAACCATCATGTTTCACATTGTTACTGAGATCTTACATGAGTGGCTTTTGGTAGGAATGCATCAAAAACAGAGAACGGATACCACCGCATGTTTTTTTTTTGAAGGGACAATACAATGCAATGACCATCCTTTGCCTGAACTACATTTCATTGTTTCCAAAACAAGTCATGCCTCTGAGAATGGCATGAAAATACGTGGACATTTAGCAGGTAACAACCGGAAGATGTAAATGCAAAACCAACTCTTGTGTCTGTGGCCATGATTTTTCATTATCATCCTTGAACAGAGGATAATTTTATGTAGGCACTCATACTGTAAATAAAGGACTATCAGCATAATGGCTGGACACTTATTTCCCTGTGTTCATATGAGACAGAGTAGTTTTCTGAAAAAAATTTTCCCATTGCAATATACTTCATATTTGTGATATGGTAAAGAATATTGTTGAATGTGCCGCCTTGGGATCGTGGGTAAATACCAGCTGGCCATTCCCCATGCCTGGAAACGGGGGAGGTTTAGAGGCTGAGTGTGGCTGCTCTCCTAATCCCCACCCCGACCCCCCCAGAAACAAAAAAGAAAGAAAACTTGGAAACAGTGATCAGACTCACATTTCCATAACCTTTGATCCTTCCCACCCTGATCAACTATATTAGCATCATCTAAAATTTTAAAAAATAAAATATTAAAATAAAAATTTAAAAAGAGTGTTGCTGAAATTCAATTCTTGAACACAGACAAGCTTTCACAGATGAAACCAACGTAAGTTTTTTTTTTTTTTCTTTTAATGATCCACAACTCTGTCTGGGGGCTTTTCCTGCCACTTTGATGTTGAGTTGCAGTTGGCAGCGTCCTTCGCCTAAGAAGTGCCACAGCAAGCCTTGCCATGGACTCCTGGTCACAGGGACCCCTGGGCAGCACCCATAGCCCAAGGAAGTGACACAGCAAGCCTTGCCACTGACTACCCCTCACAGGGACCCCTGGGTGGCTCTTTTATCTTCACTGTGTCTTTGTTCGTCATCAGCATCATCCAGGTGTGCAGGCACTGACAGTATTGTCGTCAAAGGTCTTGTGTTGGGCTAGTTTTTGTTGAGAAAAGCTGTGTAGTCCATCATTTTAATGCCTTCACAATTAATAGATCCCTACCTGCAAAAAATCAGTGAGAAGGCTATTCTTTCTGTTTCATTCAGTGTACAAATGCAATAATCTAAAGTTTTCCACGTCTCCTGTTTGTGAGCAAAATTTTAAACTCTAGTTTTGCCTTCCGGGTCTATGAAACCTTGAATAAACTGGAATGGTGAGAGTGGGCATTAGATATAGCAGTAACTCACTGCCTGAGACTCGCCCCCCGCCCAGAATGCCTGGGCTCATGTTCCAGCTGACTTCAGCGACCTGATGGGATACATACCCTAAGGTGAGGCTGATGATGGCTCAGGTGCTTGGGTCCTTGTCGCACATGTGGGGATCTGATTAAATGCCAGGCTTCTGGCTTCAGCCCGACCCAGCACCCAGCTGAAGTAAGCATTTGACAAGTGAACCAGCAGCTGAAACATGTATTTTTGTCTCTCTCTCTCTGTCTTTGTCTCTATTGTTCTCCATTTCTGTGTTTTAAATAAAATGAAAATAAATGTTTTTTAAATGATATAGTCTCTAATTCCTATCTAATAAATTAATACACTTATGAGACAAACTGTAGAAGATTCTCTCATGCCCCCAAAAGGAACAAACAATTGATAAGAATGAAATTCTGGCTAGAATGTCTGAAAGTTCTTAGCTCAGTTCACTCGTTTTTAAATTGATGTTACTCCCAACCATTTTATCTTGGTGGCATGTTGACAATGTGTTATGTCAATAGATGGCCTAAAGTGAGACTGTAGAAAATGATCATGTTTTCCAGGTTGAAGGAGCTCATTCGGAGGGGAATCTGAGAAGAACTTTGAACCACTGAAGAAATATTAGCTGTGAATATCATTGCAAGATACTTTATTATTTATACTGTTCTGAGGATGTGTTAATGTGGGAAGAGAGAGAAACTAACCATGCTGTTAGAAGATTATAATGAGTTTACTGAAATAATCAGCTGTGATCATTAAAGAAAAGTAGAAAAGTTTAGGGGATGAAACTTATTGTTACCTGTTTGTGGCTCATCGTACTCGTTAGTCCCAAATCTTTCAGTACTTGAGGGGGATTTTTTCTTACAGTCCTTTGCATTCAGCTTGGCAGTTAATCAACTGATGGCAAACATAAGAGTGGGATAAGAAATAATTACGAGCCAAATGCAGGAACAGGTTAGATGCCAAATACAATCATTAAAGAACATTCCAACTGAGTTTTCCAAAACATTTATTTGTTAAAGGAGGAACCAAAGAGCCAGGCTGTGCTTGGCAGCAGATACAGATGGTAGCTTTGTCCAGCTGACATACGAGTCACGTACTGATACAAGTAGTGTTCAGCGTAAGCAGGTTCACTTCCACACTCAAGAAAAGAATAAGGGTCGATTGATAGTTTGCTTTAAGAAAAAAGATCTTCTAAAGTCTTCCATTGATCCATTTAATGCAATTCAGGCACCATGTAGCTTTATAACTTTTCTTTCAGCGTCTCTTTTTTGGTCTTGTTTAGCTGACTATGTGAGGGCACCTCAAAAGGTTTAAAATGCAATTCTACACACAATTGAAAATTTAGTTTATTTTGGTGAGAAATAAAAACAAATAGAATGCTTTTCAAGAAGGCCAGAGAAAGAAAGTATATGAATTTTTGCACACTCCCCTATCTTATCCCACTTAACAGAAGCCTGCATTAGCACAGGAATGCCTGCCTAGGCTGCACGTTGCCCTGACGAGTTGACCTGATCCTGTTGCTGCACTGTGTGGCTGATGGTCCTCAGGCATGACTGTTACTATGGGTGCTTTAACACGCGAAACACCATGAAACATGTTGTAGACTATCCATAAATAAATTAAACATTCCCTAAATAAATGAGAATAAACAAGTGAATATACACTTGAATAGAAGCAGTAACATGTAAAGACTGTCTGTCTGTCTGGAAGCTTTTTGCATGAGCAGTAAGGATGAAGCAAAACTGTGAAAGATGATTTGTGTGAGCCTGGGTCACTGATCTGACAATGATAGGAAATGGAGACCACAGAAGGAGAGAATTGAAATCGCAGTGCATGGTAGCACTGAAGAGTTGGGCGACACTCTCGTTTGGATTGTTAAAAGGAAGTGCAGTTCAACGCTTGCAGCGCTGATTGGAAATGCAAGTCAGGAGCAAAAGGTCAGGATTGGAGATTTGTCATATTTCCAGTGAAATGATTTGGTACATACAAATATTTGTAACAGTATTGTGCTTCTTGCTGTCCAGACAAGATCCTGCTACATCAACATGCATTTTAGTGTTTTCAGCATTGACTTATCCATTGTGTCCTCCTTTTACCTGCCCACTCAAGAGGCCTGACCCTGGGGGTGCACATTGGAGAAGCAGTGATGTTGGAGGAGTCCGTTGGACAGAGTGGTAATGAAGACTGACTGTCCCAAGTCCAATTTTGGCCGCATCACTTATGGCTTTTGGAAAATAATTGAACCTCTCTGTGCCTTTATTTACTTTGTAATCTAATGTAATGATGATCACTTAAAAGCAATACTGGCACATAACAAGAAAAACGTTAACTGTTAGCTGATAATATCACCGTTCTCAGTTGCTCGGTTTTTCATTTATAAAATGAAGGTAGTACCTATGCGGCCCTCGTGGAGCTACTCCAGACTTCCCTGAAATGAACCACACAAAGCTGTTTGGTCAGGGCATAGAAGGAACTCCGTGGACATGAGCAGTCATTGATACAACTCCTTCTAACACGGCAGCAGGTGGAGGATTTGCCAAATCCCTTGCTGCTTTGCTGTGAAATATCTGAAGGCCCAACTGACAGAGCACCTCAGAGAGAGTAATATTGAATCTTACACATAAGATTCCAGGGGGTGATAGACATTTCATAGTAAGTTATAATTTTTCTTGGAAGATTTCCTGAAAGCTGTGTTTTTATGAAGCAGTATAAAAAGAAATACTATTTTCTGTAAGATAAATTGGAAGGATAAAAACAGAAGAAACGGAAACATTTGTTTTGTCTCTGATTCTGTATCAATAACCCTTTTTTTTTTCAGAATTATGAATAAGTCTGCTTTATTCTTTTTTTAAAAAACTTTTTTAATTTACTTATTTATTATTTTTAATTCATTAATTACATTGTATTATGTGACACAGTTTCATAGGTACTTGGATTCTTCCCACCCCTCCCCAAACCCTCCCACCATGGTGGATTCCTCCACCTTGTTGCATAACCACAGCTCAAGTTCAGTTGAGATTCCCCCATTGCAAGCATATACCAAACATAGAGTCCAGCATCTTATTGTCCAGTCAAGTTCAACGGCTTCTTAGGTATACCCTTTCTGGTCTGAAGACAGAGCCAGCAGAGTATCATCCCAGTCAATTAAAAGCTCCAACATACCATCAGCAAAAATTTACATCATTATGGAATTAATTGACATAGTAATGAGTAACCAATATCTTAAAAATAAATGCGAGTTCTTAACCACCTTCTGTGACCACCTCATTGACATTTCAATTTTAGTTTATACACAACATATAACATACGTAACATAACATGTTATACATAACATCATATCATCTTAAATTAAGGCAAACATGTGGTATTTAACCTTTTGGGATTGGCTCATTTCCCTTAGCATTATGGTTTCCAGTTTGGCCCATTTGGCCACAAAGAACTGCATTTTGTTTTTTTTTAATAGCTGAGTAGTATTCCATGGAGTAGATGAACCATAGCTTTCTTATCCAATCCTCTGCTGATGGGCATTTTGGCTGCTTCCATGTTTTTGCAATTACTGATTGTGCTGCTATGAACATAGGAGTGCATGTTGGTTTCTCATAAAACAAGTGTTTTGGGTATATTCCTAGGAGTGCTGTTGCTGGATCATACGGTATGTTGATTTTGAGTTGTTTGAATGTTCTCCATACTGATTTCCATAGAGGCTGTACCAGCCTGCAGCCCCACCAGCAGTGGAGTAGGGTTCCCTTTTCCCCTCAACCTCGCCAAATAATCTTTGACAAAAAGACAAATGACAATCCAGGCAAATGGGAAGGTCTGTTCAATAAATGCTGTTGGGACAACTGGTTAATAGCCTGCAGAAACAAAAAGATAGACCCACATCTCTCACCATACAGTAAGATCAAATCTAAATGGATAACAGATCTAAACCTACATCCAGAAACCTTCAAACTTTTGGAAGAAAATGTTGGAAATACTCTGCAAGATCTAGGGGTAGGTCCCGACTTCCTAAAAAGGACACCAAAGGCAATAGAAATCAAGACCAGAATAAACAAATGGGACCTCATCAAACTAAGAAGCTTCTGTACAGCAAGGGACATAATCAACAAAGCAAAAAAGCAACCCACAGAATGGGAGAAGATCTTCGCGCACTACGTAGGTGATAGAGGGCTAATCTCCAGAATATACAAAAAGCTACAAAACAACCAAAATGTCAAAACAAACAAGCCACACGGGAAATGGGCACACACTTCACAATGGAACAAACCCAAATGGCAAATACACATATGAAAAAAATGCTCAAGTTCCCTGGCAATAAGGGAAATCCAAATTAAAACATCAATGAGGTACCACCTAATGCCAGTAAGACTGGCCCACATGAATAACCCTTATTATATGCATATTTAATTTAAAAGTCTCTAACATAAGGGCTAGGAGTGAAGTCACTTCAATTTCTAGCTTATGTGCCTAAAAATGTTCCAGCTGTCATTTCCAAGTGGCTTACTCGTTTTATCTGAAGTGCCTTTCCGTCTAGAGAGAGCACTTGAATGTACTCACACATCTCTTACAGTACGTTTACACTAACGTTATTAGATGTTCAACTTGTTGATAATATTTTATAGTCCAAATCTAGTGAGTAATTTTTAAATCTCCTTTTACTTTATTTTTACCTCTTCTCTAGTCCTAGGCAAGAATTTGACTCATTGCACATAAGAGCAGGCAGGTATCTTTTTATTTCATTAGTTCAGCAATTGTCTCCTAGGAGGTCTATGCTTCAGACATGATGGGCTCTGCATTGATGAGCTTCTTCTGCACTTTCATCCAAAAAATCTTTAAATACAAAAGACAGACATGGTAGTTTCACTCAGCAGGAACAATTACAGACTGTTGGGAAAGCCTCTTCTTGATGTGCCAGTGGCTTACTCCCATGAATTAAGAGGCAAATGGACTCCCAAGTGCATTAACCTTTATGGATTTTTCTCCGTTTTCTTGTGCCACTGATTTGTAGCCTTCAGTATGCCTATTCTACTGTTTCTCGTTGAGTCCCCTTGTAAATCATTTCTAAATTATCCTTTCAACTCAGCTAATACAAGTAAGTTGAATATATCTCAAATGGTCCCATCAAGGCTCCTTGCCTTCGCTTCCCATGTTGTCTGCTCATTTCCTCTGTGACTTAGATGTTGTGTCTGAAAGCAATCAAGCAGGAAATGGGTCTTAACAGAGCTCGGGAGAGCTGCAGCATGAGCTGCTTGGGCCTTTGGCGTGGCTCTCAGGAGTTCTTAGCAAACTTCTCTGTGCTTTTGTGGGGGATACAGTGTGATAGTTCAGTAGCCAACACTTGCATGTCATAATCAGCACCCCGTATTCTGAGCCTGTCATAGGATATTGTGAATTACAGTCACCCCAGTGTGCACTTGAACACCAAAGCATCTCTTCCAGCTCACTGTATTTTGATATCTCTTGATGGGAGGTTGGATAACAGGGGCCTTTCTTGGGTTGCATTACAAAGACCCATATACAGGAGTGCAACATTAACTGCTCACAGTTCTTTGTACAAGGGTGGAGTTCTGTCTGGGAGAAGATTTTGTTGTGGGTTCTAGGTTGGTTTCTTTTTGTGCAAATCAGATATGGTATTGAATTGAATATATTTTGTTGTGATAGAAGTCCACCCTGAATAACTGTTTTTATTCAGATTACTCAGTGTCATTGAAATCATTGCAACTTCTACAATGCAGTATAGGCCTTTACATTTAAGGATATTTCAGCTGGTAGCAGCCACAGTCCTTTATGGAGACAAAATGAAGGAAATTGAGTGTTATAGTAGTATGGAATTTGTGATAAGGAGGCTGAATTGAGGCAAGGCCCTAGGACCATTACATTTTCATTAGTTTACAATGTAACTATATAGAAACCAAATTTAAAAAAAAAAACGCTTTTGAAAATACTGGGTGAGATTTAGGTAGTGTGTCATGCATTCCACAGGATGCATGACTTGATATAAAAAAAGATTAACCTTGGAAATATGAGTATGGATTATGTATGTGTGCATAGTTCTGAAGGTTCCCTGGTGGATAATCTGAAAAGAAGATTTCCAATTAAATAGTTACAAGTCACAGTATTAGACTCTCATGGAATAGGATTCTTAATGCAATGAAATGTGGTTGTGTACTGTCAGTATTTGTGTTTTGGTGTCTCCTGTTGGAAAGCTAATCTGAGTGATTTTCCTCACAATCCTGCCATCAGGTCCTCTATGCAGATGATTGTGTCGGTCGCTTTCTTTGGTGCTTACAGTCTGTTCTCCTTGTAGATCCACGACAAGGACTTGGCGCTTCCTTCCTTATTTGTCAGCGTGGAAGTGCCTCTCAGAGTTAGAGAAGACCCTTGTGCTGTGTCCTCTGTGTTCCTACCTGATGTCATTGCTCCTTCCACTGTTCAGAAAATCTTTTCTTCCTTAGAGCTGATTAAGGACCTCACTGGGAAGACGTGGATTTCTGGCGGTTCTCCTCTGAGCTCTTGGCTCACCCTATCTCCCATGTAACAGATCACTTTTAAAATAGTTAACTGTGTGAAACAAACTATGTACATAGAATTCTGTGGGAATCTGACAGTAAAATACAAGCCCACCCATGGAAAAAAGTCTTGAAGAATTACTCGCAGTCTTTTAACTTGTGGGAGTTACAGGAGCAAAATGAAGATGTTCACTGTGGGTTATCCAGAATAAAGCCAGTGGCATCATTAATGTTTGGTCTAGTAATGTTGTTCATTAAGTGATTGAAGCAATCTATATTCCTGTGTGAAAGAGCAGAATACACAGCAGTGTGAACATTATCATCCAAAATAAGAAGCAATGTGTATTGTGGACAAGAACTAGAAAACACCTTGCGATAGATGGTTCCAGTTCACATGGAGTTGGAGAGGTATGGAACATTTTTCCTTTTTTTCTTTTATTTGGACCACTAGTGCAAGTTCATGGCGTCAGGACGTTCTTTTTGAAGATAGAGCTTGTGATGGTTTCAGGAACTGTGGGTTAAGCTCAAAGACATTTATTTCATTCAACAGATACTGTCTGAGGGTTTGTCGTGTGCCTCCATGGAGTCCTTTTAGGCAGGATTCACCAAGGAGCAGTTTACCTTTGGCTCATGCCCACATGGGGCCTTGGGTATTTCTATATCTTTTTGTTTCTGAAATACTCAAAAATATTAATCTAGTCATCTGAATTACTGATTATAGGTGATCACATAGGAAACAAGTGGACAGAAATTATAAACCATGTGGCATTGCCTTCTAAGCTCCTGCTTGGCCAGACTTTATATAACCATAGTGAGACCGTGGTGGAAGTGTTGGCCGCCAGTCAGGGAGCAGTTACTGTGTGTCAGTCTCGCTTCTGTTTCTCCATTGAATTGCTAAACATCCCGTGACGCAGGTAATGTTGCAGGTAATGTTACCATGTACGTTTTACACAGTGCAAGAGTAAGATGACCATGAGAGCCACACTGCCCACCTCCAGTGCAGTCTTTGGGGAAGCTCCTCTGGCTCTTTGTCGTCCACCACGGGCCCCTCTATGTCATCCTGTACAGAGGGACAGTGAGCGTCACCTCCAGGCTGACCAGAATGTTCTCCCTCTGCGTCCTCCCCACTCAGGAAAAGGCAGTTGGCCCTTGTAATACAACGACTAACTACTTTTAAAATCCAGATTCAACTGTTTCAATTTTTAACTGCCAAACACAATTATAGATATTTGTGATCTACATACAGCCTAATGTTTTGAAGTGGATGTGCTTGGTGGAATGGCTAAATTGAGCTAATTAACAAACACGTTGTCTCACTGACTTACCATTGTTTTCAGGTCTACAGCTTGTGATTATCAACTGTAGTTAGCATGTACAATACATTTCTTAAATTTATTCCACTTGTCTAACTGAAATCGTTTATCATTTGATCAGCATCTCTTACCAATGCCTGTAGCTTAGCCCCTGAGAACCACCACTTGGCCCAGTTCTGGCTATGGAAAGGACTGGTAAGACAGCCCTGACGGCTCTCCTCCCCTGCACGCATGGTGTCTGCACACTGAGGTCCCTTGCAGCTCTGAAAGCAGATTCGGGAACACCTGGAATGGGTCCCCTCAGGTTAGCCATTGTAACACCAGCCTGGATGTGTCTTCTGAGACTGATGTGTGTGCTTTAGGGAACAAATGGTTTCTGTTTGAAGAATTCACTCCGTCAAATGTGATGGGGGCGCGCCCCCCCATCAGGTCGGTTTTCACGTTTTAGGGACTCCAAATGCAAATACAGGACTTAAAAAAAGAGAGAACACATGGGTAATTTAGAGCCTTCAGCCACTGTGTAGGAGATTGACTAGTAACAGTTTTCTGTTATCAATGTTAAAGGTTTTGAAAATGGAAGAGATACTTCGACTCACAAAACCCTTTTTCTCAATCACGGGGCGGAAAATAAGTGCGGATTCTGATGATTCGTTCTTGCAATATTAAGGAATGCTCAGAAGAGTTTCCATCTTTCCTCCGGAGAGTGTTAGTCACAGTGGTTTTCTTTGAGAGCTCAGTGGGGGATGACCTGCAAGCACAAGGACTCCACAGGGATCGATGTGGCAGGCGCGGAGTCGGACCTCATAGAATGATGGCCACTTGTGTGTGCTACTTGGGCAGGGAAAGTGGAAAAGTGGTAGCAGAGGCCAAGGAGAGTGGGCCGCAGAAAAGGGGAAATGCAATCTAATGAATATTAAGCTATTGTTATATGGGAATTTTAAGTTCCACAGTTCTGTTGCATCATGGAGTGACTACGGAGAATAATGGTAGTGTTATACTTTTCTTTCAAAAAAAAAAAAAAGCTCTTAAAGGAGTTTGAATTGTTTTTACCTTAAGGAACTGGTAAATGTTTGGAGAGCTAAGTTTACTGAGATATTAGCAGTAGACAATGTATACATGTATCAAAACATCAGATACTCCTCAAAATATACAGTTTTTATGTCAGCTAAAAATAATAAATACATGCTTTTTCTTTTTAAAAATGCTTATTTAGCTTTGCTTGCAAATTGCCATTAGAGAGAGAGAGAAGTTGATCTTATATCTACTGTGTACACTCCTTAAATAGCCACAGCAGCTGGGTCTGGACTAGGCTAATTCCAGGAGCCTGGCACACCACCCGGGTCTCCCACACGTGTGCAGGGACCCAGGCATGTGGCTCAACCTCGTCTGCTTCCCACACAGCAGCAGAGAGCTGCATGGCAAGCAGCAGGAACCAGCATTCAGAGACAGCGGCGTAGCCTGCTACACACAATCCCAGCCCCACTAAATCATGTCATGGCCAAATCTCTGTTCCCATTTCTCTGCTTCCTTTACTCATCTTCCGGTCAGCCTTTGTTTTCGATCATCTTTTTATTGTCCATATTCCCGATACTGAGATGTGATTGCTCTGTCTTGTGCCCTCTGAATTTTCAATTTCCTTTCTACGTTCTTTGGATGGCTGTTTTCACTGTGCTCATCTTCAATGGACATCTTTAATCGTACTTGCATGTACGCCAAAGGATGCCAGACCCTGGTGTTGTGCAAAATTACTGAAATATGTTGATATGTTAAGTAAAGGAAACGCTATTAAATTTAATTTCTAAACCTACGAATAATTTACGCACCAAACTTTAAATATGGTTTAATTAGGAAACAGTTTAGGGAATGTTATTTTCAGTGTGTGTTAGGTGAGTTTTAAATTTTCTAATTTAGTTTCATGTAAGTAGTTAATATATTTCCAATTGTTAACAATCAAATAATTATAAAAGTTATCATTTGAAAGTCTCATTCCCGCTTCTGTTCCATACCCCCACCTCCAGCAGGTACTCATTAGTTTGTTACTAGTCTCCCCAAACATCTTTATGCTAAAATAAACAAACGAGGAATGCCCTTTTTATATATGGTAATGTAGTAAGCACAACTGAAATGCGTAGGAGTCTGCATTTACAGTCTGCACTTGCTCACTCAGGAGGTCTTTACATGTTGGCACATGTATGGTTTTCCAGTGTATAGAGCATCCTACTGTAATTACTTCATAAGTAATGAAAGTTTGAGTGATTTCCAGTATTTTGCTGCCAACACATTGCCGCAATGATGTATACATTCTATGGAGTGACCTCATCCACATTCAGATACATCTACTGGGAGAATTTCCCACAGGTGGAGTTCCAGGACCAAGAGAAGCTGCATTGTGCTTCTGCATGATAATGCCAGCTTGCCTTTCACGGCCACTGACGTCCATAGCTGCGAGAATTCCTCTGCCTTCTGACCCACACCTACAAAGTGTGTTTTCAAACTTCTGGAATTGGTCCATTGCATGATTAGGAAAACTGTTATCTCAGTGTAACTTATTGTACACTTTTTATTATGACTATGAAGCATTTTTCTTCTGTTTAATATCCATTCTATCTCATTTACCATGAAGTCTTCCCCTATATTTTGATGAGTGACTGTTTATGAAGGACTGTGTTATTGTAGTAATGTAGGGAGAACAGTGTGGGGAGGGACCTAGGGAGGGTGAAGGGGAAATTCCAGAGCTTATGGAACTGAATCCATGAAAAGAGAAAAAAAAGAAGAAGAAAGGAAAGGGTGAGCGGAGAAGGAAGGGGTGGGAGAGAGAGCTTCCGTCCACTGATTCCCTCTGTAAGTAGCGCAGCAGCCAGAGCTGGGCCAGGTCAAAGCAGAGAGCTGCGTCCCCATCTCCTGTGTGTGTGACCTGGGCCCAAGGGCAGATTCATTAACAGCGTAGCTAGGATGTGACCTGGTTCTGTGATGTGGAATGCCAGCAGTTTAACCCACTGTGCTGTGTTGCCAGTCTGAGTCTACTGAAACATTCGTACCTAGGGACTGTCATTGGAGCACAGCATGTAAAGCCAATGCCTGCAACACCAGCATTTCAAATGGGCACTGGTTTGTGTCTTGGCTGCTCTGCTTCGCAGCCAACTCCCTGATGTTCCTGGAAAAGCAGTGGAAGACAGCCTGGGTACTTGAGCCCCTTTATGCACATGAAAGACCTGGAAGAAGTTTCTGGCTCCTGGCTTCAGCCCAGTCCAGATTTTGCCATTGTAACTCTCTGGGGGAGTGAATCAGTGCATGGAAGGTCTTACTCTGTCTCTCCCTTCCTCTTTGGTACTCTGCCTTTCAAATAAATGAAGAAATCTTTGAAAAACCTCACATGTAAGCATTTCAGTGAGGCATATGCATTATTCTGGAGTGTCTTGGTGTTTTCTATTTATCATGTGTTTCCTTTGCTTCTTGTAGTTTGCTTTCTTTCTTGAATTAGTACAAATATTGTTTGTCTCTCTTCTCCTTGATTAGGAGATATGACATTGTTTTGTTTTTGAAAGGCAGAGTGACAGAACAGACAGTAGGCACGCGCGCGCGCACACACACACAGAATCTTCCATCTACTGGTTCACTCCCTCAAATTGCCACAATGGCCACAAGCTGAGCTAGGACTCTATGTAGATCTCCCACAGTAGACAGAGGCCAGAGCACTTGCTGCTCTCTCTGGCACATGGACAGGAAGCAGAAGCTTCCTGGACTTGACTCAGTGCTATGATGCAGAAAGCCACATGGTAGGCAGTGGTCTCTTGCTGCAGCACCACGCTGGCCCCAGAAGATGAGTTTCCGTTTCATCCTGTTTCTTTTCAGTGTGTTTAACAAAGCACACGTTCTGTATTAACGAATAGCAGAAGGATGACTGCTGTCTCTGTAGAAGTGGCCCAGCCCAGAGACGCCCATGTGCGTGCCATGCTGTCCATGTAGCTGCTTTTATATTGTTGACAAACTTCACTGTTTGTCTTTCAGATTCATTCAGGAGATTGAGCATGCCCTTGAACTTGGCCCAGCTAAGCAGTGTCCTCTTCGAGAGTTTCTCACCGTGTATATCAAGGACATCTTCCTCAATCAGGTCCTAACTGAAATCAACAAGGAGATTGAAGGAGTCACAAAAACCTCAGACCCTTTGAAGATCCTCGCGAATGCTGACACCATGAAGGCCCTGGGAGTGCAGCGGCCTCTGCTGCAGGTAGGCCTGTGCGGGCACCAAGCTGTGCTCAGCAGTTTTCACTGGCTAGGAAAGAGTCACAAAGTTGAAATCAGAATTGCAGTCTGTTTCCATATTCATCTGGCATCAAACAAGAGGAGATGAATTAAAGAGGCACCAGGGAAATTTAGTCCTAATGTAAGTAGATAATGGAAATTCCTAAAGCTCTTTTAGGGGGCCAGGAGGGAAAGGTTAGCTTTGGCTATGGAGATGGTAATTCTCGTTAGCATGCAGACAGCCTCTCATTGTTTGCATGGAATTTGCCTTGAAAGGTGTGGCCTCTCCACTGCCCCTGCTTCCTAACAGCCATTTACTCTCAGCTGCTCTGACAGCACCTGTTTCATGCCCCATGTATAATTAGATCATGTGGTAGCTTGGACTGTGCTTGGCTTAGTTCACCTAACAGAAGTGTCTCCAGTTCTAGCTGCGTCGTCGTAGATCCCGAGAGCCCACCCTGTTTGTGGTGGAGGGGTATTCTTTGTACATATGGACATGTTTTCTTTAGCCATTTACCAGTAGATAAACATGAAGATGATTTTGTTTTGTGGGAGTGCAGGTACTTCTTCACAGACCTCTTGCATTTCTCTTGAATATATAGCCATTAGTGGAATTGCTGGGACATATGGGAATTCCAGTTTTAGTTTTTCAAGGAGCTTTCATACTGTTTCTGCCATGGTTGTGTTACCTTACACTCCCACCTGGAGTGTGCGAGGGTGCCCTCTTCACCTCATCCTCGCCATGGTTAGATTACCTTACACTCCCACCTGGAGTGTGCGAGGGTTCCCTCTTCACCTCATCCTCGCCATGGTTGTGTTGTCTTTATCTTTTTGTTAATCATCTTTCTAACTGGAGTGAAGTGCTATCTCCTCAAGGTTTCCATTTGCATTTTCCTGATGAATAGCAATATTGAACATTTTTTCATGTACAAGTTAGCTATTCGTATGTCTTCCAGTGCAAAATGTTCCTTTAGAGCTGCGGCCCATTTATTGACTTTGTCAATGAGTTACTGGTGTTCATTGCAGATTTTGATTATAAATCCCTGGCCGGTGGTAGACCATGCAGATACCTTGTCGCTGGTCTGTAGCTTATCTCCTGACTTTGTTGATCGCTTCCTTCATTGTTAGAGGTCATTACTTGGATGCAGTCCCACTTGTCTGTATCTTTTGGTTCCTGTGCAGCTGCAACTGATCCAGAATACTCTTAGCCATTCCCACTTCCACAGTATCCCCTGTGCTTTGCTGCGGAAGTTCCCTGTCATCACTCAGCTAGTTGGTCCATTCTGAGATGGTTTTTTATATAAGGTAAGAGATAGGGATCTAGTTTAATTTTTCTGTGCGTGGAAATCAAATTCTCCCATTTAATTATGGGCACAACTTTAATTATTAGTCAGCTTTGTTTATTTATTTTATGTCTTTGCATTATGAAGTACTTTTTTTTTTTAAAGATTCACTTATTTCTTTGAAAGGCAGTTACAGAGAGAGAAGAGAGAGAGAGATCTTTCATCCAGTTATTCATCCCACGGTCACAGTAGCCAGAGCTAGGCCTGAATGAAGCCAGGAGTCTACACTTCCTTTTAGGTGTCCCATGTTTGTGGCTGAGACCCAGATGTTGAGGCTGTCTTCTGTTCCCTTCTCAGGCTCATTAGCAGAGAACTGGAAAGGAAAGGGGAGCATCTGGAGCTCGGGTCAGTACTGAAAGCTCTGTAAAGGTCAGGTGCAGTAAGGTACTCAGTAATTTATTCACTGAATGAATTCATGCAAGCCTGGATAGATGGATGATGGATAGATGGATGGATGGACAGACAGAATTGGGTAGACAGAGTGCGTAAGTTTTAAGAGTCAATACCAGCAGAGTGATGGGACTGGCATGGTGGCATATCAAGCTAATCCTCCACCTACAATGCTAGACCCAGAAGGGTGCCAGTTCTACTCCAGAATGCTCCACTTTTGAACCAGCTCCCTGCTAATGACCTGGGGAGGCAATGGAGGATGGCCCAAGGCATTTGACCTCTACATCCAAATGGCAGGCCTAGAAGAAGCTCCTGGATCCTGGATCCCAGCTTCAAATTGTCCCAGCTCTGGCCGTTATGACCATTTGGGGAATGAACCAGTGGGTAGAAGAGTCATGTTCTCTCTCTCTCTCTCTCCTTCCTTTTCCCTCCCTTTCTTTGTCTCTCTTTAGCTCTGACTTTCCAGTAAAAAATAAATACATTTTTAAAAAATACCTTCAAGGCTAAAATGTGACATACAGAAGGGAACAAAAGCTTCTTTTCTGTTTTGTCCCACCATACTTTTAGTTTTGTTTCCAAAAGAAAACTTTCAGTATTTAGTTTCCATGCTGTGTGCTATAGTGAGCATGGTTATTATACTAAATTTAAGAGACCAATTGAGTTTGAGAACTAAGGATTCTGGCATACTAGGCATGATAATTTTCAGCTTGAGTAGCAAAGACACATTGAGACTCATAACTAGTTGACTACAGTCTGGGCCATGTCAGGGTTGCACACTGCCAACTGAGTGACCTCTCTGGGCAGTCTGCTGGCCAGCCTGTCCGATCACTCCCCACCCTATCAGCAGTTATCTTGTACAGGTAACTGTGCCTCTTGTCCTGTAAGTCAGTTATTCCGTTCTGAGGCTAGGTGAGAGCTTCAACTTTATCTGTTCTCTTTTTGACCTTGTCAAGATATAATTATATGTAAGGGAATAAATTTTGAGGATAATGTCATTCATGCTACTAATCTCCAAATTTGTTTTCAGAGTTAAAATGCCTCACATTAGTCAGCTTTGCATCACCTTAGCTGAATACCTGGGAAGAGTTACTTAGGAGGAAGGGAGTTTTGTGGCTTGGAGATTAACACCCAGAGTCATGTGGCCCCAGGAGTTCGGTGTCTGGTGGAAGTGTACAGAAAAACGTCCCCGGGTGAGCCTGGAAGCAGAGAGAAGGCTTGGCTCACGTTAGCCTAGGGAGCCAGTGCTCTGGTGGGGACAGCCTTCCAGGGCGTATACCCAGTGACCTGGGGACACCCCCTCCCCAGAGTTTACTTCTAGATACCTAGATCTAGTCTACACCAAAATCTATTACCCATGAGTGGTAATCCTAACGTAAGATGTTGGGGAGCAAGCCCCAGTTCATGGGCTTTTGGAGGTCACCCACACTGTTATTCAAACCAAACTCACCTGCTTTGTTACTTGGTTATCTAGTTGTCCTCTCTTTTTTTTTCACCAAAATGTTTGTTTTATCAAAATGCAAATTAGTTAGACCATGTGCATGAGTTTATTTCATATTCTTAGGTAACTAAAATGCATACAAAAAAATGGTTATTTTTCTTTCCCATCTTGAGAAATTCCCTTGCTTTATGATGATTGTAGTTGGCTTCTCACATGGTTTCCCATACTCAGGGTTTAGTGGTTCCAAAATGTATTTCTGTGTTTCCTTAATGTGTTTATTCCCAGGCTAATCTAAAGAAAGACATAATTTTCAGAAATTTTAGCTGAGAATCCAAGACAAGTGTGAAGAAAAGAACTTGGAGAAATGTGTGCATGTGTTGAGGATGCAGATGGGCTAAAACATTCAATTAGATGAGGTGTAAAAATGTCCTTGAAAGTTGTTGCCTCTGCTAGACCAGTGCTGACAGAAGAAAAGAGGTGCCTTTCCCCAAAGGCTGCACACCGTGGCCCCAGACGGGCGCAGCTGCCTTGTCGGGAGCACAGAACTGCTGTCTCAGTGCCTCTTCCATCTGGGTGATGATGAGCAGGCGCAGAACGTGGGTGGCTGGTAACGGCAACACCCAGACGCTTTGCCCTTGCGTCTTCCGCAGTGCAAACACTCTGGATTTCTGTGTGTGCTGACATGTGTCGGCATCATTGCTGCTTACAGATCCCACAGAATGGAAAGAACAAAGTCGGTAGGAAGAAAGAGTACAGCATCATTTCTTAGGTAGAATACTTACACAGAAATGACGTAGCAGAGTTGTACTGGTGGTCATAGCAGAAGTAACAGCAAGGAGAGTGCCAGGAGTGGGTAGCAGTGCTGAGGGCAGTGAATATGTCGGGAGCATTTACCATGTGTGAGCCTGCGTCCTGAGTGCTTTAGGTGGATGGACCCATAGGGATGTTTGTAGGAATGGACCCGTAGGGATGTCTATAGGGAAGCTGCTCTGTAAGGGAGGTGTTATTACAGTGAGCAAACTGTGAAATAATGCAGTGGAAAACCTTGCCCACAGTCATGTGGGTAGCCACTGGTGGAGCCATCACTCACCCCAAGCTACCCAGTCTGTCCTCGGGACCAGTGCCTCTCTTGATCTAAGGATTGTGTTGGTGCCCAGGCCACCCTTGAGCAGTCTGCTACAAGATGTAGAGCATTTGAGATTTTTGAGTGTTTAGCTGCTTGTATTTTTCTTTCCGTTACAAATTTGACATTGTCTGTTGGATCTCACAGTATAAAATTAGGACTTGTGCTTTGTGTATTTTGTGGATTTCAAGATTTCTTTTCAAATATTTCACTTTTGTGGTATTTTGAATACTTTCCCAGTCCCCTCCCATCACACTCACAAAGGGCGGTAGAACATGGAAGTAGCTCCTGAGGCTCCGTGGTGGGTGCACTTTGCAGCAGCTGCCCACCCTTGGGTGCTTAGTGCAGTTGGCTCTGAAATCCCCAGCAGCTAGAGCAGCGTCTGTCAGAGAGAAGGCCCTCGCTGTTTGCTGGCTGGGCGGATGGATCAAAGTGAAGGAGTTAATGATGCCTTCCCTGCTCAGGGATGTGTGTGGCAAGTTTCTGCTCATAGTATAAGGTCCATGATCTTGAATGGGGTATTCTTGATAGTGTTTAATCTAAAATAGCTTATTTCCTGAGCTGTGCTAATGCTGCCAGCATGAAAACAGGAATGGATGAACCGCATGGCTAACATCTCAGAGTCCTCTGCTGCCGGCACTTTATCCCAGAATGGCTTCCTCCCACAAGGTGACACATGCTGCTTCAAACCGGAAGACATTGTTCCTTTCCCCTGAGCTAGGTTTTTGCACAGGCGGTTTTAGAGCTCCATGTCCAGCATTCTGTATGCAATTCTAGAATGGTCTCTTGAAGTAAACACCATCTTCTGATTTTACGTGTCTCCCGGGATCTGAACTTGTCCTTACCACAGGCATGAGGGAATAGGGCTGAATGGGTTCATTTCGTTGCTTGAGTTTATCATGGATTTGGGAACAAACTTCTATTTTGGTGTCTCCATCTTTTAAAAAATGAAAAGGGACTCTTTTTTTAGATTTTATTTTTATTGGAACGTCAGATTTACAGAGGAGATGGAAAGATTTTCCATCTGCTGCTTCACTTCCCAAGTGGCCACAATGGCCAGAGCTGAGCCAAAGCCAGCAGCTGCTTCTGGGCCTCCCACATGGGTGCAGGGTCCCAAGCCTTTGGGCCATCCTCTGGTGCTTTCCCAGACCACAGGCAGGGAGGAGATGTGAAATGGAGCAGCTAGAACAGAAATCGGCGCCAATATGGGATCCTGGCATGTGCAGGGTGAGGACTTTAGCCACTAGGCTACCGCACCAGGATCAACAAGGGGAGTTTTCTTAAGGGTTTTCATCCCTTCTCTATGAAGCTGTCGAGTAGGTCGCTGTGTGAATAGTGCTTCACTCTCTTCCCCTCCTTGCAAAGGGACATCCTCTACTTGGCTGCTCTGAGAGTGGAGTGGTGAGACAAGCCGCTGACCTATAAATCTCATTTACAGTTTTACCAGGTACTGTGTTTACACATTGGATTTTCGGAAGTTTTGCTTCATGCCGGTTTCCCCATAAAGTATGGCTCATGGACTGATGGTGTCACTGGCAGCTTCTGACCCTTGCAAGTTCCTGAATCTCCCATCGCTCCAAGCATCTCTGTCCTGGCCAGCCAGCCAGAAGCCAGTAAAGCACAGTTACATTGAAGAAGTGTTTCCTCCATAGAGAATCATCAAACCTAGCTTGAACACAAGCAACGGGATCCAGTCCCGTGGCCGCTTGGCTCTGTGGTGAATAGCACCAGTCGCTTTCAAGGCATGTCAGCCTTTATTTGCTGCAGACCCAGAAAGTGGCAGAACAATATTTGGAGCAGCAGTAGAAGCTGCTTCCTAGTCTAGCACATTGCTGAGCATTGCAGTAAAATGAGCCCGCGCGCGTCTTGGCTCAGAGAGGGCCCTGCGAGATAGAGGTGGCTTCCTGCTGCTCAGCCTCAAAGACCCACACCACTGGAGGGACAGCTGCAGGCTGTGTGAGGAAAAACTAAGCGGTCTTGAGACATTTAGAGCATCTTTTAGTTTTTCTCGCTGCCCCAGTATTTGTCACAGATGACTTCTGAGAAGTGCAGTAGCTACAGTGTGCAAACACCACACTTTCCCTTCCTCAGCCAGGTGCCGCCTCTCACCTACACCTGTGGACTGGCCCCCTAGGCTCCTCCCAGTGTCCCTGCCCATGTGTGTCCCTCGGCAGGAGTGAGGCCGCCATGGGGTCAGGGTTCTGTAAGAGGTCCAGGTGAGTCCACTCGAGTCAGAATCAGAATTGCTATCGAGAACATTTCTGGAGGAAGGACGGAAAATGACAGCGGAGGCCATTGTTAACTATCACCAAATGTCACATTAGACGCTTTGAACCAAGTTTGTGTATAAACCTTGGAATCTGACACAGATGGGTTCAAATTCCAGCCATTTCATTGGATAGCTTTGTGCTTGTGAGCAGGTTGCTTTACTTTTGTGTGTACCTAGCTCTTCCTCTATATAGTGGGAATAATAAAATCTATGCCATAACGTACTCCTGATTAAATGGAGTAATTACTGTGAAACATACCACTCCTTCCTCCCCTGTGTCACGTGTGAGTGCTCTAAAGTGTATCCTGCCACTCCTTACCTCTTTCTGTGTTGGCTTTCTGACCTGTGCTCACTGTGTCCATCAGCTCTTGAGTTGGTAATGACCTACATCGCTTGCTGGCGCTCTCGCTCTCTCGCGCTCTCTCTCTCTCCCTCCCTCCCTCCCGCCTTCACCTCCTCCCTCCCTCCGCCTCTGGCTATTTACCTACTTCCTTTTCATTACACTGTAACTCTCACCTCCAAGCTTCTTTCCTGACTGCCACTACACTGGCGTCACAAGGAGAGATGCTGCTGTCTCACCTTCTTTCTCCCTTTCCTGGAGTTTCTCTGCTTTCCATGTATTAGCAGATGTGGTGCACCTGCTGTTGATGACCATGACAGCTGTGCATCAGCATCCTAGCACTGCCGAAACACAGGAACACAGAACTGAGTGGCTTAAAACTACAGAGCAGTAAGGTCTGTAGTGTAACTTCCCTGGTTTCAGAGGCCAGGAGCCACCTTCCCTCCAGCGACAGTAGAGAGAAAGAGACTTGAGGCCTCATTCTTGCCTCTTCCAGTTCTTAGTGGTACCTGATGTTTCTTGGCTCTTGTAACATCTCTCCCATCTCTGACTGCATCTGAACGTGGCCAGCTCTCCTATGATTCCATTAGCTCTTTTCTCACTCTTATAAGGACGTTTTCATTGGACTTAGGAGCCATTTATATCCAATATAATCTCATCCCATTTCTTACCACACTCTGAAATTCTGTGTAGAAATCAGATTGAGGGATGGGGCACTATTTGGTACACTACAGATAATAAAACTAGTACGTTTATAATGAGGTATATCCAATTTGTTGCATTTTCCTTGAAGATCTCTGGCAGGAAGCAGTGTGGAAGTACTGCTAATAAGGCAATAAGCTGTGATGTCTACATTTTAGACATCAACAAGATCAGAATGGAAGTATTTGGTTGGCTGAGTGATTGCTGCAGCTTTAGTTAAGTCTTCTTGAAGGTTGATGGACACAGCTGCTTACAGTGGGATAATTTGCTGAAGATAATTCCATTGATGCCGAAACCAAGGCAAGGCTCTGCCAGGAATCTCTTCTAGTCTCCCAAAAAAAAGTGTGGCCAGCAGCAGTAGCATATTGTTTTCATCGTATCGGATCATGTTAGTATGAAGAATATTGCATCTGAGCAGCATTGGCATTGCAGGAAGTGACTTACATTCATCTCTCTGGTCCATAATAGATTCAGCTTTTATTAGCGTAAATACATCGGTGCCATTAAAGGTCTGCTGGAAGGCATTGTGAAAATCAGTTAAGTTGAAAAATGAGCTGCTCAGTTGATTCCCCGCCCCCCGTAAGCTCTGATAGTGTCAGTCCTAATGATCTCACTGTGCCAGAGTTCATCTTGGCATCAAGCTACACTAGGTCTAATCCCCCTCTTCAGTGCGTATCTGAGTACACCTAAAGAAATGCCAACTTGCCATTCATACTTCTGATTTCTTTTGAATTTAACAATTTTATGGATTTACTAGAGCCATCGTTTGGCCTCTGCATGGCAGCGAGGGGCCTCAAGTCTCTAAGCACTTGCCCTGCTCTGGACTTGGCCAAGGGATGGAAGAAAAGAAAAGATGATCACCGAAGTTTTTAACACCTTTCTGCTTCCAAAAGCTGTACAGTGTAAACCCTCCATTACTGCTGAAGAATTCCAACATTAAATTCATCTGCTTTCAGACCAATTTATCAAGTTGTATTGTTTTTGTCTTCTGTTCCTAGTTTAGTGCACTTCATTCTTTGAAGTGATTCTTCATGGCTCTTCTTGAAAGCTGGTTCCCACGGAGCGTGTCATGTGTGGGCAGAAGAGTGTGCTTGCTAGCACGGCTGTAGTCCCTTGACCGGCTCAGTGACCCCAGCTAAGTCCAAACCACTGCTTTCCCAAAGTTCCCTTCTCTTGTCTATAGCCTGAGAGTGATGTTTGCTGACACTACCATGTAAGACTAGAGTGAGAAATACAGTGGGCTCATAAGTTCAGTGGGGCTTTATAAATGTTTCATCAGAATTATGTGGTCCCCATACCTGCATGTGGTTCCATTCAGAAAAATCTGTAGCATTAGCGGACGGAATGCTAAGGAAATGCCTACGAAAATAGAAATAGAAATATTTTATATTAAATGAATCTTTCATTCTTTTTGATATCAAATTACTCCATCAATGAATAATAACCACTATTAATAATCTGGCAATATCTTACCTAATAGTTTATTATAAAAATATGAGAATACTTCCAGTTTAATTAAAAGTTTATGTTCGCACAAAACATTGTTGAAAAATTTGCACCAAAATAAGCATCTTTAATCCAGCTTTCCATGAATATTTTGAATTGCCACTTGTATTTTATTTATTTGAGAGACAGAGGGCCTAAGAGAGCTCCTGTCTGCTGATTGGCTCCCCAAATGCCCTCAGTGGGTGGGGCTGGCCTGGGGCAGAGACTGCAGTCCACATCCCCTAGGGGCAGGAGCAGGAATAGTTGAGCCATGGCCACTGCCTTTCCAGGGCCTGTGTTAGCGGGATGCTACCGTTAGGAACCTAAGCTGGGGTTTGAACCTAGGCCTCCTGGCATGGCACATGGGCCCCTTTAACCACTAGGCCAAATATCCTCTTCATTCTCTCATATTTAAACATACATAAAACTGGAAAATATATGTGTTGACATCAATATACTCCCCATCCATGTTCCACAGTCAACATTTTGCTGCGTTTGTCTCACAGCAGCCAGACCTGATGATTTTAACTGCTCTTCAGCAATCCCAGGAATGAATTCCCAATCTTGCTTGAAGATGGTGGTGCTGTTGACAAGACTTTAATGTATTGCTCAGAACATCTAAACATACAAAGAGATGCTTTGGGTGTGAAAGTAACTGCTTGGTAAAAACAGTGCTCCACTTTAAAAAGTCCTCATGCGAGCATTTTCTGTAAATAGTGCCAAAGGACAGGAAGTTGACCAGGTCAGGTTTGTGACTAATCTGTCCCTAGTGCGTTAGTGATGGAATATTTCACAGGGACTTGGCTTCATAACTGCTAATACTGAAGGCTGTGCAGGGACGCAGTGAAACGTGATGTTTATGTAGAGGCAGACAGGGACATTATGGGATCAACTTAAATATGTGTAATCCTCTATAGTTTATAATCATATCCCAGCATAGAGAAGAAGCAGGCTCTCACCTGGCTAGCTGATGTTCTTAGATAAATTTACATAAGTAGCTTTCTGCAAAGCAAGGAGAGAGAGGAAAAAAAAATGACATGTTTATTTAAACTCCCTAATATACTGATGTGGTTTCCGGAATAGTACCAGAGGGGCTAAAAATAAATAAGGCTTTTTTTTTTTCTTGCAGATCATCTTTAATGATCTCAAAATTTGCATTTTTTAGGTCAGTCATTATTTTAAATGGTTTCTTCCACAATCCATCATCTCTTACAGTATACTTGGAACAGATTTCAATCTACATGCAACTTTTCTAGAATCCATCTTCTCTGTGTGGGTTATGAGGTCAATTTAGGAAGAACAACTTTCGTTGCCAGGGAATGCTGGATGAGGAGGGCATTACAGTGAGAAGTACGTGTTGCCAGCTTTGTACAGTAGTGAGAAGCTTGTCTGAGCACAAACCTGTATCAAAGAGACATTAAGAGAAGGATGAGCACTGGGTCTTCAGACCTGGATTCCGGAGCGCAGGTAGACCTGCGCCGGCCATCCTGGTTGTCACTAGACCATCCTTGGAAACAGACTCTCTGGGGTAAGCAGTGTCAACTGTTGAGTGGCTGCTGTCCTTTCTGCTCTTACCCAGGCCCATTCTGTGGCGGAGAAACAGGAACCAAGGTAATGACATATGACCGATCCGCTGACAGCAACGGAACCACATTAACTCTGTCACTCAGATCTTTAGAGGGCTGCCTTTGCCTGAAATACTTTTGACTTTACTTGCTAGCAGAGGCATCTGAAGACTGATTTCTTTCCCTTAAACATTAGAGAAATAGAGCATCCCATCAAAAGATACTGGGAAGAGAGGAAAGGCTGCGTGGAAAGCCCAGCAGGTGATAGGTATCATTCTTGGGAGCTGCAGTATTGCTGATCCGGCAGGATGACTAGTGGAGCTACATGAGTGTGGATGAAGAAGTGCTGTGGTCGGGGAATCTGCGGCTCTTATAAGTAAAATCGGTCCTGTCTGGGTGTTGCAGCTCAGACTTGGAGATGTTCTTGTGAGAAAATGCAGAGAGAAGAGAGACTGTCTCGACTTGAAGGTTAAATGGCCCTTTAAAATGAACTGTCCCAGTAAAGCACCTGCTGTGTCGCAGCCTCTCTGGGAGCCTGTCCTGTGCAGGACGCTTGGGTGTGCTGTCAGCACAGGCACTGTGAGAAGGCATGATGAAAGTGACATGACACCCGTCAGTCATTTCCACTGGCGAAAGGCTGTTACAATGTAATGATTAGTATCTATCTTTTCAATGCCAGCTTTGTACTGTCATCAGACAGCTTGACATAGGGATACAGAATACATTTCTTAAAATTTTATTCTTGTTTTGATGATCTTTACATAGTTGATTAGGGCGCAAAGGGTCAAAGGATACAGGAAAGTGGGTAAGACCATTGTTTCCACATTCTGTTTTTTCATTCCTGATACAGAATACATTTAAAGCAAGCCTTCTACTTGTCTGGAATTTTGTAGAGAATCAATTCAGAAGCAGAAATTTCTCATGTCTGTGATTCCAAGAAAAGTAGAGACAAAGCTGGGTAGCTGAAAGCACAGGAGAAGGAAGGAGTGGAGAAGGGTTAACAGGAGCCCAAAGCTCAGCCAGGTTGGTGTCCTCTTGGGGTGGGAAAGGTGCAGACCCATGGATTGCTTCAGAAGCCAGATGTGTGCAAACAGGTGGGAAGAGAGAGCTTGAGAGTTCAAGGGTTAGCAGGCGGAAGCTGTGGACACAGGCTAGCTGAGACGGGGACAGAGTCAGAACCTGTGGGCTCTCCAGAATGGAAACCATGACCTCACAGGTACACCCCTCCATCAGCTCTAGCATGTTCAGCATCTCAAGTTACTCTTTAGATTGACTGTCCTAAGTGATCACTCCTTCCTGGGGTCAGTGTCCTACTTGGAAAGCTCAGGTTTTCCTTCCTGTGCCCTCAAAGGCACCGGATCGAATCCATCACTTTAGAAGCAGCCGTTTAGCTCCAGCAGACTCACTTTTGTTTGAAGATGAGGCTGTTCATTTTCTCATTTATAACCTTTTTAAACACATGGTGGCTCTGCCTGTTTAAGTCCTACTTTGGAGAAAAGGTAATGCAGTTAGCTCATTAATAGGTTATCTAGTCATTATGTCCTTTCCAGATTGTGCCTATAGTCTTTTTGAAAGGGAGGAAAAATCAAGGCTTTTAGTTTCCTTTCCTTTTCCGTCTTCATTTGTATCTGCAACCCCTCCCCACTTGGAGCTGTTCGCATGATGGGTGGGCAGTATCTGTGGAGCCAGAATGCCCTGTGTATTCACTTGCAAATAGCTATAAAGTCCAATTCGATAAGTACGCTTAGAGGAGAGCCTTTCTCTGGCTCTCACTGGGCACACACTGCTTCTCCTTGCCCCATTTCAACCTCAGGAGCCTAATTGTGTCTTCCTTTTCATTCCTTGAAGCATTTTTGAATTTGCAGTCCCCTTGATTATTCCAAGGTCAAGGCTGCCTATCAGACAGGTGCAGAAGTGCTCTGGTGGCCTTAGTCACAGTGCTGGTCCTGGCTTTACCACAGTGTGCAGCCTGCTGAGCCGAGAGAGGGAGAGGGAGAGGGGACTTCAGGCCTCTTGACCCTGAGTACCCTCTGCTGCGATCCTTCCCTAGTCAGAAGACCCTCATTTGTTGGATAAATAAAAGGAATATTGCCAACAGATATGTTAACGGGTGGCCTGTGGCTTCCATGGTCAGGGACAGTGGATAAAAGCAAATTAATGTTGTTGGCAAAGCAAATTAGCATTAAATACTTGCCTTCAAGTAAAATTTCTATACCAGAAAAGTTGCAAATTTACAGGAAAGTTGCAGAAATGCTACAGTTTCCATGTACGGCACACTCAGCTTCCCATTTGTACTCTATTAATATGGTAGATTTTTAGCAATTAATGAGCTAATAATGGTGCATTGGTGTTAGCTAGAGCTGGTACATTATTCATACTGCCTTTTTCTTCTTTTTTGTTTTGTGGTGTTTTGTTCTGCTTAATACCCTTTCTCTGTTCTAGGATCTTTCCTGAAATACCACCTGCCATTTAGTTGTTATGTCTGCCTAAGGTTCTGTTGGGTGTAATGATTTTTCACTTCTTTCTTTTTTTCTTTTTTTTTTTTTTTTTTTGGTGGCCTTGATCGTCTGGAGGGGTATTGTTTAGTTGGACTGGACACTGTCCATTGTGGCTGCCATGATGCTGTCTGGTGAGCTCCCTGGGGTTGTGTGTGGTGGGGAGGAAGACTGCAGGGGTGAGACGCCCTGACTCGTCAAGCACCAGGACGCACCTCTGCTGCGGCTGGCCTTGGCTGGCCTCCGTTCTCGCCCGATACAGTTGTCACATCATAAGTGACTCTTTTTGTTTCCTCCCTGTTTGAGGTGTACTTTGGGGAAGGACATCACTTTAAACTGCCCATGTACTGAAGGAACAGGGAGTTATGCCCTTCTGATGAGTAGAAAATAACTAAGAGAAAGTTAAAGATTGCTCATTCTGTTTAACAAATCAGAGTTGTTATTTTTTAATGTTACAGTATAGTTGGTGAATGTTTTTAATTAGTTCCTGGATAATTTTTGTACCTGCATATGTGAATATGAAGTTCATACTTTTAAAATGTATTACTTAAATATTTATGTGATTAGTTACACAGTTATGATAGCTGCTTTGCTTTTAGTGGAGGAATATGTAAACAATATAAATATAATAGTTTTATGGAAATCATCTTAAGTTGCTGGATTGCAAGCGACTGTTACTCTTTCTGCATTCATGAAATCTGGTGAAAACCCAGCTAACTGACTTGTGGAACTATTACCCGGAACATCCCGAATGTTCATGCAATTGTAGACCTTGGACCTGTGTAGAAACAATCAATGGCTTAAGAACTAACTTAGCCAATACAAATACTTCACATAATAGCAAGAATTTGAGACTTTTCAACTTCTAGTTCCTTGTTTCTTGCATATCCTACGTATGAAGGCATATTTCTGCTTCACTCATAATAATGGAGATATAGTAGCAATGTTGTCGCTAGACTCATACAAATGAGACAAGTATTCTAAGTTATAACTTTTTAATAAAAGTCTGACATGTAGTTACATTACATTATAAACCTCCTGTAGCCAGCATGAGTCTTTATAAAGACTAAATTTCAATAGTGGTTTAGGACTAGACTGCGCCTTAGAAATTAATCTGAATCTACCATTAGTGCTAAGTGTCTTGTTGAGGTGATACACCTTATCAACAGTAGGTTCAGTCCAGATCCGGCTCCTTCTGGCCCAATTTCCTTTCCACTCTACTAGCCGAATTCTTTAAAACCTGTTACACTTCATGTCTGAGTGGTTGATTTCTGCTGAATTTTAACAGTAGCAGTGGTGGAACCGTTCTGCTGACCTTGCACAGAACTGACTTGATAAGCCACCCTCCCTCTGTCTGTAGGCAGAGCGTATTCCTCCCCAGCATCTCCTAATTTATGGTTTTCAAAATTTTGGACTTTTTTCACCTCGCTGTCCAGAATGCTGTCTGAAAAGTCACAATAATTTAAATAATTGATGGCTACTTTATGAAATTGGCAACCAGGATCCGTCCTGCCCTCCCCAAGCATAAGCCCTTCAGCAGCTAATCCTTTTAGGCTGTATACTTTTTTCCCTTCCTGGTTTCATTTAGGTAATTATATTATTTGCCTTGGAATATAATTGCCCTTATACTGTGGCAAAGAGGGGGAGGATAAGGTGGGTGCTGCCTGCTTTTGGCATCTGCAGGTTGTAAAATGTCTGTTACATTCTAGCCTCTAATTTCTTTGCCATCCCACGTTCTAAAGATTTAATTATACCTGTGTAAAAGCATAATTTGAAATGTGGCTTCTGATTCTTCTGAAAGATAAAAGAGAGGTTAATCCATTATTAAGCATGAACAAGGGTTATATAAGGGAAATAAGTTTTGGATCTGGTTGAACTATTTCTAAATACCTACTATGTGCCAGCACTGTACTGAGAATTTGGAAGTACAAAGTTGCTTTTTGTTTTTAAAGATTTTATTTATTTTTTATCACAAAGCCAAATATACAGAGAGGAAAGACAAAGAGGAAGATCTTCCATCCAATGGTTCACTCCCCAAGTGAGCGAACGGCCGGTGCTGTGCCGATCTGAAGTCGGGAGCCAGGAACCTCTTCCAGTTCTCCCATGCGCCGATCCAAAGCCAGGAGCCAGGAACCTCTTCCGGGTCTCCCACACGGGTGCGGGGTCCCAGAGCTTTGGGCCGTCCTCGACTGCTTTCCCAGGCCACAAGCTGGGAGCCGGATGGAAAGTGGAGCTGCCGGGACTAGAACCTGCGCCCATATGGGATCCCGGGGCGCGCAACGCGAGGACTTTAGCCACTAGGCCACGCCGCCAGGCCCCAAAGTTGCTTTTAAAAAGAAAGAAAGAAAGAAATGAGAGAAAAAGAAAAACTGTCTCTGGGAAGCTGTTTGCTGGTGACGTGCTGCTGGCTTGGGACGCGGCTCAGGCACTGTCCTTCACTGTCCTTTGAGTTGGTGGCTCGAGCGCCAACTCAAAGACTTCCCAAACTTAAAGGTGTTCACCCAAAACCAACAGTAGAGCAACTTTGTAACTTTGGAGGAAATGACATTCATCTCTGGCAGATCCGTACAGTGACAGGTGACGTCAACTTAAAATGACAGCATATAGTCTGTTACAAATAAAACACAAATCACACACGATAAAATAGAGATTTGGAGTGGGTTTATTGCATGTTTATTTTAGGGAGCAAATCATAACCCGTTTGCCTTATTAGAGAAACAATTTTCCTGTTACAGAGAAAATGGAGTATTTGAAAAGGAAATGAAGATGAAAACCAAACGGACCTAGCTGGAATCAGCAGCTGCGTTTGATTTGACTTGTTTTTGTGCTAGAGGATGATGTAGGGCTTAGACCAGCTTTCAGCAGTAATAACTCTTTTATGGAAAAAAGCAAAACTAGCCATCTGGGCTAAAGCAGTTTACACGCGTCCCCTACTGTGCAAACGCGTGAACGAATGCTAGGAATCTCCTCTTCTTGCGCACTGTTAATGTTGCCTGTGATTGGCAGTCCACTCCTTTTTCTCTCTTCATCTTCATAAAATTCTTTGCAAGCAATCCTATGTTTTCTGATAATAAAATATTGTAAGTCTAGTACTAAGCTCAACCCGGTCTTTAGACCGGTGCTTCTAAAACATTTGCTCTTTATGCTCGTCATGGTGGGGCAGGTGGGAGGGCGCTGATCTGACTGAGCCCTGGTGCTCTGCTTTCTGGACCAGCATTTAGACAGTGCCACTGCCGTTAGCCTGCGACCTCTGCTTTGAATTGTAAGGTGGTAAAGTAGAGTCGGCTAACTAGGAAGTTCCTTCAGCTGTGTGAGCCATGGCACCTTTTTTTTACTAACTGTGCCATTAGAGTACAAAGGATCTTCATAAAAATGCATATTATGATGAAACCATGAATGAATTGCACGCTTCTTTTGCACCAAAATTAATTTACCATTTAATCCTACTTCTACACAAATTCTTTCTCAACTTCTCTCTGATAAAAGCAACCACAGACAATATGTAAATTCATGGCCATGTCATATTCCACTATTTATTTACAGAAAAAAAAGCAGCAGGCTATAATTTACCAATCTTGTATTTAATTTTTTTGAAATGATTTTGTTTTTGTTTTAGATTCAAATCGCCATCCCAATGTGTACAGGAGATTTTTGTTTGAACGTTAGACGGTTGCATACAGTAGGAAGAGGTGAATTTTTTGTAGCTAGGTAACAGGCCAAACAATGCAAGAGATCTTTTCCCTGGAGAGGACTTAGAATGAAGTAAGAGGTGTGATGTCTTAGCCCTGTCATGGTGTAACAATGCCAGGATTTTGGGAAAACCAGCCCCTCGCTGCCAGGCAGTGTTTCCAGCGCTTTGGGGCTCTGCACATGCCTTTCTGGAACACCTCTCCCATGGATGTGCATTTCTTATGCCACAGCCATTGCCATGTGATTTGGCACAGATCTGCATTCAGTTAATGAGACAGTTTGTTGTGCCTGCAATGAAGAAAATGATTTTCAATGTTTTTTAATAAGTTAACAGGAGTAAGTGTTGAAATGACTGTAATGAGATAATGACAGTGCAGCATATTGCTTTGAAGATTGGTTAAAAAAAAAGTATATGCGCTTAATAAACTCATTCTCTCTGCGTATTTCTTGGCAAGGTTGTTTAACATTTGCCTGTTTGTCCACAAGTTGTAAGGAAGTGGTCAGATGAGCTGGAAGTCAGCATTGTGAGAACAGAGCTGGTGTGTTCACGTGAGAGAGTCCATGTTGGGTTCTCAGCCACAGAGGGCTGTGCCAGTGGCAGGGGTTTGATGGGAAAGCCAAGATCCAGATTTATAAAACTCAGGCCCAGATGCTAGGTTCTTGTCTATAAATGCTACTGATTATCACATTTTCTTTGGAGGTTCTTTTGAAGTTGTGTTATACTTGAAGTGTGTCTTTGCATATTAACCAACAGGTGTCCTGTGCATACACTCAACACGTAGCACAGGGATCCGGCCAGAGCCTGGGAGCTGAGGCCAGCCCTCAAGGCGGGACTCGTTAGAAAGGGAGCATAGCAGCAGATGGTTGCTGATTTTGCCATCATTTCATTTTTTAAAAAGATTTATTTGCTTTCATTTGAAAGGCAGATTTACAGAGAGGAGACACAGAGAAAGACTGTTCAGTTTTTGGTAAACATGAAAGTTGCTAACAGTGGAGCCACAAGATCAGTTTAATGCTAGTCAAGGACCTTCTAAGCACAGCCCTTTGCCATGCAAACCTGAATTGTGTTATGGGCATGCATCCCAGGGTGGTGCTCAGGCTGGGGGAGTTCCTTTCCAGGACTCACAGAAGCAATCGCCACACTACGTGCTGGACTGAAAGAGTCTGCACTTCCTGTTCTTGGAAATTAAGGACCATTCAAGTAGAGCTAGAGAGTGCAGTGTCCAGGCAGCAAACTGCCAGTGAAGGGCCAGCTAGTGAAATGGTTTTGGCTTTCTGGTCCACACACTTTTTTGGCAGCCACTCAATATTGCCTCTGTAATGGAAAACTAGCCAGAGATACTAAGAGAATGAATGCATGTGGCTGTGTTCCAGTAACCCTTATTTATACAGATGATCCCATAGACCTGGTGAGCTGTTTCCTGGGTATAGATGATCCCACAGGCCTGGTGAGCTGTTTCCTGGGTGTTAATGATCCCACAGACCTGGTGTGCTACCTGTTTCCTGGGTGTAGAGGCAAGATTACTGGATTTTGAGCTGTAGTTCCACATGGAGTTGAGACATTATCACAGTGTGGCCTTAAGTGAATCTTATCACTTTTATGTTTCCTGGTGAAGCTGGTGGTAATACAGAGCATCCTGCCCCACTTGGAAACAGAAAGGGGGCACTTTACATTAACAAGATGTATTCATTGGCCCAATGTGATGGTTCAAGCGCTAAATCCACAACTTTCAAGTGCCAGAATCCCATATTTGTGCTGATTTGTGCCCTGGCTGCTCCACTTCCCATTCCACTCCCTGCTTATGGAATGGGAAAGCAGCAGAGGATGGCGCAAAGCACCCTGCATCCATGTGGGAGACCTGGAGGAGGCTCCTGGCTCCTGGCTTCAGTTGACTGAGCTCCAGCCATTGTGGCCATTTGAGAAATGAACCAGCAGATGGAAGATTCCTGTAAATGTAATCTGCCTTTCCAATAAAAATATGTAAGTCTTTTTAAAAAATTAAGCTTTCAGTGTGAACTGAACACAATCTCAATTACTTTAAAAAAGTAAAAGATGTATTCACAATGATGTTTGAACATTGCTTTATTCTTAGCAAGTAATTTTTTTTTAAGATTTATTCATTTTATTACAGCCAGATATACACAGAGGAGGAGAGACAGAGAGGAAGATCCTCCGTCCGATGATTCACTCCCCAAGTGAGCCACAACGGGCCGATGCGCGCCGATCCGATGCCGGGACCAGGAACCTCTTCCAGGTCCCCCACGCGGGTGCAGGGTCCCAATGCACTGGGCCGTCCTCAACTGCCTTCCCAGCCCACAAGCAGGGAGCTGGATGGGAAGTGGAGCTGCCGGGACCAGAACCGGCGCCCACATGGGATCCCGGGGCTTTCAAGGCGAGCACTTTAGCCGCTAGGCCACGCTGCCGGGCCCCCTAGCAAGTAATTTTAGAAGCAACAGTGGTGGTTTTCTAGATGTGTGTTGGATTAGCATTCATTTCTGTTCCCCCCACAGTATACCTAACCAAACTGCAGAGAGCCCTCTGAGATTTTCTCACCAGAAAGAAGACTGCAAGTGGTTTTGTGTGCATTTAAATTTAAGAGATTCTGACTTGAAATTCAGCGTTCTGTGTTGCAGCAGAAGAAATAAGAAAGGGTGCTTTTTGCCTGAGTGCACAGGTTTAGGCAGAGGGATGGATGCACGGAACCCTGCAATGATTACCTGAATCCTGCAGACTGTGGTAGGAATTAGATGATGTCCCATCTGTCTGCGCACTCCCGTGCCAACAATTTGGTGCACCATGCTGCAAGTCTCACAGTTTGCATATCTTGGACATAAATTAAGCCCTCATAGTTGTGTCTCATAAGGGACAAGCTAGGCAGGTAGTTGACTCTTAATATAGAATGGCATATTCTGTGACACACAGGCACATCAGTTGGTCTGGTCACCATCCCCCAAAGTTTGGAATTTTCTTAACCTCTTGCTCTTCTTGTCTTTCCTCCTACCCGAACGCCTTCCACCCGTTCCTTCAGTGGCCAGCTCTTCTCCATAAATGCATCTCACCTCCTCACTGAGATCTAAAGTGTTCTTGCTCTCTGAATTTTAACAATACTGTCTGCACTATCATTTTGAGAGCCATCGTTTACCTGTTTCATTATTTGTTATGTTTTTTTAGATTTTAACTTCCAAGGAGATTGCAGATTTTCTGGGTTCAAGGGCCATTTCTAATTCACTACTGCATCTGCCTTGGGTAGATTGTTCAATATATAGTTATTGAGAGAAAATGTATTTTAGCAAAATGTATTTTTAATGTAGGAGAGTATTTCTGAAACTAAGAATACCAGAATACCTAAATCTTGGTTGATAGATTTTACTGTTTAATGGAGGCAACATTTGTGTTTTGTTTTTGTCTGTATGTGTTATTTTGAGAAGCAGAGTGAGATCCTATCTGTTGGCTCATTCCCAAATGACCACAGTCAGTGGCCACGGCAGGGATGAAGCAGGAGCTTAATCAGGGTTCTCGTGCGCAGCCCAGTCACTGGAATCCCAGCTGTTGCTCCTCAGGTCTGCAGTGGCAGGAAGTGAAGAGCTAGAGTCGGGAACTGAACTCAGACACTGCAAGGTGGGATGCAGTTAGGATTAGCCGTAGGCTAAGCTGCTGCTGTCATCTGTTGTAACCTGAAGCCTTGGGACTTAGTTTAGGAAAAAATGTGGTCAATGAAATATCAGTCAAGCCCGGTTAGTCGCACTTCCCAGTTCCCATGGTGCAAGTATTCCTAGTCGATTTTAAGTTACTAACCTGGTGTTGAATAGGATCTTGGAAAGAACTGACAATGAGCATATCACTGTGTTCCCCTGATACAGGTACAATACATCTAAATCATCCTGAGAGCATAGACTGCAAGGAAATAGAAAATAACTGGGAAGTGGTTAAGTTCTAAGAATGTATTAGCATTGTTCTTACAAAATTGATTTAATTGTGCATTTGTACAGAACTTAGTTAAGACTGGGTTTAAAAACTGGCATTCAAAAATATTAAAAGTTTAAAATCCCACTGTTAGGTGCTGTTATCAGATTGTACCAGCATACCATTATTCTTTTTCTTTTTTTTAAAGATTTATTTATTTTTATTACCAAATCATATATACAGAGAGGAAGATCTTCCATCCAATGGTTCACTCCCCAAGTGGCCACAATGGCTGGAGCTGAGCCAATTCAAAGCCAGGAGCCAGGAGCTTCTTCCAGTCTCCCACACAGGTGCAGGGTCCCAAGTCTTTGGGCTGTTCTCGACTGCTTTCCCAGGCCACAAGCAGGGATCTGGATGGGAAGTGGGGCTGCTGGGATTAGAACTGGCGTCCATATGGGATCCTGGCACGTTCAACACGATGACTTAAACCACTATGCTATCACGCTGGGCCCACATACCATTATTCTTACTACGACATATTTTTGTGGTTTATTTAGTTATCTGCTCCCCTCCCTATGAGTTTCATAAAAGCAGTGATATAGTTCATTTGTTCGCCATTGCATCTCCAATGTCTAACACATTGTAGACGCTCAATTATTCCTTAACCAAATGAATCATTCCAATATTTCACATCTTTTTTTTTTTTTGGTAAAATTTATTTATTTTCATTGGAAAGGCAGATTCACAGACAGAAGGGGACACAGAGAGACCTTGCATTTGTTGATTCACTTCCCAGGTGGCCGGTGCTGGGCTGGCCCAAAGCCAGGAGCCTGGAGCCTCTGAGTCTCCCACGTGGGTGCAGGGTCCCAAGGCTTTGGTCCAACCTCCACTGCTTTCCCAGGCCACAGGCAGGGAGCTGGATGGGAAGTGGAGCAGCTGGGATGTGAACCAGTGCCCATGTGGGATACCAGCACTTGAAAGTGGAGGATTAGCCAGTTGAGGTATCACAATGGCCTCCATTGTTTTATAGCTTTACTAATTAATACAACCTAAAACAATAGAAAATGGTTTTGTAAACATTTTCTGAAAATCACATTTTCTTCCTTTTCTCAACTTCAATAGATCCTATGAACATTCATCTCTGAGCACCTCAGCATATGAAATATTAATGTTTTCAGCAAGTACCAACCAAGTGTATGTGGCTTATTCGTGGACATAGTGTTCAGATAAACCATTCTTAATGCAAATATATTCAGGAACTATTTCTCAGTAGAATGTCAATTTCTTTGAGCTGTTTATATTCTTCTAAACCAATAAAACAATGCCAATTGCTATGATACACAAATTATTTATCCTTGTATAAACCACACACAACATTTGTTAATGAGGGAGGGAGCTTCTGTATGTCCTCTGTGTTTTCAGTCTAAACTTTTGTCACTGACCAGAATGCAGAAGTAGCAACTCTGGCGTGTTTATGTTTCAGGGCATTCCAAAGAGAAAACAGGACTTGAAAAATGTGTTGCCCTTTCACAGGAAGCCGAGCTACCAGATTGTCTCCTCTCTAAGGTGGAAGTAATGCTACCTCGACCTCCCAGCACCGCGCGGGGATCACCTGAGCGACGCGTGTCCAGTCTGTGCTTGCACTCATTCACTTATCTGTGTAACTGAGAAAGTGTGTCTGATTCTCCAGGAAGTTGTGATGATGTCACAAACCTTAGTGTCTGGGACACACTGCCAAGGCCCAATTCCTGGCACTGCCATTTCTCAGCAGGGTGATCTCATCTCTCAGAAGCTACTTTGTCTCTGTCACCAGTGATTTGTGAACTTGGTGACTGTAGGGGTCTGTCACCTCATTCTCTGCTGCTCACGGTGCAGTTGCTAACTTGCGTTGGCCTGAGTGAATAAATGAGTGAATGTGCCCTCTGCCTCACCATTCGACTGCGGCTGCTCCCCAGACCATTCCTGCTTACAGGGATCACCGTAAACAGGGCGTGGCAGTTAATAAAGCTCATGAAAGCCACACAGTTGCTCCCATTCTGCGCCTCAGGCTGCTTCGTGCTCTTGATTCTACGCCTTTACTTGGTAGGTTCTTGGCTACAGCCAGAAAAGCAATGGAGAAATAAAGCATCTTTAAGACAGCACTACTTCCTCCACCCAGGTGTCTCCTCAGGTCCTGGGACTAGACAGACCGGAATTTGTCAAGACTGGCTCTGAAAGACACCCAAAGTACCTTTTGGAGGCACACAGATGAGAGCACCCTCAGTGTGCGGATGCTCTGAGCTTTCTGACTCTCAGTCAACAGGTGTTCTCTCCAGGCCACATCAGAGTTTTCCTCTACTGTACCTCGTGGCAGTAGATCCACACTGGTGACCTCACATTATTGCACACTAGTCAGCACAGCGTGGCTACTGAGCTCACCAAGTCCTGGCTGCACTTCGATCTAGCTCCCTGCTAACACAGTCTCCCACGTGGGAGACCTAATGACGTTCCAGGTTTGGGCCGTGGCCATCTGGGGAGTGAACCAGCAGATGGAGGAGCATTCTCGTGCCTTTACGTCTGTCTCTAACTCTGCCTTCCAAATGGGTAAGTAAATCTTTCAAAAAGGAATCAAACACTATCAGGTGTCAGCACTTGTGCAGCGTCGTCTGCTGTCAGTGGCAAGGAGCGCTCTGTGGCAGCTTGTAATTCCAAGGCACTTCTTTTGGGACACTCTTCCACGCCGGCTGCTCCTTTTGTTGCCATAACACGCTCAGGAAACTTGATTCTTCCCTTACTAATCCTTGCAAAACCCCAGCCAGCGGTACCAGTGCACTCCTTGCCTGGTTGTGTTTCAGCTGAGCTGCATCCGTGACTCTTCGTGGGAGCTCAGTGTTCCTGAGCAGCTGATAGAGGCACAAGGCATTGTGGCCCCTGCTGTGTTTCAGGCACTGCCCAGAGGGAACAGGCTGGAACATCCATCTTCCATGCCACCTGGCTCCCTGCCAAGCTGCTGTCAGGAGCTTTACTCCTCTTCCCACTGCCTCACCCAGAGACCTCTTCTGAATATGACAACCATCTAAAGAGGAATTATCTCCTCACAAAGTTAATTTCTGTTTCTCAGCAGGGAGCCCCTGGTTCCCGCTGGCTTTGAAAGTGCCACTGTTTGGTTAATGGATGAGTGTCTCTTGCTCCTGGTACCATACTGGAAGTACGGCAGGGCCTGGGTTGCCATTTGCTCTAATGTCTTTGTTGCAGCGGCATTAGGAGACCTAAGTGGGTTTATTCACAGTCATTAGCGCTAGGAGGAAAATGCATTGAAGACAAGGACTGCGAAGGTGCGTCTGTGCCAGCCTCTGCTCAGATAGCACAGGCTCCTGCCTGCTGGCTGGATGGTTAACTGCTGGCTCTTCTCAGAGAATGGATTCAGAAGGTCCTTTGGAGAGAGAGCAGATGACCCCACATGTGATGTTTGTCTCTGACTTCAACAGGTGCAAGAGAATAGGGTTTGGGGGTGTGTCTTCAGTGTACAGAGTGGAGAAGCTCAGATTACTGAGAGCATGTGTTGGGAAGGGTGAGTGTGCAAGGCAAGCTGGTGTCATGGAGCAAACAGCCAGGTGCAGGCCAGAAGACGCACTAGGGCACGACTGACACGGCCTTTGTTAGATAAAGAGTCGGCCACGCTCCCTGTTTACAAGCTTAGACAGCTCTGGCTCTCTAGACAGACTTGTGAAGGCCACAGCAGTCCTGGAGGTCTGGCGGTTGGCTTTGTTTGACCCCTGGAAAAGTTTGCGGACTGTAAACCAAAGGCTGTGCCGCACCCAGCACTCGGCGGCTAACTGCAGGGGACAGGAACGCGTCTCAGGACAGCCACAGTAGCGGAGCATCCGGAACGGACACCGTGATGGTGGCAGCTTGTGTCCACCTCAGCCTCGTGTCTGCTGTGCCACCATGCTAGCCCCTGTAACATCATTCTTTATTTAGGAAATATTTTCTGCGAAGCTGAGCATCAGCTCATATGTTGTAAAAGACCTATCCTGGTCTGGAGAAAAGCTTGGCAGTGGGAGTATAAGGCACACTGCTCTTATGTGTGGGTGCTTCATAAAATTTGTGGAAAAACAAAACTAAAAAGTTATGTTGGGCCCAACGTGGTGGCCTAGCGGCTGAAGTCCTTGCCTTGAGTGTACCGGGATCCCATGTGGGTGCCGGTTCTAATCCCGGCAGCCCCGCTTCCCATCCAGCTCCCTGCTTGTGGCCTGGGACAGCAGTCAAGGCTGGCCCAAAGCCTCTTGGGACCCTGCACCCGTGTGGGAGACCTGGAAGAAGCTCCTGGCTCCTGGCATTGGTTCAACTCCGGCCATTGTGGTCACTTGGGGAGTGAACCAACGGATGGAAGATCTTTGTGTCTCCTCTCTGTAAATCTGCCTTTCCAATGAAAATAAATAAATCTTAGGGGAAAAAGAATAAGTTAGCAGTCACAAAAACTGAACACAATAAAAATCTATTGCTATTTTTGTTCATAGATTCAGATTTAATAGATGCTGGCATAAGAAAAACTACAAAAAATCACAAAATCCACGAGCATGCTTGGAATCCTGTCAGTAGGGGTACACACTGCTCAGACTAGCATGACTGCCCTTGAGAACATGGCCCTGTTAATGAACAGAAAGGTTCATTTTAATAACAAATTGTTAATTTGTAGTCAGTCACAAGGAAATTACACTGGCATCCATAGATTCCAATGTAAAAGGAAAAACTGGAATATACTTTAGAAACTCTTCATTGACATGAATGCAAGAAACATGTAAAATTATGTAAAGTTTTTGGTTGTCCTGGCATTTTGTTTTATTAAATGTTGTTTTAAAATGGTAGACCACTTCTTGGCAGTTGGGATTTATCTCGGAGTTCCTTGTCTAGTAAGTGAGGATGAATGTTGAAGGATTTTGCATGCGATGTCAGAGGTATTTACCTTTTTTCACAAATAAGCTGTCTGAGATAGAGGAGCAGCTGATTTCATTGGTCCAATCAGATTTCAGGGGATTCTTTTCAAATATTTGTATTTTTCTTAAATTTCATATCCTCATTTCTTTCTTTTTTTAAAAGAAAGATACCTTATATCAGTAGAAATAAATATTTTTAGAATTCCCTAAGTGGGTAACATTGTTTCGCCTTTCGTTAAAGCACCGCTTGTCATGCTGGCGTCCCTGAGTGGTCCCAGCTGCTCTGAGAAGGCAGTGGCAGAGCAGTCGTCGTCCTGGCTTCTCGCTGGGACGTGGCCCAGTCCTGTCCTGGCAGTCACAGCCATTTGGGGAGTGAGCCGGTGGGTGACAGAGCTCTAACGGTTCTGTTTCCCTTTCCTTTGCCCTTTCATTTCAAATAAATAAAGTATGGGGAAAAATTCACCGGAAAAGCATTAAAACTAACAGATGAAAGCAAATGTAATTTGCTTACAATAAAAACTTCTAGCCAGCTGCCATATAGTTTACATAGAAATGACAAAAATGCAGTTTATGCCAATAATTCTTTTAAATTATAATATCCTAAGCTTATAATTGAATTTCATTTTTTCTTCTATCTTGCATTTCCTTGTTTATCCATTCTTCTAGAAACAATTATTTCTTAGTTACATCTCTATTGATGACCAGTTGTAAACTTGAAGCATATACTTTGCTATGCATTTTATTAATAGAGATTATATTTATTTCTCAATATTTTATCAGCTAAATCACCTTCATTCAACTAAGGTTAATGTGAAAGAGACCAGAAATAACTGCTACATTATGAGCAACATGTTTTTAGTGTGTGACCTCATTGAATGTTTGCAATAATGCCACGAGATGAATGTTTTAAATGTAAGACTGAATAAACAGGAAAAGTTGCCCGTAGCCAGAGAATGGGAATTCCTTCGCTGTATGTCTCTCCCTGTCCAAGACAGTTAAAATAATCTTAGCACAGTTGTCACGTGTGGTTGGCGTGACCATCCTTGCCTTCAGTTCCTTTCAAGGAACACAAACCCTTCCACCCTTTCTTGCAGAGAAGCCTCAGACCTGGCCGGCAGGTTTTCTTTTGAGGGAGTTCCTGGGAGCAAAGCAAGCCATTAATTCCTAATGGGGAATTGGAGACTTGGCTCTTCTACAGGTGGGACAGGGCAGGAAGAAAATGCCTTCGGGGTTTGTTTATTTCTCAGTTTCTTGTAACAGAGTAAAAATCTCCCAAAAGACCTTCCTGCCGCTTTCACTTAAGCCTGCTACATGGGATGGCTGTAGGGTAACAGTGGAAAATCCTAATCACTTACTTAACACCTACCAGAGACCAATTTTTGGACTTCTCCGAGGCTGATGTGCCTATTCAGAGAAACCAGGTCCTTTCAGCACTACCCTGAGCAAATGTGTATTGATTAACTTAATTAAAGGAGGATGATGACCTATGCCCACACTCTCAGTGTTACCGGCCTAGACAGCTTTGAGGGATCTTTAAAGCAGGTGTACTAATGGCCTTTCCAGCCAGCAGGAAGTTGAGGTGGTTTCATCACTCAGGTGATTAAGTAATTGCCGAGAACACAGAAGATAAAAGGCAAGTTTTGTTTTTGGTTTTGGTTTTGGTTTTTTTTGGCCAGTAGATTATAATACTTTAAACTGTCTTGGTGATCTTTCTGTGTAGCATTTGAATCAGAGATCTTTTCTGTTTTTTAAAATATCAAGATATTATCAAATATCTTCAGTTTTTATCTATTCCTCTGATCTCACTTCCTGAATTAAGGTTTGACTGGGCCATTTAGTTGGGAAACCCCAGTGCCATTTCTCTTGGACTCCATAGAGAAAGATTCTCGCATCTATTTTCTGGAACTGTAGGCTGGCTGCCGGTACCCAAGGATCCAGTGTGAGAGGGCGAAGAGCTTGGGATGACTGAAAACCAGTGAGGAAATGCACTCAATTCCCATGTTTTCTCTCTTGGTTATTTACACCATCCCTGATGTCACCTGATTTTATTTTACTTTTTTCTTTATGATTACTTATTTTATTGGAGAGAGAGATGTACAGAGAGAAGGAGACAGAGAGAGGAAGATCTTCCATCTTCTGGTTCACTCTCCTGGTGGCCCCAACAGCCAGACCTGAGCTGCTCCAAAGCCAGGAGCCAGGAGCTTCTTCCAGGTCTGCCACATGGGCGCAGGGGCCCAAAGCTTTGGGCCATTCTCCTTTCCTGTGCTTTCCTAGGCCACAAGCAGGGAGCTGGATGGGAAGCGGGGCAGCTGGGACATGGACCAGCGGCTATATGGGATCCTGGCGCTTTGCAAGGGAAGGATTAGCCGATTGAACTATTGCACCAGGCCCAATCTTATTTTACTTTTTCTGCACATTGTGCCAAGATGCAAGAGAGATGTTGCCCATTAGAGAAGATATCTGGTATTTGGCTGCCTCAGTAAACCTTGAAGCGATCCTGATGTTAATACGTTCTTCCCCATTCCTTCATCCGATGTTTCTGTAACTGGGGGATTCAAAGCTTTCCCTCTTGACCTTGGCTGAAGCACTTCACCAGCTGAAATCTGCCTTTTAGCTTCTAGCACTGTGTTAGCTTTACTTCTTTCCTCTTGTCCTCACCCTGTGGTTTATGTTTTGGGAAAAAATAATCTGTTTACTGTCATTCCAGTACATTTTCAGGAGAGAGGGAGACGAACCGTGCTTTCTTTACCTTGAAGTCAATTCTGCCCTTGCATGGAAGTCCCTGCCCTGCACCTCAGCAGGCGCCTGCAGGGATGTGGGCTGTTCATTCCCTGCTTTTCTTTCTGGCTGTGCTGTAAAGATCCACCTTTTCTTCTAAATTGCCCACAAACCATTGGAGAACACCAGGCCCTGGGCAGCTGCACAGGCACCTTCTCTTTGCTTCTCTTCATGCCGGAGCCTTGCCGAATCGTTCATGATTTGGATCAGAGAGTGCTATTGGGAAGAGCAGGCCTTGCTGTGGGATCCAGCTGGGGTAGCTCTGGGCTCTACCACTTACGCCTGTGAACCTGAGCCAGCAGGTGCTCCTTTCTGCCGCCCCCCATCTCCTCTGTGTGAGAGAGACGGTGGGTGAGGCTCCAGTGAGCAGGCTCATTGGCACAGAGGCAGCGTGGAAGCCAGGCTCTGCAGTTTCTCCTTCTGTGCCTCCTTAGAACAGCCCTTCCCTTGTAGTAGATGCCAGAGAAATCTGCACTCAACAACTGTTCTGAAAAGAGACTTGGTGGAAATTCCTGCTTCAACAGAGCCAGCTTGGCCTTTTCCATGTCGCAGCTACACCTCATCCACTCAGAAACATAGAAGCCTTTCTCTAAACTCAGATCTTAGGGCAGGAGGTTCGTATCCCCTGAGCGCTGGGGAGCAGAAATGGAGAGTTCAGTGAAACCAGAACGGCCTTTGTCTCAGTAGTGGCTTTTCCCAGCTGTGCTACCTCTGTGTTAACCAGCTTCCAAGTTGGCCTGCAGCCTGGCACTGGGAACGGAGCTGCCTGGGGGTTTGGCCTAAGGCATTCTGCTCTGTGAGGTTGCCAGTTATAATTATATGTTCAGGTGTCAGTTAGCAAACAGCCTATTATTTGGCAGTTTGGAGTAATAAAATGGATTTTGCACTAATCTTTCAATTACATGAACATTTGATAAGTACTTGGTAATTTTATTTATATATAAAATTTCTCTAGTGTGCTACAACTAGTACAGGTAGTAGGACATGCTGGAAGTCAAAACTTTTAAATGTGTTTTTCTTTGTTAGCTCGTGAATTTTCAAATACTACTAGAATCACATATACAAAAAGGCAGAAAGTTGTCCTAAAAAGGTGTTTTCTCTTACACATCTGCTAAGTGGAAGAAGTGTCCCAGGTGCAGTTGTGTTGAGTCCATGTGTAGCTCTAGGGAAAGCTTGGCGAGTGAAACAGACTGCGGGCTTGTGTTTCTCTAGAGATTTCTGGTTACCTGTGCTGCTCGACCTTTTCTTTGGATACCAGGAGCTTTCACACTGGGTTTTCTCAGTGCCTTATGCAACTTTATGCATAAATTGCTTTAAATTCCTGCGTCACATGTTCTTTCCACAGTCTGTCGTTATGATCTGAAGCATGTCATCTGATAAAGTGTGCTTCTTCTTGACCTCTTTTTTGCTGCCTGTAAGTAAATCAAGGAGGCCCTTGCAGCAGAGGAAGGCAGTACAGGACTTCATTGCGGGAGCTGAAGGTGGTGGCAAGGTGGCAGTGTTCCTTTGTTCCCACTTGTGGCCTGTGGCACGTCAGACAAGCCAGACTTCCCTTCTCAAACTCTCACACTTCTTCCTGTACTTACTAAACTAGACATTTCTGATTTTTTAGAAGCTGCAACATTTTTAAAAAATAACGAATTGAGAAGCACAGCGGCAGAGACAGGAAGGTAGAACTCCCATCTGCTGGTTCAACCCCACAGGCCTACAACAGCCCAGGCCTGGCCCAGCCAAAGCCAACAGCCGGGTATCCCGAATGGGCAGCAGGGGCCCAACTGCTTGAACTATCATCTATCCCCTGCTGCCTCGGAGGTCTGAGTTAGCAGGAAGCTGGAATTGGATGTCCGATGTAGGGCCTGGCCGTCTTAATGACACCTACCCAGAGCTCTATCAGTCTCCTCTCCCTTCTTCCTGAATTGATTTTCTGTCTGTGGTGAGTTGGGATACTGTGAAGTTCAAGTCTTCCACTCATCCATCCACATGTTTGCAAATAGATGTATTTGGGTCATCATTCTCTCCTGAGACACCTGCAAGCCAGTTTTGAGATTCTTTCAGAAATCTTAAGCCAGTTTATTAACCATTAATAAAATGTAGATCTAACATAGTTGAAGAAAAATAATAAATATGCAAATCCATCACTTCTTAATGTTGCATTTTGTTATCATCCCTGCTTTTCTGGTTATTTGGATCTGTTAGAGCAAACAGCAGCACTGTATCACTAAGTGTGTCACTATGTATCTCTCCCATTGGTGACTTGAAGTTGGTTATGGTACACCTCGCAAGGCATGACTCCTCCACCTCCAGGTGGGCACAATCTTCCTTTACAGTGGTCACTTCCCTCTCTTTCTTTGCCCCATGGCTAAGTAAACCTTACCTCAAGCCCATGTAACTCCTGGGCTGCCATCTTCAGTCCTATCTCTAATGAATCACTCATTCATATCTCTGTCTCTGCCTCCCACAGCCATCTTCCACCCTGGCTTCAGATTTCCTCTGCCATGGGTTAAAGCAAGTGCTGGACTTGCATTTTCTAGTTGTGGTATCCTGCAGTTGTTAAAACTTCTTGTGCCTCTGTTCCTCCATCTGTTAAATGTAGACAGTTCCTATGGGAATAAACCATCATCATTTTAAAACCATAATGCCTGGTGTACAGTAAGCCATGTATGTGCATTTATTTAATGAAATAAAGATGTGTGTTTTTATCTAGCTCTTACCTGTGGCTGGTTGTGTGGAGTTCAAGATCAGAAGGAGAAAAGAAACACAGGAAGAGGCCCGTGTTGTAACATGCGTATGGTAGCACCAGGAAACAGACCAGAAGAAGGTGGGGAACAGGCACAGATAGCTGGAGAAGAGAATCATCTGTAAGATGAAGGCATGCGTATGATATGAACTAGTTGCATACTTCAAGTGTATTCACCAGGAAATTGAAGGGATATTTTTAATACATTGAAAATTCCCATTTTGGTTTATATCAATTGATGAACTTTGAGCTTTAGTCAAGGCAGAAATTTAGCTATTACACATTTAAGGTGCTTGAGTTCCATCAGCTGTTGCACTGAACAAGAGCCATGCAGAGAGAATGGGGGCTCTGTCCGTACTGTCGGGAAAGCACCAGCCTGGGCGTCAGTGCTCGTTTGACCGTCTGGAAGTCTAGTGAGCTAGGCACTTCATTCTACTCTCACTTTTAGAACAAAAGAGGAACATAAAAGGAAAAAATGGACAGCAAGGATATTATAATTCTCGTTTTTAAAATTCTTAGTGATAAAAGGAGCTGAGAATTTTATTTAAAAAATGGGAAGCCACTAAAATGGTTTGAATAATCTGGATTTTGCATTGGGCTCCATTTTTCGGTCACATGGAGAGTGTGGGGTTTATGAATCAGTGTTTTCCTTCCGAATATGTCTGCCCACAGCAAGAGACAATGGCACAATTTCATTTCACACTCTTGAATTTTATGCTAATTTAGTGTTTTTAAAAATTGACACTTAATAACCCAAAGATAAAATCATACCAGCAGAGTTTTTCTGTGTTTTGTATCTCCAAATTAAAAATGCATATTAATTAATTTCTTTGATATATAGAAAAAGAAAGCCAGTTCTCACTTGCTGATTCACTCCCAACTGTCTACAGCAGCAGTGCTCAGGAACTCAGTCGGGGCGGCAAGAACCCCATGATGTAGGCCGTAAGTCCTGCCTCCTGGACTCATCCCCAGCGGTGTGCTGGAGTGAGGCGCGGGGGCCGCATGGAGCCCAGGTGCTCTCATTTGGGGTGCAATACCACTAGGCCAAATGTCTACCTCCTTTCCTTTTTTTTTTTTCCTGAAAAATAGTGAAACCCTGATCTGTGAAGTGGATGACTTCCCATTTAAAAGCAAGACTCTCCCATCCACTCAAATTTGAAAACAACCTCACTGATGGAACACTGTCTCCTGAGGCTCAGTGATGTACAAAGCAGGTACTCCTGTTAATGGTATCTGACACCTCTCCCTAGAGCTGTAGTCCCCGGGGGGGAGGGGCCGGCCCCACTGCCATGCCATCCACAGAAAACAGGAGAGGGTCAGGGGAGTTGGGTGTGTGTGTGCACGTGCGTGTATGCGCACATGGGCATGGAGAGGATAAGTGGAAAATTTCACTTTTACTTTCTTGGAAAGACTATCTTTTTTCTGAGTATTATTTCTCCCATATTTTCTGGTGTTAAAAGATTTTTATGTTTGAAAATAATGGAATTGTAGATGATCTGTTTTGTGTTTTGTTTTAAGCATCCTTACTTGGTAAAGTAAAAATTTGGATGTATTTGGTCTTTTTTTTTCTTCTGTTTTGGCTGCTTAAATCCTATAGTGTAGACATAATTGTGCCTTCTGAGTTGGCTGTCTCCTTCTCAAGGGAGTAGGTGTTTCCTGGGTGAAGGAAAAGTCGATATTCTTATTTTGACCACTAACTTCTCTTGAACATGGGAAGAAAAGCTACTTCCCCGGGCAGCGGATAGGCGGTTCTATTACTGCTCCTTTCACACAAACCTTGGCAGAATCCCATTGAGTTTAGTTCATTGGAATGCATTGTGGTGACTTCCAGTTCCCTATCAACCTTTTTCTCCCCACAGATAAGATGTTAAAATCTAGGAAAGGTAAATAATAAAGGACTCATCTCAACTCAGGAAGATGCATCGAGCCTCAGCCTGCTTGGTGGTGGGCAAGCCTGCTGGTGATGCATATCACCTCTTGGAGAGAAGAGAGAAAGAAATGAATTGCCCAGTGTCCCCGAGTCCATGTTGGAAACATGCTTGGTGCCCAGCTTTCCTGCTGAATAGTCTTTGATTTTTTGTCCTGTGGTACATTTTGTTTTGCTCAGCATAGAAAGGTCATATAGAGCAATTAAATTTGTTCCTGGAATGAGCTAGAATGCTGAGTTTACAGCAACCAATTTTGTTAAAAACCAGAACTACTTGAAAAGTCATTAGTTCTTGGATCCCATCATCTCTCCTGGTAGGAGGTGTATCTGAGTTGCATTTCTATCCTTGGCCTGGTTCCGTGTGTGTGTGTGTGTGTGTACTTACACCCTGCCCTTGCTCTCTCCCCCAGCTTCCATGTGTTCTAGTTTACGGGAAGCCAAGCTCCTTGCTCATGCTCCTTGGAGGCCCCACACCTCACCTCCAAGCTGTGGGAGTAACTGAGGCTGAAACAGTTTGCAGGCAAACTTGTCAGCAGAATTGATTATTATATGGTGTGAGCCACCAAAGACAGGTGAGCCTGCACAGAGCAGAACCAGTGGGCATGTAGCTTGCGTTTCCGACTCGGTCCAGCTGAACTTCCTCTCCTGACATGTTGATTTATGTATTTGTAGCTCTTTCCCTAATGAATTGTGCCCCGATGTGGGTCATCGAAGCCTCCTGCTGAAGAACCCTTGATTTGATAGCAAAAAAGAATGGTAATATATACTCTGTGAATTTGGGGGGTTTGTCGGATATAAAGGGGGTGGCTGAGGACTTGTAATCTTCAACAGGATAAAGTAATCACATAGAATGCTTGGATGATTCTATGTCAGCAGAGGGGCCACTGGCACCGTGATACTTTGTGACGTGAGAGACGAGTCAGAATGGAGTGAAAATGTAAGAACTATAGAGAAATAAAAGTATTTCAAATCACCTTAGGTTGCAGCTGGATCTTGTGGAGTTCTCTGAAAACCTGTTGGTGTGATGCTGGTTCCTTGACACTGCCCTAAGTCTTAGACTTGCTACAACATAGGGATGTAATGACTGCTCCACTTCCTCACAGTTTGCCAGTCTTGGGAAGTTCTCAGAGTTCTCAGGAAGAAGGTGTCAGAAAAATGTTGCGATGATGCTATTAGCAGGATAACAAAAATTATGCTAAAATGTAATTTCAGAGAGAAGTTTGAGGACAGTGCATTGCAGTCTGTGTCCTTCTGGTATCTCCTTTTATCTGAGGTGTCAGTTCTGGGCGAATCAAGAGGCCAGGGTTTCTGGAAAATGCAAAGGGAGAAGAGTCCTTACTGGCTCGGAACCATCCATGCAGAGCCGTTGGCAGCCGGCAGTGGAGTGGCCAGGCTCTGCTGTGCCTGGTCAGTTGACATGGCCACCTGAGGGGCTTCTGGTTCTAGGCTGGTCCTGCCTCCATCCTGTCCGCTGCACAGCTTCCTTTCACCATAGAGCCATTCTACTTCGAAACGTGTAAGTCAGCGAAGAGTTCCTTATTACTTATATTAGCTGGGAAGAGAAAGTTGTCCTGTGAGTTCTCGTAGTCTGAGTAAGCACAATGACTGCAGGTCCCCTCCTTTCCCACTATTTTGTTTATATTAAATATAAAATCACAGACTTCCAAGTAAACCTCACAGCAAGCCAGCTGTGCTTATCAAATGTTAGTCATATTTTGTTCAACCACATATTATTCTGTACCTAAAATGTCTAAAGCATATTTTTAATTTATATATATCTTCCAAGTTTTTAAATTGCAAAATAATTTTTTAATCACTTAAGTGAATTTTAAAGAAATAGTCTTTCTGATTGTTCGTAATTTGTTCTCATGCTTGCTTTCTTTAAGCCTGTCTATAACTTGTTAACTGTATCCTCACAAAATTGTGCTTCAGAATTTATTTCCTTGTTGGTTGTACACTTATCATTCCTGAAATCATCTTCCTGCACCTGTGGCAGCTTTAGTGACAGTTGTTTGGAATAACCTGTTGTGTGTTCGTGCTGGGGAAGGGCAAAGGGGAAATCGGGCTGGTGGATAGATGCACATTTAGAATGGAAGGGCCTGCACAATTGGCCTGTCTCTCGCAACCTGCCTTCCTGCCTTCTCTCTCTCCCACTCTCTTTTCCTCTCTGTCACACACACTCACATACACACAAACATGCACTCTACGTAGCCATGAAGAATCTGAAATGATCTGAATCCCAAGGTCGGTGTACCAGTTGATGTTTACCTTCCGCAGCTTAGCTCAGTTATTGGTTCCTCTTTGTCACCGTTCTTCCCCACCTTCGACCCAAGTCCAGTGACCTTTCCTCCTTGTTGCCTTAGTCCTGCAGCAGCAGGTGCCCATGACAGCTGCCAAGGCCTTCGGTGTCCTCAGCCTGTGCATTGATTTGCTCCTTGCTCCGAGTGTTTACTGGCTGGACGGCAGGAACACTGGTTTATCTGGCTTTTTGCCTTTTTCATTCAAACTGGTACAGAGAAGACATCTATTTCATTGATATTTATTTGCTTAATGAGTTAATTATTTATCTTTTCCTCAACCAGCTGCTGATCCTTTACGGCACAGTTGTCATTTCATGGCCGGTGGTTCTAACCCTAACATCACTTCCACTTCTTTCTGTTTTAGAAGTACACTGTAGGTAGACAGTGGGTATTTAGCCTCGTCAACAAGGATGCCTGCAACTTACTTCAGGTACCCGAGTTCACAACTTCTTTTTCTTTCCCAGATGGCTTAGTTAGCAAAGGAACAGACCCATTCAGAACATTTTAAGTGTAATACAAATCAAAACATAGGATCAAAAGGAGAACAGGTTTCTTCTGGCTTCTGTAATTATCGTTGTTGTAACTATCATTATTTAAAACCATCTGCAAGTTAGAGCTGATAGTAACTGCAAGAACAATATGTTATGGCCACTCTACTGACTTGTAATTGAACATATCCATGAGTAGGACAGCCACGTCATCATCCTGCTGCCCCGAAGCCCTGCTTTTCCACGGGGGCGGGGGGATGTATTGGGAGGAACGTGATGCAGTGTGTCTAAGTGAAGGGTGCATTTCTCTGGCTACATTTGTTTGTTTTCTGAAATTTTTATTTGAAAAGCAAGCTGATAAAGACAGAGAGAGGAAGAGATCTTTGATCCAGGCGGGTCCGGCCAAGCCGTGTGCCTTGTCACCTGCAAATTCCTTCAGGTGCGTGTTGTCTCACAACAGCTGTTGTCGCTCCTGTTTTCATTATTGCATCTGCTGTGCTGGATCCCCCCCCCCCCCCCGGCCTTTTATCATTTTCCATGTCATGTCCAGATTTTTTACTTGCTAATAACTTCCAAGTAAAGTGAATTGGGTTGTTCATGAACAAATATCCAATCACTTGTGATGGTTTAGACATTAGAGTGAATTGGGGCCAGCATTGTGGCACAGTGGGTCAAGCCTCTGATTAAAATACTGGCATCCCATCTTAGTATAAGTTGGAGTCACAGCTATTCCAATTCTGATCCAGGACTCTGCTAACGTGACTGGAAAAGCAGCAGAAGTTGGGTGAAATACTTTGGCTTCTGCAGCTACGTGAAAGACCCAGATGCAGTTGCGGCTCAGGAGTTCTGCCTCCTGGCCTGAGCCCCTGCTGGGGTGTTTAGCAGATGTAATACCACTCTGTCTCTCTCTGTAACTCTACCTTCCAAATAAACAGATTTTATTGAAATGAAGAAATTATAGTGAATAAAATCAAAGTTTTACTTATTTTGAATTTGTTGTATTCACCATTGGCGAATCCCCAAATTAATAACGAGTCAGTACATAATTTGAGATGCTGAAGAGATCAAATGAATGGGAACCAGACTGACCTTGTGAGAAATTTGGTATTTTTAGACGTTTAGCTATCAGAGCCACTGATTTGGCAATTGTTTTAAAGTCTTGAAAAATAGGAACTTTTCTTGTAAAAATAGTCTTATCTGGCAAACTACAGTGTCATTTTTCTTAACGAGAACATAGTGATTGACTGTCCAAGTGTTGTCAGGACAAGGCAAACCACCGTGAGAATTAACCCTTGGAGTTCTAATCATGCCGTGCCACTACTTCCTGTTCACCCCAAAATCTCCGGGGGATCTGCAGCGGGGTCTCCAGTCACCCCTTGCTCTCAGATGTCTGCAGTACCATTCCAGTTACCCAAAGCCGAGACAGTAAATACAGACCACAACTAATCCTTGCAGCTCGAAGTACCAAGGGCTCTGTGCCTGACATTCCTTAACATTCCTTACGTGGGTGACACTTAGAGGGAGGTTTGTTCTTATGTGTTGACACTATCCCTCGTGTTGATTAGTGGCATTGTCCTGAAGATCCTAGGGAACCATCAGCCAGCAGACGCAGTGAGAGCTGAGATGGCCAAAAAGAAACAGCATACTGACTCTCTTGACAGTGAGAATCCCCGGGAACATCTGTTCTAGAAGGCTGAGGGCACAGCCAGGCACTGGGCAGCCCAGCTGCAGCGGTCCTGAAGGGCAGCAGGGCAAGGAGCCATCAGCTTGAATCTGAGGGAGGAAGGAAGGACACACCCCAGGGATGAGCGTCACAGCACAGTTAGGAGGAGCACCAAAGCTTTCCTCCCAGCGCCAGTCAGCTCCCCAGGCCCTCTTCCCCACCAAGGCTTTGTTTTCGGTGGGCTTTGTTAGAAGGGCAGACCTGCCCTCTCCTTGCTCATCGCTGTCGGCATTCTGTAGCATACCCCGTGTTCTGAATCAAGATGAAGGTTGTAGAGCTCCATGTGGGGACATGGAGCAGAGCAGAATCAATTCCTGTCACTCACACACACACACACACAGAGGAATGGGATTATGGATCAGGGTGAGCTGCAGTGCTGTAATCTTAAAATCAATACAGAAAGGAAGTTGAACTTGTGGGGATTCTATAGAGACTGTAATTTGGTTTGCTATGAGCTTTGCCTGACAGACTCTTTCAATGCAATGACTCCTTGCTTTTCATCTTCTAATTATTTCCTGGAGAAAGGGCGGCAGGGAGGGGAAGGGGAGAGAAGACAGGAAACCTCTAACACCAGATTATCTGGAATAAATGTGCAAATATGATTCACAATTCCAGCTAATACTCTGTTGTGTGGAGAAAAGCTGTCTGCTTTTGCTGCTTTTTATTTTTTAGAAAAAATTCAGCCAAAACTCTGTACCCTGTAGTGTGCGTTTCAGCATAATAAAATGGTTTAAATTCCTCGTTGTGTCACTGTTGGACTGGAAAAAATAATTTTTAGCATTCACTTTTGTGGCCCAAATCTACTACAGTCTGTGTAATTTTATAGAAGTACATATTCCTCCATCATTGGCCAAAGGATTCCAAGTTGGTGAGCCTGTGTTTATTTGAGTGTAGTTCTCCCTTTGAAAGAGGCATGCGTTAAAGTTTAAACAGCTCCATGTTTTCTTCATCGAGTACTTGGAATGTGTTTAATGTGCCTCTGCTGGGAGTCAGGTGGCACCGGTTGGCTGCACAGCATTCGTAGTGAGCAGCTGCAAGACATGCGCATTCCTCTCCCTTGGACATTCCTTTGCATATTCCTTCAGCTCATTCTGCAGACATAGTTGGAGGCTATGTTGGGCCACTGCTTCCACAGAGGAAGGACAGTCTGAAATGGTGTGACCTCAGGGCAGACTGACCCAGGCCTCAGCAGGAGAACTCAGGTCTAGTTGATACAATTAAAGAACAGAAAGAGCAGAGCCTAGATCAGGCTTGGTTTACAGTCATCGTTCTAAACTCTTTCCCCATCTTTCAGCTCACAGTGATAAGACCCGCCTGACAGGTAGGCGGTGCTGCAGTTTAGTGAGATGAGCCTGTGAATGCTTAGCTAGCCCTGTGTCTTGCACGTGTTAGACTTCTGTAAATGTTCATGATTATCATGATTATTTTGAGTCTCAAGTGACATAACATGCTGTGATGGGAAAACCTTCTGCAAACTGTAAAACACAGTACAAGTGTTAGTTTTTCTTAATGCATTGATGATATTTGACACATTTACAATAAATTGTTGATGATTTTCTTTCCTCTTTGCTGCCTGTCATATCCCTGTGCATGATAAATCAGGTTTCATGTGATGATACATTTTCTTTGTTAAAAGCAGCAGGGGGCCCATTGCGGTAGTCTAGTGGCTAAATCTTCAGCTTGAACGTGCCAGGATCCCATCTGGGTGCCGGTTCTAATCCTGGCAGCTCCACTTCCCATGCAACTCCCTGCTTGTGGCCTGGGAAAGCAGACGAGGCTGGCCCAAAGCCTTAGGTCCCTGCACCCATGTGGGAGACTGCCAGAGACCAGCTCCAGCTGACTTCAGAGTTTGCAAAGGATGCGTGGATTGGCAAGAAGACAAGAAGAGATGTGGTCCACTATGATGAGCTCATAATGGACAACTCCGAAAAGCTGCCTTCTTTATTTATACGGAAATCATTGCAAGCTTTTGTACCACATCCAATTGTTGCATTTTTACTTCTTGGATAAAAGAATGATTACAAAAACAATTCTAAAAAACATTATTTGATTCCAAAGAAAACATTTTCAGCATGCCATTAACCTGGAGTCACCCAGCTGAAGCCAGGAACCCCATGGTTGGCAGCACATGCGGTTACAAAGTGACAGGTGGTTTGGTTATACCCAGAATCAATTTTCATTAAACCTAAACTAATATTACCTAACATATCAAGAATACAGAACTAAAAACAAAACATAAATGAAAAGAGTTTATAAATGCATATATCAGAGATTCTTTTGTTTTGTTTTAAAGATTTATTTTCTTTTTTTATTTATTATTTTTAATTCATTAATTTCATTGTATTATGTGACACAGTTTCATAGGTACTTGGGTTCTCCCCACCCCTCCCCAAACCCTCCCACCATGGTGGATTCCTCCACCTTGTTGCATAACCACAGTTCAAGATCAGTTGAGATTCCCCCATTGCAAGCATATACCAAACATAGAGTCCAGCATAGATTCTTAAATCTTGTATCAGTCATATACTAATTATCATACCTTCACCTAGTACTGATTCTGTTATTTTTTGTGCTTTTGTTAAAGGGCAGTGAAAAGAATCAAGGCAACCCAGCCTTTCTATGAATGGAGGGCCTTTGCAACAAACTTCTTATCTTTTCAAACTATTTTCTTTCCCTAAGTATAAGTGCCAGTATAAGGTAGAAGTTTTAAACCATTTTCCTCTGAGGGCTCCCATCTGTCTCCCTTTAGAAGATGCCCCTTGCACTTGCTGCTTTACATGGTGGGAAGCCAAAGTGTGTCATTCCATGTGTTGTAACAGTTCAGGGCTGCACGGCAAACAAACTCTTCTTCGTACCTCCATGATTACCATCTGTTCTAAGATATTATCAAGCCATTTCTTATGGAGAACATCACACATCTTAGAATGAGTTCCAGGTCAAAAGTGGGCACATAGTAAGACATTTGGGAATCATACAGTCTCAGTTGTGCTGCTGTGTGCTTTCAGCTGTGTCTCACTGTCTTAAGTTGCTAGAGATCCTTTTACCATAACATGATTGATAAAATCAGTTTCTGGTGTTAAAGCAGTTACAGAAGTCATTTCACATTTGCAGAAAAACAACAACACCCTCAGGAGAATTCCATGAAAAATCAGAGGTGACTGAGTGTCTATCCAATGGGATGAGGCAGTGCTGAGGTGATTAGAGAGGCGTTCTGCCAGGCCTTGCCACGCAGCCAGAAACTCCTCCTGGCCTTTCTATCCAAGGAGCGGTGCTTCCCGCAGGAGACCTGCAAGACACTCCTGGCTCCTGCCTCTGGATCAGCTCAGCTGCGACCCCTGCAGCTTCTTGGAGAGTGAACCCGTGCATGGAAGATCTTTCTCTTTGTCTCCTTTTCTCTGTAAACCTGCCTTTTCCAGAAGAATCAATCTTTATGAAAGACAAACAGAAAATAAGTGCAGGGATGTCATGTGGGTGAGAATTCGGTGGAATTCCTTCCCTCTCTCCTCTCAGGCCTTTGGAAAGACCCGTGCTGGACAGAGCATTTTGTTGTTCTGTTCCATGTTTTCATGTCCAGCTTTTCCAGCAAAGCTCAAGTGCCTTGAATTAGTGCATCCTTTTAGTTGTGCTCTCTTGCGCTCTACGTGAAATGAGTCCAGGAATCTCATGGACCTTGATCCTCTCTCCTTTTCTTCTTTTTCCAGAGCACAATCATTGTGGAAAAAACGGTGCAAGACCTCATGGATCTGATGCATGATTTGAGCGCATATTCGGATCAGTTCCTCAGCATGGTGTGTGTGAAACTCCAGGAGTACAAGGACACCTGCTCAGCGGCTTACAGGTGCAGCTTCCCGGGGCTCAGGCCGGGTCTCGGGGTGCAGCTGTCCCTGTGCCAGCCTCAGCGCCGCGCTTCGCTGTGGTGGAGAAAGCTCTTCCCTGAGTTTGTCGAGGGGCACGGGGAGAATGTGTCCCACGCCAGCAGTGCTGGAGACCTTGATGGTCTGGCCGAGGGAGCTGAGGCACAAAGGGCAGAGCCACTGAGGACTGCCCTTGGGTTGGACCAATGAGGTGTCAGCCTTGAGTTTCATAAAAAGCTAGAATGGCAAAATTTGTCTTCCCCAAGGAAATTCCATATCTTAATTGGCCCATCTTGTGGTTGAAGTATCTTTAAGGTATAACAATTTGAAATTCTTCATATTCCATAATAGAATTTACTTTTCATTTTTAGCAAATATGTTCCTACAAATGTTTGGGCTGGAGTTCTCATGCTGTCACACAAGAATAGTTTCTCCTATTTTCAGCATCTGTGGAAATGAAAGGCTAGTAAGAACTTGAAAACCAACAGTTACCCTCTCATTTCCTCTCTCAGGGCTACTGGAAAAGATCACAGCACTTCTCGTAGAAGGCTAATAATAGAATCAAATTATGGTCTTGTTGACAAGATGTGAAAGAATTACAAAAAAGAATATATGATAAAATATTAATTACATCTGAAATAATGAAGGATAGATAGTATCCTTACACTGCAGATTCAGCACAGAATGTTAAGGAAGAAAGAATAACATCCAGGAGACACAGTGTGGTTGCTGTCAGAAATGTGCTTCCTCGTCCATCTAGCTGACAGAGGAATTTACCCAGAGAGCAGTTCTGGACTGTACTTCCTGTCTGTACATGCTCAGTGGCTTCCCTGGGCAAATTCAAAGGCCAAATTCCAGAGAGGGACATTGCAGATCCTCCCCCTGGCCCCAGCAATCCTCTCTGAAACCCAAACGTCTAGCACTTGTTCTTTTGTTACCTTCTCCAACTTCCTGACTTTGCTCCGGCTTCCTTCCTTCCCCATCCTCAAGCCCGTCTGTGCAAAGGATCCTCGCTTTTCACAAAGCCTACACCAAACACTTACTGTTAGCTTTTGTACTTTCTTCATGTATTCTAGAAAGCCACATTCTCTTACTATCCCAAATATCACTCCGTATTCTTCACCAAGACGATAAGCCCACTAAAGGTAGAGCTGGGCCTGATTAGCTTCTTCTTGCTTTGTCTGGAAGAATATCAGAGAGGGAAAGAGAAGTGCTTTCTGTCCTTCCATGCACTGGCTTCTCCACAAACGGCCTCCTTCCAGGCCTTACGTGTGTTGGTAGGAGCTGCAACCCTGGTCTGTCACTGTACGCATCACCTCAGCATTTGCTGATAGGTGCTGTAGCTTGGCACAGCCTGCTTGCCCCGAGTTCCAGCTCCTCATGCTGTTGGGTATTTCAACATAAACCAACCTGGAGAGCCCCCAGCCCTGGCCCTCATGTGAACTGGATGGTGATGCAGCCCTAGCCAGCCTGTTCCGTACCCCATCCTGGTTCTCAGGTCTGCTGGTGGGTGTTGTGAAAAGGCCCAGCCTTGCCTGCACCCATATCTGAGCCACACATGTGCCTGTGGTCACTGTAACATGGCCTGGTCTGGGCTGCTCCCAGCCTCGGTTCTTGTGCTCACCTTTAGGAACTGTGTCCTGACAGAGGAGTTCCCCAAGCTCCTCTATCACGTCTCCTCCCAGTAGAAGATCTCCCATACACCAGTGGGTCCTTGGCCCAGACTGACTTAGCCCACCTTCGGCCGTTGCAGGAACAATGTCTTGCATGACTTGCCCACACCCATTCCAGTTCTTACTGTTGGGTGCTACAGCCCAGCCAAATCTGGTCCACCTGGAGACCCAGTTCTCACATGGTTGAGCAGGTGTGGAGACCTTGCCCAGTCTGGCACACCCACGTCCATGCTGAGGGATACTGCAGTTACGCCCAGCCCAGTTTGCGCCCCCATTCCGGTTCTCACACTCACCACTCACCAGTTGGAACCACAGCCCAGCCGGGGCGTCCCCTTAGCTCCCTAAGCAGGCCTGCTCCCAGCCACAGATTTTGCATGTGCCAGTGGTTGCTCTGACCGAGCCCAGCGTAGCCCATCCCTGGCTTGCTCTTTACAGTCAGATGCTGCTACCTAGCCTGGTTGAGCCCATGGCCAGTCCCAAGTCTTGTGGTAGGTGTTGCAGCCTTCTCCTACCAAGTCTGCCCCATCCCTGACTTGCAAACCAGTAGGTTTGATAGCATAGCCCAGCATGACCCATTCTCCATCTTGGCTCCTGCACATAATAGCATGCTAAGCTTTGACCTGGCCCTGCCTGATCCTCTGCCCCTCTCCAGAATCAACCCATACACTTGCCAACAAGTGCAGCTGCCTTTCCTGTCATGACCAACTCCCAGGCCTGAATCAAGTGCTCACCAGTGCAATCAATGGCCCACTAAGGGAGCTCCCCAAGTTCCCCCACCAAACCCATTGCCAGACCCAGATCTCATATGTGCCAGTGGGTGCTAGGCCCTTACCCAGCGTAGTCTGTCCCCTCTGTGTCGGCCATTGTATGAGCTGGTGGATGTTGTGGCCCAGCACATCCCACACCCTATTCATGGGTACATTGATGGTGCTGCTGCTGCCTGGGCCAGCCATACCTGTTCCCAACCCTAGTACCCATGAGTGTTGGAGGTTTCCATGATCATGTGTATCACAGTTTGTCACCACCCCAGCTCTTGAGCAAACCAGCGGAAATTGCAGTTCCACAGGGATAAGCCCACATATCCCCTACAATATCTGCCCCCAGACCTGGTTCTCTTGCATGCTGGTTAGTGTCATGGCCCAGCCTAACGTTACCCATCTGCTGTTAACTACATTCAGTAGCGTGTACTGTGATGTAGCTCTCTCAGGCAGGCCCCCAGCCCTAGCTTTAGTGTACACTAGTGAATGGTTATTGGCAGTTGTCCGTGCTAACCAGCCTAGCTCAGGTCTCCCACATGAGTGCATCAGTCTGACACAGAAAGGTTCTCCAGCTTCCCCCTCCAAACTGCTGGGTCTCAGCCCCCTCGCTCACCTGCTGGTAGAGAAGCCTCCTTGATGGAAATTCCTCAGAAGTGTTTCTTCACCTGCAACATGTTCCCTCATTGGTTTTCCCTCCCACACATCCCATTACCCTCTTCCCTGAGCAATCCACAGGCCCGTGCCCAGGAAAAAATGGGTTCCCCAGCCCAGTGTTACCAAGCCCAGTTTTCCAGTGCACTGGTATGCTGGCCTGGAGCTCTGTCCACCCACTAGGGTCCCAGGCTCCTGAAACATGTGTTGGCCTCGGACCCTCCCCCTCCACATTCAGAGTTCCCGAAGCCTGGTTCACCATCACACCACACCAGCATGCTAACCTAGCCTCCCACCCCCACCCCTGACCCTGGCCAGGACCAAGCACCTGGGGAAATTTCCAGGTTCACTCAGCCAGCCTCGGTGTGAGCCCCCACTGGGTATACCCCTACCAATGCCATCACCCAGTCCCCTGCAAGCCCACACCCCTAGGTCCCCCAGTCCACCTGTGGCCAGCATCCTGTCCTCCATTTCTAATCCAGCAGTGGATGATGACCTAAGAACTTAGGTTCCTTCATCCTTGTTGGAGTCCTGGATTGACTTCCTAGCTCCTGGCTTTGACTTGGTCCAGCCCTGGCCGTTGTTGTACCCATCTGGGGAATGATTCAGTGGATAGATGATCTCTCAGTGTCTCTGTTTCTCTCTCTCTCGTTTGCTGTCACTCTTTGAGATAGATAAATGTATCTTAGAAACAAGCAGTCAGAAAGAAGTCTCTGCCAAATCGGATGTAAGGTGTGAAGGAAAGGTACCACAAATGACTTGGAATTTATTGGAGCAGTGATAAGATGGAGTTGCTAGCTATGAAGGCAGAGGACTTTGCAAGTTTGGGAACAGGTAGATCAGTATTTACATCTAGAGGATGTATTGGACGTCCACAGGAGATGCGGAGTAGGTAGGTGAGTTTATGCATCAAAAGCAGAGAGGTCTTTGGGCTGGTGTTGTAATGCTGTGTGTTAAGCCACCGCTTTGTGACTGCCAGCATCCCATGTGGACACTGGTTCATGTCCCAGCTACTCCAGGACCAAACCAGCTGCGTGCTTTGGAAAGCAGCCGAGGATGGCCTAAGCGTTTGGGCTTTTTGTCTTTCCCTGGGGAGACCCAGGGAGGCTCCCACCTCCTGCTGGTAGAGTCCTGGTTGTTGTGTCAATTGGGTAGATTCTCTCTCTCTCTCTCTCTCTCTCTTTCTCTCTCGCTTTCTCGCTTTCTCTCTCTCTCTCTAACTCTCTAACTCTGCCTTTCAAATACACAAACGAATTACACACACACATAAGCTAAAGGTCTGCTTTGGCATAGAGATTTGGCAGCAGATGATGTATAAATAGTGTGGATAAATACATTGAAAACCACGGAACTTGTGGGAATCTGCTCGGGAAACATTATACATATAACAGAGAAAAGGGCCTTGGATTTTGAGAAGGGGTGTCATTGCAGTGCAGCATGTTACGTCACTGTCTGCAGTGCCAGCATCCAAGCTGGGTACCAGTTTCAGTCCCCAATTCTCTGCTTCTATCCAGCTCCCTGCTAATGTACCTGGGAAGGCAGCAGAGGACGGCCCGAGGACTTGGGCGCCCTCTCCCCATGTGGGAGACACAGCTGGAGTTTGTCCCAGCCCTGGCCAATGTGGGCATCTAAGGAATGGACTAATAGATGCATGATCTCTTTGCTTTTGTGTCTCCACTTTAATCTGTAACTGTCCCTTTCAAGTAAGTTAGAGAAATCCTTTACAAAATGTATGTGAGAAAAAGTGCATATTTTTGTTTAAAGCAAATGACTTAGACAGGGAAGGTTGTTGGCGTGAGAGAAAGCAATAGTAGCTACTGCAACTGGCACTGAGTGGGTAGAGTGATTTGTTTTAGTATTCCCCATAGCCTAGACCTCCTAGAAATTTTTCTTTCTCCATCAATTGTCCGGTGAGCCTGCCCCCTTGCGTCTCTTGTGAAACACAGCCATAGCTTTTGGTTCTTGCATATCGTCCTTGGCACCAGGAAACTCACATTGCTTGGCCACAGTTCCTGGGAGCCAGCCACTTCGCAGTGACTCCTTTCAGATCATTCCACGTATGTGATTACCATAGTTGTTGAATTACAGGCCAAGGTTGAATTTCTCTCAGGATTGGGAAAAGTGAAGTGTTTCTGTGATGCTTTGAAGGGGAATAAAAAGGAAATCATTTCTTTATGGTTGTTACCCAGCTGTGCACACACTCCCATGCACACGTCACACATCCCATGGTGCAGGTTGCCTGTTCCTTAATTGTGATTTTCAGGCTCAAGACAAAGTGTTTTCTTATTTATGACTCTGAAGATGTGAAGTGTCCTTACTTCCTCTCTTCCCACTCATGGCCCTCCCCCAGATTGGCACCTGCTGAGAAGTAATTAGGCCAGTCCTAATTTGGACAGCCAAATCCTGATTACAGTGAGAAGAAAAACAGGAAGTGTTCCGGTTTTGCTGCCAGCAAATGACTGATTTAAATAGAAAGCCATATACAGTTCAAATGATCGAAAATGATAGAACACTGGGGAAGGCGGAAAGGAGCAGGAAAACATTGCAGTCTGACTTCTCCCACGTGATTCTCCGCAGACGCCTTGCACAGCACTGAGCAGATCTCTGAGTACACAATGCCCTCTGCTGAGAGGCCATTCGCTTTCCAAACTTGCTGTGAGGACCTGTGTAGCCACAGAGAATTTAGGGACCAAGTATGGGTCAGAAACATCCCCCTGTGAGGGAGCCCCTAACGGGGGAGGAGGAGGGCACTGTGGAAGGGTGTCATGTAGATGCTGTGTGTTAAGACCGAGGCCAAATTCCTCGTCCTGGCCTCCTGGCCTTCTGAACGGGACGTGAGGTCGCTCGGTGAAGCAGCACATACCAGCCGAAGGATGCAACAGCAAAAGGTTTATTTCATTCGCGAATGGGCAGCAACGCCCCAGTACTCCTGGTAGCTGCTGCTGCCCCGAACAACATTTCTCCAGGGTCTTTATTGTCCCAAAACCACATACCATAAACTTACACAAACAATTTGACCTTTTTCTGCTATTGGCTAGTTTTACTCTAACGGCCTATTTCAAAACTATAACTAATAATTTCCTCATTCTTATACTACTTACTTCATTTCAGGGAAACAGAAACTTATATCTAACATGGCGGCTATTCTTAAAATGGTTGCACTTCTGTTAAGCCTTATTCTGTTAGCAAGCAGAGTACAGAAGCAAACCAGCATCATTAAAATCATAAACACTTATAAAAAGACTTTAAGACTCTTCACTGTGGAAGAAGAGACGCTGCGTAGAAGGGAAGGAAGGACTGCCAGTCTTTCCTTGGTCACACCCTTTGGAGCGTGAAGAAAAACTCAACTGTGTGTCCAATATGTGTTGCATTAGCAGTTGCTCCACTTGAGTTGCTCCCTGCTTGAGTTCCCTGACCTGAGATGCAACCGGAAACTTGTGTTGCACTGAACAGTCGTTTGGTGATTGGAAAGTCACAGTCCTTTTAAAGTCCAATTTGCTGTCAGTTCATTGATTTTTTTACCCTGTGAGAAGGGAAGGGATTTGGGAGAAGGACTGTCTGAATTGTATCAGGACTGGTAGAGAATACTGATAAAACTCCAGCTCTAGGGTGAGACTAAGGTGACACTACCTTTGGAGAGAGGTTCCCAAGGGCCCACTTTTCACCCATCTTCAAGGAGGACCAAGACTAACAGGGGACATGGGGAGTGAGAGCAGGAAAACTTGGCATTATTCCCGGAAGAAGCCAGCGCTGGCACATGGCCAGGCACTGTGTTGGTCCTCTTTGTTTGAGAAACAAATGAGGAAGTTGCTACCGTCTTGAATAGGTTAGGTTGGACAAGCAGGAGAGCAGGATGGATGGACACAGTTAATGGAGAATACGTGGAGAAATCAAAGTGCCTAGAGTGGACAATATGGTCGGGTAGGAATGGCAGGAAAAGGGGAATTCTGCCAAATTCCTGTGTTAAATGAAAGAGTACTGTCTTAGGTTTCGATAGGAAAGAGGAAGACATGATCAAAGTGTCGTTTTAGGATCTCACTTGTCCTATGCTGTTATCTAACGGAAACCAAAAGCTGGCAAGTATAGTAACTCCTGAAACCTCTCAGGTTTTCTTTGTAGCTGCAATCCAGGCTCCTGTAGGAGTGAGAGCCTACTTGAGTTTGCCTTGCAGTCCTTGCCAGCCTGGCAGCTAAGACCTAAGGAGTATGCCAGGGGAACCTGTGCAAGCTCCAGATGAGCTCTCTGTCCCCCTTCCTTCTTGGCTTACCTAGCCCTGATGTAGATTCACTTTTATTAACTATTGATTAGATACAAAAGAATACTGCAGAGCATGCACTGTGTCTGTATCGTAGAGATCGTTTAGCAGCTGAGAGTTTGCACAGGTTTCTGTGATTTATTGTGCATAACTCTATTCTGGCAATGACCCCTTTGTAGTACACTTCAATTTTGAAATACAGAATTGATACCTATTGGTTTTCATGTTTTCCTCTTACTGGTTTACATGTCTTTCAGCTGTTGGTTCTCAACAAAATTATTCAGTGAAATTTCAAAACAGGCCTACTAGATTTGCCACACCAGACTTGATGAGAGTTGGGCCTAGGAAAGCATAGTTCTAAGATGTTCCCAGAATGATTCATGTTTGTGCTACAGAATGAGAAATCGTAGGTCTTAATTCTCAGCTTCTAGGAGGTCGCTCTTCACATGGTTATCTGCAATGTCTGAATTATGCCTCTGCTCTGTATAGGCCTTTTCCTTGAGTTTATTGATCAATGGAAGGCCTCTACTCTACTTTTTCAGTGCACAAAAATTGTCCTGGCTGTACACAGTTGCGCACCTTCCCAGGTACCCTACGAATTCTGTAGCCAACAGCCAATTTTAAGTTCTTTTACCCTGCTCAGTCTACCATGAGCAGATAGGAACCTTTTGCAGTAAACTTGATACTAAGTGAAATAGACTTTGGGGTGGAAATAAACAGTAAAGCATAGTTGGCATAGGGACTTTGAAGTCATGAGCTTTTCTGATCAGTCACAACAAATCTGTGTAGATCTCCCTGATGTACAGATGAGAAAACAGAGGTTTAGAAAGACTAATAACATGGCAAAGGTCCCAAGGGGTAGAATGGTTGTATGTGCATTAGAAGATAAATGCCTGATGCTAAATCCCAAAGAAGAGGTAGTGGAATGGAAGAGGCAATAGGAAGGCTGGTGGGTGTTTCCGATGGTTTAGACCTGGACCTTATCAAGTCTGGGCTCAATGCAGCAGGCTCTGCCTCACCAGCCAGTTACCCATGGGCAACTCCCCTAGGCCCCTCAGTGATGTCTAATATACAGGACTGTTACGAGGACCAACAGGGCTAATGTAATCAAGTGCTTAGAAGAATGTTCCATTCATGCAAAATGCTAAGTAGGTGTCAGCCTATTTAATTATATACATATATGTTATGGTTTACTTTAGCTTAATTTTATGATGTTGATATTTGATAAAAGGATAGAATATTTTTGCTCTCTGATATTTTTCTGATTTTTCTCTCCAGATATCTTTCATTCAATCTTCTTCCTCTTGTATTTATTCAACAGTTATTGAAGCCAGCAATAATTACCCTGATACCAAAGCCAGATACAGATATTGCAAAAAGAATATATGTCTGATGAACATAAATTCCAAAATGTTCAGCAAAGTTCCTGCAGACAAAAGTCGACATTAGTGGGATTATCTCCAAGGTCAAGGAGGCTTCATCCCTCTAAGGCAGAGCTTTTCGACTTACATGAATCAGAGAAAGTGACTCATCACAGTAACAATGAAGAACAAAAATCATATGATTATTTCATTAGATGCGGAAAAAGCAATTGACAAAATTTAACATCTTTTCATGGCACAAAGTAATAAACAAATTAGGCTTAGAGTGTACTGCAGTGCGTTGAAGTCCATCATGATGAGCCAAAAACGAGCATCATACTCACTAGAGAGAAACTGAAGCCTTTTACCCAGGGACCCACAGCAAGATGGGAATGCCTGCCACCAGGTTTATTCAAATTATATGAAAAGTGCAGCCTTTCTTGTATATGTATAGAATACATAGAAATGTATAGAAAACCCTAATGTTTATACACACACATCTATACACACAAAATGTTAGAGCCAATACAAAAACACAGTAAAATGTAGGATACAAAATCAACACATAGAAAGTAGTAACGTAATTATATACTAACAACATAAAAAAAGAAATCAAGATTGTAATTTATACTTGCAACCAAAAAATAAAAAAATACTTTGGAATAAGTTTAAGAGGTGAACGGCCTGTGCACTGAAATCAATATAACTTTAAATTAAAATCAAATTTAGACACAAATAAATGGAAAGATATCCCCTGTCTGTGGATTGGAAGAGTTAATATTGTGAAAATGACCATACTACCCAAATCAGTCTTTCAGTTCAGTACAATCCTTATCAAAAACCAGGAGCTTCCTCCGGGTCTGCCATAAGGGTGCAGGGTCCCAAGGTCTTGGGCTGTCCTCTACTGCTTTCCCAGGCCACAAGCAGAGAGCTGGATGGAAGCAGAGCCGCCGGGATGAAAAGTTGCACCAGTATGCTAACCCAGCATATACACATGGTGAGGACTTTAGCTGCCAGGCTACCGCACTGAGCCCTTTTTTTGTTTTGTTTTGTTTTTTAATACAACAAATACTGCTTACCTTTTAAAAATAACTGTATAGGGGCCGGTGTGGTAGCCTAGTGGCTAAAGTCCTCACCTTGCATACACCAGGATCCCATATAGGCGCTGGTTCATATCCCAGCTGTTCTGCTTCCCTTCCAGCTCCCTGCTTGTAGCCTGAGAAAGCAGTGGAGGACAGCCCAAAGCCTTGGGACCCTGCACCCACATGGGAGACCCATAAGAAGCTCCTGTATTTAGATTGATTGAGCTCTGGCTGTTGCGGTCACTTGGGGAGTGAACCAGTAGATGGAAGATATTTGTCTCTCTTTCTGCCTGTAAATCTGACTTCCCAATAAAAATAAATAAATCATTTTTTAAAAAGAACGTATAGTGTACATACTTCTATGTGTTATACTTTATGTATGGTAACATAGTAGCCAGTATCAGCTCCAGGAGCCTGGACCTCCTCCTGGCTCTCCTACCTGAATGGCAGTGGCCCAAGCATTTGGACCTCTTTTCTGTGAATAGCCTGGGAAAGCAGTAGAGGATGGCCCAAAGCCTTGGGACCCTGCACTCATGTGGGAGACCTGGGAGAAGCTCCTGGCTTCGGCTCAGGGCAGCTCCAGCCGTTGTAGCCACTTGTGAAGTGAACCAGCAGATGGAAGATCTTTCTGTCTCTCTTTTTCTTTATAAATCTGCCTATCCAATAAAAAATGACCAAATCTTTTAAAAATATGTAAAAAAAAATACTGGAGTAGAGGAACATATTCCAAAAGAGATATTAAAATCATGGGGAAAAGAGAAATTAATCGTATAACCTAAGTAAAAAAAAAAAAACTACTAAAAATAAATGAGGATGAAATACATTCACATAGACATCTGTTGAAGGTGGGAAGTAAAACGCTTTTATGTGGGTCCCCTCCTGTCTGTCGCAGAGAAAACTGCGGAGGCTCAACAGTGGAGAGGTACACAAAGAGTATTGTAACAAAAAAAAATAGCCACTCAGGGAAATAGAAAAACCTCATCAGAGACATGTTAAAAAAATGAAATAGAGCCTTGAGAATTTACCAACAATGGGATGTCCTACATCTGAGGCAGTCCAGTTCTATAAGACTGAGCCCAGCAATGCAAGTTTAAGGCTGTAAAAGCCGGATGATTGGATCAACCCACAAATATCGCAGATAATATAAAAAGTCCTAACAAAACTAAGAAGGTAGCAGCAGTCCGTTGAGGTGGAAAGTTCTGTAGTCTTTTTTTTTTAAACTGCAGTTACTGTTAGAAAATTTTTTGCTTATAATGCATTAGAAGTATTATTTATTCTTGCTTAGTTTAAGAGAACTACAACAGTGTTGCTCTCTGCAGTAATAAAAGTGTTACCTTGAATCAGACTGTCAGAGTCAAGGTTTGTAGCCTTCACCTTCTCCTGTCCACAAACCTTAAACTGTTGGACAAAGGAGGCTTTGTTATACATACATACAGGCGTGCTGTGCGCATGCTTACTGAGAGATGCATAGTGTCTCTTACTGTGACCCCACACCAAAGGATATTCTGCCTGTAATAAGAGAGACCATCTGGAATCTTGACGTTAGAGGGGTTGCCAGTTAATGAGTCCTCCATTGTGAAATTTCTGTTGTGTTTATGTGGTAGTTAAGATTTTTAGACCGTTGAAATCAGTTATGTTGGTAGAAATGGTGGGGCAAAAAGAAGCTACTTAAGTTGATCCTGGACATGGAGGGTAAATTCAGATATGTTCTGGTAAGAGTAGTGTTAGCTGCTAACCCTTTAAAGGACTGGAGACCTGTCAACTCTGAGTCACTGGTCAGAGCCCTGGGGGGCAGCAATAACCAGAAGCCTTTTCTGCCTGACCTCTGGAACATAGTTTCTATATGAATAGAGGAGCAACCTTAATTCAAACAGTACCTACATCAAGAAGTCAGACAACCTGTGTAATACTGTAGACAAGTACACAATCTGAGAGCTTCTGTCTACTTACTCAATCCCCAAATGCCCACAATAGCCAAAGTTTGGCCAGACCAAAAGTAGAAGGCAGGAATTCAGTGCAGGTCCACAGAGACCCAGGCACCTGCCCGCCACTGCTGCCTCCCAGGGGACTCACCAGAAGAAAGCTGGAATTGGACGTGCATCTGTGATATGCACTGCTTGCATCATAAACAGCAGTTATCAGTGCACCAGACAGCAGCCAGACTTTTTATGTGTTAAACATCTTGAAAGATGCCCCAAAAACTTACCAGGCACTTCTGTTATCCCAAGAGATTAACTCTAATAAGAGGAATTAATTGTTTTTTTCAGCATTATTCAACAATGAAGGAACTAAGAAGAAAATCTAGAAATGGTGTTAACCACCAATGAATGAATATCACTACTTTGAGCTCAGAATATGTTAATCAGAGATGTGGGTGTGATATTCATTTTTTATGGAAAAAATGCTAACAAAATGTCAAGTGCTGTGCTGAAGTGTCTCTTTTTCTTGCTGTGTAGAGGCATTGTTCAGTCTGAGGAAAAGCTGGTCATCAGTGCATCTTGGGCAAAGGATGATGACATCAGCAGGCTCTTGAAATCGCTGCCAAATTGGATTAATATGGCTCAACCCAAACAGCTGAGGCCAAGGAGAGAGGAGGAGGAAGACTTCGTCAGGTAAAATATCCATTTCTTAAGTAATACTAAACAGAGGGAAAATATCTGTTTTGTTAAATCCTTTTGTGCATAGCATTTTGGATTTTCTATACATCAAGAAGAACTTTTTTGACCTTGGTAGAATGCGTTTTCATCCGACCTGTCTTCATTTCACATGCGTATGTTCTTTGAGCTCAAACCGATAGCAGAAGGAACTGAGATGGATCTAATTTAGAGCATTGACAACACATTAACCCATCTTTAACTTACAGGTCATTCTCCCCTCTTAGAAAGTGAGATTCTTTGATTTAGCAGCGAAGTAGTGTTGACCCAGTTGGGAGCTCTACCCTCAAAGCCTAACAGTTAGGTTCCGGTCCCTACAGAGGGCGTCACCTGTGTCCTTGACATATTCTGTGTTCATATAACTGTTAGTTGGATGTTCTGAAACACAAATTTGCTTCCCAAGCTGGTTCACATGTGTTGTATTCTTTTTTTTTTTTTTAAAGATTTATTTTATTATTATTACAAAGTCAGATATACTGAGAGGAGGAGAGATAGAGAGGAAGTGGAGCTGCCGGGATTAGAACCAGCGGCCATATGGGATCAAGGCGAGGACCTTAGCCACTAGGCCACGCTGCCAAGCCCTGTGTTGTATTCTTTTGACAAAGAACAAAATCTACTGGAAATTTTAGCACTCAGAATTTACCTTTACAATTTAACTTATTTTCTAGCCATGAATATTGGCCTAATCTGATGAAGCTACTCATTTCCATGTGGCTAGCTTGCTACAGTGAGACATTTTTGATGTGTTATTTTAAACAGCTTAAGTAGAAAAACTGAAGTAGAAAGAGAATGGCAGTAACTTTTGTCACATTAAAGTTACATTTATTCTGATTATCTAAATAAGTGAATAAATACTAAAAAAAATGAAATGGAAAACTTTAAAGAAGGCCACAAGAGGGACAAAAGAAGTAATAGACAATATCTTTTAATTTGTTGTAGAAATGAGGGACTGAGAGATAAATCCTTACTACTCAAATTAACAACATTCTCGCTTTAGAGTACTGTATTGTGCCAACATTCTGTTGTAAAAATATTGTGTCATTTTAAATGTTTTCAAATTTGTTATACTCAAAAGGGCACGTGTCATATAGCCTAAACCTTTCCTATCATTCTCATTTTCTAGAAAAACTTGCCAGTTTCATTAACAAAAGAATATATGTGTGTGTGTTTTGCATACCTCTCTATATGCATAAGTCTAGTTTATTTTTTAATTAATAAACCTCAGTTAGGTGGGAGCAGTGTTGGATTTGTACAAACAGTGGAGCAGGAAGTACAGAGAATCACCATGCATCCTTGTAACCACCCCACGATTTCCTACTTTTTCTGCTAAGATTTTTTTTAAACTGGAAAGTCAGATACACAGAGAGGAGGAGAGACCGAGAGGAAGGTTCTCCATCTCCTGGGTTACTTCCCAAGCAGCTGCAACAGTTGGAGCTGAGCCAATTCGAAGCCAGGAGCCTCTTCCAGGTCTCCCATGCAGGTACAGGGTCCCAAGGCTTTGGGCCATCCTCTACTGCTTTCCCAAACCACAGTGGGGCTTCTGGGATTAGAACCTGTGGCCATATGGGATCCTGGCACAATCAAAATGAGGACTTTATCCACTAGGCTACTGGGCCAGGTCCAGTTTCCTACTTTTAATATCTTGCTAACCAGTGTGGTGCATCTGTTGCAGTTCATGAAGTAGTGTGGCCCATACCTTAGGCTTCATTCTTTTTGCTGTATGTTCTGTGTGGATGAAATGTGTGAGGAATGTATCCATCACTATGGTGTTATGCAGAATGATAGTCTCTGCTCTGAAAATGCCCTAGACTTGTCCCAGTTACCCCCTTTCTTCTTCTTCTCATGCCATTAACAATCATTGATCTTTTTTGTTTCCATACTTTTATTTTTGTAGAATTCCATGTCATGGAGTCATGCTGAATCTGTCTAAATGACTTATTTTACTTAGCAATGGGTAGCCCGACTTCCCCCATATCTTTTCATGGCATTATAGCTCACTTCTTTTTGTGTCTGATGTACCACACTTGGTTTAGTCACTTTACCTGTTGGAACACATCTTGGTGCTTCCCAGTGTTGCCAATTATGGGTAAAGCTGCTGTAAGTGCAGATTTCGTGTGAATGCAAGTTTCCAACACATTTGGAGGCACATCACGCCATGTGATTATTGTGTCATGCAGCAGGAATAGATCTGATATCATTTTTAAGAAAACTCCCAGCTATATTCCGCAGTGGCTGTGCCCTTGTGGTCTCCCATCAGCAGTGGGAAAGAACACCTTTTGCTCTAGGTCTTTGGCAACATCTAATGGTGCTGGTGCTTTGATTTGGCCTTTCTGCTGAATGTGGCATGTCATTGTTTTAGTTTGAAGTTCTTAATTACTGAAGTTGAGCATCTTTTCGTATACTTGTTTGCCATCTCTGTATCTCTGGTGTGACATCCGTTTCAGGTATTTCACCCCCTTTTAATTATGTATTGTTGAGTTGTAAGAGTTCTTTGCATAGTTTGGATACTGTTTTATCTGATAGATAATGTTGTAGAGATTTTTCTCCAAGCTCATGGCTGTCTTCATTTTTTTCCAACCTCCTCTGCATAACTAGAGCTTCTATTTTAGTGAAGCCTGTTGTACTGTTTATGACCAATGCTTTTCTACTTTCCCTCATTATGGTGTTTTTATCCCCTCCCCAAGTCCCCCCGTAGCTGATTTCCCCTATATTATTACAATAGTATAGTCCTTCATAAGCAGTCGTAAGTCCATCATTCTGCTTTTTAAGTGTATCCTGACATTGTGGGTACAGACAATGGCAGAGTACAGCATCCTGTTGTCATGATATATTGAACAGTTTCATTGGGAGTCCATCTTTGATTTGGACGGGGAGATACATATTGCATTGTATCTTCACATCTGGACATGGTGTTCTCTATTTCACAGTTCCTATACAGTCTCTAAACTGAAAAGCCATAAAACAAGATCAACAACAGGAATAAGGTTTAAAATATTTTCAATACCCTGGAGTTAAGTAACATGCTACTAAATGACCAATGTGTTGATGAAGAAATGAACCATCATTGTTTTTTATTTAGGTTTTTCCTCTTAACCTATAAATTATGTTTCTATGTTTCCATCCTGATTTTTCCACCTACATTTAAAGCAAATCCAACTCCACATTCAAATAATACTGAGCCACTATCTTGGTAATGGAAGTATCTTATTTAGTTATGGGAAAGACAGAATTACAAAGAGCAGGAGAGACCCTCCAGCTGCCATGACAAGCGCTAGGGCTGGTCCGAGCTGAAGTCAGGAGCCAGGGGCTTCTTCCAGTCTCCTACACGAGTGGCCATTTGCTGCTTCTTTCGCTAGTGCATTAGCATGTGTCTGAATTGGAAGCAGAGCAGCCATAACTTGAACTAGTTCCCATATGAGATATTGGTGTCACAGCTTGTGGCTTAACTCACTGTACCCCAAAACTGCCCCTTAAGCCTGGTATTTCTATTAGAATATTTCATAAATCATTTTTCTGTCATATCTATTAAGAATAATGAAAGACTTATTTTTTTAATTATGTTACTAGTATTTTTAGAAAGGCAGAGTAACAGAAAGAAATCTTGCATTTACTGCCTCTGTCTACAAATACTTGGAGCAGCCAAAATGGAGCCTCTTTTGTAAAGTATTTCTTTGAATCTGTTACCCAGTTTATATTTTATTTATCTTTTAAAATTGTCTATTTTGTGATACAACTTCGGTTAGGTTGTCTGTGAGTAGAAGAGATTCTTCATCTACCTAGGTGTAACTCCCCTGAGATAGATCAATGGGCTCCAGGGAATAGGGTGATCAGCTGATGTTAGGTGAGTAGATCATGAACAAATAAATAATAGATTGATCTATGAAGAAGCAGACAGATGGACAGATCTCCCACTTTACATATTGACTTTGTTTTCTTAATAGTACCTGTTATTGACTAGCCTTAATAAGTCCCAAATTACTAATTTTTATGGATAAAGCATTTTGTATCCTGTTTAAGAAATCTTTGCTTATCCTGACATCACAGAAATCTTTTCTCTGTAGTCTTTATGACATTAGATTTATTTTCTTCAGCATCAGAAATAAATTATAAGCTTGTATTTTTGCTTCCTATTTCTGTTCTCCACACATCCTTTAGTTTGAATCATGCCGTCACAGCCATCTTTGTATAGAGTTGCTGCGTGGCTTTTTATGTTGAGAGAGATGAAGAACGATTGATGGATCCATTGATCAGAGCCCGAGGCACACAGAGGACAGGCCAGAAGCTGTCCTCTGTCCTGGTTCCAGCATTACAGCTCTGCTGTCAGGGGCGTGAGAGGTCTCTTCTTCGTGTCTTCGCTTAGCCACATCTAATAACCTTAGTAATTGTGTTACAGGAACTTTATGGAGGATATTTTTCCCCCAGCTTTCCAGGTTACATCATGTGAATCATTCTAATTGTGCTAACTCCTTAACTGTATTTTATGCTTGCAAACATATTCTCAATCAATCTTATTTCTCTCCAATGTCTTAGAGTTGAAGTGTATAGTCGCTATTCTAGGACCCAAACTGCTGCTCTGTAGGGATGGACTCTGGTTCAAAGGAGGCAGGGTTAAGTTCCAGCTCTCTTTGCTCTTGGTTTGCGTGCCAGAATGGTATCACTCAGTATTTTCAACTTAAAGGAAAAACAAAGCATACAGATATTTCCTAATTTTTTGTTGAGTTATGATATGCACGATGTCTGACCTCCAGTGAAATGTTAGGATTGCAAGCATGCACTTCCAGATGGAAACACAGGATCTGCGGCACCCCCTCAAAAGTTCTGCCCTGACTGTAGCCACTATGCTGTCTTATCATCATCATTTAGTTTTGCCTATCTTTGAATTTTGCACAAATTTAATCTTGTACCTGGTTCCTTTTGCTGAACACTGAGAAATTTGGCCAAATCTTTACCTGCAGACATAGTTTGAAAAGTGAAGTTCTGTTGCTCTACCGGAAGAAAAACAAGTTTTAGATCCTTTGTATGTGACTCTTTCCTCTTAATAGATCATGTTTTCTATCTTGATTAGAATTTGGAATCAAGATGTAAGTGGCAGAGGACCCTCCTATTGCTGTTCCAGTGTGACCTTGAGTACCACAGAACAAGGCATGAGCCAAAAAGACAGAGAAGTGCCACTCTGCCTGGTCTTTAGAGCCCAGAAGGCTATTCGGCACTCAGACGAAGGCGGAATCCAGTGGCCTTTACAGTCCATAAAGCTTGTGTTCTCTTCATCACTAATCAAGGCCCCTTTCTCTGCTTCCTCTTTAATGGAAAAATAAAATGTATTATTTCCAGTTCTAGCTCTGAATACAGGGAAAAATAGGTCAAGCCAGGGCTTTAATTGGAAAAAAATATAGCAAATATCCTTTTGTTCCCAAGGAAGCTGAAGGCAGGTTTTTCTAACCCTTTGTCTTTGCACCTGTCAGATCTATCTATCTATCTATCTATCTATCTATCTATATCTATCTATATATATATATAGATATTCTTTTCAGATGGGTGATTAGCTACTGACAAAAGGCAGTTCTGCTTTATGGAGATATAATTAACAGAAGGCAAAGTATTAGGAGGAGTAACAGAGACAGGAAAGGGTGGTCTAGATTAGGGAGACCTTGTAATTAGAAAAACAGTTCCCCCAAGTCCAACAGCCCTACTTCATCTAGAATAAGAATCATTTCTTGGAGGTGAGGAGGGGCTTTGGTGAGGGGTTAAGATACCACATTGGGTTCTGCATACCATGCTCAAGTAAGTGTCTGGGTTCTAGGCCTGGGTCTGGCTCCTAACTCCAGCCTCCTGCTGGTACCCCTGCTAGGAGGCATCAGGAGACAGCCCAAGTGCCACCCACACAGGAGGTGAGAATGGAGTTCTTGGCCCAGCCCAGCCTGCTGTGAGCATTTGAGGGTAGAACCAGTCGATCTCCCCTGCCCACCCTCTACCTCACCCTATGCCTCTGTTTATGTTTTTTGAAAATCTGATGATCTGAGGCCCACTTTGAAAATCCTTGGCTCAGTAGGTGTAATTGGCAGGATCAGGACCAGAGTTTTCATGTAGTAAGAACCAAGCAATATATAAAACCCGCAAGTTAGTCTTGCATTGTAGCAGGCAGAAGATGGAGAATGAAGATTCAAGTCCTGCATAGGTTGGGCAGCCCCTTTCAGCAGTTGCAGTACTGAGCGGCCGCAGCGCCTGTCCACACAGCAGCACTGGCAATTGCTAATGGTATCCTTGTTGCCGTGCTAGAAATGAGTAAGCTGCGTTACGGAGAAGGTCAATAGTTCTCCCAACTTCACTCAGCCACTAAATGACAGAGCCACCACGCAATGACTGATGAAGCTAAAGGGGTCAGGACGTGGTATTTGGGATATGTGAGTCATCCCTTCATTTTTGTTGATCATGAGAGTCTTGACTAGTGTCCGAGTCTTTTTCTGATAGTGCCTTGGCATTTGTCATGCAGATGCTGGTACTCTGGGTTCTGTTTTTCTTTGGCGTTCATTGTATTGTGTGTAATGTGTTAGATTATTGTGAGTTCTTTCATTTCCAACACTAAGTTGCTGGAAAGATTACCCTCTACAGCTTGGCAATGAGGGTGAGAGGTAGTGCGTTGAAATCAGGGCTGAAGGTGCTTTAAAAAATACTTGTTTTATTTTCTTAGAGTTAATGCTGTCCCAGATAAAGCGGAGGAAAAAGTAATACTCAAGGTCAAAAAAAATAAGAGACACAAGGGTGTGAGATATAAAAATGGTAATAAAATAAAGTACACAGCTCCCGGGTAGAGGTTGTTGAACTTCCGCATAGGGAAGTGAAAGTAAAGGACTTTTTATGCTATGTTTAGTTCTTGAGCTATTGACAATATTCTTTTTTCTGGACAAGCAAATGAGCGGTATCTTTTTAAGACTGCTTTTTGTTATTTTACAAAGCTCTGATGTCAACATGATGAAAGGATAACACATTTTTTTTCTAGTGATCAAAGTATCTAGTGATACTTCCAAAATTTTTATTTGGCATGATTTCTCTGCCAAATGTTTAATGAAAAATGAGTCAGGAACAGAGCAGAAAGCTTGTTCATTCTTTCTTCTCTTGAGCCAGAGACGCTAATAAATGCTGAAATCTTTAAAGTGAATTTGAAAGCTGAAACAATCAGCCCCTGTTGAGAGCGGGGAAGCCTCGACAGGACGGGAGCCTGGAGATGCACTCCCCACGCCCACGGTGCTGGGAAGTCCGCGCCAATCTCAGCAGTGCCTGTTTCTGTCATGGTTCAGAACAGGCAGTTAGAAGCAGAAATCTAACAGGGCTAGAAATGAGTTTAGATGTAGAACTAGTAAGCACAGGGCAGAAGTTATTTGCTGAAAAGCTGCACTTGAAAATAAGAGGGTCTCGACAGAGCGCGAGGCACAGCTGCCAGAAGGCTCCGGCAGCTCCAGCTCCTGAGGCATCTTTACATGAACTTGAAGGAGCAAGGGAAAAGGGTGATTCAGAGGAGACTTCAGCTATGTTGAACAAAATGTTCATTAGAAGAGAAGCATTTATTTCCCTATCTCTGGATACTTAATATGACTTTTAAAATGTAATTATAAAAGGAAAGATGAATCAGAAAACATGAATATATTAAATAAGTGTGGATGAGAAAATGCCACACTGAATTTTTTCCCCTTCAATTACTAAAATGAAGGTCATGGATAAATCCAGGACACAGCCAAGCAACTCTGGATGAGAAGCAGCCTGAAATCTCAAGATTAAACAAAGAAGACAGGCCATTACCTGGAGACTCAGCACAAACATCTCAATTAACATTGGACATAATTGAATTAGGCACCTTATTATTACATCAAAATGATATGACTCTTGTTAGCATAAAATTGGCACAAAAGGGAAAAGTTTTTAAAAATCTCTCCTACACATTACATAAATGCTAGACAGTTACTTGAGAATTATAATTTAAGTGCTAGTATCATTAAAAAGTCATAATCTGTTTTCTATATTTTTCTGTTTGATTTTTGATCACGGAGTTATTTAGCATTTTTCACTCAAATATACATTTGATTCTTTCATTTGGAATCCTGATAAAATTCACTCACTTGAAGTTGTTTTAAAAAGGGGGGAGATGTGATTCTTCTGATTTGTTTCTCCTCATGCTGTTGGGTATTTCAACATAAACCAACCTGGAGAGCCCCCAGCCCTGGCCCTCATGTGAACTGGATGGTGATGCAGCCCTAGCCAGCCTGTTCCGTACCCCATCCTGGTTCTCAGGTCTGCTGGTGGGTGTTGTGAAAAGGCCCAGCCTTGCCTGCACCCATATCTGAGCCACACATGTGCCTGTGGTCACTGTAACATGGCCTGGTCTGGGCTGCTCCCAGCCTCGGTTCTTGTGCTCACCTTCAGGAACTGTGTCCTGACAGGGAAGTCCCCAAGCTCCTCTATCACGTCTCCTCCCAGTAGAAGATCTCCCATACACCAGTGGGTCCTTGGCCCAGACTGACTTAGCCCACCTTCGGCCGTTGCAGGAACAATGTCTTGCATGACTTGCCCACACCCATTCCAGTTCTTACTGTTGGGTGCTACAGCCCAGCCAAATCTGGTCCACCTGGAGACCCAGTTCTCACATGGTTGAGCAGGTGTGGAGACCTTGCCCAGTCTGGCACACCCACGTCCATGCTGAGGGATACTGCAGTTACGCCCAGCCCAGTTTGCGCCCCCATTCCGGTTCTCACATTCACCACTCACCAGTAGGAACCACAGCCCAGCCGGGGCGTCCCCTTAGCTCCCTAAGCAGGCCTGCTCCCAGCCACAGATTTTGCATGTGCCAGTGGTTGCTCTGACCGAGCCCAGCGTAGCCCATCCCTGGCTTGCTCTTTATGGTCAGATGCTGCTACCTAGCTTTTCCTGACCCTCCCCTAGTCCCAGCTCTCGCCACTGGGTAGCAACGATAGTTTTTTAAGGAGTTGCTGTAGTTATTTCTGTTGTACAACATTGGAGCTTGTGTGCGATAGCCATGGTTTTCATCACGTTTATGTGACTCAGTCCCAGATAAGTATTACTTTGGCTTAAGGTGTTTATTGGTAAGAAATGTTCCACATGCCCACCAATCCTATTAGTTAACTGCCCGTTCACTAATTTGAGAATTCAGTTATGCTAACATTATCCCTTAGAAAAATCTTTTGTCTTAAGCCACCTTCACTTTTCTGCCAAGTTTTTAAAAAGCACCTTTTTTCTGCAGGATTTGAATTTCTTATCCAAGTTCCCACATTTTGGGCATCTTTCTGAGACTCCTCTCCACTGCTGAGGCATCCTCACTGCTTATCCTTCTCAAGTACTCCTCCTCAGTCCCCCTTCTGCTCTAACAGAGCTGCCTCCAAGATGAAATTGTCCTACTTGAGAGCAGTTGGTCAGGGTCTCTGCGAAGCTGCAGCTGCTCCTAATGGACATTGGATGACCTTGGAGCAAGCTGGAACAAAGGTGTTCAGTTAGTGTCCATTTCCACCTGTAACCAGTAATCATTCTTGTCCTTGAAAATGAAAGTGTATTATGTCGCACTTATAAGAAGTGATTATTGGCCATTTAAGTGCTAAATACAAGTTGTCCTTTTTGAAATTTAATCAATATTCTTGAAGGTAAACTATTGCTATTTGTATCAATATGGAATTCATGGGAGCTCCTGGCAGTGATACCAGCACCTCAGGGAGTTGCAGCACCTAATGTAAAGTCTTGCACCTGACTGTGTCTGTCTAGGACTGTCCCATGACGTATGTGGGGAAGCCCAGTGGCCAGGCTCCTGGTGCATGGCTTAGCTAAGACACTCTTGGTCCACGTTATGAATTCTGCGTCTGTACCTCCCACCTCCAGGCGACTCGGTGCTTCACAGCTTTGGTCACTCGTTATTCGCTTGCCAGTGATTGTCATGATCTTTCCCACTGTCTTTACCCGCTAAAATATCAGTGTACTCATGTGTTCAGGATAAGAAAGGGGGGATGGATTTAAGATGAGGAGACATTCCTGAGTGTGAGCATGATGCTCCTGCCCCAGCCTGGATGGATCTCTGAGCCACCTTGCTCCTTGGCACCTGTGTCTCCTTAATAAACAGCATCCCATGAACTAGAACTAACCACTCTGTCAGTGGTGTTCATGAGTTTGTGAGTACACACACTCATGCACATTTTTGCTTCAACTATCACATTATGCCAAATGATGACTCTTACTCTGACTAGTTATTATGTGGGCTATAACTTTCTTGGGCTTATATTTATATTTTTGCAAGCAAATTATTATTTACAAATATCTCCGAAGTGCAATCTTCACTTGTAAAGCTGTTTTATAATGAACTCTGGTCAGTGCTTTAATGATCTGTTTTACAGTGAGGTGTCCAGAATAATATTAAAAGCACAGTTTTACCATCAGTAGCTTTTGAGTTTATCAAGTTTCTAGATCAAATCAGGGTTCAAAACCAGTACCCTAGTGTAGGGTTGTGACCAGAGTGCCTAACCACATCTGTGCTCTAGAAGTGTTAGTGTTTCAAAGCAGTTATAGAGTGAGTCTCACAGTAGTTTCTCAGTACATGCTGACTGAGTGGATGTGCGCTGCTTTCGCATGCTGCTTCCTCAGAGAAAGGAGGGCATGGAAGAAGCCAGGTGACGTACAACAGACGTGACCTGAAGAATGAGCCACAGTTCTGCCTTAGCAATTGGAAATGTAAATTGTGCTGCTGGCATTGTGTAGTTGCCAGTTAAGCTGCCACCTCTGAATGCTTGTGTGAGTGCAGGTTTGAGACGGCCTACTCCACTTCCAGTCCAGCTTCCTGCTGATACACCCGGGAAAGCGACAGCAGATTGCAGGGGCTCAGGTTACCACGTGGAAGACCTGATGGAGGTCACAGCTCGTGGCACCTCCTGCCTCAGCCCTTGTGGCCATCTGGGGAGTGATCCGGCAGCTATACCCTTCAAATAAACAAATAAAGCTTTACAAAGTTCATTTTTAAAAGTTAACTTCAATAGATGGACTGAAGATTTAACATATGCTAAGTCAAAATTATTCTGCTGGGAAGAATATAGCAAAATGGCAACAAAAAACTGTAATTATGAGGAACTCTTAAAGGATTTCTTCTCATGAATCCTGTAGGTCTGAGTCAGATCTGAGCAAGGATGGGGTGGTTGCACAGTGACTCTGCTTTAATGCATTTGGACTATCACAGTCACCGTAATGACCTCTGCTTTAACTCTTGACTTCTCACTGGAGAGTGGCTGTTTACACCCCAGGGTGTGCTGCTGTGTGTGTGCCCCTGGATCCGCAGCCTGTGCCCCCAGGGTCCACGATGCATGGCCGTCGGGCTCCTCAGGTCCTCAGCCCATGTGGCTCAGGGTCTACAGTTCCCACACCTGCACTGGGAACACAGCCTCTCCCCACTCCCAGCTGGAGTTTTAAGTTCTGTATAGCTCGTAATGATGTGTATTTTTATAGCTGCCTTCCAAAAACTAGCTAATTTGGTGTTTACAGATTCTTCTTAAAATAAATAATAAAACCTTCATTTCAAGAAACCCAGCATACTGTGAAGGGGCTTCAAGAACACAGCCAAGAGATTCAGCTAAAAACTAACTCCCTGGAGACTGCTATCTTAAGAACCATTGGGACAGAAATGGGGTATATAGGGGAAAGAATACTGATTTTGAAAAGCCCACAATTGCCTATTTCTTGCTTTCTATTTTTTTCCTTGAGTTTAAACTTTGTTTTCTAAAATTCAAAAACTTTTCAAAACCACACACACACACACACACACACACACACACCCCAGCTTAAATAGTGACTGCATGAAATCACATAATATTTACTGGCAGAACAATTAACTGTTGACATCTTGTCATGCAGATTCAATTCCTTGTAAAGATATAAAAAATATCTAAAAGTAGGCTATGTCCATAATGTCCTTTCCCTCTTAAACATGTATCCTAATATATCTACATATATTATATAACTGTGTCAGTGTCGTGTGATTATGTCTAAGTCGAGCATTCCATCAAGACCATCACCTGCTACTGTGTCCCTTTGCGCAAGAATGGCTGTGCTGCAAACCCAGGTCTGACCATTAGGTTAATGATACCCAGATTTCGCCACTTAGAAAGGCGTCGGTTTCCTTTTGTTGTTAATCGGTAACCTAGGGGTGATACTCTGAGGCTATGATTTTACTGTTGTCTGTAATACTTCACAGATAGTTTCAGAATCTATTGATGTAGGGGCCAGCGCGATAGTCTAATGGCTAAATCCTTATCTTACATGCAACGGAATACCATATGGGCACTAGTTCATATCCAGCTGCTCCACTTCCCATCCGATTTCCTGCTTGTGGCCTGGGAAAGCAGTCAAGCACAACCCAAGTCCTTAGGACCTTGTACCCACGAGGGAGACCCAGAAGAACCTCCTGGCTCCTGGCTTTGTATCAACTTAGCTGTGGCCACTGAGGCCACTTGAGGAGTGAACCAGTGGATGGAAGATCCTTCCGTATTTCCTTCTCTATATCTGCCTTTCCAACAAAAATAAAATAAATCTTAAAAAGAGATTTTGTAAAAGACAAAGAGGACGTGACACACCTAGATTGCAACATGAAGGGCTCAGAAAGAAGAGGAAGATGAGTGAATGAGCAAATGGACGGCCGGTGAGAGACATTAGCTGTAATTGTTCTTGAGCCCTGGGGCGTGCTACTATCTTGGCTCAGAAAAGCACACTGGGAGAGCTTATATGAAAGTTTAAAAAACACACGAGATGTGAGAGGATCAGCAATGAGGTTATAAACTCAGCAAGGACTGGAGCAGCTTCCGTTTCAGTGTATTGCCAGGCAGTTGCTTACCAAGCCAGCGTGTTGGTTCTAGAAATCAGGAAGATGCCTCTTGCTGTGAATGGGCTGCTCTGAGACCTGACAGATCCGCACTGCGTGCTCCCCTTTAGCAGTACTTGGCAGCTGGTTGTTCAGGAAACTCTTGCCAGTTGAGTTTCTTGAAGGGAACAATTTTCCTAGGACTCTGAGGGGGCATCTGATCGCTGGGCAGAGGGCAGTACTAAGCTGCCTGGCTTGTGGACCAGATTGGTGGATGAAGAAGAAAAGCTGCGTTTTTCACCTTTGCAGTGTGAGTCTCAGTTTCTCTGCAAAATGCCTGATAAATGTTTGCTTTCTTTAGAGATCCAGTCAAGAGCCATGCCAGAGAGCCACAAGACCATCCTATATTATGTTTCAAACTATTAGCAGACTATAAAATGATTCTAGTAAACTGTGACCCACTAAAGGATCTAGGACAGGACCTGGGGAATGCTGCGGTCAGTATCTTGTCAAGGCAGCGAGTCCAGCGCACTGCCTTGTAAGGTCTGTGAAATCGATCGTCTGCCTCTGCCAAGACGAGCACCATCAGGACTCGGATTCAGTAGGTCTTCAGCAGTTCAGTTTTAAGTTGATTGTTTTGTATGACCTGTGAATAATGTTAAAAATATCCAAATAGCCCTTGGCAGAAAAAAAGGTTACCGACTCTTTTTTTTGGGAAGATTTATTTATTTTTTATTGTGAGGTTAGATATACAGAGAGGAAGATCTTCCGTCTGATGATTCACTCCCCGCATGACCGCAGCGGCCAGTGCTGAGCCGATCCGAAGCCAGGAGCCAGGAACTTCTTCCAGGTCTCCCACTCAGGTGCAGGTCCCAAGGCTTTGGGCCATCCTCGACTGCTTTCCCAGGCCACAAGCAGGGAGCTGGATGGAAAGTGGAGCTGCCGGGATTAGAACCAGCACCCATATGGGATCCTGGCACATTCAAGTCGAAGACTTTAGCTGCTAGGCTACCGCACCAGGCCCAAGGTTACCTACTCTTATAAAAAGACAACTCAGTATGAAAATTGTACAAAGGATTGGAAATGCTATTTCACTAAAGAAAATATTTAGATGTTTTTAAAACATAAAAATCATTGGCCATCAGAGAAATGTAAACAGTGCGATTCTACTTCATACTCACCATGTTGACTGTCATTTAAAAGGGCAGATAACAAACATAGGCAAGAATATGCTACCGATAAGTTGGGTCCTTCAGATACTACTAGTGGAAACACGAAGTATTGTGTACAACTATTATAGAAAATAGTCTGGCATTTTCTCAAAAGGTTAATAATAGAATTATCATAAAACCCTACAATTCCAAAAGGCATCATGTAACCCTACAGTACCCAAAAGAAATAAAATACAGTCAAAAGGTGGAAACAGCCCACGTGTGCTTCAGTTAGTGCATGGAGAAGTATGGTATATCCATATTTTTTGATACTAAAAGTGTTGCTACATGCTTGAACATTAATGAACTGACAAATCTGCTAAGTGAAAAGAAATTAATCGGAACAGACAATATATTATATGGTTCTATGAAAATATGAATCATATTTGAATATCCAGCATCTATAGAAACAAAGGAAGTTACTAGTTAAATATAGAGAAAGTAAGTAAGTCAGGGCTCAGGAAAGTGTTTTGGGCAAAAGCAGAATTTAACAAATACTGTGTTTCTTAGGGTGGTATTTTCTAAAACTTATTGTGATTAAATAATTCTAACTAGTAAAAGTCATTGGGTATTTATTTATTTATTTGTTTGTTTATTTTGAGAGAGAGATTTCATCCACTGATTCCCCCAAATACCTAAACAGCCAGGGCTGGACTAGGCCAACGCCTGGAGCCAGAAACTTAATCCAGGTCTGTCATGTGGGCAACACAAAACCAACCAGTCACCCATCATGCTGCATTAACAGGAACCTAGAGTCAAGAGCTGGATCTGAGACTCAACCCTAGATACCTGGTCTGGAATGCTGGCATTTTATTAGGCTAAATACCCACCCCTAACAGGACATTTTAAATGAGTGAATTACATCTCAGTGAAGCTGTTGTTTGAATCCTCCCCATGCCTGACCCTCACCCCTGAGCAGCTGAGCCGGCATTTCTGCCGTCGGGGATTCTCTGCCTACTTGGGAAGCTTTCCCCGTACTTAGTGTAGCCAGGATGTCAGTTGCCGTAAACTGACGGCAAAGAGACCTTTCAAAGCCAGAACACTCAAAATCTACACGTCGCGTGTTTTTGCCTTTCGCAGTGAACAAGTTGATTTAAAGGCGTGAGGGAAATGATGTTCACGGCTAATCTCTCTGGCTGCCTTGCCTGAGTAGATACCCAGCACCCTAGCTACCCTGTAGCCAGGAACAGAGCAGCAGGAGAAGAGCGGTTGCGGTGTTCTCCCATGTACAGCTTGCTTTCAGGAACGCACTGAGGACCTCTGGCACTCCTTCCCAACGCCTGCCGTTGGGGTTGGTGGGCCTGCTGCGCCAGCCTGGGAGTGAGGAGCAGCGTCCGTGTGTCAGTGGCAGAAGTGACATGGGCCCACCTTGGAAGAACCATTGGCAAAGCTAATGAAAACCTTTGATTGTTATGGTCACAGGAGGAGACAGACTTCTGAAGAGGAAGCATTCCTTATTAAGTACCAAAAAATGGTACTCACATGATAGTGGGTCATGAAATGCACATGCATGAGAACATGCGGACAGACAGGGAAGAGCTTTTCCAGTTTCTGGAAGGAAAAAAAAGCAAGATAATAGGACAGTTTTATTACTTTCTGATTATGAGAGTCTATCTAAAATCGTTGTAGGAAAACAATTTCAGAAACCTGATTAAAGAAGTCATCAGAATGTACTGTCCCTGTTATTCTTTGACACAGACAAGTTAGACAGATTTTGAAAGGGTTGAAGATGGAGTGGCTGTCAAAACAGCAGTACTAAATGAAGGGGTGAAGGTGTCCCTGTCACATCTTGTAAGAATCGGTCAGTATTGTTAGGAATCCAGATAAGTGGCCTGACCTTTTCCCAACCTTCCTCAGTTGAAGGCTGCCAGATAATGGCCAAGTGATCTTTAATCGGTCACCCTAACCTGTCTCAGTGTCTCCACCTGCACAAGAAAACCAGTTAGCAATGAGCAGGGCGTAATCAGTTCCCACTAACACTGAATATAATCAAACATCGTTATCAGGTTTTGTGTAAATCAACACGTATCATCAAGTGTTTACTTCAGAGGGAATTTGTTGCAGGCCATGGGCAGGGGGTGGGGGGAACAGCTTTGCTTACTTGAGTTAATGAGCTTGCGGCAAGGACGTGAAGATAAGCGTGCTTGCTGCGTGCTTGCTGTGGCTGGATGGAATCCTGCAGAGGTGGGGAGAAGAGATGTCACTGAAAGGGAAGGTGGCATGTGGCAGGAGCAGGTGGGGCTGGGCAGGATGTGGTCAGTGTGCTGACTCATTTACCCTCAAGTTTCCCACCAGGGTCTTGCCTTGTTGGGAACCAGCTGGGAGCATGGAAAACAGCCTGCGTGGGTGAGGTGCCTGCTCACGCAACCAGAGCAGAGCAGGGGAAAGCTGAGGAATGGAGTTTAGAGCAAAGCAGCCTGGGATCTCTAGGGTTAACCCCTTGTATGACAGCGTTCCCACTGTTAGCCTTGTGCACTTATTTTTAAAGTTATCATGAGGGTCTTGTTATAAGATAATGTTCAGCACATGAAGACATCCCCCTCTCTGCCTGACAAGGGAAACTGAGTCTCGTCAGTCATGACTTTCACCCAAATCCAGAATCTCCATAGCACACCCTTTCAGGTCAGATGCCATTCCCCTCATGGCAACTTCCGAACTCAGCTCGAAAGCTGATCACTGCCAGTGCTCCTCATATAGCACAGAAGGGGAGACACCGCACCACAGCCATTTTTAAAAAGGGAGGCTAGCAAATGCTGGCGAGGACATGGAGAAATTAGAATCCTTGTTGGGTACTGGCAGGAAGTGGGAATGTGAAATGGGGCAGCAACTGTAGAAAATGATTTATCTGCTCCCCAAAAGTAAACACAGATTATGCGATATATCATTGCCACCCCAAAGAGCTAAAAGCAGGAATGCTAACAGTTGCTTGTACTCTAATGTCCATAGCAGCATTATCCACCCCAACCCAAAGGCAAAAATAGCCTAAATGTCTGTCAGCAGGTGAGTGATAAGCAGAATATAGTATATACATACAGTGAAACATTACCCAGCCTTATAAGACGAGTGGAACCCTGATGTGTACTATAGCAAAGAATGAACCTCCGAAACATTATGCTAAGTGAAGTAAGTCAGACACAAAAGAGCATATACTGTATGTTTGCCTAGATGAGATCTTAAGAATAGAGTAATTCACAGAGAGTGGACTACTGGAGACCAGAAGCTGAAGGCAATAAGAATGGCAACATAATTTAAGGGGCACCAAGTTAGTCTGGGATGATGAAAAATTTCTGGATATTGATAGTTATGCAATATTCTATGTCCATTTAAAATTATTAATTTCATAAATTTCGTTAGGTGTGATTTGCCATGATAAAAGAAATCGTTGGGAAGTGGAAACCAGCCAACTGGTTAACGCGTACATGAAAGACAAGAACAGGCTGTCCCAGCTTCTGTAAGTGGGCACAGCCAGTCATGCGTGCCCTTGCTTCCTGAACCACCACCCGTTGTCCTGCTGTCTTCCAGCATCTCAGTTGATCAGAGCTCTTTACCTCTCTGTGTTTAACCGAGGTTTTGTTCCTCAAGGAGCTGAGCTGACTCTGTCAGGACGCCGTGGTCTTCTTGTTATTTTACTGTGTGCATGGAAGAAGTAAGAGGGCTTCTGGTGAGCCCAACATTAGTCCTTCCTGTCCCTGTCTCATGGTAGCACCTTCCTTATTGGGAAATCAATAACTAAAACTGGTCACTCAATTCCAGACAACAAAATAGCCTCTTGGTTTACCTGTCAGTTTTGGAGGGTGAGAAGTCCAGGCATCCAGAGGACAGCCTCGCTTTGCCACGTGACCTCTCACGGTCACATCTTCCGGCGGGAGAGCTCTCCGCAGCAGACCTCTAGACCAGTTTTCGCAAAGTTACTGGACAGGAACGAGGTTTCCATTTTCTGTCAGTTGTTTTACTAATGTGGGGGAGGGATCATTCTCCAAGTCCTTGGCTCCCAGATGCACATTTTTTTATTATTATTATGGGGAGAAGAGAGAGTTAGCGGGAGGATGTTGGCATCTGGAACCATCTGGGGTCCAACAAGAGCATAATTCCTGGAGAGTGGGGCATGTAACACTTCCTACACTGTGAAGTAAATGTGTTGGTTAGAAAATTCTAGTTCTGAAAGGCATACTGTGATTGTGAGTAAGGCCCTCCATAAATAGGCTGGCAGTGATGCTGGCCAAAATATTCAAAGCAAAGGAGACAATTAGGTGAAGTGTGTGTTCCAGTGTGGGGACAGTAGTGGCTGTCTGAGCTGCAGCTGCTTGGTCGCGTTAGCCAGTGCTCACCCCTCTGCTGCTGCATTCTCCGCCCTCAGGCTCTGGGGACAGCTACCTTCCAGCTGGGAAGGGACCAGAACAGAGAAGCAGGTCCAAGTGTGTGTGTGAAGGCTGAGCAAGAGCACAGGCCTGCCAATCAGTACCCGTGAAACCATGTATAATGTGTCTTTCACAATTGCATGAAAAACATGCTGAAAGGGCAGATTTTCTTTGCCTTTGTTTCAGTTAACAGAACTACTTAAAAATGAAACGGAGTGCCCAGCATGGTGGCCTAGTGACTAAAGTCCCCTCGCCTTGCATGCACGGGGATCCCATATGGGCGCTGATTCTAATCCTGGTGGCCCTACTTCCCATCCAGCTCTCTGATTGTGGCCTGGAAAAGCAGTTGAGCACAGCCCAAGGTCTTGGGACCCTGCGCCCAGGTGGGAGACCTGGAGGGGACTCTGGGCTCCTGGCTTCTGGATGGCGCAGCTCCGGCCATTGCGGCCACTTGGGGAGTGAATCAGCGGAAGGAAGATCTTCCTCTCTGTTCTTCCCTCTGTATATCTGACTTTCCATTAAAAGTAAATAAATCTTTTAAAAAATGAAATGAAGACAGTTTCATGCATCTTTGGCAAAATCCTCAAAAATGAATTCTTGTCAGTTTGCTTTAAAGATTATAATTATGTGGTTAAAGTAAGTTAATCAAGTTTAACAGTCTTGGCAAAATACTCTTAAATGAACTCTTATCAGACTGAGCTTTTAGAGATTTTGACTGTGTGGCAAAAATTACAGCTTTGCAGGTGTGGCCTCTTTTTCAGGCTCAGAGGCTTCCACGTGAGCGGGTTGGCCAGCTGGCCAGCAGAGCGACTCACGTGCAGGGGCCGCACAGAAAGCACACAGGCGTGGAGTTCTGGGTGCTGTTCTGGGCCTTTCGAGTCATCGTTGAGCAGTCATTGAGCACCTGTTGTTTCTGAGTTTCTGTTACTTGGCATTCTCAATGTAATGACTTTTCTGTTGCCCATATAGTGTCTTCCTTAAATAATGCATTTTCCTAACAAGCAGAAGAGGACGAGTATATGAAACTACAGACCTAGAAACAGGAAATGATGCTGACGCAGAGGCTGGGTGGACTCACCCTGGCAGGCAGTGCTCCTGCGGGGGCAGCAGCTGGACCTACCAATCCAGTGCTGTCTTCAAGCTCCGCCTCCCGAGGTGGCGCATACCTGCCTGACAGCCGCGTTCTGCACTTGCCCTGGGGGGTTGTTTTTCTTTTCTCAACTGAAAATTTGTAATGTTTATTTTTAGGTCATTTAAAAATTTTACTAACATGTAAGTACCATTGGGAGTCCCACTATGCTTATAAAACTGTATTATGGAAAGTAGTGGGTAAATAAATACATGTGGAAATGAATTTATTAATATAAAGAGAACATATTTCAAGGTCATCCTGGGATTCTTGATGGGCCTGTCTGGAAGTTTTTGCATTTGTGCTGGCAAAATGTTCAGTTTTTCTTTTAATTAAAAGCCATGCTTTTTTTTCCCCCCAGAGGAAATGTGGAAGTTATAGGGAAAACCCGAAGCATGATCCAGTCACACAGAGATGTCTTGGGTGTCCAGCAGATTTATCTTTCTGGACACACTGTTCTTATTAATACCAAATAGCACATGCAGTTTATAACACTTTATTTTACTCGTTTTCATGTCATAGCTGAAAATCAAGTGTGCCAAGCCTTTTTCTATGGTGTACTTTCTACTATGTACTTTCACTCCATTTTTTTCTGATGGCATAGATATGCCATAATTTATTTAAAAAATCATAGCGTTTAAAAAAGAGCTGTAGTCAAGCAGGCAAGTCATCCCTCTGTCAGTGTAACATGGAATATCTTCCTCTAAGCTCTTTGACACACATACCTCCTGGAAGGAACAGTGTGTGTGATGGTCACAGCCGCCAGGCAGCTGCTCTGCTCAAAGTGTCATGGTTCCCGTGCTCTTTCCAGCTTGTTAGGGGTGATTATGGATTCCTGTCAAATGGAATGTCTGCTGTGAATTCAACATGAGACAGTTTGTCTTTTTTCTCTGTCTGTTCTCCCCCTCTGAGGAAGCTAAGCAAATCTCAGCCCACCCAAGACAGGTGGTAGACCTGTAGCGCTGGAGGTGCAAGGCAGACCTCCCCAAGGCCCAGGGAGGATTAGCTCCCCTCTGGTACAGTTGTCATGATTGTCACATCCCACCCAGGGGTACACCTACATGCGTAAAAATGGCCCCAAGCCTGGCTTTCAGAGCTGTTTGCCTCCCTTGTTGCTTTTCAACCATCCAACTAGAAGGCATTTTTGTGGGTGTGTTGTATCTTTCAAAGATTATTAAGGGGCTGGAAGAGTTGACATATAAGGGCAGATTAAGAAAACTAAATATTTGCAACTTGACTGAGTGACAGCCAAAGGAATGGTATTCTAAATGTCTTCTGCTTTTCTTAGTAACTGCCTTTTAGGAATCTCTAAAATTCAGAGCAAGTTTTCTGAGGATGACATCACTTATGCAAATCAGATAATTGTGTCAATTAAGAAATTGCACTTAGCAGCTAGTAACAGGAATTTGAAATAGAAGTAGCTTAAACAAAGAGGATTTCCCTTTCTCCCCTGTGGCAGGAATCCCAGGCGCTGGTGTCTCCTCCCTTTGGGCTCTGTGAATTCCACCTCTGCCTAATGGGTCCAAGAACTGCAGTGCCAGGTGCTGTGGCGACTTTCCAGACAGTGCCAGGCTCCGGGAGTCCCCTCCCAACCGAAGCTGCTGGAGAGGGTTTCTTCTTGCGACCCTACCTCCTGTTGGCCACATCTGCATGACACCAGGAACTTTCCCCGAGTCTTTTAGTTTTTTCTCATGTTTAGGTTGGATGTAGTGATGACCCCAGAACCATCAAGGATCTTGAACAAGGAAAGCATGGGTCAGCAGGTGTGTGGTAGGCGATGAGTGGTTTCCAACATGGCGATTTGCCTCTTGAGATTCTGACAGAGCCGCACTGAGACCAGTGATTGAAGCGGGTTGGAGAGGGTTTCATTTATAATCGAGTTCTTGAAAAGCAACTAACACCCTCCTGTTCACTCTTGGGCTTTAACTTTGTTGTTTGTCACATACTAACCAAAACGACCATCTTAACAGGCCTAAGAATAACATGAGCTTCTGTTAAGTTCCGTGCACTGTGTTACACTTGGTGAAAGCGCCTCCCACATTATTTACTTCCAAGAACCACGAGGGGGAGCAGTGACTGGATGAGAGATGGACACAGGACAGTCTGTGAGGACGTTCTCTCTGCTGTGTCGTTGAAAGTCCCTCAATAACATGCTTGTAAAGTCACCCAGTTAATCTTTATGTGCTTCCTCTGTGGCGGTACTGTGAGCCCGAGGCACTGGATCCCAAGGAAGCTAAGCTGGTGCCCTAACCACCTGTTGTTTGAGGAAGCTGGGAAGCAGCCTGAGCCTCATTTGGACCCACCCCCCAGGCACGTTTGCACACGCTCGTTTCCGTGCTGTGCGCTGCGTGGCATCAGCAGCTGTGCCTTACCCAGGCCAGCCCATCCCTGTGGCCTGTCCTTCAGGAAAGAAGATGCTGCTGCTGCTTTCTGCATCATTTCCTTAGGAGCATCAGCATTCCGAATAAGCGTTTAAATCACAGCAGTTATTTCTCTCAGCGTTGAGCAGCTGCTGTTTTGCGAGGTGCTAACTGCCCATGTGCCAAGTTCGCATCGTTCTGACTGTACTTCAGCTGTTATTAATCACTGCTTACTTGCCATTTAATTGGGTTTCCTTCAATAAAACCCTCAACTGTTCTCACAGTGTCTGGAGTTTGAAAAGCCTTGGGACTTGCAGAAAGTTCTCCAGGGGCCATTGCTTGCCACCTCCTCCCTGTCTGTTTGCTTACCCACCCTGGGGCTAACTTCTCTGAAAAGACCTGATTTTTTTTTCTACCTCACATCCTCAGGCATGTTTTCTCATTTTAGGTTATCTGTTTATGAAAGAGAAATCTTGAGAGAGAGAAAGCACGCTTTGGAGTACGCACACTGAGCTGTGGAGAGTGGGCGACTCGCAGGCAGCTTCGGCACTTCTGTGTCCTGTAGGCCAACAGGCAATTCTCTGAGCTCCCAGGGTCGCCAGAGTCCCTTCCAGCCTCATCCTTTGTAACCCCATGAAACCTGATTTTTTTTTAAGATTTATTTATTTTTATTACAAAGTCAGATATACAGAGAGAAGAGACAGAGAGGAAGATCTTCTGTCTGATGATTCACTCCCCAAATGAGCCGCTATGGCCAGTGCTGTGCCAATCTGAAGCCGGGAACCAGGAGCCTCTTCCGGGTCTCCCACGTGGGTGCAGGGTCCCAAAGCACCAGGCCGTCCCTGACTGCTTTTCCAGGCCACAAGCAGGGAGCTGGATGGGAAGTGGAGCTGCCGGGATTAGAACCGGCACCCATATGGGATCCTGGTGCGTTCAAGGCGAGGACTTTAGCTGCTAGGCCAGGCCGCCAGTGCCAGGAGCTTCCTGCTGATCTCACGTGGGGGTGCAGGGTACCTAGGCTGTGTCATCCTTTTTTGGGCTACTGTTTTTCCCAGGCCACAAGCAGGGAGCCAGTGCGAAATAGAACAGCCAGAACACAAACCAGTGCCTAAATGGGATTCTGGCAGCTGCAAGGCAAGGATTTAGCCACTAGGCTGTCATGCCAGGCCCATAACTTGATTGTTTTTAATCCCGAAGAACATTTTTAAAAGACTGGGCTTTCTCTGAAATACGTTTGATTATATCCTTCCAGCTAATAAAAAGATTCCAAAGATTTTAATTTTTCCAAAGAATGAACATCTTGATGCTTCTCTCTTATTTGCCACAGATGCTTCCGAGAGTGAGTAAATGACTGAGAACCATCTGTCAGGCCTCTCTCTTGACCAGGGAAGGAACCTCCTTGCTTTACTGATTGATTCTTTATTTCTGAGTTAGGGTTTCAGAGACAGAAATCTCCATCTGTTGCTTTACTCCCGAGCTGACCTGACTGGCCGGGCCTGGTCTCTCAAGTGGGTGGCAGGGGCCAGGCACCGAACTGGGCATGCCTGGAGCACTGGGGGCCACCCCCACCTTTTCTAAGCAGGTGTGAAGTGTGTGTCTCATCTGTTTCTCAGGGCAGCCTTTGGCAAGGAGTCTGAAGTTCTGATTGGAAACCTGGGAGATAAACTCATCCCCGCTCAAGACATCCTCCGTGACGTCAGTGACCTCAAAGCCTTGGCCAATATGCACGAAAGCCTGGAGTGGCTGGCAGGCCGAACCAAGTCCGCTTTCTCCAATCTTTCTGCATCCCAGAGTAAGTACCTACCAGGGCAGTGATTGTGGGAACACTGGAGAATAAGGCTGGGAGCTTCCTGGTGAAACATGAGTGCCATGCTGTCACCCTGTGCAGGAATGATGGGACCTGTTACAGATTGTCACAGGAGCCGCATTAGATGTCTTTCTGGGTTGCCCCCTTCCTGCCTTGGAATTCCTGGGAAGGAACCAGTCTTGGTTTGCTCTGTGCGAGGTTGTGAAGTCCAGGAGCTCTCCTGTACACATTAGGAAACCTAAACTTGTGTGACGTTGAACCGCTGTGTCTAGACACAGAAAACACATTCTGTCCCTTAAACCTCTTAGGGCCAGAAACTGAGAGCATAGGGCTGAGTGCATAGTTGATGTTGTCATTTTAACTAGATATAAAACTAAGAAGGAATGTCTAAAAGAGAATAATTGAAGTGATTAAGGAGCCAGGAAATAGCGAATGAGGACAACAGCTATTCTGGAAGAGATGGCTGCTGGATAGCAGTTATAAATTTCAAGATTAGGGTATTGGATATGAAATATGAGTGGAAAATATTTTTTTTACCAAGAACCAAGGACTCAGAGAAAAGTAATTTGAAAACTTTAGGGTACATAAACTTTTATTACAATAAGATACATTTTTAAAAACATTACCTTGGAAGTGTATTTAAGGCAGTCAAAACTGGCAATGGGAAAAATTAAGATACAAAGGAGGCCTAAAGGGAAAGGCAGATTTCAGTACCTCAGTGGAAAGGTAAAAAATTAGGGAAAAAAAGTAGCAAGAAGAAAGGAGCAAAACCAGCCTTGAATTGAATAATGAGATGACTGTCATGAGGAGAATGCTTGCGCACTTCCACGTGAGTTCCTGCCACGCCTCTGCGTGCGGCGCTCAGAGGAGGTGGGTCCAGAATTCCTCCCCGGGACGCCAGATCCCGTCACATCCCGAATTGTGAAATGGTATGACACTCATGTAACCTGTGCAGAGCCTCCCGTGTACTGTAAAACATCTCTGGCTTACTTACCACACCTGATCAACGTAAATGTTAGGTGAGGCGAGAATGCATTCCGAGAGTGGACCTCTGAGCTGTCACATACTCTGCTTTGTACATATTCCCAAATTATACTTAATGTTTTGTACCCCTTATTTTAAGTATTTTTACCTGGTGACAAAAGTATCCATATTTATTCTCAGAAATGCACATAATTTAGACATGGTGTTAAGTGATTTTTTTTCCTATTCATGTTTATTGATGCTAAAGAGAAAACGTGTAGAGGTCAAATATGGTTGGGAAAGAATTTTAAATATAAATCTATTCCACAAATTTCTGAACATTTTAATATACTAATCAGATAATTGCAAAAGTGCTTTGGTTCCCTTTTTTTTATAAGTTAGGTTATTTTTAAATTAAACTTTATTTGTAAAGCAGAGAGTGGTCTTCCGATAGGTAATTGACTCCTCAGGTGCCTGCAGTAGTCACAGTGGAGCCAACGAAGCCAGGCTCAAGCCAGGATCAAGCCAGGATCCTGTACGGGTGGCACTCCAGGCCACGGTGTTAGGGGGCACAGCTCCTGGTGTTGCCGTGTTCACTAAACAGCACCAACACATCTGCTTACCATGTTGCTTTCAAATGAGGCCATGCTGAGATGAAGAGAAGTTAGGGTTATTTTCTTCACAAAAAGTCACGTTTGTTTGAATTTATTTAAATTACTTTTGTATTGCATTTAATATGCAAAATTGATTTAGAACCCATTTACACATGAAACTTGATTCCTGAGATTGGTCTCAAACTTGGCCACACGTATGTTGTCATTGGTGGTCAGCTTTAAAGGTGCAACTGCTGGGCCCCCCTCACAGAGGCTTTCATTTACTTGTTGAAGGTATGGTCAGAGCTTTGCGCAGCAACCTAGCAAGTACATGAGACTGAGGACTACACTTCTACAAGGAGTGGTTCGAATCACTGAGAATTACATTAATAAAGGGAGTGATTCCAGTGACTGAAGCTTTTTCCTATCTCCCTAGGCAATTTCAACAAACATCCGTGGTTGAGAACCACTGGTTTACTGCCCCTAGAAATCCCTTCTTGGGCTCCTGTAGCTCTTTCCGTCTGGGGGAACACTTCTCCGACAGTGTGCTGGTCCTTCGTTTCTCACAAGCTTGAGGCTAGCAGGATCTCCCGCAGTGTGAACCAGAACACGAGCCACAAAGAAACTGTATGCTGTGTCTGAGTCAACACGATCTGCTTCTCCCTAGTAACTGCCGGTTAAATGTCACTCCAAATGATTAAAAATTACAAGTTTCTCTTGCCCTATAAGGGTCAGATAAATTAGGACAGAAGGAAATCAGTGTTTCTCTTACCAAAAGAAGCTGCCCAATCTATGGGACGAATGTGGCTGTGTTTACCAGTTGGTTAATGTCGTTGAAAAAAAAGGTAGACAGCACCTGTGCCTGCCCATTCCTGTGCCCCGGGTGTATACTGCGTGCACAGCGGGACCATTTTGGGTGCTACCAACTCGGGTTTAGCGTTTTCCAGACAATGGAATAGAAATAATTCTCCTGTGCTCTAGCTCAGTGTCATGCACTCTATGTCCCTCGATAGCAAAGGAAAAGGAAAATGTAAAACCACGTTGTTTGTCTCCCTTGGCACAAGTGAGAGTAAAAGTTCCCTGAGCCAGGATCTCAGGGGAAGCTGTCCTGGCTCAGCTTTGCCTTTGTCAAAGTATTAGACCACAGTTTGCCTTGTCGTAATTTCATCTGATTCTTTTTAATTAGAACTCTATGCGTGGTAATTCCTTTCTCGCTTTGGTGTTTACAAGCTGCAGATGTTTGTGGACTGTTATCAGATGGCTCTTCCTCAGCCTGCTCAGCCAAGCTCTACACATTGGATTCTCTAACCAGCTTTCTCTCACCAGGCTCTTTGTGCTTACTCGTTTTTTGGTGTTAGTAGTTATAACAAACGACCTCTTTTTATGGCTGTGTTTCTTTTGTTCTTCATCCCGTATTGAGGATGCTTTCCAAATTCAATTCTTAGCATATTTCATGATCATGCTGTTCTCCCTAAGAATAAATAAACAACTCTTGATACTGTATTTTGCTCATGAGCTTTCCACCCATTGTTTAACTTTGGATTTATTTTTTTTTAAATATTTATTATTTAACTTCATTAATTACATTGTATTATGTGACACAGTTACATAGGTACTTGGATTCTCCCCACCCCTCCCCAAACCCTCCCACCATGGTGGATTCCTCCACCTTGTTGCATAACCACAGCTCAAGTTCAGTTGAGATTTCCCCATTGCAAGCGTATACCAAACATAGAGTCCAACATCTTATTGTCCAGTCAAGTTCAACGGCTTCTTAGGTATACCCTCTCTGGTCTGAAGACAGAGCCAGCAGAGTATCATCCCAGTCAATTGAAAGCTCCAACATACCATCAGCAAAAATTTACATCATTATGGAATTAATTGACATAGTAATGAGTAACCAATATGTTAAAAGTAAATGCGGGTTCCCAGCCGCCTTCTGTGACCACCTCATTGACATTTCAATTTTAGTTTATACACAACATATAACATACGTAACATAACATGTTATACATAACATCATATCATCTTAAATTAAGGCAAACATGTGGTATTTAACCTTTTGTGATTGGCTCATTTCCCTTAGCATTATGGTTTCCAGTTTGGCCCATTTGGCCACAAAAAGCACCAACAACACTTGTTGGCGAGGTTGCGGGGAAAAGGGATCCCTACTCCACTGCTGGTGGGGCTGCAGGCTGGTACAGCCTCTATGGAAATAGTATGGAGAATATTCAAACAACTCAAATTCAACATACCGTATGATCCAGCAATAGCACTCCTAGGAATATATCCAGAACACTTGTTTTATGAGAAACCAACATGCACTCCTATGCTCATAGCAGCACAATCAGTAATTGCAAAAACATGGAAGCAACCAAAATGCCCATCAACAGAGGATTGGATAAGAAAGCTATGGTACATCTACTCCATGGAATACTACTCAGCTATTAAAAAAAACAAAATGCAGTTCTTTGGATTTATTTTTAATCTTATTTCATTGACAGCACCTGCACTTCCTTCAGTATGTGCTTTTCTGTATTTTAAGGTGATGACTAAAATATTTGCATCTTACACTCAATTTCACAGCTAATTGAGTTTCTAGGTGCAAAATACAAAGTCGTAATTTTGTGATGATTCAGTTTTGCTCATTGTCAGCCTTAATTGTTCTCTGGCGGTATTTACAAACTCATTACACTTTGCCATAATGAGGAAAGGCTTGTGTGGAAAACCACTGTGCTCAGAGGGCCCAGCTAATGTTCTCAGGGCTCTGCTGAAACCCACACTTGTCACTGGGCGTGCAGAGCCGCCTTCTTTCATTTCATAAAACATACCGCCCCACAGGGCCTTCTTCCCCACGGATGTGCTGCGCTGCTGTCTGGCCGTTGCCCATCGTCCAGGTGTCAGGTGGGCCATCTGCTGTCCTGTACATCAGGACACGATCACAGGCACATTCCTGTCCCACTCCTGGCTCCTGTGCGCCTTTGCTCAGCATGTGAGTGCTGAGGTGCTGCGGGACGACTCCTCCTCCTCCTCTTTGGAACGCCTCAATGCTGTTTGTTTTCCCTTCCCTCTCATGAGTACACTCCCATGGCTCCCACGGCTTGGTGGTTTTTGCCTTTTCCCACACATCTGTATTATTTTAACATATAGAATCTTTCGCGTTCTTCTCCCTTGCTGTAGGAAACATACAGAAAATAATTCCTCTTTGAAGTTTAGACGCCTTGAGGACAAATCAAGCAAGTTTCTCTATCGCAGTGGGGAAATAGTTCCATCCTTCTGAGCTACATAGTTCTCCTTGTGTATTAGCTAGAAATGCATACTCACTGGGTTGCTGTAATCATTAAATGAGATGATGAACTTGGCGTTCTCAGCCGTGTCTGATTCACAGTGGGTCTGGGACTCCTGGGCGTTCATTGGAGCTCTCATTCTTTGGACTGGATCTTCACTTTCCTCTTACCCATATGGGATTCCCTTTGATCTCAAGTCAGATGGTTGCCTTTGAAACTCTATTAAGATCTGTGCCCCAAAGTCATGGCTCCCACTCCATCTTAGTTCCCAAATGTGTCCAAGGTCCTGGGAATAGGTCTGTCTGAGAATGAACTTGCATCTGAGAGCCTAGATCAGTTGCCAAGAAGCAGGATTAGATTCGAAAGAGATGCCTTTTATTTTTTCTCCAAACTCTGAGGCAGGTTTCCAGTGCTGAGAAAGGCATGGCAGACCCACACATAGTCCCTCTGTCAAGCAGCTAGTCGTTCTGCAGGTCCTTGCCCTGCTCTGGGGACTGATTAGAAAGTTCCCCTTCTGCCTCTGCAAAGAGCTGTGGAGGCCTGTGCTGTGGGCGTTCCAGTGTTGTTATGGAGTTCTTAGTATCCGACTATAAAGAACTATGTGTCTGTGTCTTTGAAAATGCCAGCCTTCATATCCACAAGGGAAATATTTTATTAAAATATGATAATGTCATGGATGCTTAAGTGTGATAGCTGGGAGCTTTCAGCTAAATGTGTCTTCAAAGAACTCTGTAAAAGAGAAACAGGATGAAGAAATACAACTGAACATCTTTGGAAGAGAGAAAGGGTTGGAAAACAAGAACAGGGCCCTGCCAAAGTAACTGCAGAGCCAGACTGAGCAAAGGTAGGGGTGCAGTGGCCAAGGCTGAGCCAGCACCATGAGCAGTGCTGAGGGTGGACAGCCGCTGCGCCCTTGGGACCTGAACAAGAAACTTGAGGGGCCTGATCTGGCTGTCAGATTGAAAAGCATCTTATATGGAGGAGCAGCAGAAGATGGCCCCTGAAGGCACAGATCATACTGTTAAGTCTGACTTCTTATCTAGCCACACCTTTGGACGGTTGGGTGCTTTAAAACTTGAGATAAGCTCACAAACCAGTGTGAGAGCCTGGCTGAATGAACTCCTGAAACGAAATTTAAGTAGGCACCAGTAAGTAGGCTCGAGAGTTGAATACTGGTGGGGCAATCGATGAGAGAGCAGAGGGCTCCCCCAGGCTTCACAGTAGGATTCTTCATCGTTTGGTGGAGTTGAAGTTTCTGCAAGCTTACTGAGGAATCAGTGGTACACAGTGACTTCCTGACTGTCGCGTCCCAGAAAAGGGTAGCCATGGGCAGTGCTGTCATCCTGGGGGACAGTGAGGATGGTTACAGCACGGAGCTGTGAGACTGCATTTCCTTCTCTCAAGGACCTTTGCAACCATTGATTCACAGTGGCTCGTTCCTGCCCCTAGTTGTATTTGACATCCGTGAGCATGAACCACTGCCCAAGGTCAGCATAAGTCGGTGACAAACCTAGACAGTCTGACTTTTCTCACAGCGCCACTGGCGTGTCAGGGTGACAACAGAATCTCCTGTGGGAGGCTGGCTCAGACCCCTAGGCAGCATACCTTTGTCTCCCTGGGACAGCAGGAGGACTGAGTGCCGTGTTCTTGGTGCGGACCACACGAAATACACTTTCAAGGGGACATGGGGGATTCTTAAATTTACTATAGGCATTTGTATTAAATATTACAAACTACGCAATAACTATATGAACAATCCCCTCCAACAGGGTTCCAGGAGGGTCTCTCAGGCATGCCGCTGCTGAGAATAATATTCTGTGTACTAACATCTTTGAGCTCTGGCCATCAAATCCTGAATGAATTGGAGTGCAGTTCTTAACTAACATCTTAATCCAATTTTTATGAAAGGAAGAGTAACTAGGACTTTTCTGTAAGTCATGAAAAACCTAGTGTCTTTGCAGGAACCAAGAATATCTGATCCAATCCTTCAAGGAAGCAGAAGTCTTATGAATGTCAGGAAGGTGTTCCATGCTGGAGAACCCCTTTGGTCAAATTCATCTATAGCAGGCGCTATTTGGAGGTGACTTTTCAGCAAGTCTGTCAGAAGCTTCTTACTGCAGATAAAAATTCAATAACCTTTCACTGTGGATGTGCCACAATTATCACTCATTTAAAAGCAGCCCCGCTAATAGGGTATTTTATCATGCTGGACAGTCTCTGCGTGTTCATTATTTAGTGTTTGCTAAGCTGATGGCACTTCCCTTGCACTTTTCTTATCTCTACTTCTTCAGAATTGGATTTTGTATTTCCAAACCGGTCAGATATGACAAGTCATTTTCTTCCCTCTTGTCTTTTAAGAAACGCTAACTTGAGTTCTTTTTTCCAACAATCACCACTTGAAGATTAAAGCTATTGGAAATGTCTGTATTAACTAACCACTGTGGAGGACAATTGCGTTTTAATTGCAATTGGAATTGTCACTCTTCTTTGTCATCCTTTATTTTTCTCTCCATTCTACATGTATTTTATATCCCTTTGGACAACCACCTCCCTCCTCTTCCTCCTCGCCCCTGTTGTACTTAAACACACAGTAGTGGCAAAGGTGAGCTATTGTGATGTGGTTGAAAGACCAGTCAAGAGAAGTATTATCACAATTATCACAGCAGATAGTCTCAGCAAGGGGGTGAGAGGCCACGGAAGTAGGTCTAAGTAAATATAAACTGTCTACGCGAGACACTTCTAGAAGCAAGGTGATGGAGTCATTTGCCTGATATCTGGCCCAGGGAGACATGTGGACACTGTGCCTCTTTCTATCTATAGCACGTTCTTGGCAATTTTTTAATTATTTTGTGTCTGAAAATTATCTAGTACCATTGTTTGCAGAATGGCTTTCTTTAAAGAGCCACATAATTCACCCAAGCTTTGCAGTTGGTCTATAATACAAATGCTTAGGTATCTACCGTTTATTCTAGATTTCATCATGGGCATTTGACAGAGTAAGGGTTGAGACCAAGTCTGCTCTTTTCACAATGAACACCCCTGGGAGACTGAGACAAGCAGGCCTCATGTCTCCAGGGCCCCCTCTCCGGGGAGCTCCTGACCACCTGTGCTTTTTCCCCATGCCATAAGGTCACAGTTTTAAAGGAAACAGTGAGCTTCATTCAAGAAGTTCAGTGTCATGATTTTGAGTTTTTGGGTACAGTCTTTCAGCAATGATATTACAATACTATAAAGACTGTGTTAAAGAAACGAAATTCACCAAAATCCGAACAATGGGGTTTATGGAATATTGTCATAAGCATCAAGTGAGCGTAAGGCTGGAGTCTTTCCTCATGCACTGATGGGAAGAAGTGTCATTTGATGAATAAAAGTATTTGCTCCAACTTTAGAGAGAGAAGGGATATTCTGCTTTTCTATTTCTTAAGGAGGGAATGTGACTAAGAATTCATCGACATAATATTTGTTTAAAGGTACCACAAGCTCAATTAACACATGTGTTCATGCCAACAGCCTTTTAGCTTTTCACAGTAATCTTGGAAATGTGCTGGGAAAGCCCGCCCATGGCGGTTTTGCATATGCTGCTCTTCTGGGCCGAGAGCATGGGTCTAGCAGACAGATGGCTGCCAGGCGTCGCCGTGGCCAGATCTCCTCCCACCAGCTCCGTCCCCATGAGGCACACCGGGAGAGGTGCGTTACTCAACACTGCCCAGACCTTCTCTGCCCTGACCCAGCTTATCCATGGAATATTGAGAAACTCAGCAGTGAGCTTATACCGCCACCTAATTTCTGTCCCTCATAGAAGTGCTGGCATGCTCAGGAGCTCCTTGGACAGAGTACTTGGTGCTGATCTGAAGGCGAGAGCCCTCAGAGCATTATTTGGAGAATGAAGTATTCACGACACCTGCTGCAGTGGCCTAGCACCCAGGGAATGACTCTTGCTTCTGCTGCTTCTCCTCCTTAAGCTGTTACCCCTCTTAGCCATCGTGAGCCTGTTTTAGTTCTGAATCTCGTTGTGCTGGTACTCCAGTGTGAAATGACCAGATCTGCCCTTTGTGTTTCCCCTTCCCCTATCTTGCCCTTTGATAGCTGGGACGTTCTGCTTGATAAATTAATTTTCACTGTCAGGGGATCTTTGGTGTATTGAACTTGAAATTAGACTTAGAGCTTTTCAGTTTAACAGCCTTCCAAAATACACATGGCCTTGGAACTTAGTCACAGGGGAAGGTGACATTTACTCAGGGCCACAATGATCGAAACTCAAGGTTAAACCTCCAGCTCTTGTTCAACAGCTTTCTCTGTAGACTTGTAGTTCAGTGCAGTGTGTCAGGAGATAATGGATATGAAGAAGCTGCTGCGTTGTACTTTTAATAAAAACTGTAACGTGGAGAACAGACCCTCTGATTCTCAGCCCCTGTTCTCTCCGCAGCTCCTGTCTTTCAGCACCAAGGCTCTTGTTTATATTTAAGTAGACTCTAAAAGTGCTCTAAGCTCTACCCAAACATCGACTGCACCTATACCACAGAGTAGCCGTGATGCAGCCATGGGCTCTCGCCTTCCCAGTGGAGGTCATAAAACATTAAAAGGAGTCCTGGGCGTACTCATTCTAATAGGATTTTAGCAGAATTCAGTAAAAATGAAAATTAGTGTTTTCTTTTAAATTGTCGTTTTAAGCATTGTAAGTGTGTACTTCAGTGGGTATGAGTGTTTTCATGTTGTTGTGTAAGTGTCTCTGTTGTCCATAAATAGAACTCTCTTCATTTTCCCAAACTGAAACTTTTACCCTTACACAGTAATTCCTTATTTATCCCTACCTCCAGACCTTGGAAACTGCTGCAAGGTTCATCTAAGCTATTGTATGTGTCAGAATCTTGTGCTTTTTAAAGGCTGCATAATAGTCTGTTTTAGGGATATACCACTTTTTTTTTTCATTATCCATCAATGGACACTTAAGTTGACATTTCTGTTACTTATTTCAAAGGTAGCATTACAGAGAGAGAGGGAGAGAGAATTTTCCATCCACTGGTTTACTTCCCAAATGGCTACAATGGCCAGGACTGTCGACCTGGAGCTTCAGCTGGGTTTCCCACATTGCAGCTGGAGCCTGAGAACATGGTCTATCATCTACCCTTTGCCATAAACCTTAGCAAGGAGCTGGATTGGAAGTGCAGCACCCAGGACTTGAACTGGTGCTTATGTGGGATGCTGCCTCTCAGGTGGCAGCCTTACCCACTGTGCACAGTGCCAGCTGGCAGATTTCACTGTGAGTTGTGCTATGAACATATTTTCAATCTTTGCTTTTCATTTTTTGGCTATGTACCAAATTGTAGAAGCTAGTATTTTGAAACCAGATACACTTCACATTTTTTTCTGATCATTGTTTCCCAAGCCCAATTCTATTTTTCCTTTTAAAAAATTGCCTTAAGTTGATACACATTAGTGGTACCTATTTTTAAGATGTTGTGTGACATTTCAACATGTGTAATGTTGATCAGGGTAATTGGCAGATCTGTCACCCCAGATGTTAGTTGGCTCTTTGTGCTGGCAACATTTAAAATCCTCTGTATTGGCTGTTTCAAAATGTTCAGGTACTCGTTGTTGACCATTGTTATGCTGCTGTGCCATAGAACGATTGAAGCTATGCCTACTGTCCAGCTGCACCCCTGTGCCCATTAAACCATCAACTGTCCTCTTTATCTCTCCTAACGTGACGTCCGTACCAGGCTGTGGTACTCACTATTCTGGTCTCTGTTCTTTGAGATCAGCTGTTTAGCTTCTGTATGTGGTGAGAACATGCAATATTTGTCATTTAACATCCCTTAAACGTCCTCCAGTTTCACCCATGTTGCTCTGAATGACAAAATTCATTCTTTTTTAGGGATGAGTCGTATTCTGTTGCATTTATAAACCACATTTTACTCATCCCTTCATCTGCCAGTGGACCCCTGGCTGGACCCCATGTCGTGGCTGTTGTGAAAATGCTGCTAGGAACATGTGCATAAACTCTGCCCTGCAGGTGGGCACGAGTAGTGACTGCTAGATCATGAGGCAGTTTGATTTCTGGATCTCTAGACTCCTCCATTGCTGTTTGCCATGGTGGCTGTATCTGTTTACAATCCCAATGGTGGTATCTGAGAATTGCCTTTCTCTGCATGTTTGTCGGCATTCCCTATTTTGGTAATAACCATCCCACCTGACATGAGGTGATATTGCATTGTGGTTTTGATTTACGTTTCTCCGATGATTAGTGAGAAGTAGTTTTCTTGTTTACTTGTTGATCATTTGTATATCCTCTTTGATAAATGTTTAATCAGGTTATTTGCTCATTATTTGTTCTTTGTTTTGTTTTGTTTTCTGCTTTTGAGGTATTTGAGTTATTTATAAATTCTGAAAATTAATCGCTTACCAGATGAATAGTTTGCAAATATTGTCTCCCATTAGGTAGGCTGTCTCTTTGCTGTGTCGATTGGTTCATTTGTTATATGAAAGCTTTTTAGTTTGATCTAATTCCCTTTGTCATATATTTATATATATATTTATATATACATACATATACGTATATATATACACACACACGTATGTATTGCCTATTTGTAGGCTCCTATTCAAAAAGTTCTTTGATCAGAACAATATCCTAATGTATTTTGTCTCTATTTTCTTCTAGTGATTTCAAATTTCAAGATTTACACTTAGATGTTCAATCCATTTTGAAATGATTTTTGTGCGTGATAAGATACGAGTTCAGCTTCTTTTCTCTGCTTGTGTGTATCCATTTACCCAGCACCATCAATTAGATTTCACTTCTCCAGTGTATGGGGCTCTGTGTTCCATTCCATTGGCTCTGCTGATTTGGGTTACCATAACATTCTGTGTTGTGTTGGAAGTCAGATATTATAGTGCTTCGCAGCTCTGACTTTTGCTAAGGATTGCTGTTGTTGTTTGGGGGTAATTTGTTGTTCCCTACAAATGTTACAAGTTTTTTCTATTCTTCTGAATAACATTGCTGGTGTTTTGATATAGATTGCACTGAATCTGTATACTACTTCAGATTATATGGATATCTTAACAACCTTAATTTCCATGATCCATGAACATGGGATGTTTTTCCATCTTTTGTATGTGTCGTCTTCAATTACTTTCATCACAGTTTTAAATGTTTATTATACAGGATTTGACTTTCTAGTGTTGAAAATTTTTGTGTCAATGTTCTGGAATATTGATCTGGAGGTTTCTATTTCTGTTTTATGTTTTTCTGGTTTCAGCATCAGAGCAATGCTAGCTTTGTTAAATGAGTTTGGAACTATTCCCTCCCTTTGAATTCTCTGGAATTATCCAACTCCTGATTTCTTATATAGATGTCATTTTTTTTTTTTTAAGATTTTATTATTATTAGAAAGCCGGGTATACAGAGAGGAGGAGAGACAGAGAGGAGATCTTCCATCCAATGATTCACTCCCCAAGTGAGCCGCAACGGCGCAACGGCCAGTGCTGCACCAATCCGAAGCCAGGAACCTGGAACCTCTTCCAGGTCTCCCACACTGGTGCAGGGTCCCAATGCATTGGGCCGTCCTCAACTGCTTTCCCAGGCCACAAGCAGGGAGCTGGATGGGAAGTGGAGCTGCTGGGATTAGAACCGGCGCCCATATGGGATCCCGGGGCATTCAAGACAAGGACTTTGGCCGCTAGGCCATGCCGCCAGGCCCTAGATGTCATCTTGTAATAAAAACTTCAGCATTTTTCTCAGACAGATTGTAGTCATGATAATAACGACATGTGGGTTGTGCATTTGGCAATGCAGTCGAGGCTATAGTTGGGATGTACACGGTCAGAATCCTTGGGTTCTGCTCTTTTCTCTCAATCCCACCTTCCTGCTCCATGTGTCCGGGAGGCAGTGATGATGGCTCAGGTGCTTATGTCCCTGCTACCCACACGCGGAACCCAAACTGGGTTTTGAGTGCATGGCTCCAGCATGACCTAGCCCTAAATGTTACAGACATGTGTGCAGTGCACCAGTGAATTGAGAAGCTCCCTGTATCTTGTCTGCCTTTGTCTGTTGCCTTTCAAAGCAATGCATTTAAATATAATAATATGTCAAAGCAATTTATACATTTTCCCCAATTTTTGTGAGCTGTTACCTGTGAAACTCATTTTTTAATGTAGGCTGAGGACATAAGCAAGAATAGACATTGAGAACATGCCAAGGCTGATAGTGATCTTGCTGCTGGCCAGTTCTTCCTCAATCCAGCTGTATTATCTTAAGTCGTAACAGTTTAATCAGATGACTAGAGACTGTCAGAAGAACCTGAGCTTGTCAAGGGTACTATTTGGAATGTGGGCTTCATCTAGTCATGAACATAGCTTTGCCCTGAGAATTTATGCCCCTTGAGATGTTAGATAATATTTCCTTTGAAGCTCTGTGGTTAAAAAGAGTAAGTGTAGTTTATTATTACTGTAATAGATGTGTATAAATTGCAAATAAATAAGGGCACCTGTCCTGATGATCTGAGCCCAAGTGTCCCTTGGGATATCTAATCAAAGGACTTTGCTGTCTCCAAATGAAGTTGTGGCACTGCATAGCTTTTTGTGTTACTTTGCTGTCTTTTTTATAGGCGAGAACTGAGTCATATCTGAAAATGTACAGTAACAAGGTTTTAGCACCCTCCAGATTCTTTCCACTGAAAGTGCTTGGGAAAGGATGGAAGCGGTTTCAATAGGAGGGGTTCTCGGACAGAAGAGCAGAGATTTAACATTTCTTCTGCAGAAGCTCTCACTAATCTCTTCTAATCTTTGCCAAGTAGTGTGTTGAGGCCAAAGAAAAAAGGTGCCACAGCACTTGGTCTGCTGGTTCACTCTGTGTTACTGTTTAAGGTAGCCCGAGTATTTTTCACAGAGGGCCCAAGAGACAGTCTGTCTGGCCCAACCTCCTCAAGAGCTGGCAGCAACTCGGCTGCCTGTTTAGGTAATCCTGGTATCTGCCTCCACACAGGCCCTCATCATTTATGGATTCAGTGTGCAGAGGGTCAGGTTGGTTCTTGCAAGGCAAAAAGAAGCTGGGATACTCCAGGCCCTGGGTCTGGATCTCCTACCTTGTGTATCAGCCATTTTCAGGAGGCCAGTATAAGCCATTAGGTCAATTGAGGCTCAGAAAGTGGGGAGAGAATTCTACTTCATCAGGGAAAAGCAGCAAAGAATTGTGACTCCATGTTTTCCTAACACATTGGTGATAATGAGGAAACAATGCCAGAAAAGACTTATGACTTATTCATAACTAATTAATCCTTCAGCCTGACCGAGAACATGTTTTATTTGCATTTTATTTTTGTTTTATGAAAAGATTAATTTTTTAAAAAAAATCTTGGGTTTTTTAGATTAATTTGAAAGAGTTGTTGAGAGAGAGACATATAGATTGATAGATAGATAGATAATCTTCCATCCACTGGTTTACCACCTAAAGGGCCACAGTGTTCAGGACTGAGCTAAGCAGAACCCAGTAGCCAAGTGCTTCATCCAGGTCTTCCATGTGGGTTCAGAGACCTAAACACTTAGCCATCTTGTGCTACTTTTCCCAAACCATTAACAAGGTGCTAGATCAAAAGTTGAACAGCTGGGACACAAACGAGCACACATATAGAATGCTGGTTTTGCAGGTGCCAGCTTTCCTTGCTACAACAACACTGGTCCCATACATTGCCTTATTTTTACAGATGTGTTTTCCAACTAAGAGTACATTTGCTTGTCTTCTTTGACCTGAGGATTGTCTAGAAGAGTATAATGCACAATTAGAACACATTTTCTTGTTAGTATTCTCCAAATGGCACACTCAAAATGGTGTCTCTATTCTTGACTTAAAATTAGCTAAATTAAATTTCTAATGCAAAAGAACTTCCCTGATGTCTGAATTCTTCTGTGTTCCTCATAGATTAACTTGTAACATGTCTCATTAAACAGATTGTTCACAGCCCCCCCTTTTTCATTTGGATTCCATGTATATAGTTTACTTTTAGAAAACAACAGTTACATATTGTTCAATGTCTGAGTGAACCTGAACAGCCGTAAGAAAGTATATAGATCATGGAGACCTTGGTAATGTCATATATTCTGGACATTTAAAAATAAATACACACTTATTTTAAGAACTTACAGTTTTGAAGTACTTAATTTTTAATAACTGCAGTCTTTAGTCTTCAATAAATTTGTATTGGATTAACCTAGTTTAAATCAGAATTTTCCTTATGGGGTCTAATGAGGTGTAACCCTTCAGTGTTACTGAGGTGTTTTAACTGTCCGCTCTTGGGTATAGATTATTCCATTGTATCCTCTGTGTACGAACCCCGTACAAAGGAGCAGTACTCAAGGATTCACATGCATCAGGGCATAGCAGAGGCCTTGATTATTAGGAACCACTGTTTGCTTCAGCAGAACCATTTGGAAAATCCGAACAGCAGAGAAAAACATCCCTATAATATACTTGGAAAGGCAGGAAGTGGAAATAGGAAGGACAGCCATATTCTTTAGAGATCAATTACCCACATTACAGTTCACTTCACTGTCAGCATTCCGCACTGAATTAGCCATGTAGACGAGTTCGCAGCCATTCCGGCACTGCTGGATCAGAACCAAGACCTGGTTTCCTCATTAGTAGTTCATACTGACTTAGACTGTAGCCGAATCACCAGATAGAAAATGCGGCCAAGCTGAGCGTGCTGCTGGGAGGTCTGGGTCTTCCTGTGGGCTTAGTGGTTGGAGCCAAGCGGTCAGACTAGCCATGGGGACTGTCAGCATCAGTGATAGAACCAGTCAAGGCCTAAGTCCTGGGATAGACAGGGGCTCAGAAAACATTTCCCAATTGCATTAAGTTCACAGGATGTTTGTACATAGAGCCTGGATCCCTGTTGCCCGCCTCCATTTGCTGAACTAACCATTTTCTCATTTCGCTGGCCTTGCTCTTCCTCTTTCTCAGTGCATTTTTAGCAGTGATAGCCACAATTTTGTTATAGCGCAGAAGGTTCACCTGAAGTCCTCCATATATCCGTGTTAAGAATTTCTCTCCTAGGATTAAGTGGCGTGATCACATTTGAATTTCACAGGATTTGGGTCAGTAACTTCCTTATTTAAAGCAATATATTTAGTAATATGCCTGTTTTAATCCCTCGCTGCAAGTGGGTTTTATTTACTGAAAATGTTCTCTTTGACCTTTCACTGTCATGTGTTACACTCTCTTTGAATAGCATTTCCTTTGACACTACTGTGGTACAGACATTTACACAATAAAACAGGACTATATTTCAGGTTCTTTTTTTTTTTCTTTTTAATATTTTATAATACAGTTCCACAGGTTCTAGGATTCTCCCCGATTTCTTCTGTATTATTACAATAGTGTAGTTCTTTATAAATAATTTTAAGTCTATCATTCTGCTTTTTAAGTATGTCCTGACATTGTAGGCATTAACAATGGCAGACAGTCCAGCATGCTATTGTCAAGACGGAGTTAACAGTTTCTTTAGCAGTTCCTCTTTGATGTAGAAGTAGAGATGCATACTGCATTGTATCTTCACATCTGGATGTGATAGTTTATTACACAATTACTAAACATTCCCTTAAATGAAAAGCCATAAAACAAAACAACAGGAAGAGAAACAGAAAATTTACAACAATATGCAGATAAAGAACATTCTACTGAATAACTAGTATGTCACCGAAGAAATGAAAAAGAAAATCAAAACCTTCTTAAAGCGTTGCTACTGTATGACCTGTGTGTCACTGAAGAAATTAATAAGAAAGAAAAACTTTTGAATAAATGAATATAAAAACAGAAATAGCAAACCCATGCACTGTAGCAAAAACAGTATTAAAAAGGGCTTTTATAATATTTCCCTTCCGTTGTCCCCTGTGTTTTATAGTAAAATAGTCTGTCAAGTGTAGTTTTGACTCCAGCTCTTTGCTCTCTATGTGGGCATGACACTGCCGGCATAGGCAAGGGTAGCAGGTTTAATAGTCTGTTGTATAGGTGTATTTAGAAGTTTCATAAGGGTCTACTTTTATTCAGTTCATTTTCTTTTATTCCTGGTACTCTGGTCTCTATTACATCCTTCGTTTATGAGATTACAAGTGTATATTTGTTTACCTTAGTTTTTGTTTTGCATTTTTGATGGAAGTTGTCGTTTAGCAAACATGATATTTGTTCTTCTGGGATTGGCTCATTTCACTGAGCATGATGGTCTGCAACTGAAAATTCACCTGGTGTATGACTCAGCAATTCCTGGGATTATATCCAGAAGAATTGATATGTACACATGAGAAAGCAATTTCCCTGTGTCCACTGTAGCACAATCAACAGTCACAAAAACATGGCAACAACCTAGATGCCTCTTAAAGGAGGACCGGATAAAGAAGCTGTGGTACATCTACTCTGTGGAATACTACTCAGCTATTAAAAAAGAATGAAAGTATACTGTTGCAACCAGAAGTTCTTTTTGAATGGCCACAAACCGGCATAACTAATCACCAGTGAAAGAGGAAGTGAAGGTGGGACTAAAGGCAGGAAAACCTGTTGAAAGTCTTTAGGAGGTATTTGCCTTTAGCTGGTCCCTCCCAATTTACACAGTTCTGCCAAAATCCCAGCAAAGCCCTGGAACTGTAGTCTCTTAACATGGGTAAGCAGAGTCCTTCACTATGGTGGCTGTAAGAGGAGGGAGAGAGAGACTGTGCAGGGAATCAATGCAAAAGACAGCAGCAAGCTCATTGTTTGTCTCACACAAAAGCATTTTCATGCAATTTTAGTGTGCAAAGCAAGATTTATTTGAGAGAGTAAGAGGTCTTGGGGCCATAGTGACAGGAGGGACTCCAAAGAGAGCAAACCCCAGAAAATGGTGGAAGTGGTGTCTTTTTTATATTGTATCTGGAAAGGGGAACAAATGAGTCACTCGCTCAAAGGGCAGAGAAAGAAGAAAGGGGTGGAAAGAACTCCTTCACAATGGACAGCAATCCTAGCACCTTGCTCAGAACAAAAAGGCCCTCCCAGGGGTGCGGCTGCTGCTTCCTGCTCCGGTTCTGATACGCTGAAAAATCTGGAACCATCTCTGATGGGATGTATGGGCTGTGTCTGCTTGTTTCTGTCATGACAACAAGTGATGTGCTGATTTTGTCCCCTTGCTTGCCCTTAAGGGGACTGAGAGACAAAGCTAGGGAAGAGTAAAGCATGGGGAGAAGCAAGATTTTGTAGTTTAAACAGTAACATCAGGCACTGGAGACTGTAACTGCCTCTTAACCCATCTGACTCCTCACACTGCCATTGCTGAAACTGGGCTAAGCTTCCGTGAATGACTGCTGACTTTTTCCTTGCTGAATGCCATACAGACTTATAACTTCAGACAAGAGACTAGGGAATTTTGTTTGAAGAACGATATCAACCCCAGGGGCTGAGAAGTGGGGAAAAAAAAACACATTGTATCAGACCAGCCACCATCTGCAAGAGTGAGTGCCACCCATTGGCGCCACTTCTGCAGTCACACACTTGCATTAGCTCCATATAAATGCAAGTTGAGAAGCAGAGAGCAGGTGCATAGTGCAGAAGATGCAGCTTGAGGCTGCTGTGTCTCCTATTGGAACGCTGTGGAGGCCCCAGTCCGCTCTAATCCCAGCGTTCTGCTAATGTGCACCCAAGGAGTCAGCAGGTGGCAGCTCAAGGACTCGAACCCCTGCCACCCACAGGGAGACCTAGCTTGAGCAGCAGGCTCCTGTTTCACTCTGGCGCATCGCTAGCTGTGAGCAACTTGCTAGTGGAGGATTTCTCTATCTAGTTTTTTTAAAAATGATAATTTTTAAATTTAAATTAAATACGAATTAATTAAATATCAGCCCAGGACAGTGGACATTTGAGAAGATAATGTAATACAAAATCCATAGAAAGAACAAATAGAAAAAGTAACTTTGCAGAAATGGGAATTATACAGAAAGGGGAAAGAAAGCTGTAGTTAATATCTCTAGAATAAATAAGCTTTTGTATTCTTGAAACAAGAACTACGTACTGTACTCATGTGAAAGAAATTTTCAGAAGAAAAAAACTCTAGGAAATAAAAAGTAACAGGTAAAATAAAGATAAAAAAGTACAGTAGAGTTGAAGAAATAGAAAAGAAAAATGAAGTACAAGGGCAAAAGAAAAAGAAAAAAAATGATCCTATGGAAAAGTTGAGAATGTTTACAACTGAATCATAGGGCAAGGAAGACAAGAAAGAGAAAACATCAAGTGAAGAGAGCCATGAGAAATGTTAAGATAACCTTCCGAAGCAGAGAACACAGAATCAGATGGAAATGGCCGAGTGAATGAAGCCAGACCTAGGGTCTCACCATCATCGAGTTGTAGAACTCTTGTGATAAGGAGAAAGTCCTGCAACCCTTAAAGATGTTTAAAGGAACAGAAGGAACAAAAAAAAAATAAATAAAACTAAGTAACAGCATAATGAACTTTTGACTGTTGTTAAAGAACCCTACTGTTGTAATAATGTACGGGAAATCAGTGTGTGTGTGTGTGGGGGGGGATCCTGAGCCTAACAACTGTGTCATGAAAAATAAGAAAAAGGAGAAAACCAATGACTTGCCAGGAAAGAAGGAACACGAAAGTGCCTTTAAAATTCTAACAGAAAGTGTTTCTAACCTACCATTAAATATCTTCCAGTATGACCAGTTTGGCCTGTGAGAAGAATACAGATACTTTTGCACATTGAGGGGCCCAGGGACTGAGGGGCGCAGGGAGTGGCTCTGCTCAGGAAGACAACGAGAACAGAATCCCCGTGTGCCTGGATTTTTAAAAGAACTGCTGAGTCTGAGAAAAGTGTGATATCTGAGTACATAGAAAACCAGGCAACTAGTCAGACTGTCGCGAACACCGAAGAAAACAAGCTTGTTGTATCCAAGAAAGAAGTTTCCTCGGTGCAACGTAGCGAAGTGTCTGCGACGTTCTCCGGTCGCAGTCAGGCGCAGGGCCCTGGAGAGCTTCGCCTGCCAGGGTGGATGGAGGCAGCGCTTTCGTGAATAGACATATATGAGAAAAATTGACAAAAGTAATGCAAATAGGTTTCATTTTTGGAGATAAGCTGTTATACTGTCATGGGCGATATCATGAACAGTTTAGTGTTTCCACAAGCCATTTGATAGAATTTTTGAGGCAAATCCCCCAAGGAGAATAACAGTGCTGCTAGGAGATTTAATTTGCCTCAGATTGCTATCAACAGCTTGACCGCAGAAGCTGATATTACGTTGTTATAATATTTTGGCTGTTAACAGACACCTGCTTATATATAAATGATCATGACTTGAGCTCTGCTTCCTTATCAAAACATGAAACTATTGGCAAAATATTTACCTTATGATCATAGAACTTTCCAAGTTTGGGTCCTTGACACAAGGCCGTTCTAATGGTCAGTACTGGCATTTATTAAGAATTTCATACACAGATGGTATATTGAGCATTCTATTTTCTTTGTGTATTACAGATTTATTGATTTATTGATTATTTAAAGGTTAGTTATACAGGTGGGGTTGCAATGCCTGGGGAGAGGCCAAGATGAAGCCAGGACCTGGAAATCCATCTGGATCTTCCATAAAGATGCTGACTCCTGCTTTCCCAGGCACATTAGCAGGAAACTGGATCGCAAGTGCAGCAGCTGGAACTCAAACCAGCATCCCCATGAGATGCTGATATAGCAGGTGGCAGCTTGACTTGATACAACACAATTCCAGTATACTGAGTGTTTTAGAATATTGTATCTATTTTTCACAATCCTGTATAGATCAGATCATTTATAGGCAGAATACTGGCTTGCCAAAGACAGCCACTTCCGAATCCCCAAACCAATAACCATCTCAGGCAAACGCAAATTCAGTTGCTCATGAGCCTCTTCTTCAGATAGGAAATTCATCCTGTAATGTGCAGGTAAGCCCAATGTGGATTCTTACAAGGGTAAGGAGCTAGAGGAGTCAGTCAGGGTGATACAGGGTAAGAAAAACTCAAGCCATTGTGGCTGGCTTTGAAGATGGAGAAAGGGGCAGCCAGGCATGGAGCATGACTGCCTCTGGATCCTAGAATGGGGAGCTTGACTGCCTCTCGGTTCTAGAACGGGAGCATGACTGCCTCTGGGTTGTAGAACGGGGAACATGACTGCCTCTGAGTCCTAGAACAAGCAAGGACATAGTCTCACTCCTACAGGCCCCAGCACCTGTTTGGGACAGTAAGATCCATGTTGCTTTAAGCCACTCTGTACACAGTAATATGAAACGAATACAGTAGGTATTATTGTCTCCATTTTTCGGATGACAAAAAATAGATTTTCAAGATGGAGTAACTTCTCTGCAACCATGAGGCAGTAAGCAGCAAAGCTTAGGACTAGAAGCTAAGACACCATGATTGACAGACAAGACTCCTGCGTGCAATGGTAGCCACATTTGCTCAACACCAGATGGGAGGCAAACCCAGATCTACATGCTTTTAACTTGTGGCTTGTCCTTCTAGCCCGCAGGGAGGCAGGTGCTGAGTGCCCTCACTTTTCAGAGGAGACAGTGGAGGCCAGGAGTGGTGGAGGCCAGGTTGGAATCCATCAAGCCTGTCTTCAATATCCACGTTCAGTCACGCACCACAATGCCACCTTGTTGAAGTGTGTGAGTCACACAGTAGGTGTGCCACCTGCCTCAGCTGGAGCTTCATTGTCTTGGAGGAAGGGACTATGAGGGAGTTACAGGTGACAGGGGCTGTAAAGATTAGCCCTCCATGGAAAAGGCCCTTTTGCTCTCTGGCTGAGTGCCCTTTAGCCTGCCAGGAAGTGTTGCGCACACCTGCAGTCTGGTGTGTGAGACCTTGATGACACACCCAGCACCCCCCCGCCGCACAGCTGCCCTTTGTGTGGCAGGCTGAGCTCCTCAGCTGTGACCTTCAAGGACACTATGGTTAGGCCGGCACTCACTGGAGGCGGGTTGGCGATTGGGACAGTCCTAGATCGGGACAGTCCTAGCTGGCTGGCTCTGCCTCTCGCCTCTCTTCCAACAGCCTCTGTGAAGACCCAGACCCAGACGCCTAAAAGGCTGCGCTCTTATTTGCTGTCATTCTTTGCACGCCATCTAAATCTTCCCACACAAACAACACTTACCGTGCAAGTGAAACAGATTTAAATTTAAGTAAAATGGAGCATCACCATGTGTGCCTGTGCCAGATCTGTGTAATTCTTTTGAGGTTTTGGGAAACATGAACCAAGCCATTTACGCTTCACAGGAACAGATTATGTCATTTAAAATCCTCAATAAAAATGCAGTCTCATATTCTACAGATGGGTGTCATTCAATTATAATATGTATTTAAAATGCAAAGGGCTACATTAATTCCACACTGTGGCTGAGATTTTAATTGCACTCCAGTTAGGGAATTCTGAGTTAATGTCCCCCTGGCGTCTCTTACTCCGTCGCTTGCAACAGATGCATTTTGATCCGAAGAGGATTTCGATATGTTTCTGCAGGACGTGCATGCGGGGGGGGCTTTGACTCGCAATGGTGGCCAGCCTTAGGATGGGGTTCATGCTAAGCTAGGGCGCCGGGCTGGCTGTGGCCACCTGCCTGGCCTCCATGGGACCAAGGACCCCAGCAATCACTGCGCCTGTGCCTGCCTTACTCCCTGAGATCAGCTATCACAGCGGGGCTGTTCTGGGACTCCCATGTTTGTTTTGATGGAGAAGAGGGGAGATGAACTTATTTAAAGTACTCTGAACTTTCAAGTGCTCATGAATGAAGAAAAAAATACTGAATGACTTTTAGCTTCAGAATATACACTAAATGTTTAATACATGTTAATTGACCAGCAACAATACCATCAGCCTCACTTGAGATATAATAATCTAGAAAAAGTACTGCCCAGCAGACACAGGCCTTTTGAGTCCTTAGGGATTTCTTAGAATGAAGACATCTCCATTACAGAAAAAGAAAAAGAAATACCAGTGCTTTGGGGTTAGGCAAAGAGTGAAAGGAACAGCTGGTAGAGCCACAGTGCCAAGCATTTAGGGGAAAGACTGATTTTACATGGAAAGGATTGGAATATAATCCATGATATGAAAGTGTCAACAAGGAAAAATATGAAGAAGCCGACAAAGGGCGAGAAGAACATCAGACAGGCAGAGATACTCTTCTGTTGCTCGTGTGGGACTCGCTAGCTCAGCCTGCTCTGTGCCGAGGCCTGGGGAAGCCTCAGCTCAGGCCTCGGAGACCGTTCGTGCAGAGCGCCTTGTTTCTAGGAAACAAGGAAATATCTAGGAAATGTTGAATACTGGGGAGAAAATACAGGCAAGTTCAAATGAAAAGGATGAACGTTAAATATAGAAGTTGGAACTTGTCTTATATGTTTTATGAGAATGTTTTTATTATGTATGCGCCTGTGAAATCTTTTTAATTAAAATCCAAAGGCTAATAAGAGTTAATATAAAAGAAAGAAGTTCATGTTCTCAGGAAAATAGGCAATATATATATATATACCTTCAAGGGAAGAAAATACATCCAAAACCCTGAGGAAATCATCAGAAGAGCCAGTCATGGACTCAGGTCTCCTGGATCTTTGTCAGGGTGTTAATGGCAAAACTTTAATTTTTTATATTAAAAAGGAAAGAAAGCCAGTTAAACTGAGCAACCAACCTTACTTTTCTTTAAACGCTTTCTTTAAAAAAGAAAATATTGCAGGGCCCAGTATTATGGTACAGGGATGCGAGCCAGCATCCCATATAAGCACTGGTTCAAGTCCCAGACATTGCACTTCGGATCCAGCAGCTTTTCAATATACCTTGAAAAGCAGTAGAAGACAGCCAGAGTGCTTGGGCTCCTCCACCTGCCGGCTACTTCTAACGCCCACCCCTCTCTCAGGCTTTCAAAGTCCACTGTCATTGGGCCTCAGTGGTTCAGGATTGTTAGGCACAGAGCAAGCAGACAGTGTCAGGAGCCTCTACTGTCCCAACAGTCCTTCTCTGCTCCATCTTCCTCTCGTTTCCCCTCAGAACCTGAAGGGATTGCCAGATTACCTGCGTGTCTTTTAGAAGTGTGTTTTGGATGTGGACTCCCCCAAAGAAGCTGAGCGCAGGCTACTTGGAGAGTGGCAGCCCTCCCTGGAGATCCCCTGGTGAGACCCGAAGGCTCTGCATGAGAAGCCAGGCTGGGGCCTCCAGCTCTGCTGAGTAGAGAAGGCTGAAGGGCCTTGGCAGATGCTGGGAGGCTGCTGAGAAGGTTCATGTGGATGACGTGACTAGTGATGGATTCATTCCCCTCTGTTGCTGTAGAAGACAGATGAGGCTTCACAGCTGCTGGGTCTGGGAAGAAAGATTCCTGCTGGTATCTGGGTTCCCACGTGAAAGAAAGGAAGAGAGATAGGCAGACAAAGGAGTAGATAAATTTTTGTTTATCTAAAAAAGCAAATTTTGTTAAGGCAGAATGTTTGGGAAAACACGAGTGCTCCAAAGCAGTGATTGCCTCCTTAGAAGTGCCTCTTTCCCTATATGCCTTCTCTCCTTGGCAGAGTGGCACCCGAGGCAGTGCCAAGGAGACAGTCCATTACTGAGTAGTGTACACAAGGCATGAAGGACATTAATTCACAAGATGAAAAACTAACAGAGTGTTTAGCTGGCTCTTTATCAGCAGTCACAGCCTGCACTGTCTCCATCACCAGTGTTGACTGAGCTGATGGGGACCAGTCAGGCCGGCTGATCACAGCTCATCTAAGCTTCTTGTTGCCTTCCAAGCTTCACTGGACACCCTGCTCTCTCACTGAAACACACCTCCATGGCTCCCAGAAGTGTCCGTTTCTCTTTGACTTTGTGGTATGCGTCTGCAAAAGTTCTTTAGGCCTGTGTGTAATTTACACTAGTCTGCCCTTGGTTGATTTCCATGGCTACTTTCTGAGCAAATTGGGAAGCTAGCGTCTCTGTTCCTATTTTACAGATGGAAAAAATGAAAGACGCGAACCACATTTTAGTAGTGATAGAGCTAAGATATTGATCCGACAGCCAGATTCATTTTCATTGAGCCCTTCCTTCTCCTCTAGTCGATATTCTCCACCCTCTCAGCACTCCTCTTACGGACAGTTGTTCTCTTCGCCGTATTTATGACTTATATCCTCACATGGTAGATGTGGACCACTCCTTCATTTGTTGCACAAAGAACTATTCTGACAAGGTAGTTATTGTTGAACATGCTCGCTACTTTCTGGCTTAAAAATCCTTTGCATCTCTCTTTGCCATGTAAGTTGTTTCCTCATCCAACAAGAACAAATGCGATCGCATGTTAAACTCCAAGTATCAGAATTTCTTCATTACATTCCAAGTGAAAGCGTTGTAGGTGGAGCATCATTTATGTGTTTGTATTTGGGTAAAGCAATCCTTAGATGAACACTGGACACAGAAGCTTAGGGGTGCTCACTGTCTACATTAGGGAATTTTGTAGTGCTGTGACTTGACAGTTCTTTGAGTTGTGGAGAATAAGGAAAGGACTTTCTTGGGTTTGCCTTCGACCTCCTAGTTGCCCCATGGCTTTGCCTGTAGCTTCACTGCCCACTTCTCCAGTCTGGCAGTGGGGCAGACAGTCAATCAGCCAGATGGTCACAGTGGTGAAACACTGAAACAGAAAGCCATAGAACACATGTTCTATGGAACTTCAACAGAAATTAATCTAAACCATTGAAACTCTTATGAGGCCATCAGAGATGATCCTCGTTTGTTCAGTAAAAAATTATGGACCAATTTAGTTTGAAAATAAAAACTGGTAGTGATTTTGTGCTATGGCATAGAGCTACAGATAGACGACCTGCCACCTCTGTCTGCAGTGGCTGTCTAAACACAGGACAGACAGGTGCATGTTGTGATTAGCCAATCATGGAGAAAGCATGTCATGTCATCAGGATATATGAAATAAACATCTGGAGGGAAACTTTGCTGGAGAAGGTAAGTTCTGATCAGGGTCTTCAAAGATAAGGAATAACTGAGCGGGCAAGAAGTCAGAAAGCCATGTTGTGGAGGAGAAACTAAGTTAAAGAAAAGGCTGTGGCGTCAAAGAAAGAACAGTTAGTGTTGGGGTGACTCATGCACTCAGTTGGATTCTGAAGTTGGGCTTATTGCTGCAGCACCAACAAGTGATACAGCTACAGACCTAGGAGGACCAGCTAAGGTTTTATTTGGACAAAGTCAAGTTATGTACACATCTTAGATGCGAAGACCTTAACTTTCCATGCCATGGCACTGGTCCTGAAGTGATTCTTGAGGCAAGGAGATTAATTAAGGCCTGATTCATTAATCGGGGTGATACAGTGAAGAACTTGTCTACGCCTGCTTTGAGCTGCTATACATAGTAAAAGTAATGGAAATTTATTTCTGTAGTTCTGGATGAATGAAAGTCAGAGACTGAGGGACCCGTATCCAGTGTGGACCCTCATGCTGTATCGTCTGCAGCAGAAGCAGGTGGGAAAGCTGGGGTGGGCATGTGGTGGCTATGAGCTCAGTGAACCACAAGAATGGCCTTTAACTGTCTGGCAGCAGAGCCCTTGTGAAACAACCAGCTCTGAAAGTCCCCACCTTTTAATATCGCAGTAAGGGTTAAGTGTCCCAAACATTGGGAGACAGACTGAAATTATAGCAGAGCTTACCAAAGAAGATGAACAGATGTGCAGGTTGGTTAAGAAAGAGTGATGGGGCTTCTGGAAGTGAGAGGCATCACAGTTATTGCCAAGGTCCTTGTTGGTGTGCTGTGAGGGTGTGGGCGTGTCAAGCACTGGATATGGAATTAACTGCATCAAATCAAGCCATATGCTCAGCGACATCCACTGAAAGGAAGCTGCTTCTGTACAGGTATGCAATAAAACTTAAACTTCAATACAAGCAACTAAATAAACTCCCCAAATTAGTTAGTTGAACTAGAGCTTTATTATATACAATTCCTTTATACAGACAGAGTTGATTCATAGAAATCTCTTTTTGTGGAGATACTGATAGTAATATTATTTGAAGTGTAATCCACAACTGTAATCATACACATTCATCTCCAAACCTTCTTGAAGTGGAAAACATGGGCTCACTGAGACGTCATTGTTTATGCCCTGTGTTTGCCCCATGTGCAGAGAGCACCAGACCAAGTCCTACGTGGAGTTAGTAGGCACGACTCCCTGGAAAGGCTCGGGAGGCACAAGAAAAGAGCACCTCCACCGAGCACTCAGCTGCCCGACGCCCCTACAGAGCTCTCCTCGCGAATGGGTTCGTGAAGGAAGAGCTGGTGCTACCGTCCAACCAAGAGCAAGTTGTGGGCTTCTATGCACATTCCACTTGGGATGTTTGCTGCCAATTTGCTAATTACCTAATGACTTTCCTGTATATACAATACTTTCACCTGCAATTATAACCAGTTACAAAAAGCATCAATTGCAGCAACCAAATGCATTTCATGTATAAACTTCTGCACCTCTAGTTGGAGTTCTGTCTCTTGAACGGAAGAAAGCATAACTATTTGGCAAGCATCCTTATTCATGGATAATGTGGAAACAGTCTCTGAATATTTCCATCTAATTTTTAGAATTTATCCTGAAGGGAAGGAAAAAAAGGAAAGACAAGAAAAGCTAGATGTCTGGTTTTCAGAAAATTCAATTTCCAGACATTTGAAGAAAATGTACGTGTGACTGCATGCTTAAAACCCACCAAAAGTAGAATTTGAACTGTAATACTGCAATAAGGTGGAGCAGTCCACCATGGGGGGGTTGCACAGGGAGAGGATGGAGGAACATCAGAGCCTATGAAACGATGTTATAAAATGAAATGCAAAAAAAAAAAAAAAAACCTACCCAAAGTAATGTAATTCACGATGGATTAAGAAGCACTGAGAGGAGGAGCTTCTCTGGCCAGGGCGCGAGGGCGAGATGGAGAGGTCAGGAACCTTGCAAACTCCCTCTTGCATCCTTGCCTGCGCAGTGCTGGCACTTGACTTACAGGTAGCACAGGAATTCTTGAGGTCCTTTATCCACTCCTTCCCGCTCTGAGATTTTAAGTGCCATAATTCAGAAATATCTCAGGAATTGAAGCTTAATTTCATTCATCAAAGCTGTTAGGAGAACAGAAGCCATTTCAGGTTTTGGATAGCAAGAGGGAAGTTAATTCGAGGGATTGAATGTCTTAAAAATTGCTGAAAAGGCTTAAAAAACAGCTGGAAGCACAAAGCAAGGGAGCTGGCGCTGGCTTTCAGAACAGCAGGAGAGGTAATGCAGGGTTTCACAGCCAGGGGGCAGTGGTTTTCAGGAACATTCCCGGGAGTTGCCTCCAGCCTCATTGGCTAGTTGCCTGGGCATCCTTCCGCCGTGAAGGCTGCGTGATAACTCTCCCTTCTTTTTGTCTACGCTCTCAGCAACAAATTCAGACTCCAAGTCGTACTACCAAGAAGCTGGGAAATGGGCAGATGTGTGAACTGCAGGTTAGATTGAACTTGACCTGCCCCTTCTCCCATCTGAGATCCGGCTAGTCCACTTCCCATCCAGCTGCCTGCCCATGTACCTGGGAGGCAGAGTGGATGATGGCCAGAATGCCTGAGGCCCACCCCCTAGAGGGGAGACTCCTGGTTTGACCTTGGCCCACCCTGACCCACCCTGCTGTTGTAAGCATTTGGAGTGTGGACCAGCAGATGGCAATGTCCCTCTCCATCCTCCTTCCCTTCATTTCAAGCAAAATTAACATTAACAAGGAAGAAGCTGGAGGTGCTGGGGTGCTGGGTGAACAGTTAGCACGCAAGGGCACCTGGCATTTGCTAGTCTGCCTTCTACAATAAATTTGATCCAAAGTAATATGAAAGGAGCATATTTCCAAGAGAGCGAATAAAATAACAAAATTCCTAGGTGTAATAAATATGAAGAGTGTTTTTCCAAAATAATCCCAGTGCAGTTATTTTCAGCCTTAATAGAAGACTTGGTGTGTCAATGTCTTCATGTTCATATTAAGATTATTTACAGCCTAATTCCTGTTTCTTCTGGTGAAAAAAACATACATTTCGCCACTCATATCTTAGGTCTCAGGAATGGCAAGGTCAGCTTGCCCTCCGCCACGTGGAATCATACCCCAGTGGGTTCTTTGTCCCCTCTCGTCATGGTGCCCCTGGCAGGGGAAATCAACAGTCTGTGAAAGCATGCTGATGCAAACATGGCCTTTCAGGTCCTGTCGGAGAAAGGCAAATCTGGCCTCTCCACACAGGAACATGCTCAGTGCTTTGCCGCATACGCTTGAATTCAAAAAATACCTCCTGGGTTGGTGGTGCCAGAGCCTGGGCTGCAGTCCTCCACTCCTTGGAAACTCCGCAGGGCTGTGCTGCCTCCAAGTCGTGCTAGAGGAACTAAGCTGCCTCCAAGAACCAGCCCTTGCTTTTATACCGGACTGCCACTTTGCTCTCTCCGGCTTGAAATGCCCTTTCGATAATTGAATGGGCAACTCTGGGGAAAGTCATTCTCTTTCTCAAGGACAGAAAGATAAACTTCAACCCGCTCCCTCGTATTCCCACTCCCGCACGGCTCCACTGACTAGAGCACTGCCAGAAATCTGCACTCTCCTCAGATGTTGTGATTTCTTATTCTAAGTTCAAAATGTCGCCATTTAACACAATGTAAGTGTCATAATGTATCATTTCCTTCCTGACCATTAGCCATGTGAACAGCTAACCCACAGCTTTCTAATATTTTGCAAGATTGTTTGGTGAGTAAGTAAATGAGTCGAAGAATCTCCTCCTCCCAGGGTTTCTAGCAGGAAGTTTGACAATCATAGGCTAGTTTTGCTGAGCACCTGCTGCATGCCAGTCATTTTCTCAAGATGCTTCATGTGTCTGGGCTCACTAAATCCTTGCCTTCTGAGGCTGCAAATGTTGTTGCTCTGATTCACGGGTTTAATGATTTATCCGATTGCAAGTGGTTGGATCAGAATGTAACCAATGCTTTGTAGGTCAATTCCAAAGACTAGCTGTGAATCCAAAGGAAATGCTGTAGATAGGAGACATTGGTGCATAATGAATAGAGGCAGCCTCCAATCCGTGTTAGTGGGGGTTTGAGGCGGTAGATCTCGGCCAGTGATCCTGGGCTGCTTCTCTCTGAGGCTCACCCTCAGCCTTGCGTCAACATAGATCATTAATCTCTTGCTTTTAGGAAACTTGATTCTGTATGAACTATCCATTGCTCCAGGGCTTCTATGGGAAAATCAAAGCTGTTGTGTATTTCTGATGTACAAAGACAGAAGCCTAGCATGTGTTGCTGACCTTCACGAAGCATTGCTGGATACGTATGTGACACCAGCACATCCGTGTAGCCATCACAGAGAAGATCCCACAGGTAAGAGTTTCAAGGAAAAGTTCCCAGCCAACATCTTTGCCACCTGCTGGAGAAATGGCCACACTCCCCTCAGTGAGTAGAGACTGTCAGCATGATGTATGCCTGCGGATTCTGCAGCAGGCAGAAACAAGTGAATTCTCTCTGGATTTCTTACTTTCAGCACGCCTCCCAGGAGATCTTACCAAACTGCACAGCTAGTCATTGACATGGTCTTGGTACTTGGCACCAGAGTCCACTCTGTTTTCTAGAAAAATCAGGTGTCCATTATCCTATCACAGCAGTAAGGTTGAAGTGGCAGCAACTTCTAGGTTTCTGTGTCTTTCTCTTTGTTCCTTAGTGTAGCTCTCAGGTTTCACCATTAGATGTATAAAACCAGTCTAATTATTCCAGTGGCAACATGAAACTCTAGCTAAAAGAGGAGGATAGTGCCTGTTTGTATTTCCTCCTCATATCTCCATTGAATAACCAGTAGTAGCAGGAATCATAATCATAATGAGTTAAGCACTTGTATGTCAGATGTGATTGCAAGCGTTTATATTGTCATGTGATCAAAAACCTGTAAGGTGTGAACAGAGACCCTCCTTTTGCAAGTGGAGAACTCGTGACCCTTGGACTGTTGCCTGGACTTGCCTCCCAGTTCCGGACGCTGTTTTGCGTGTTGGAGACACAAAGGTGACAATACTGTCTGCCTGCTCGCGGTCAAGGAAGGTCAGGCCAAATGTAGGAGTGATACAGTTGCTTAAAAAGGGAACTCACAGGAGAAGAACTGGACAAAGTTCAGCTGAAGAGGGACTCTGGGAAGGGCTCTGAGCTGCCGGCCCTACTTCCGTCTGTGAGGCTCTGCTTGCTCTGTCTTGTTGGGAAACATGTTATTTCTGTTTGGTTCAACTTTGGCATTTGCAGGTTGATCTAATATTTCTAATTTACCCAGTGAATAAACTGTCCCGCAGGCACTTTGGAAAATTCACAATGCTAACGTTAGAATGATCCAGTTTGAACATACCTCTTTGTCATGTAGTACTTTTGCCTCCAAAAAATCTCTTAACACTTAAATCTGTGCCACTTCCTCACCCAAAATATCTGACTAGGCGTTTGTCCACACTCCCGAGATGCTGTCTGGAGCCTGGGTGTGTGGAAACAAAAGGTCTCCAAGGCCCAGGGACTCTGATGTTGGCTGCACACCTTGCTTTTCCACAGGACTCCAGGGTTTGTTAGCTTTGTTCCTCCCCATTTCACTTGTGTATCTGGCAGGAGCTGAATTGGCCACACCATATGCCTTTTTAGCCAATGTTGAGGTTTTTAACCAAGCCTCAGGGAGGATTATTTGGAATAAAGGGGGAAAATCCATCTTAATGTTTTTCCCCAGGACTGAAAGCCACCATTCTCTGTGCTAGCAGTCACAGAGTGTCAGAACCACATGACTGTGCTGGTCTACACTGTGTGTAGACAGGACCCTAGCAACAACCTTGCAGAGCCTGGGGCTTGCTGGGACTGGTTACCAGGAGGAACTGGACACAGTCCTTCCTCCCCGCCGAGCTGGGAGTGCTAAGGGTGCTGGGAGGCAGTGCACACAGTCGGCTTCTGTGAGCCTGAGGGAACAACCAGCACTTCTAACCTTGGCTCTTCCTTTCGTTCTGCTCTTCAGAGTGGGCCTTGCCTAAATCTTCTTTCTTATTTTCTGTATTTTGATATTTGGAATGATTCTTCAGTTTCAGATGTTTGTACCTTTCTGGAGAGTAATATTCCAGGTTAAAGGATTGTGGAGATGTAATGAAAAAAAATTAGATTATAAACTGGGTTTTGCTCAGCTCGAAGATTAAATTCAGGAAGCGTTAGTGGAGGCCTGCTGTGTATGAGGTGGAGCTGTAGACAGGCATGTGGGATGCTACCATCAAGCTCACGAGCTACCAGGACTCTCTAGGCAAAAGATCATGCAGGATGAATTCTGCGAAGACTGCGGGAGAGGCAGAGCATCCATAAGAGTTCAAATGATTGTTCCTAACTGCGTGACAGGCACAGCACTGCATGTAACCTCCCCTCTGCACCCCCATTTGGTTCTCACAACTCAGAAAACAGCAAAAAGTTGTTAAGAAATTTCTAGTAAAAACACAAGTGGAAGAATCAGTTTCATTCCTCTGGGAAGCGTCATGCAGAGAGATGGCAACTTAGAAAGGGCCAGGTGTTGGTAACAGTTTGGGCTTTGATTTGGGGTGGGGCAGGGAGGAAGGAGGGCAGGATTCCAAGGAATACACTCTGAATTGTTCCTGCCCAGTAGGATGGGTAGTGAGTGACAGTGGCAACTCTAGGCTCTCCCAAAGCGTTGCTGTGGTCATTAGGGTAAGAACCTCCTGAACACTGAGCACGTACATTGTGTGTTCTTAGGACCATCGTGGGGAAGAGCTAGAACCCATTTTCATTTAAATAACAAGTGGTAGCGGAGAATGGGAAGCAGGCCTCTGCCTCTACTGCCTCCGACAAAGTGTGTATTCAGGGAGTGCTCTTCTCTTCAGCGTCAGTGACTGAACCGAGACGCCCTGCCCCATCCCCCGCTCCTACATCCTTATCTCTTTTCTTTCACCCTTCCCACCCTTCCTGCAATGTTGAGAAAATCCTTTCCTGTTCCCCTATTTCCTGTAGGAGTGGACAGAAGGCTGCTTCCAGATGCAGCAATGACAAGGCTGCAAGTTCCTGCTGCACTCCCCCCCTTTTTTTTAATTGTTTTTTGATACACTTTAGTATACGTGCTGCCCAAGGGAGCACTGTTTGGTACAGTTTAGATGGCCCTGTGATCTCCCTTCCCCCTGCCCCAGGTGTCCTCCCCTCCCTCCGTTCTCCCCTCCAGTCTCTCAATGGGCGTCTTTCGTGAATTTTCCCAAGTCCGTCATGCTGCCGCTGGAGTGCCTCCTAACCATGTAGGAGACTGTCATTTCGTCACGAGTTCATTCTTGTATCCCAGGGCCCTACTGTAGGTACAATGAGTAGAGATCCTCGTTATTTATGGTCAGTACCAATAAACAGAAGAGACAGTGGTCATCTCAGGTCATCTGACCTTTGGGGGTTGGCTCATTTCCGTTAGCATAATGGTCTCTAGTTTGGCCCATTTGACCACAAGTATTGTAGTTCATGTTTTTTGATCGCTGAGTAGTATTTCGTGGTGCAGCCACAGTTTCCTTCTCCAGTCCTCAGCTGATGGGCATTCAGGTTGCTCCTGTGCTCTTGAGCCTGTTGATTGTGCTGCAGTGAACATTGGGGTGCATGTTGCTTTCTCATGGAACAAGTCTTTTGGATATCTTCCTAGGAGTGGTATTGTGGGCTCACATGGTAGGTGGAGTTTTAGTTGCCTAAGTGTTCTCCATACTAACTTCCATAGTGGCTGCACGAGCCAGCAGTGGAGTAGGGTTCCTTTTTCTCCACACCCTCACCAGCAGGTGTTGTTGGTAGTTTTAGTTGCCTAAGTGTTCTCCATACTAACTTCCATAGTGGCTGCACGAGCCAGCAGTGGAGTAGGGTTCCTTTTTCTCCACACCCTCACCAGCAGGTGTTGTTGGTAGTTTTCTGTATGTGGGCAGTTCTTTCTGGCATTAGGTGGAGCCTCAGTGTTGTTTTTATTTGCATTTTATTTATTGCCAGAGAGCTTGAGCACTTTTTCATTTGTCTGTTAGCCATTTGAATTTGTTCCTTTGAGAAGTGTCTGCCCATTTCTGCACAGCCGTTTATATGCCCAAGAAGGGATCCATTGGTTGGCTGTTGTGTCTCAGAGAACAAGCTGAACTTCCAGAAATAGCTACACACTCATGTATGCACATGCAGGTCTAATCTGAATAATACCTTGATCCTTGGCAGTCAGGATTCCACTGGCCAAGGAGCGAGCTCAGTTAACATATTGGCTTTCAAAATCAATGGACCCTTCTAAGTCAGAGCCCAAATCCCTGGGAAAGTCTGGACTGAAAAGAGATAGAGAAGAAACCTTGCCTGTGAAGTAGGATATTTGCAAAATGAAGAGAACATCCCCAATATGTTTCTGAAATAAGGCCTATCCTTACAGAGTTGCATACCCCAAGAACTCCCGACTGGATTATAGGTGGTTTGGGAGTTGGGCAAGAGTAACTGAATAAGTGAATTGTAATAAAAGCAGAAGCTTAGGGCTGTGACGTAGAGTATCTGGGCATTGGACGACGGAGCTGGGCAGAGAAAGGAGCAAAAAAGTGTATGGAATTTTGCTTGGTAGTAATTGACATATATACTTTAAGAAAATTCTAATTAGATGTTAAGAAGCTGATGGATATTTTAGGAAATTAAGATCCCCTTCCATTTCAAATAATTTAAAGGAACAAGAATCAAGAAGCTCCTTTTTTTTCCCTGCCAAGGGCCATGTGGATATTTGTGATGTCATTCGTAGACAATACAAAATGACCAAATGAAAAATAATAGATTTATTATTTTGAGTCCTACCTGCAGTTGCCTTGGCAGGACCAGACTCTCCCCATCTTAAAATCCTAGGGATTCTAGGGTAAAGAAATCACAAAGTAGAGGATAAAGCTACTTGGAATTAAAGTCCCTTCTTGGAATGGTGGTAGCACAGTGTCTGGCACTTTTTTTCTCAAGACTCATTTTATTTATATGAGAGGCAAAGTTACACAGAGATAAAAAGAGACAGAGGGTCTTCCATCTGTTGGTTCACCCCACAAATGGCCACCTTGACCAGGGCTGGGCCAGGCTGAAGTCAGGAGCTTCTTCCAGGTCTTCCATGTGGATGCAGGGGCCATCCTCTGCTACTTTTCCAGGCATATTAACTGGATCAGAAAGAAGAATCCAGGACTTCAGCCTGTGCCACAGGGAATGCTGATGCTGCAGTTGGCAGCTTAACTCACTATGCCACAGCTCAGTCCTCATACCTGGCACTTTTAAATCCAACCCTAGTACTAAGTCTTGATGGCAGCATATCCCACAAGCACTTAAGAAAAAGCAAGAGGTTAGACTGAAGTGCTATTCTCACTCCCAGATTGACTCCATAAACCCCGTGAATTCTTTTTTATTTCCTTATTTGAGAATTTCAGAGACACATTTGTGAGAGTTTCTATCCACTGGTTCACTTCTAAATTGCCCGCAAAAATTAGGCCAGTGCCAGGCCAAAGCTGGGCACCAGAACTCCATCAGGCCAGGGCCAGGCCAATGCTGGGCACCACAACTCAATCCAGGTCTCCCATGTGAGTGACAGGTGACCCGAGTACCTCAGCCATCACCCACTGCCTCCCAGACTGTGCCTTGACACAAAGTTGGAAGCGGGACTCCAGTGCAGACACTCCGCTGTGACAGGCAGGCATCGTACCATCATCTCAGCTGCGGGGCCACTGCTGGCCCCCATCTTAGGATTTGTCAGTGTCACAGACATAATTATCACTCTTAATTCTTCTAAGAAAGTGTTTGGATGCTAGTTTGAGTCTCATCTGCTCCTCCTCTTATCCAGCTGCCTGGCTAATGGCCCGGGAAAAGCAGTGGAAGAAGGCCCAAATCCTTAGGCTGCTGCACCCAAGTGAAAAATCTGGTTGAAGTTTCTGACTCCCGGCTTCAGACTGGCCCAGGTCTAGTCGTTACAGTCTCTCCCTCTTTCTCTGTAATTCTCTTTCAAATGAATAAATAAACCTTAGAAAATGTGTTTAGCCAGGTATAATATAGCCTAGCCTTATTTACAAGATCTAATGACACATTACTCTAGGAGTTGAGAAGTAATGTATTAGTGTCACAATTTTCTGAATAGAAAACCCAAATATTAGAAAAACAGATAATTTTATCTTGGGTTAGAGAGATCATTATATGATACATACCACCTCTGCACAAATAGGAAGAAGATTCAGAAATAATTACTCTGCAATTTGATCTTCTAAAATGCTGCCAGGGAGCAAGTCTCACGGGACTGTTCTTCCCCATCTTTTTCTATCTTAAAGAAGTTTGAATACACAGTTAACCTTTTTTCTGCCCTGATAACCATCTTTCCCTTTTCAGTTTATCACTTCCATGACAGCTGATAGTGTCTAAGCTAATATTGTACCAATTTTAGATAATACTGCAGCTGTGCAAAGATATGCTCATATGCGTCAATTGAAGAAGTCGCAGTGAGTTGCCGTTGAAAGTGCAGCAGCTGCATCCTTGAAAACAGATGCTCTTCTGGGTCTGAATGAGTCCAATTTGGGCTAATTTTAGGACCTAAACAGATTTCAGTCTGGTTAGTGTTAGGATGTGGAACCACTCGAGACGTTCTAATGTCCTAGACTGATTGCTTTTCCCTGACAGTAAGGTTGTCAGCCTTCCTTAAGAGATCCTGGGTAGCTGACATGCCAGGGATCTTAAGTCAGCAGAAGAGCCTCACGCCCGAGCCGCAGCCACAGCAAGGCAGACTGACTGCTCATGAAGTACAGTGCCTTCCAAGGCAGCACAGTTTACACAAGTGAGTACAGGCTGTGAGGATTACCCAGGATTGCTGTAAGCCATATTTCTGCAGGATTCTGGGTAGCCCAGGAGTGACTTACTCCCCTAGCCTCCTCCTTATACCCAGGGGCCAGGGAGAAAGTTCTAATCATAAAATGGGAAGTTGCTCCTTCCTTTTTCTAATCTTTATCAATCTTTTATTATGTGAATTCATTGGCCTATTATGCTGGCCAATTAAGTCATTTGTTTAGTTTAATTAAAAGACCACAGATTAAGCTCTTTAGTGCCTCTAGTTATTCATTGACCTTTTTCAGTGCCTTCAGTTATTCAGTTATTCAGTGGAAGAAATATATAACATATATATCAACCCTTACCTGAAGGAATTAATGATGTGAAAGGCAGACATGCTGATAAACAGATAACATAAATGGGAATGTGATTAGCTATTGTCCTAGAATTGTGCAAGAGGAAAAAGCACCTATAAGAGCCAAGAATTTGCCTGGCAACTGCAGGATCCAGGCTGGAATGCAGGACATGGTGGGCTACCAGTTTGCATGAGTCAGGGAAGGGAGCAGACATGTTAAGACCAGCTGTTGCACCCTCTAGTGAGAGGTAGGACTGGGAGCGGGTCAGGTCAGGCCAGGCTTCAGCATCCCAAAGCGAAGGTCAAGATGGAAGATAAGCTATGCCAAGCTGGGTCAGAGCAACCACTGACTCGCGCAGGAGCTGTGTCTGGGAACAGGCCTGGTGTGGAAGCTAAGGGGACACTCTGGCTAGGTTGTGATTCCTGGAACAGGGGCAGCCAAGATGGGCTGGACATGGCTGCAGTGTCCCTCGGCATGTGTGTGGACTGGGTCTGGGGTGTACCAGGCTGGGCTAGACTCCACTGGTACTTGTGAGAGCCAGAATGAGAGTAGAATAGGCTGGGCTAGGTCTTGGCCCCCACTAAACTACGTGAAAGCAGTGTCTAGGCATGGACCAGGTGTGGCTGGGCTGTAACACCCAACAGTAAGAACTGGATTGGGTGTGGGCTAGTTGGGAAAGGACACTGTTCTTACCAGGACAGGAAGTGGACTAAGTCAGTGTGGATCAAGGACCCAATAGAGCAGCTTTGGGAACTCCTTTGTCAGGACACAGTCCCTGCAGGAGAGTGCAAGAACCAAGACAAAGAGCAGCCCAGACCAGGCCAGGTTGCAATATCTGCTAGCATACATATGATTCAGGTCAGGGGTGGGCCAGGCTGGGCCAATTCATAACACCCACTGGCAGATATGAGAACCAGGATGGTGTCTCAGGTGATTCCATGAAAAAATTCCAGAGGAAACGTCAGAGAAGTCAGGGCACACTCAGAGGAATGGGGTGCCACATAGGCCAAGAGTAGATGTGATTTGCAGAAGACCATGGCTAAGGAACGTCAAATGTCAAAGAAAGCTTTTGTGGCAATGACACTGATAGACACGTGGCCAATCTGGCAGTAAGGATATCCTTGACAGCTAGCTGTTAAACAGCCATTCTTTTTTTTATTATTGCATTTCATTTTATGACAGCGTTTCATAGGCTCTGGGGTTCCCCCAACCCCTCCCCGTATCCTCCTCCCATGGTGGATTACTCCACCTTATTGCAGTATTACGGTTCAAATCCAGTCATGCTTGCTTCTTTCATCGCAGGCATATACCATGCATAGAGTTCAGCATGTTATTGTCCAGATCAATTCAACAGTTTCTTGGGGAGACCATCTCTGGTCTAAAAGTAGAGCTGGCAGAATATCGTTCCGACCATTTAAAAGCCATAACGTAACATCAACAATAGTTTACAACATTATGGAGTTAATTGACATGGTACTGAGTGACTGATATGTTAGAAAATGCAAATTCTTTTTTTTTTTTTTTTAAAGATTTATTCATTTTATTACAGCCAGATATACACAGAGGAGAGACAGAGAGGAAGATCTTCCGTCCGATGATTCACTCCCCAAGTGAGCCGCAACGGGCCGATGCGCGCCGATCCGAAGCCGGGAACCAGGAACCTCTTCCGGGTCTCCCACGCGGGTGCAGTGTCCCAATGCATTGGGACGTCCTCGACTGCTTTCCCAGGCCACAAGCAGGGAGCTGGATGGGAAGTGGAGCGGCCGGGATTAGAACCGGCGCCCATATGGGATCCTGGGGCTTTCAAGGCGAGGACTTTAGCCGCTAGGCCACGCCGCCGGGCCCGAAAATGCCAATTCTTAACCACATCCTGTGACTACTTCATCGACATTTCAATTTTAGTTTATATACAACCGGCTTCTGTCCACCTTAAAATGGCTATAGGATACTATTCAGCTGTTTCGTGTCTATTTTCATTATTTAGCAGTTCATTGTATTGAAGCATTATTTTTACTGAACTTGGCAGATTTTAGGATAGTCCAAACTGGCTTATAACTTTAACAAGGCATTTGTCAACAGTTGAGGCACAGTTTTAGAGAACAGTTTTAGGAGGGGTGTGCAGAGAAATCTTCGATACCCAGTGAGGAGTAACTTACTTTCGTGTCCTACCTAGTAAGGTACATGTGAGTTCCTGTTGACCATTTCCTGTCTGGTTCTAAGCTTTCCTTGTTCTCTGTCTACCTATTCTAATTTTTTTGTTTAAACAGCCATTCTTAACCAACTGGAGGCGGTAAGAAGGTTGTGGCGCACAGTGGCGTCAACCAGGAGTCAGAGGGCCTCACCAGCAGAGTCAGAACAAGTGCTTTGCCAGAGGGCTGCAGGAGAGTGCCAAGGATTTGGAAAAGTCACAACGAAGTGCTACTGAAAGGACTACAAAGGGGCCTTGGAAGGTCTTTAAGACATCAGGGCCCAGAACATTTCCATGGCAGCCATCTGTACCTGTGTTTTCCTGCCAGAGGATGAACTACAGATCTGATCCAAGCTTAGATGGAATTTTAGGCAAGCTAGGGTGAAGCCAGAGGCTCCAAGGCAGTTGCAGCATGCGGTCCCTGGTGAGGGCCTGGACAGAGATCAGATACAGCAGGAAAAACCAAAGGGACCATGGAGTTGGAGCCGAGCAGCAGGTGTCACAGGTGTACAGGGTATGACACTAGAACTTCACACTTCAGGGCCCAGTGCAGTGGCCTAGCGGCTAAAGTCCTCGCCCTGAAAGTGCTGGGATCCCATATGGGTGCTGGTTCTAATCCTGGCCGTCCAGCTTCCCATCCAGCTCCCTGAATGTGGCTTGGGAAAGCAAGAGGCTCCAGGTTCCTGGCTTCAGATCAGCTCAGCTCCAGCTGTTGTGGTCACTTGGGGAGTGAATCAGGAGAAGGAAGAGCTTTCTCTCTGTCTCTCCTCTCTGTAAATCTGCCCTTGTGATAAAAATAAATACATCTTTAAAAATAATAAAATGTTATGTCTGTGCTATAAATGTACTATAATCAAACTAAAGTATAAGGTGCTGCTATTCAAAACTCCTCTTGGCTCACTTGTTCCAGCTTTTGCCTTGGCAGCTAATTTTGCTCTTGACTTACCCTGAAATGATATATTGTAATAGGAAAGGAGGATTGTTTAGTCTCTTGGTGGGATTTTCCCCGCCATATACCTTTCTTTAAAGATTTATGTATTTATTTATTTGAAAGGCCAACAGCGAGAGGGAGAGACAGAAATTTTCCATCAGCTATTTCATTCACCAGAACTGCAGCAGCCAGGGCTCAGCCAGCCCAAAGCCAGGAGCCAGGAACTCTGGAGTCTGTGTGGGGGTGGAGGGACCCAAACCTGGCTCACCTCGACTGCCTTCCGAAATGCATTAGCAGAAAGTCGGATAGGAAGCGAGGGAGCCGGGACTCAAACTGGTGCTTTCTGTGGGATACAGGCGTTTCCAGTAGCACCCCAACACACATGCCCAGGGTGCTATCCATAGAGTCAGGTCAGGGTCTCCTTTCTGCCTCTTGTCACTGATACACAGAATTGTCCCATGCTGTGCTGTTAGCAAAAGGATTCAGGACCTGAAAGGCCCCAGAAGGCTTTGAAATACTGTAACAGTGACACTAAAGTTTCTTTAATCTTGCTTGCCACATGAAAACACGCAGGGGGACCTTGGCCTTGACCTGCGTTCAAGCACTCAATAAAGTTACCATCGACAGTTAATGCAGAACTCCCTCTCTTTCCTCCTTAAATATCAATTCCCTTGAATAATACTGCATTTTTTGTGTTTGACATACTGTTGCAATTTATTAAAGTCTGGATTCCAGGAGAATTTAACCTTTTAAATTGTAAGGCTTGGTTGTCTCTATGGACCTGGGCTTGACAAAGTGCAGGAGTGGGTACGGCCTGAGAGGCCACAGCCACAGCCCCCGCCAGGACCACATGTTGACTGTGCTGTGTGAAGCGAGCCTGCCTCCTGAGCCAGGAAGTCATGCCTAACCACGTCCCACAGGTCCCAAATTCAGGGAGCCTTTCTCCAAAGGGCTCTGTAACCTGTGACTTTCAGATAGAAAGCAGAAGGTGCCAGAAACTATGACTGGAGCAATAGTGTAAGCTTGTGCTGTAATTCAGCTGAAGAATTAGCCTGGACCAATCATAAGCCAGAGAATACTGATTGCTTGTGGCTTTCTTGTTAATACTGTGTTTTATGTGCTATAGTTAGGTGTTATCTAAATTGTCCTCTTAACCTCATGGCAAAGGGTTGTTATCCCCATTTTAGGGAAGAAAATGAGGCGGAGACATTTGGAAGAATTAACTCTGTTCACACAGAATAAGTGGTGAGACCTGGGGGAACTGAGGAAGTTTCAAATGAGATTGCCAGAGTATTCTTTATGATCTCGGAGGTTATAGGGAACTGAAAGGACAATGGACAAACAAGAGATAAACAGATGTGATTAAATATCCAAATCATTTAAAATGTTATAAATTACTTTGGAAGCTAATTTATGAAATTTTTTTGGCCTCGCAGCTAAAGTCCTCGCCTTGAACGTGCCAGGATCCCATATGGGCACTGATTCTAATCCTGCTTCCCATCCAGCTCCCTGCTTGTGGCCTGGGAAAGCAGTCAAGGACAGCCCAAAGTCTTGGGACCCTGCACCCGTGTGGGAGACCCAGAAGAAACTCCTGGCTCCTAGCTTTGGATTGGCGCAGCTCTGGCCATTGCAGTCACTTGGGGAGTGAATCTTCGGACTGCAAATAATTCTCTCTGTCTGTCCTCCTCTCTATATATATCTGACTTTTCAATAAAAATAAATAAATCTTTTTAAAAAAGATTTTCCCAGAAGACCTTATTAGGGCTTTAAGTGACCAAGTGACCATAGGCTATACTGAGTTAAAGTAGAATGCAGCACTCCACCACTCCCACCCTCAGAGTTTTTTTTCAGATTTATTTTTATTTGTAAGGCAGTTTTACAGAGAAGGAGACACAGAGACCTTCCATTAACTGGTTAACTCCCCAAATGGCTGCTGCAGCTAGAGCTAAGCCGAACCAAAGCTAGGGGCTAGGAGCTTCTTCCAGGTCTCCCACGTGGGTGCAGGGGCCAAAGGACGTGGGCCTGTTTTCCCAGGCAACGAGCAGGGAGCTGTACGAGTAGTGGAGCAGCTAGGACATGGACCAGTGCCCATTTGGGATGCCAGCACGTACAGGCTCGAGACGATACAGTTGAGCCATGGAACCACCCCGCACTCGGGTTTGAAGGTTCAGTGCAAGCAGCTGGCGTCTGGTGAAAGAGAAAGAAGTGATCATTCTTTCCAGTCAGGCCAGACCTGATGTAGTATTTCTTCTTTTTGGTCTTGAGTTCCACGCTCCAAGGGAGATGCATAAGAACTGGAATGTTTTGGTTGATAAATTCTGAGAAATTATAAAACACTTCAGTCAGATTATTGGAAGAATGGTCGTACAACTGGGAAACTTCATTTAGAGAAGGGAAGTCTATTAGGGGAACATTAAGACTTTAATTCTCAAACCTGCTGGCACAAAAGATGCTTGCTAAGTTAGAGCCAATTATTACAAATTAATAAAAGCCGATATTGGCGTGGTATTGGGTGGTTCCAACTTTCAGAGATGAAACAGTTTGCCAAAAAAGGTGCTGTATTTCCTCCCGCGTGTGCAAACAGAAGCTCAAGTGCCACTTAAAGCTATAGAGAAGACGCAGCGCTCCGCGTGGTAAGGACACACGCCTTTCCGTGAAGTGAGCTCTGTCAGGAGCTGCATTTCTCATGCTCCCAGCACTGGCATTTACTGGGTTGGTAGCGAAGTCATCATTTCCAAACCCTCGCTCTCCATCTGATCACTGGCTTCCTGTCTGCAGCGCTTTCCCCAGCTCAGGAGAGCCACGTGCACATGGACCTCCCACCGGTGTCGGAGCAGATCCTGCGGACGCTGAGCGAACTCGCCAGAGCCTTCCAGGAGATGGCCGACCGCTGCTTGCTGGTCCTGCACCTGGAAGTGAGGTAGGACAGCCCCGCCCAGGGCTCTGCCTGGGAACACGCTGGCGGTCACGGCGCCGTGACTGTTTTCCTTGCACTGTTCTCGTGCTGCGGGCACTGGTCGGCGTGTGAGCACCTGCTGCGTCGTGGGTTTGATGACTCCAGAGTGTGAAGTACAAATGGCCAGCACTTGAGTGTCCACCCTAGGTCTATGAATAAACGTTATAAACTCTCCATTGAGGGGAATGGCAATTCTCAACATACAGAGGCTGTATAAATGAACATACATAATTAACACAATGCTGTCACACAGTGGGTGCTAAGCTTGGTGAATTTATCAGTAAGGTGGTTCTTATTGATACTTTTGCTAAGATGAAAATCAAACGAAGAGTGAGTATACAATTGTAAGAATCATGACCCTTTAAAGACAAATCTAAGAGATTAAAGAAAATTATGAAAATAGTTTCTAAGATGCCACATTCTGGGAGTATTCCTTGGTCTTCGGATAGTCTATAATATTACACCCATGGAAATGATCAAAGGGCTCATTTAGAGCAGAGAAACTAACCCTTTTTTTAAAGATTTACTTATTTATTGGATAATCAGATATACAGAGAGGAGGAGAGACAGAGAGGGAGAACTTCTGCCCACTGATTCACTCCCCAAGTGGCCGCGAGCGCCAGAGCCGAGGCAATCCGAAGCAGGGGCCCACAGCCTCCTCGGAGTCTCCCACGCAGGTGCAGAGTCCCAAGGCTTTGGGTCGTCCTGCTTTCCCAGGCCAAAAGCAGAGGGCTGGATGTGAAGCGGGGCTGCTGGAACACAAAGTGGCACCCATATGGGATCTCGGCACACGTAAGGCAAGGACATTAGCCACTGGGCTACCTACCACACAAGACCCTAAAAGTTTTTTTTTTTTAAGAGAGATTTTTATGCCAGCATCTGCCGCCCCCCCACACCATTCTTTAGAAAAATAATGGAATAGGAGACTGTGCTGGAATATTGGTATAGTTAACACAAATTTGGCATTAACCAGGTCCAGGATGCCCGCCAGCTCTTAGCTGCTTTTCTGCCAGCAGTATAACACTTGCCTAGGTACAGTGCAACCTAAGCCATTGCCTACAGCGGGGGAGTGATTGTAGATTTTATCTTCACACAGTGGTCCACACTTAGATATCTGCTCCATGTGCCTAAGGAGTAGAGTGCATGGCCAGCATAACCCACCCGTGTCTATGTTATGCTCCAATCCGTCTGTAACGGTTGGACCTCCACTTGTGTTGTCCAGAGCTGGCGCACTGAACAAGTGGCTGGTGAGCTATGCTCGCTGGCACGCGGAGGCTGCTTTCAAAAGAGAAGACTTGGGGAGAAAAAAGTCAATGAGCCATGCTAACAAGAAGTCCAGAACTGTCTTACTTCCCAGTTAACTTGATATCCGTCGCCTGTATTTTTCTTTAATGGTGTTAAAGTTCAAACCAAACAAATGCTCTCCAGGGCAGCAGGTTCGTTGTTGAGGTACCCCTCCGAAGAGCAGGTCACACTGAACCTGCTTCATTGTAAGGGACGTTCAGTCACCAAGGAGCCCCTTCCATAGTGTGGAACCCAAGGCAAAACCCACCACAAGAGAAGGAAGACCTGGTGAGACCATCAAAAATTTTGAGATTCTTTTTATTTGAACTTTAGAAAAATAAGTCAGTTGTCATGCTAGTCCAGATGCCAAGAGTGTCAGCTTCATCAGCTGCTTTTCCTGCCCATCAGGAGCCACTGTCTGTCCCCATTAGGTCTCCACATGTGTAGTTTCTGAAAGTCGGTCTTCGTACTGTGTAATCAGCAGGGTTTTGCAGAAACCCTGAATGCCAAAAGCACGTTAGGGGTAGCAATCATATATCAGGATTTCAAAGAAAAGAAACTATTGGATGTGATTTTTGTTGGTGATGATTTTTCTTTGTGTCTGCAGTCATTTTGGAACAAGTTGGTACCTTAAACAGTGGTCGTCTCTCCATGCCGCTGGCTTCCTATCTTGTAAACTGTTACCTCCAATTCATAGGGATTTCCCAACCAGCCTGTCTTCTTCCACTTGCTTCCCTGCTCTGCCGTCAGTCCACTCTTCCGTGCCAGAGTGAACTTGCCAACTCATATCTGGTTATATCACTGCACCTCTGAAAATCCTCCCAGTGCTCCCAAAAACTTCCCACGTCCAGTCCGGATTCCCTGCCAGCCTTCAGAGCCGACGCCCTGAGTGCTGCCCACCTGCCTGAGCGCACCAGGGCCCCTGCCGCACGGCCTGTTCAGCAGGAGTGAGCTGCACAGCAGTGCTGTCTGACTTCTGCCTTGTTCTCCATACCTGGGGACATAATGTCTGTAGCTGAAGAACACTTCCACACAGCTTTGCTGCTATCTTCAACTGAGTGCCGCTTCACTTGAGCCTCTAGCACAGTTGCGTCCACAGCTCTAATCGTGAATTGCACAGCTGGCAAACTTTTACTGCCTCGGGAGGTCACCTTCCAGGGGTCCCAAACACTGCCATTACTGGCATCTCATCACAGACATTCGCTAGGCCAACAGCAAATGAACTTTGGAGGGAGCTTCATTGGTGAAATTATTCATTATTTAGCAACTACTAAAGAGAGTACTGTTTATTGGAAACAGATACTCAGAATTCAATCATGAACTGCTTATAAGAGTATAACATGTGTGGAAAGGTTAGTTCAGTATGTATTGTAGATGTAGGTATGTCTAAAACTGTAACACATGTAGGGCCCAGCACGATAGCCTAGCAGCTGAAGTCCTCACCGTGAATGCACTGGGATCCCATATTGGAGCTGGTTCTAATCCCAGCAGCTCCGCTTCCCATCCAGCTCCCTGCTTGTGGCCTGGGAAAGCAGTCAAGGACGGCCCAATACTTTGGGACCCTGCACCTGCGTGGGAGACCTGGAGGAGACTGCGGGCTCCTGGCTTCGGATTGCCTCAGCTCTGGCTGCTGCAGCTGCTTGAGGAGTAAACCATCAGATGAAAAATCTTCCTCTCTCTCTTCTCCTCTCTGTATATCTAACTTTCCAATAAAAATAAATAAATTATTAAAAAACTAACACATGTAAAAAATTCCTGCAATGTGACAAGAAAGTGATATGAACAGATGCTTCAAAGACATGGGTGCAGCAATACAGTTTACATCATTAGTCACTACAAAATGCAAAATAAGTCACAGTGAGCTGCCGTCAGACATTAGATTGACTAGAGTTCCTTTTTAAATTGGCTACAGTGAGGCTGGAGAGAATGCAGAGCAACTTGGAGCATCCGTGGCATGAGCACAAAGGGACATGTCTCCTTCAGAAAGCAGCAGAGCAACTCCTCACTAACGTATGCGTGCACCTGCCTCATGATCCCAGGGAGGAACGGGAGTGCGTGTGTGCGGGAGCCTGGGTACGGAGTGGCCTCCTGTGCGTTACACAGTGCGTAACACAGTGGCCAAGTGTGTTACACAGCACCCTGCCACGCAGGTATTTTCACCCCCCCTGCATGGGCAAGAAAAGAAAAAGCTACTGTTCATATCACATGCTCATTTTTTCTCTCTTGGGCTTTATATATTCTAGATACAAGTCCCTTCCAATCTTTCATTTTAACACTCTCAAAGAATTACTTTTCATTTTGATCAAATATTCTCTTACTTTTTCTGAGAGGTGTTTTTGGTGTCATATTTAAGAAATCATTCCCTAAAAAGGTTGCAGGAATTTTTTAAAACACTTTTAGATATTATATCCACACCTAGAGAAGTGTGTTAGAACGCGGAATTAAAGCGGAAGTGGTTTCCTTCCCACGCCTGTTCTTTCAGGACCGTGAACGTGGCCTCGCATTCCCATCGCAGCAGTATCTGTTGGGAGATATTTGTGATGCTTTTCAGCCTGGTATTAAATACAATTTCTGAATTCTATTTCTTTCACACAGTACGTGACTTAATCAAGCAAAGATAACAGAGGCTTACTTGTTTCAGATCAGCAGGTCATGTAGCTACTCTGTAGAATATCAAAATGTCTTCTGAGAGTAAGCATCTGTCCAGACGCAGCAGGCTGCGCAGCCGCAGGCCTCGGGAGACGCGGCTGCGGGGACCCCGTGCTGAGAGCTCTTGCTCTTTACCTTCCAGGGTTCACTGTTTCCACTCTCTCATCCCTCTGGCAAAGGAGGGCAACTACGCCATCGTCGCCAACGTGGAAAGCATGGACTACGACCCCCTGGTGGTCAGACTCAACAAGGACATCAGCGCCATCGAGGAGGCCATGAGCGCCAGTCTGCAGCAGCACAAATTCCAGTATATCTTTGAAGGTCAGATCTGCCTGTTTCTGAAAGTTGGGAAGAAGGGTGGGTGGAAGATGTCCTAAATTTTTGGCATTATTTTTAGTTCCCAATTTGTAGGGGAAAATATATTTGTATGAAAGCTGCAGTAGCTGCCCCCTGACTAGGACGAGGTAGACAACAGCATAGCCACCACCTGCTCCTGGTTGATAAGGAGATGCAGCCCAGAGTAAAGCAGGTGAGGTGGCTGCCAGCTGCTTCCCTGACGTGCCACTCCTGAGATTTGGGTAAATGAGCACCGTGGATCGTAAGAGACTAGCCCCATGCGCGGTGTGAAGGCAGGACCCAGAAAGACAGCCCCATTGACTACAATGGTCGTAAGCCAGAAGTTTTAACATCTGCAAAGAACAGAAACCTCGGTCAGCAGTGACTGGTTTTGGCGAGTTCGTTTCCATAAATACCTCCTAAAAGTCAATGAAGGGTGTTAGGGATAGCACGTGTCATCTAAAGGTAAGCGCTTTCACGAACTGGAAAAACGACATGCCAGCCAAAATTTTTTTGACAGTAAATTCCACTATGAGACCCCTGTTATGATTTCAAATTATATATTCTTATATTACACGTTTCAGTTTGTTTATGAGTTCTCTCACAATTAAACCAATTTTATTTACACAATTAAGAAGTTGCGCTGTGCAGAGTGTGTCCCTGAAGACAGTGAGGAGTGCTGTGCTTTGTCGTAGAATGGCGAGGTGCTGGCCACTGTTAGCCCTCCTCCCTTGAAAACAGCATTTTTCCTTCAAATTAGGAGGACCAAATTGCAAAGCGGGAGATGGAAGGAAATTCCCTGCCAGACTAGCAGGAAGTGTAAGTGAGAGAAGGACTTGCTGCAGGTGCCTGATGCTGTGGATGTGCGAGCACCTGTAGTACCCTGTGCTGAAGCTACAGCACTCCTGCAAGAAATCAGGGGTGTTACTGCACAGTTAGCGCGTGGCCTCCCCTCCATTCCTGTGACTCACCTTAATGGTATTTCTCTAATGTATCTACTGAGCTCAGTGGTTATTATCTCTTATTCTCCATGACAGAGCATCTCCTCGTAGTCTGTACTTTTGGGCAGATCTATAGTGTGCAGAACAAAGTTACATCTGAAGTTATAGTCTTGGGAGAGTAACATTAGAATTTCACTTAGATTTTATATATATATGTATTTACTTTTATGTGAATTTCCAGTCGACTTGGAAACCAAAAGTGGCTGTGTCTCTGTTTTTGGTGAGAAAGGAGAAGCCTCATGGGGCATTGTGGGAGCATGTTTTTGGTGAGAAAGGAGAAGCCTCATGGGGCATTGTGGGAGCATGTTTTGTTTGCTTCCCAAGAGTCTGTGCAGAAAAGCAGAAGTTTTGGGCCCTTTAAGAGTTCTTGGAGCAACTTGGTACATAGCCTGTGTCCTTGGCATGGTGTTTCTTGATGTATATGGCAATGCCAGACCTGTCGGTACCCTAGGTTTTATTGCCAGCAGCAATCCTCCATTTTTAAAAAAGATTTATTTTGATTGGAAAATCAGATAAACAGAGAGGAGAAACAGCAAGATCTTCCATCCGATGATTCACTCCCCAAGAAACTGCAACACCCAGAGCTGTGCCGATCTGAAGCCAGGAGCCTGGAGCTCTTCCAGGTCTCCCACGCTGGTGCAGGGTCGCAAGGCTTTGGACCATCTTTGACTGCTTTCCCAGGCCACAGGCAGGGAGCTGGACGGGAAGCGGAGCTGCCGGGATTAGAACCGGCGCCCATATGGGATCCCAGCGCATTCTAGGCGAGGACTTTAGCCACTGGGCACGGCGCGAGGCCGAATCCTCCCGTTTTTAACTAGTAGAGCAGTGTGGAAGTGCTCTGAAACTATCATAGGGTCGGATATTTTCCTTTGGCCATTGAAATCTGTGGAGGATCGGAAAGGAGTGGTCCTGTGTGTGGGTTCCTGCAGGATGCCGCTCATCTGTCTCTTCTTTTCTCCCTCTAGGCCTGGGACACCTGATCTCCTGCATCCTCATCAATGGTGCCCAGTATTTCCGGCGCATCAGTGAATCTGGCATCAAGAAAATGTGCAGGAACATCTTTGTTCTTCAGCAGAATCTGACCAACATCACCATGTCGCGGGAGGCCGACTTGGACTTTGCAAGGTAGGAGGGAACACAGGACTCGGTATCTTGCGCCAAACCATAACTTGATTGCTTAGAGAGTCATCTCATAAAACAGATCCATGTTGCTTAAGAAACTTAGTTAGAAACAAGAAATACACCGGTGTTCTTAGGTTGTAGAGAAAGTGATTCTACAAAGTCTGGTAAATACTAGTATCCCTTGGGCACGTCATTTTCCTCCTATTGTTCAGTTAGGTTCTTTGGTTTGACTGCACAGGTTTGGACTGACCTCCCATGGCTGTGGACGGAATGCATGCTTATTGCCTGTAATGTGCAGGATACAACGGAAGGAACGCAACCCTAACTTGTTAACCATTGGTTTCGTGTGCTTTCTCCTGGCTCTGAGGCCCAGGTTGCCGGTGCGACTTCTCACACACACATACATTTATAAATTCTCTCTTCAGAAAGTTAGGGTTGTGTTAATAGAATTTACATTACTTTGATTGTGTTTTCCTGGGTAATATTAAGAGCATGATTTTTTTCTACAACCATTAGTATTCCTTCCCAATATTACATTTAACACATGAACAAATATTCTTTGATCTAAATGGACCATATTTTGTTTAACCATTTGTAAATTTCTGCACACCTGAACTCTTTTTCTCACTGTGCATAGCGAGTGCCGAGTCTGTTTGGACATCAGTCTGTCTGCGTCTCCTGGGCACCTGTCTGCGTCTCCTGGGCACCTTCTAGTGGAAACCCAGTTCCCTTTTGTGTTTTCAGGGCAAAAGTGCTGACTTGCTACTGACTTTCACTTTCTAGTTTCACTTATCTCTACTTGCAGTGTTTCTTTAAAAGTCACTTTTTCAAGTTCTTCCTTTGGTCTTACACTGTCTACCCCTGACATCAGCCTTAACATCAGCAGTGTCTCAGGGAAAGCTTCATGTGTGTGAAGAGGACAGTTGATAACAATGCTGCTTCCTGGCTTCCCTAAATGCCTTCATTCTCCAAAAACCTTACAGATAAGAACTCACTCCTTCTTGCTAATCCAGAATGTTCTTGGCTGCTGCTTCTGTGTCTTTTCATTTGATTTTTTCATGCCTTGAGAAGTTCAGAGGCAACCCCTCAGGCACTGAAAAGGACGTTGGAATGTCTCATCATGTTGACAGTTACACAGACATGCGCAGTAGGATCTTTGTTTTGGTAAAAAGCCATAAAGGTCATGCATAGTTGGGTTATCAGTCTCAGTACCCAGCTGCTGGTGTCTGCTGTTGCAGCAGATGGTGGCCCCAGAACCCAGGTTCCTGTGAGCCCTGCAGAGTCCCAGCTGGAGCTCCAACTACAGCTGTGTAGCTTGGCCAGCCCTGGCTACTCTGGCCATTCCGAGAGTAAAGCAGCAGATGGAATATTTCTTCCTCTCACTCACTTTTGCCTTCAAAGAAACAATCATTTAAAACCTGAACGATGGAGAGTAATATGTTTCTTTAAGAGATTTATTTTATTTATTTGAAAGTCAGTTAGAGGGAGACACACACGCACAAAAGGCAAGTAAGAGGTCTCCATCTGCTGGTTCACTACCAAATGGCTGTAAGGACCGGGGATGGACCAGCTAAAGCCAGGAGCCCAGAGCCCCCGTGTTGCTCAGATGGGTTCTAGGGTTGTAAGGACCGGGGATGGACCAGCTAAAGCCAGGAGCCCAGAGCCCCCAGTGTCGCTCCGATGGGTTCTAGGGCCCAAGTGCTTGAGCTGTTTGGGATGCCAGCCCTGCAGGCAGCAACATAACTCACTGTGCCACCATGCCAGCCCCCCTGGGGGGATTGGAGGGGCACTTTTGTTCATTTTAGCATTTCTTTTCTAGTGTGTTTGTGTTTTCATTAAATTCTCTGATTTGGCCTAACTTTGGTGGAAAACCTTCCTTGGTCAGATTAGGAAAATCAGGTGTGATTGAATGCTGCTCGAGTGTGGCTGTCCTTATGGGGAATGGGGTCATTGTTGAATTACTCTTTTTGTAATGACATTGACAAGGGGAAGTTAAGATCGTAGAGGCTCAAGAGACAAAAAGAACCATTCGTGACTCTCACAGGAATGTCGTTCTTAAATTCAATCATCCTTTCTTATTTTTTAAAATGTAAGTACATTAATATAATTTTTGGCACACTGGAGCTGCCCACATACTGGAGAAAGCTGGCATCTGAATCATGAAATGCTGTCTGCACAGTGTTGAGGTTGGCAGCAGGGGGCCACGTGCTGATAAAATGTTTCTTTTGGAAATAATTGGCCCCCAGGCTTGCCTAGGAAGTAGGTATAAGTTTAATGTTACCTCTTGAAGGAGGTACTATGGCCAGTACCCTTATCTTAAATGGATTCTGAAATGAAGCAAGCAGCCGTGGAGGAGTACTCTGTCCTTCCAGTACTGCCCTCCCCCCATGGCACCTGCTCACTAGATGTAAACGCGAGAGAATGAAGACTTTCTTCAGGACCTGGACCAAAGCACATGCTCATAGTGTGCACCGAGTACATGAGCAGATACCATAGTGAGACTTGGATAACGACACTGTAGCTTTAGTGTCCTGCAGGTTTTAAATCTTTTATTTACTTATTTGTTTGTTTGTTTTAATGGGAAGGGAGATTTATAGAGAGAACAGAGATCTTCCATCCACTGGTTCACTCCCCAAGTGGCCAGAGTGGCCGGGGTTGAGCCAATTTGAAGCCAGGAACTTCTTCTGGGTCTTCCACGTGGGTGCAGGGTCCCAAAACTTTGGGCTCTCCCAGGCCACAGCTGGGGAGCTGGATGGAAAGTGGAGCAGCTGGGACACAAACCGGTACCCAAAGGGATTCCAGTGCTTGCAGGGCGAGGATTCAGCCACTAGGCTATCATGCCAAGCCCATGCTACAGGTTTTCACTACATGACATGGATCCATTGTCCTATAGGCTCATGGGATATGACACATCGTTGTGTTTCTTTCTTCATGGAACAGAATGCATTATGAAGATAACTCCTGGGTTCCTACCATGCGAGGTCTCTCTCATTTTCTCTTGTTGTCACAGAGACACACATTGTGTAGCTGTACTTCCTCTCCCTCCTTGGTTTTGGTAGGGACAGGTATTGTGAAATGGGCTCTGTCAATTCTATTGAATTGGAAGCTACGTAGAACAAACAGCAGCACCAAAATAGCCAGCCGTAACAGGCTGCAGCAGTGGCCTGAGCACCCCTTCAGCAGTGTCTAAGCGAGCATGCGCAGCGGCTGCAGCTCCAGCAAATCCCGGCAGCAGTGCTATCATCTAACACAGTAATTAATCACTAGTTGCCATGTGTCAGAAAGCCTGCTTAACAAGTTGCAAAGCATTTGTGGGTTTGATTTCAATAACCTTCTTGCTGCTGGGAGTTAGGACAGCCTCGTGAAACTGAAGGTGAGGTTTTGGTGCCTCTTCTCATGAACGCCGGTGCCCTGACCGTCACTAGGAGCTGCCTTGAGCCTTGCTGGCAGAGCCGAGTGACCCACAGCCCTGACTGTCACTAGGAGCAGCCTTGAGCCTTGCTCGAGCAGAGCCGAGTGACCCACAGCCCTGACCGTCACTAGGAGCAGCCTTGAGCCTTGCTGGAGCAGAGCCGAGTGACCCACAGCCCTGACCGTCACTAGGAGCCACCTTGAGCCTTGCTGGAGCAGAGCCGAGTGACCCTCAGCCCTGACCGTCACTAGGAGCCGCCTTGAGCCTTGCTGGCAGAGCCGAGTGACCCACAGCCCTGACCGTCACTAGGAGCCGCCTTGAGCCTTGCTCGAGCAGAGCCGAGTGACCCACAGCCCTGACCGTCACTAGGAGCCGCCTTGAGCCTTGCTGGCAGAGCCGAGTGACTCACAGCCCTGACCGTCACTAGGAGCCGCCTTGAGCCTTGCTGGAGCAGAGCCGAGTGACCCACAGCCCTGGGTGCTGAGGCCATCGTCACTGAAGCCCTCTGGGACTTTGGCCTTTGGACCCCATCATTAATTTTCAGACTGTTTCTTCCAAGAAAGTCACTACTAAAAGTAGAAGGGCTTTTTGAGTTGCCTTTTAGTTTCTTTCATCACAAGTCATCTAAACTTACGCTATCATTTGTTTTTCCAACACGCAGTCATTGTAGGGCCCTGTGCGGTAGCCTAGTGGCTAAAGTCCTCATCTTGCATGCACTGGGATCTGATATGGGCACAGGTTTTAATCCCAGTGGCCCCACTTGCCATCCAGATCCCTGCTTGTGGCCTGGGAAAGCAGTCGAGGACGGCCCAAAGCCTTAGGACCCTGCACCTGCGTGGGAAACCCAGAAGAAGTTCTTGGCTCCTGGCTTTGGATCCCTGCAGCTCCAGCCGTTACGGCTACTTGGGGAGTGAATCATGGGACAGAAGATCTTCCACTCTGCCTCTTCTCGTCTCAGGAAATCTGACTTTCTAGTAAAAAAAAAAAGTCAGTCACTGCAGCCAGCTTGGAGGGAGAAGGGGTAAGAGCGATCCAGATGGCTAGTGGAGCCCCCAAGGGGCCATCTCCCTAAGGTGAGGTCGCTCTTTATTCCCAGTTCTCGCCTGCCCTGCACATTGTCCCTTCTGCGTCTCTCTGCCACTCAGTAAGCAGCTTCTCTGTCCTCCCTTCTCCCTCCTGCGACTCTGCTTCGTGATTTCCTCCTTCAGGGCCTCGGCACTGCTCGACTCCCCCTGCCTGACATCCCTGTTCTGCTTGTCTGGAGAGGGGTGTCACTCACTCTTGGATGTGGTGAATGAGAATGAAAATATAAGATATGGTTCAGTATTTTCTCAAGAAAATTATAACACACAAGAAAGCTTTCTCATCCATTTAATTCATTCAGTCGATATTGTGGGTGAGACAGAAACTCCTAAGTTAAGAATATGTTAAGTATATAAGATGATGATACATGCTATGATGAAAACTCAGGCATTGTAAGAATTGTCAGTATTAGATATCAAACAGGGAATGTAAACTTTTAGATATTCATGGAAGTCCTTAACGAGGTAACACTTGAGGAAAAGCCTAACTCGGTCCGGGGATACTTAGAGCCGTGTGGTTGCGTAGAGAGAGCAGATGGGAAAAGGGAATGCAAGGTTCCGTACCTAGAGAAGGAGGGCGTTTGACATGTGAGGACCAGCAGCAAGCCAGCTTGACTGAGCTGAATGAGCAAAAGGCAGAATCCAAGATGAGACCAGAGACTTAAGCAGTTCAGATCTTTGGGGCCTAGCGCAACAGCTCAATGGCTAAATCTTAACCTTGGAAGTGCTGGGGTCCCATATGGGTGCCGGTTTGTGTCTTGGCTGCTCCACTTCACATTCACTTCTATGCTTATGTCCTGGGAAAGCAGCGGAGCATGGCCCAACACCTTGGGACCTTGCACTCACATGGGAGACCTGGAAGAAGCTCCTGGCTCTGGCTTCAAATTGGCTTGGCTCCAGCCATTGTGGCCACTGAGATATGAACTTATGGATGGAAGATCTTTCTCCCTGTTTCTTTTCTCTGGCAATCTGATCTGACTTCCCATAAAAATAAATAAATCTTTTTTAAGAATCTGGGTCTTTAAATTTTAAAATATTCATTTATTCATTTTGAAAGAGAGAGGCAGATCTTCCATTTGCTGATTCAACAGCCAGGGCTGGGTCAGACTGAAACCAGGAGCTTCATTCAGGTCTCCCATTTGGGCCATCTGCTGCTGCTCTTCCAAGGCCATTATCAGAGAGCTGCACTGGAAGTCAGGCAGCTGGGACATGATCGCAGCGTGCACCAGCCACTTGCGTCACAGGTGCTGGCTTTAGCTGTGACACTGCAGTGTGGGCCCAGGAGCTGAGCTCTCGAAGGCCCCTGCAGTGATGTAGACTTTTCCTTTAAGGGAGGCAGGAATGTGTTCAGTTGCTCTTCTTGCTGTGGACGATTGGAGACAGGCAGCAGTGGGTAAAACAGAAACAGAGAACCTGATGGAAAACTGTGGCCGTGGCCTTTCAGGTGAAAAGTAGCGACTGCAGCCCAAGACTGACCGTGGACTGGAGGAGCAGCGTCCAATGGGGACGCACCTTCCGTGTGGAATTGGCAGGACTGCTGAGGGTAGGAGTGAACCAGCGACTCTAGAAAAGCAAAGTTTTCATCTACTAAAATGAGTGCGGGTTAGGGTGTGGGAAAGCCTACTTGGGTATGTAGAGGACAAGAGGGAGGGAATGTCAAAGGTTTGAGTTTGAAATGCCTGTTATACATCTAATTAGAGATAAAAGGGAAACTGCTGGCTGTACAAATCCACAGTGCAGGGGGAGATCTGGGCGCGAGAGAGGCTTGGGAATCAGTAGCATATGGGTGGGATTTAAAGCCAGAGGCAAGGGTGGGAGTGAGATCTCAGTGGGAGAACAGTCAAGCAGAGAGAGAAACTGCCTACAAGGTCCGGTGTCCCACTGTTTAGAGACAGAAGAAAACCCAGCAAGCTGAGAAGGCTCCACCAAGAAAATGGGAGGGGCAAGGAGGCAGTTAGCCAGAGTCAAGCGAAAAACTTCTCAGAGGACGGTGTCTTTGTCTCTGCTAAGTTAAGTTAGCTCAAGAAAGAGAAGTGGCCATTGCTTGAGCTTGCAGTTCCTTATTTTTCCCTGCTCATCCTAGCTCATGTAGGAACAAGCCTAAGGTGTATATATTTGGAACATTCTTCAGTCCTATAGTAGGAGCTAATGTAATAATGACAAACACAAATGCAGTTAGAGTATGTCTTGGTGCCATTTATGAAAAACCAGACTGGCAGCCAGCCTGCCTTTCTCCTGTTCAGTTCCAACATGGAGAAATCGTGTTGACGGGAGACATTCCTTGATGCAGCGCAAGGAAGCTGCCGTTTTACCTGTGTGGTGTTCTCTTCCCCAAAACACGTACTCAGTGTCACAATGAAAAAGCTTCGGAAAGGTCTCGTTAGCGAAGCATCCTGGAAAATGCATGCCCAGTACTCCTCCAGACTGTTCACATGATCAAAAACAGGAAGTCCGAGAAACTGTCAGGAGACTTGACTCAGTGTCATCTGGGTATCCTGGGTGAATCCTAGAACAGATAAAGAACATCAGTAAACACCGAGGAAGCTTGAAAACTGCCCACTTCAGTTAATGATGATGTGTAAGCACCAGTTCTTGAGGGCAAATGGATCATGCACCGTGGGATGGAGTTAGTAACAGGAACACAGGGTGCCCATTTTATGGAAACTTGGTGTTGTGTTTCTCTTTTTCTGTGAATCTAAAACTGTTCTCAGAAGTAAAGCCTACTAACAAAAAAGAAGTTCTGAACAGATAGTTATCCAAGTAAGATGTGTAAGTGTCTAACTCATTAAACATACAATCTACTCAAAAGTCACTTGTTATTAGGAAAACCCAAATCAAAACCACAGTAACATATCTCTGTAAACACATCAGAATCAGTCATCCAAAAAGCAGGCATGGAAGGGTTGGGAAGAGGGTGGAGAAACTGGAACCCACATTGTTTTGTGGTGGGAATAGCTGCTCGGGAAAACAGTCTGTTAGCTCTTCCAGCTTCACACTGAGGAACGAAAACCTGTGTGCATGAACGCTAGACACAAAGGCTTCTCACAGCTAAGGGGAGACCTCCTTGATCTCCACCAACTGATGGCTGAGCAGAACAGGGTCAGTCCCTACAGTGGTTCCTGTTTGTCCATAAGAAGCAATGACTCACCGATAGTGTTCAACATGAGTGAACCTTGACGTGTGTTAGAGCCAAGAAGTCTGTCACACAAGGCCACATATTACTTGATTCTATTCACATGAAATGACCAAAAATAGCAAATATAGACTTATAAAGCAAAGCTAGGAGTTGAGAGGAAACAAGGAAATGGGCCTATGATTGGTGGAGTGGGAGGAAGGGAAGATTACCTATTCTAAAATAGATTGTGCTAATACTTGTGGAATCCTATAACTATGCTGAAAGATCTTAAATTGTGCATGTTAAATGTACAAGTCATATGTTATGTGAGTAAAGCTTAAAGAAGCGTTGAGTTTCAGGCCTTCAACATCCTGAAGGATGTGTCTGTCATGGGAAACAAATGGCGACTTTCTACTCACGTTAATGAAGGGATTCTGTAAAGGAAATGTCGGATTCAGTTTCCCTCACTCAGCCTGAGAGGTCAGGTAGCAAGAAAGCATTTTGGAGCAGGAGGTGATGGTTCCTGTTAGTCTGCAGTGGGAATTATGTAGGACAGGGGCAGAGCCACTTTGAAGAGAAGAGGCAGCTCCGAGCAGGCAGAGGGATTTCCAAAGGGCGTGGTGGGAGATGAGAGCGGAGGGCAGGCTCGGACCACACCCCACCGGCGGCCCTCCTCCCCAGCAGCACGCTCCAGCCTCCTCGCCCCGACTGAGTTATCAGCATGTTTTACACAAATTTCTTTATTTGTTCCTGCTGCTTCTAAGACACGGACATGTTTTAAGTGTGTTTGTTCCTCAACTGTCTACCTCAAGTGGCATGTGAGCTCACAGGCTCACAGAGCTACTCCGCTACCCTGTTACATCTCAGGCATGCAGTAAGTACTTGTGGGGCGATTTAAAATGACAGAACGATACAGTCAAGTCTGCATTCTAGGTAAACAGCAGCAGCTGTGCAAGACATGGATTGAAGGAGATAAGAGTAGCCATGGGGGAGACCAAGTGGAAGGTGCCCGCCAAGAAAGTCCTGCGTGGAGTCAGTTACATCAGTGCTGGTGAGGTTGGAGGGGACACAGTGAGGAGTGACGTGGTCACTGGATGGCGCGGTGAAGAACAAGGAATCGGGTGACTCTTCAGTTTCTGACAAGGTGTCACATCCAGTCAAGAGGCCATGAAGTACATTAAGTGGCCAGGAGGAGGGAGTGTTCGATTAGACCAAGGGAAGATTGGCAGTAGGCATGGGGAGTGGAAATTGACTGTACAACATCCATGTGATGACGCCTGACAGGCAACAGGCTAAAAGAATTAGCTGGAAGCTGGCCTTGAACAGACCAATTTGATGAGTAATCATCATGGAGTTAAGAACAGCAGAGGAAATAAATACTGGAGACAGAGAATAATCCTTTGGGGAGACCCTGAAGTAAAGGGCACGAGAAGGAAGATGAACTGAAAAGATGTGGGAGGAACAGTCCCTCAGGACAAGGCCAGAAGCAAGAGGGCACGGCCCCATTGCTGACCGCATGGAAATGGTACTTTCCCAATAAGATCTTTCTTGCCACTAAGTGAAAGCATTTTCTCCTCATAATTTCCAGCTCCTATTTGTTGCACACTCACTATTCCTTCCTTGGTGACAGTAAGTGGTAAAACCAGCCTAAAACGGCACATAGCAATTCGGACTTGACCTTGTACCTTCTCTAAGGCCAGGCATCTAGCAAGCCTGGGAAATGTTGAATTTCTCCCCAATAGCTGCTTAAATGGACTACTTTCCTACCTATCTGTGGGGACCTGACTTTGTTTCTCATATTTGGAGTGACCGTGGGCTAGTGTGGTGGGGGGTATTAGCAATGACATGCTGCCACCTGCTGGAAACACCCTCAGACACCGAGACTGCCTGAGCTGGCTGGGCTCCTAGCCCTGTGGTTCTTGCAAGTCAATGGTGGCTGCTGCCCCTGATGCAAATGGTACAGGTAACGGGGCTGTAAACCCTAGGCATCCTCTCTTCCCTCCTGTCCATCACTGGCATCCTTGCTGGCAGAACAGTTTCTGAAAAAGAATCCTTCTTTTTAAATTTTTCCCAGCTTTATTTTGCCATTGGGCATATCTCTGCCTAATTCTATAGTAACCAACCTCTTCTCCAAGCTTCACCTGTAAAACTCCAGATTTTTAACTCAAGATTCTTAACCATGTGGACTTGTGATTAATTTTATGAAATTAGTCTGCTGTCAAAAACTCTTTTAATGATGATACGTCCCTAAAAATTCTATTAAATCTTTTTAATTTAGTAGTGATTTTTCTTAAAGTAGCCCTGACTTCCCTAGAGGGACCACAGTAACTCAGGAAGTATTATGGCTTAATAGATCTTGCTGCCTGCTAGGAGAAATATTCTAGTTTATAAAATTTCAGAGTGAAATTTTATGTGGCTGATCTCTGGGAGAAGTCTCTTACAGATCTGTATACAAGTAGATTTAGACAGTATGACATCTCCCTAACTCAGCCTTCATGTGAGTTTGCCACCACATTTTCACCATTCCACTTTCTATCAATCCCATTTTCCAAGTTTATTATACTTACAGTAGATTCCGTAACTCGTGCCAGTTGATCTGTCAGGAGCAAGCATACTTTACAGGGTCTACATTAGGACATTTTATGAGCCTCTCAAAAAAGTACTTGTCAGTAATTGAGACTCAGTTTCTCATGAACATATCTATAGTGAATGACTCTGATTAAGTGATTCTCTCTTTTTTTTTACATTTTCATTTATTTTAAAAATTTATCTGAAAAGCAGAGATACTCCATCCACTGGTCATCCCCCAAGTGCCTGTAACAGCCAGGCTGGTCAGGCCAAAGCTAGGAATCTACAACTCCATGCAGGTCTCCATCATGGCTAACAGGCACCAAACTATGTGGGAATCAAGAGACACTGGATAGTTACCAAGCTGGATCTGAACCCAGGCACTCCGCTGCAGGATACGGGCCTTCCAAGCAGCAGCTGTGCTCTGCTGTGCCCAGTCTCTACCCTGTGACATTTCTTTTGATCATGTTCACCCCCAGAAATTGTTCATATATGCAGTCAGTGTATAACTTCAGACAGTTTGAGATGTCTTTCTTTTTTAACACATATGCAGGGACTGGGATGATGCAGAGATGAACAGACAGCAGGCATTATTATTGTCCAATAAAGAGCTCAAGGAACAGGAAACACAAATGGCTTGTACAAAGTCTTTCCTCCAGTTGTGCTATTAACGCATCTTGCAACACTTTTGTAGTCATTATTACAATGTCAATTATATCACCTTCCCCTTAAGGCTGTTTGTTAGCCAGGGGAGGGTGGCATCATATTGAACATATATGAAGCGTTCTCTGTCACTAAAGCCCAAGAGTGAATATTCACTTATTCTGTGAGATTTCTAAATGAAAACTGGCAACTGCAAGCTGACCTGCCTTGCGTTATAAATGAAAATGAAGCATTTAAATTTGGGTGCTTAAAAGGAGTAAACTAGTGTAATTTACTGTAATTGTAAAAGCAGAGCTGCAAGCCAGGTCAGGGCCAGACTTTGTACATCCATCTGCCCCACCCCCCGCCTCTGCTTCAGCACCCGCCCAGAGTCCTCTTTCTCCCCACCTGCTCGGCTTCACCCAGAATGCCAGAGGGGCCACATGGCCATCGTGAGTGCTCTTTTCTTCTCGTACATCTGGACCGTGTCAGCTTCCCTTGCTGGAACTCTTTCTTTCCCCCTGAATTCCTGTATTCTAAAATCAAAACTTCAGGATGTGCCATCTTACTCTTCATTTATACCTGTCTAATATTTCGTTACTCTAATTTGCATTGGTATGTTCTCCCCACTTCATTATAATGTCCTTGTGGCTACTTTCCATGATGGTGTTTTGTTTGTTCTGTTTCTAAGTGTTCCCCAAATTCCCTTGATTTCTCTGTAATAGGTTCTTAGTGAGCAGTACCCAGTAGTAATGTGATCTGGGTTTCAAACTGTATTTCATATATGTGAATTTCCATGTATGCTTCAGACAACACCTTTAGCTAAGTCACAGGCTACTTTGTTTAAAAAGTTTATGGAAAATGAAATTAAAAAGTGCATTTGGTGCATAAGAGGGATCAGAAAATGCATATCATGAAAAGTATGTACCTGGATTAAAAACCTTTTGCACCAAAGCAAAGGTGTCTTTTAATTCTGCTTTTCCATAAAGTTGTGAGGTGCCCTCTCACAAATTGCCAAGAAATACTTTCTTAACCTAGCCTTACAGAATTTTGCATCTGAATTGCTTTTCCTAAAATGGAGCTATCTCCTAGAACACATGTGACTTTTCTCCTTGTCTGCCTCACCCTGGTTTCCAGGAACTCTGATGGCTGGCAGTTTCCATTTGCTTTCATTAGTGGCTTCTCTGGTGACTCCTCCCACCTTGGTCTGTGTCATGGGAGCTCTGCTCTCCATTGGCTATCTGCGTGTTTGTCTTCTGCTGTCCTTCAAGCAGCTGTCCTGAAATAGTAGCACTTACCAAGCATTCGGTCCAGACTGTACCATGAATCGGAACTAGCATGAGAAACTACCACAATCCCAAGTGCTTCCCATAAGCACCTTAGCCAAGGGTTCTCAAAAGCTAGAAGGTATGAGAATTTTCTGGAGAACTTGTTTTCAGTGCAAACTCTAATGCTGTTCTCATTTAGAGCGGTGAGAATAAGGGCCTGGCAGCTGCACTTTAATAAGCGCTCAGGGGATCACACTGTAGGTAGGTCATGGTCACTCTCAGTAAAGTGGTGGCCTGCTCTGATGTACTTTCAGAGTCACACAATATACAGGGCTTTTACTTTACTTTAAAAAAATTAAAAATAAGCCTCTTGTCTTTCTAATTTACTAAGCTGTAGCACAAATGGCAACCTCTCATTCACTGGTTTATTTCCCAGGCCTGGGCCAGGGTGTGGCAGAAAGGCAGTCACTGAGACCTCTCTGCTCTCTGCCAAGGTCTGCGTTAGCAGGGAGCTGGGAGGCAGACCTTAGCATTCCTTTGTGAGACACAAGTGTCTTGTCCAGCAGGTTGAACATTTGCCCTGTGCTCCTCATGATGTTTTCCTCCTGCTTGCAGGTATTGGAAGTAAAAATAATTCAGCAAAGTGTTTTCAGGTTGTCATTACAACTACTCATCCTCAATAACTGTTTTATGTGGCTAGGTGCTCTTGTATTTGGTGTGTTTACATTTATTATAGTTATTTCTTCTTGGTGGATTTCTCCCTTTATCATTATGTAGTGTCTATCTCTTTTAATGTTTTTCGTGGTGAAGTCTGTAACATCTGATAGTAGGATGGCTACACTGGCTCTTTTTTCTCTTCCATTGGCAGGGAATGTCCTTTTCCGCCCTTTCACTCTCAGCCTCCTTTGTTGGTTAGATGTGATCTTGTAGGCAACAGATAGATGGGTCCTCCTCTGTGATCCATTCTGTTAATCTGTGTCTTTTGATTGATGAGTTAGGCCATTTGTGTTCAGAGTTAATATTGAGAGGTTGCGATTTAGTCCTGTGTATGTGTGTGTGTCGGGGTGGGTGGGAGGTGGGTGTGTGTCTTTAACTTTGGTTTCTTTTGTGGACTTTAAAGGGAAGATCTTTCACTTTGCCATCATTGATTAACTTCCTTTCTGATTTCAGCACATTTCTGAGCAGCATCTTGATGGTTGGTTTAGTGTTGCCATATTCTTCTAACTTCTCTTAACTATGGAAATATTTCATTTTCAAATAAAGAGCTTTGCTGATATATTATCCTAGATTGACAGTTTTTCTGTTTCAGGATCTGAAAATGTTACTCTGGTCTCTTCTTGCTTGAAGGGCCTTTTCTAAGAAGTAAGCAGTGATTTTGATTGGCTTTCCTGTAAATGTTATCACATCCTATTTTCGTGTTTGGTTCAGTATTCTTTATGTTCAGTGGGGGGCAGCTTAACCACAATGTGTCTTGGTGAGGGTCTTTTTGGATCTAATCTGGTTGCGGCTCTCTCCCTTCCTGTATTTGGCTTTCCGTTATGTTCCCAGTATTTGGGAAGTTTTCTTTTATAATTTCATTGAATACTACCCACAGTCCTGCCTCTTCTTCCACTGCCTCAGGAATTCCTATGATTCTAATATTTGGTTTTTTGATGGGCTTAGCAAAGCTGTAGCATGCAAAGTCAGTGAGCAAGGGAGGGTGCTGTGATGCCAGTGTCATGTCCCGGCTGCTCTACTTCCCACCCAGCCCCTGCCAGTACACCTGCAGAAGCAATGGAAGGTGGCCCAATTGCTTGGGTTCCTGACACCCACATAGGAGACCCAGAGGGAGTTCCCATGAAGCAGCTGCGTCCATTTGAGGAATAAACCACTGGAGGGAAGATCTTTCTCTATCTCTCCCTCACTCTCTAACTTGGTCTTTCAAATAAGCAAACCTTTAAAAATGAAAACAACTCACTGTAGAAAAAATTCAGTAGAACTGGGGCAGGCATTGCAGTGCATTTCTTGTTAGAGTCCCTGGTTCAAGTTCCAGCTACTCTGTGCTTCCAACCCAGCAGTTTGCTCCCAGCCAGTCTCATGGGTAACCCTGGCCCATATCTGGCTGTTGTGGGCATCTGGAGGAGTTAAAAGACAGAAGTTCTTCCATTCTTGACCTTTCTTCCCCTGCTTTTCCTATTCTAATGCTCTACCTTTCAAATATTAAAAAAGTCAGCATTTAAAAAAAAACTCTTCCTCCTCCACCCCACAAAGTTGTGGCCATTGTTTGTAGTTGACCTATGAAATTGAGGCAGAGTTACATTGTGTCCCTGGAACTATTACAGTGAAGTAAATAGTACTTCACTTATGTACTGGGCATACTTGTATAAACTTGAGCAAGTCACTTCAGCAATACTGATTGAAGTTTCTGCTTCCATCAAACAAGGGGAAGTGCTGGCACATGTGATGTGCCTGGCACTGCATGGTGTATGCCAGACACAGGATGGGGAGCACCCTTTGCTTGAACTGTCAGCTCTCAGAAGTGGCAACCAACCACAAGAAAACGGTCTGATTTTCTTTTAAAGGAACAAAATTATCCTCAGTCTAATTGGGAAAAGATGTTGTAAACATTTATGGCATGAGCAGTATATAACAGGGATTTCAACATTTGCTGGCTGATCAGTGTGTGATTGTGTTAATGAATAAATGAAGGGGCAATGGAAGGCCCATTTCTTTTCCTAGTCAAGTTCCTATTTGTAGCATTTACTCTGCACACATCAGGAGACTCAGAACAGAGATGGGAACCGACTGCTGCTTTAGATGACCTATAAAAGGTCTTAGGAGGCTCTGAAGAATAATTCAAGAAATAAACATGCACCTACTCAAAAACATAAATGTCACGTCAGCTGTAGTTCTGCGTCTCCTTTGCCGTGCTGTGGCTTTGCTGGGGATGGAAAGGTTTTATTCAGATCAGCCATCCCCTTTTGCCAGGAGGCACTCTTAATCTTTGTGTTTTAACCTTTAAAGACAAGGCCTCGGTTGCTGCGGTAATGATTTCCATTGCCTTACATCTACATGGTCACATTTCTCCAAGAATTGTGCACCTTCTAGTCTCAGTTGCAGATTAAGTCAAATGAGAAACAGATGGGCGGGGGGCGCGGGAGAGGCCAGCTCTCAACTGACTGCTCTGTCGTCGCTGCCTGGGAAGGAGCAGGTTTGCAGTGACTGGAAGGCTGCCTCTCCTTCTCCCCCAGGCAGGTTGTTTTGCAAAGCCACTCTGATTAAACATTTTGAGGTACTGGGGATGGAGCGGGGAGAGAGGTGGGGATTTTTAGTGGATAGAGCCTTTTATTGACAATATTAAAGGCTTCGTGATATATTCGACCAGAAATTAATTACAGCCGAGTTCCCCATTTCTCCCTTAGGTGACAGTTTTCTGTTCATGTGTGCTGCTGTGAGAGTAATAACAGGTTTCAAATGTTTGTAAAAAACAAAGTAATTACTTGCTGTGGCAAATCAGCCATTTGAAGCTTCAGCGCCTTTCTGCGCCATCTAGGTAGCAGGCTGTCTCCTTCTTTTGTTAACTTTAATTATATAGCATAGGAGAATTTTTACTTTTCAGTTCTCCGAAGTTTGGCTTTTTTTTAATGTCTTGGTTTCAGCATTCCCTGGGAACACAAGTATTGAGATGACAGTGACACGTAACCAACAGTCAAACAAGGGAAGCACAAGTCCGCCAGGGAGGGACCGTCCCAGTTAAGTGTCGCAGATATTGGCTGTAGGCGTTTGTCAGTTTCTGCAGCAGTGACCCCTAAACATTTGCTCTTTGTTGTACATCAGGAAGGAGCTGGGCCTCACCGGCAGCATCTGTTTAAACATGGGCCTCGAGCCACAGAACCTGTCATGGTGGTTCTCCCCATTTTTAAATGGAAGAAAATACATTCCCCTCCATATGACTGTTTCCTGGGGTTGCTCCCTTCCTTCGGGCTGTGAGCAGGTTTGCTTGGACAATACTAACCTCTGTATCAGGACAATGGGAAAGGAATTTCCTCACCCAGGCGGGTATAGCAGTAAGCAGTGTGATACACATGGCCTCTCACACATCACAGCCTGTGTGTGTGTGCAAAGGCTGGCTCACGCCTACATGAGGACACACTGCTTTTCAGTTCAGACCATTGAACGCTACTGTTCTAATATGCTTTGCCCCATTCCTGATTAGGAATCTACTGTAAATACTAATTTTAAAATTTGTCAAATCTCCTGGACAGAACTGTCCCTATCAAGAAATTTTTTCTTGTCTCTTTCTATTCTTATACTCTTTCTTACACTATTATTTATATTTAGAGCCAAATATAAGAGTGCTAATTGGCTCTCAGCCATTCTTCCGTTTAGCAAATCATTCTAACTAGGACTTCTGCACTGTTCTTTGTAAGAACCCTGTCTACAAGAGTCCATGCTCAGAGAAGAGCATTACATTTCGGACCACTGAAGCCTTCCCTGTACTTAACTATACAGGTCAGCCTGCCATCTCAGTGGACAGGAATACTGATCAATGATTGTGCCTCCTCTTTTCTTCATGCTGCATCGTGGAGTTCTTATTTGCATTTTTTCAACCATACAAGACAGTAATAACCAATTGCTTAAAATAATTTTACTTTACTATTGCTAATATTATAAGTATAGATATTGGGCACATAGTTTTTGCAAGTCATTCTTATATATTTCACACCCATCTCACTTAACATTGTGCTCACCTAATGGGCTATGGATTAGCATATTCATCTTGCCAGTAACTCAATGCCTACGAGCTTGTAAAGAGTAAGACTCATGATTCAAAGCAGGTGTGTCTAGTTTGGCTGTTGTAGTCCGTGGTGTACAGGTGATGTCAGAGTCCCAGTGGCTCCGTTTGTTATTGGCTGTTATCACCAGTGTGAGTCCTAGCTAGAAGAACTTAAAGGGGCAGGTGATATAGTTTTTCATCCTCCTTGAGAAACCAAAAGGAAATGTTGCATAATAGAAGGAAGTCCAAAAGATTATGAGAAAAGATGTTAGCACAGCACCCAAGGCCTGTTGGGAATGAGCAGGATCTCCGATGGGTCAGTGGAAGCCTGAAGGACTGTGGGCCCCCATGGAGCCACACATTGAGGCAGGCTGGACAGTGAGAGCAGGGATACCACCAAACGCAAACCTCCATCACCAAAGTGTCAGTAGAACTCCTACATGAGTGGTAACAGAGTGACTGAAAAAATTATCTACGTAGCCCCAAAGCAGCTAATGCAGTGTATATTTTCTATATTAGTTTCAAATATTCAAAAAGGTACAAGGAGGTATTACTTATTGCTCAATCAACAAAATATCTGGTCATTTTAGAAAGAAAAACTAGTGACATATGGTTGACATTTGTCATTTTTTAAGCTATCTGGTTTCTAGATCTGCATTTAGGGAACTCTCCCTCCTTGGAGGGTGGCAGAGTCCACCTTCCACAAAAGGGAAAACAAAACAAACTCCCAAGTCCAGGCTTACTGACTGTCAGCCTGGGCTGGGCCGGAGCTGGACCAGGGAGAGATGTCTTGTTACAGGGGTGATGTGCAGCCTGGTGAGGCAGTCTCAGAAGCAGTGACAGCTTCCAGTTGCCCGCGGGGGCAGCAGCAACAGTGGATGCAGTATGGCCGACATCCAGTTTTGCAGGCAGCCGAGCAAAACCTGGTGTCGAGTTCCCAGCGGTGGGGATGGCATCTCCATGAGACTGTCTTTGGAGAGATGGAGTGACTTGGGCCCGCGTCCCAGCTGCTGCCATGCTTTGTCCTCTGGTCTTCCTGGCTCATTGAGAAGTCACCTGTTTTCTTTCCAGTAATCCCTCTCTGCAGCTTAGAGCACTGTTACACAGAGAGTAAAGTCCAGTCTTCTTACATATGGCTGTCAAAAGTCTTCCCCACATTGTGTCTCTTGATTATTGACAAAGATAACGAATTTTCATGTTTTTAAAGGCAAAACAAATTTGGCTGGGTTGTGTTCCTGAATGTTGGCCACTCCGTATTTGGGGAAACGTTCGATTCCATGACGGGCTGTTGCTATAGCAGATTGCTTTAAAGTCCTTCAGGCCTGCCGGCTGAGGGCAGCTGGGCCTTGAACATCTAACGGGGCCTCCTCCGACAGCTGCTGGCTTGGGGAGGAGAGCTGCAAGGATGGGGCCTGCCGTGATGGCAGAACGGCCAGGCTAGGCACTCAGCCCATACTCCACGGAGTCTCAGGAATGGCCCCGCCCCCAGGTGACTTTCCCATCTACTTACTGGATGAGTCGGGGTTCCCAAAAGCATGGCAGTGGAAGACACCAGGTCTTTGTTAAGGCTTAAGCTCAAGGATTGCACTTACTATTCCTTTTGCTGTTAATTATTTTTTTTAAAGCAGAGCAAAAAAGAGGGAAAGAAATCTCACAAAGGGACTCTTGTGTCCATTTCTGTGCCAATTTAGATCATTCTAAATGGACAGTCCAAGTAAGCTGCCCACACCTGATCCACAACCTCCAAGGAAAAGGAAGGTGCAGTTACCAAAAGAAATGGAATGAATGCTGGATAAAGATGAGGAAAGCCAGGGCCAGGCCTGTGGCACAGCACGTAGGCCACTGCCAGCAGTGCCAGCATCCTGTATGAGCTAAGTGTGAGTCCCAACTGCCATATTTCCAACCCAACCCCTGCTTACATGCTTGGGAAAGCAGCAGAAGAGGGGCCCCTGCTGCTCATGTGGGCGAACCACCTGGAGTTCCACACTTCTAGCTTTGGCCTGGGCCCATTGCAGGCGTTTGTGAAGCGAGCCAGTAAGTGAAAGCTCGCTCTCTCTGTGTGACGCTGCCTTCCCCGTGCGTACGTCTAAGGACGAGTTAGGCACTGTTCTCGCAGCAGTCTGCTGAACGGACAAAGTTTAAGTAATAAATGAGTGGTGGTGTGGACAACAAAATACTGTGTTTCTAATGTGTCAAAGAAGATAGACATTTTAAGAACAATTACTAATGAAAGACATTTTCAAGGAAAGAATGAAGCGCTGCTGGAACACTTCAGAATGTGTGGAATGAGAAAATGTTGAACAGTTTTCTGACTTTTTAGAAACAATTTAAGAATTCTTAGTTTCCTTTTTACAATTTTTAATATTTATTAATTTGAAAGCAGAGTTGCAGAGAAAGCGAGAGAGGTCTTCTGTCCACTAGTTCACTCTCCAAATGGCCACTTGGCCTGGCCTGGGCCAGGCTAGAACCAGGAGCCTGGGCTCCATCCAAGCTTCCCCCAGGAGTGGCAGGGCCCGAGGAGTTGGGTCAGCTTCCATTGCTTTACAAAGAGCTGGATTGGGAGTGGAACAGCCAGGACTCAAACTGCTTCTGGCATGACAGAAAGCGGCTTAACCAGCTCTGCCACAACACCTGCCCTTAATGTTTATTTTTCTCCTACGTTAAAAGGAGGGTGGGAGAGGAGACAAAGAGCTCTTGCCTCTTTGGGTTCACTCCCAGATCTTGATAACAACTAGAGCTAAGACACACCAGATCCTGAAACCACTCCATCTGGTTCTCTCACGTGAGCTGTTGTCCCAGGCACATAAGTGAGGGTTGGATTGGGAATACAGCAGCTGGGACTCAGACCTTCGTGGGAGCATGAGCAGGAAGCTGGACTGAAAGAGGAGCAGTGGGGACTTGAACTGATGCATGTGTGGGGCCCCAGCATGGCCTCACTCGCTGTGCGTCACCTACCCCTGAAGCAGTTTTGGAGCTGTACTTTGAAGAAATAATATTCCCTTTCCTGCTAACTGTTCACTGCAGAGGAAATGTTACTTTCTCAAAATGTAAGTTCCATTTTAAAGAGGTTACAAGTATAATTGAGACACTCCTGCTCTACTGAAACTTTACTTTTAAGACAATCAAGAGCATGCTGACTCTAGTCTATTGCTGTTGTGCAGTTTCACATTTCGAGAGTTCCAAGCAGAGCATCTTTGTAAACCCTGGATGGAACAAGTTTTAGCATGTAAGGGACTTGTGAAAATAAAACTTGCAATGTGAGTTCTACCAAAGAAACATCTATTTAGGGTACATAATCACTTGTTGCCTTTGCCTTATTGAGTATCAAGATATTGAAATTACCAGAAATAATTGTAGTCAATATTTATATTCCTCCTATGAAGACAAAGGTTTCCATGAGTATGAATTTAGCATCACTCATGCACTAAGAAGGAAAGACAACTGATAGGGTATAGAGAGACTGGAGTGGTCTCTAACTCCTCTTCCTCTCCCAAGCTTCCTGCTCCCTTCTGAGACAGGCAGCCGCAGGGCCTGAGAAGAATAGCAGGGAACACAGACATGAGCTGGAACAGAGCACTGCTGAAGAAGAAAGCAGTGGAGGGCAGGGGTTCATCCATGTCACTTGGATCCCATTGTCTGAACCCTGGAAAGTCTTCACTGGACGAGACCTTGGAGATGGACCTGTTAGGCCCTCCCTTTCACGCGCTGGAAACTGACTCTTGGAGGTGGCGTCACTGACCAGGGGATGCTCCTGGCAAAGCCAGATTTCCTGACTTCCTGTCCTGAGTGTCCAGATGTCAGCAGCTCTCACAACCTTCACAGGTTCCATAGCAATCCTAGGATTCTGCATGCGGTGACAGGTACCTACCGAGAGGAGAATCTTCTGGAATCTGCTGGAGGGGTGTCACCTGCTGCTTTGACTCCGCTCTTTGTCTCTGATAAACTTCCAAGAGCCTTTAGTTGGGGTATTCATTTGGTACAAAAGTTGAGATGCTGTTTGGGCACCTGTAAACCATTTCAGAATCCCTGGGTTCAGTGCAGCTTCCTGCTAATGCATGCCCGCAGGGCAGAGGTAACGCTTCACGTGCCCCGTGTGGGAGGCCCAAATGCAGTTTCTGAATCCTGGCTTTGGCCTGGCACAGCCCTGGCTGTTGTGGGCATTGGGGGCGGGGCGAGGGGAGAATAAACCCAAAATGGAAGATGTCTCCATTAGCTATTGCACTGCCTCACCACCTCTCTTCCTCTCTCCCTCCTTTTCTTACTCCCTCTCACTCTCCCTCACCCACACTCTTATTCTCTCTCCCTCTTACTCTGCCTTTCAAATAGGAACAAAAGAACAGACAACAGTTTCATATTAATCCCACTAACCACAATGCCAGACTTACCAAGTACCCTTTCAATACTGCTGAGGTCATGGCTTTACAAAGTCCCTGTGATGGCGATCCTGACTTCTGCTCACCAGCCAACACACGCTCATGTCCTTGTTACTAAGTAAGGGTGGAAAGATGAATAGTTTATTAGCTTTTCATACTGATACTGCAGTATTTTCTCTTAGCTATAAATACTTGTTCAGCCCACGTCACTTTAAATCTTTTTTTCTTCGTGAAATTAAAGCAGAAAGTCTAACACAATTAATTGGTATCTAAATTCTGTTTAACTGTGAGTCACAACAAAATAAGCAAGCTGTGATTATGTGGGAATGAGCTGTGGTTAGGAACCTTTTCCTGCAACTAACTCATCAGAAGTCAGCTGTGGGCTAGATAAGCCCGGGCCCTTGGGTCATTCCAGCATGACGGTGGCCAGCCTCCTTGTGGCTGCCAACAGGCACAGCACCCTCAGCAAGTGTGCAAGGTCACAGCTGTCCCTTATCTTGGCCACAGCTAACCTAATAGGCTTCTGCCTCTAGCGGAGTTGTGCAGAGCCGCAGAGGTCAGATCCCCAGGGAGGAAGAGCTCTTCCGGTGCTGGGGAGGGACAGGAGTCTGTACTAGGGGAGAGCAGAGGTGTGAACTGTGGGGTCACTCACACCGAAGTTCAAATCCTCACTTTCTCCCTGAGAGGATTGCAATCAGAAATACACGCCTGCCGCGTAACTTTCAGGAGCATTCGCAGCTGTAGCAGCAAGCCCAGTGGGTGAAAGGGTGTGAGAGGGCCCTCTGATCCTCAGTGGTCTTTCTGAAACATGAGAAGGGGTCAGAAGAAAGTGGACTTCACGGCCCCAGGTGGTTTTCTGTTAGTGTGATAAAGGAAGCAGGCACTGAGCTACTCGGCTAATAGGTAATCCAATTCCTGCATCAATTAACGACTTCATCATCCAAAAAGGTACTTGATGTATCTTCCCAAAAGGGAAACCCTTCTGTTGAGGAAGGACGACAGTTTGTAGCACTGCCTCTAGGGGGAGGCCAGTGATGCCGTTAGCAGGCCTAGCCATTTTGGTGCTATTAGTAAGTTGCCTGTGAGGCTACTTAGCACTAAGGATCTGCCAAGTGCAAAGCTGATTACGCTTACAAGAATAGAGATGGTACTGCTTTTCAAAGTTCCACAAATACCTCTAGCTAGCTGCAGGAGATGACTCTCCTATATGGAAAAGGAGCTAGAGCACAGATATGTACTGCAGAAATGCTAATTCCATGCTTAGGATGCACGCATCTAGAGAAGGGAACTGGAATGCAAATGACTCCACTCGAGGGAGTTGTGGCATACAAGGAGAAACTGCTGCCTGCAGTGCCCACAGCCATCTGGGCACCAGCTCCAGTGCTGGCTGCTACTTCTGACCCAGGTCCCTGCTTGCATGCCTGGGAAAGTATCAGATGATGACCCCCGGCTTGGGCCCCTGCACACATGTGGGAGGTTCAGGAAAAGCTCCCGGCTTCTGGCTTTCGGCCTGGCCAGCCCTGATCCTCTGGGCATTCTGAGGGGTGAACCAGTGGATGGAAGGTCTGTCTCAGTAATTCTGACTTCCAAATAATTGTATTTAAAAGAGTGCTTAAGACTCTAGTATAAATCCATTCAAGTTAGGAATAGCTTAACTGAAAACAAGATTTGGTAAATTTCATTTGCTGCTGAATCTTTTCTTTGTGCTTGTTTCAATAAGACAACTAGGTTTGTACAACTAGGTTTGAGAAATTACGACTCATCATTGCCACCTAATGACAATGGAGAGTATGGCCCTTCCAGAAATTCACAAATGAGCCCTGTGAAGGTGAGACTGAGACCCAGTGCCAGCCAGCCCATGACAAAGGCCTATCAGGCCCCGACCTTGGCGCCCTCCAGAGCCTCTGCATAGGCATCTCCACGTGGACTAAAGCCTATTCTCACAGGATGACCCAGAAATCAGTATTTAACTTACAGAGAGTAGCATTCACTAGTCTTGTTGTGTAAGAGCTCTGGCTTCTGCAGCCGGTGCCTCTTCTGTCACTGCTGCCATCACCAGCACGACCGCTGTCACCCATCGCTGTCCTCTGTTGCTCATGGCACTCACAGAGCCACACAGCTTTCTTCCTGCAGCTTGCTGCACTGATTGCACTTGTCCACACTATATTCAGGTGCAGGCACAACTCACCTTGCCAACTCTGACACATCTGGCACCCTCCACTGCCACTGCTCATGGTAGCCCTCACAGCCGTGGCACCCACTGGAATGGCCCAGCCCTGAGTTGAAGATCTTGCTGGCGGGCACCTTGCTGCATATGGGAGCAGCTGGGCCTCTCTGTACAAGTGGCCCTGGTAACTGGCAGTCCTGTGTGCACAGAGGTCAGCCAAGTACAGCCCCCGCATCTCTTTTTTCCTTGCTTCTGGAGATAGGAGCAACGAGCAGGCTGGCCTGTCTTGCACAGTAACCACTCCAGCAGCGTCCTCCTGCCGTGCACTGGCTTAGGTACCGAGAACAGGCAGCACGCTGCGCCTCCTTGAGCGCTGGGTGGAGATGAACAGCACACACTGAACGTTGCTCTACATCATCATTGTTTTCTAAGATTTATTCATTTGAAAGGCAGAGACACAGGGAAAGGGATTTTTCCATCTGCTGGCTTCACTTTCCAAGTGGCTGAAGCCAGGAGGCCCACCAGAGCCTCCCACAGGCAGCAAAAGCCCAAACACTGCTTTGCCAGGTGCACTAGCAGGGTGCTGGATTGGATGGAGAACAGCCAAGAATCAAACGAGGGCTCACATTGAACGTCAGCATTGCAGGCAGTGGCCCAGTGCACTGTGCCACAACAGCAGCCCTAGTCACCACTAGTATTTTGAATGAAGCTTATGAGATTTAATAAGAGCAAACCCCTTACTGTGCCTACTAAGAGAAACAAACAGAGGGTCCCAGTGTGGTGGCCTAGTGGCCAAAGTCTTCACCTTGAATGCCCCGGGGTCCCATATGGGCGGCAGTTCTAAACCCAGCAGCTCCACTTCCCATCCAGCTCCCTGCTTGTGGCCTGGGAAAGCAGTCGAGCACGGCCCAAGGCCTTGGGACCCTGCACCCGTGTGGGAGACCTGGAAGAGGCTCCTGACTTTGGATCAGCACAGCTCTGGCCGTTGCAGCCACTTAGGGAGTGAATCAGCAGACAGAAGATCTTCCTCTCTGTCCCTCCTCCTCTCTGTAAATCTGCCTTTCCAGCAAAAAAAAAAAAAAAAAAAAAAAAAAAGAAGAAAATGAAAGAAATCTAAAACCCAGGCAAAATGAAAGGATTGCTAGTGAACGAAAAATGCCAACATAAGCCTTGAAGATTGTTGGGTGCTGTGGGTAAGCCAGTGGAACACCCTCAGTCTAGACTGTGCAGGAGGAGCCCCAGCCATGTTCCATCAGCAACAGTTACAAATAAGAATAAGTGTGCCATGATTAACTGGAAGGAGATGCCTAAAGGAAACAGCCTGTGTGATTGTGAGGTTGGAAAAACAGAAATTTAAGGTACAACCCATTAAATAATCCAAGAAAAGCAGAAGTCACTGAGAAATTTCAAGGATAAACAGCTATAAAAAATTCATACAATGAATTCATACATTCATACAATGCAAACTTTATGATTGAGTCAATTGTGTTTGTAGGATAGCAGGTAAATGTTTGTCTTAACACAGCAAAAGTGAAAACGTGCTCAAAGGAAATAGATGATGGGGCACACCAAGAGGGCTTGGGGAAGCAGAAGGTGAGAGGGATTTTTACGGGTTTAAAGAGAGGCTGTCCTAAAGTCAGCCAGGCAGATTAGTTGTAGGAAAAGTACTGGTGTAGGCAGCTGGTTTCAATCACAACACTGAAAAAGACCTGAGACCAGTTAAATAAGAAAAGGTTCTAAACCTGGTTTGGGACACTCACACTTCCAAGTGGTGAACTGACCAGAGGAGACAGGATGTGACATGCCCAGGTACTTAGTTGGCTTGTCTAATTTGGGCTTAATTCAGCAACCTTCAGCTTGGGATTGGCTGAGGTTCCAGCTCAGGGTTACTAGGCGTTCTCCTAGGTGAGGTGACAGCTTGTTTCCACCCCACCTGGATGGCTGCCAGTCACCATAGTAGTGGAGTTTGCTCAAGACCACATTTTAACAAGGACTGGTTTAGGCCAACTGTAATACAAAGACCAGCAATCTCATGCTAAAGTTACAAAATAGAACAATGAAATCCCTGAAGGGGAGCAGTTTTACAGGTGACTGATCATTAGGAAGCTGAGCTATTGGATATTTTGGCCACATGTAACAAAACCCAAAACTGAATGACTTAAACACTGAGTTTTTAAAATATATTTTGTCTCATTTACTGTTCAATTCTGACGTGTTCCAGACAGTGGTGTCTGGGCTACTGTCTGCCCTTCCTGCTTAGAGTGTGCTGGCTTCCTCCCCATAACTGATGCTGCTACCAAGGCCAGCTGTCAAATTTCCAAGTGTCACAACAGCTTCCCATGGAGGGAATGTGTCCCTCTTGCCAGCCGGCGTTTGGCAGCAAGGTGTCTTCTGATGTCCCTCAGCCGACTTCCTCCCCAACCCTATTCATCAAGATTTTGTCATGCTCCTTCGCTTGAGGCAGGCAGTCCCAGGTGGCAGACATGCAAAGCCCTGACTTGGTAGAAGGCCACTGGAGGTAGCACTTGGGACCAGTATGAATCAAACACAGGGCAGCTGCAGGTCTGTCTCATCATAGTTGGTGAGTGTGCATGCCAACACACCGATTGAAGCAGATTATCTGTGCTGTCCCTGTGCTTAGCTCAGTTGTATTCCTAAGAAACATGACCACAAAGACTGCTTGCCTTGTTCAGTAATCCTCCCTTGAAGTTTAAAAATAGGGTTTCCTTTTTTTTTTTTCCGGGTTGAGTGTCAAATCAGGAACTTCAAAGCTGCTAAGTGCATTTTTTTCCTTAGGTTAAACCACATTCTGTAGTTCATAGATCCCTTTAAAAAGCCCTATTTCATTCCATCATCTCTAGATCTTAGTCTCTATAGAGACCACAAGGATCCTCTGCCTCTTTTTAACACGCCTCGCTTTGCCATCTGGCTCAGTGCGCAGAGCCACATCTGCATCATGGCTCTAGCCCTGCTCGTGGTTGCCATGCCCTCACATTTCCTCACCCCTTCCCAGGTTAGCCAGCGTAGCCATAGAATGGGTACACCTTCACACTTCAGGATGGCTGTGTGCACTGGGATGAAACCACACATGGAAGTGCCTGCTGCACATGTAGGGCAGAAAGCAGTGGTCATCCACTCTCCACTGTAACCTGCGGAGGACCTCCAGCTGCTGGGCTCCCATTCTGTATACTTCCAGTGATCCCTCGACTCTGTTGAAAGTGAGGCAAATGAGGCTACAGGCCGCAGAATTTGATTCTCAGCTGCAACATGAACACAGTAACAAGCGGAGAGATGAGAAACACAAGGATAAAGACCAAAGGGAGAAGACCAGGCTTTCTGCATCAAAGCCTGAAGCTGCTCCCGAGCTGCCTGAGCTGCAGCCTGCAGAGCTGCATTGAAGGGGATTTCGGTGCCATGGTTTCCTCCCAGAAGGAGACCAGGGCAACTCTATTTCTTCACTGAAACACTTTGAATTATAAAAAAAAAAAAATCAGATGATCAAAAAGCAAGAGCTGATGGGTAAAATATGTTATAGAATTATAATTCAATAATAATTGAATTTCTCTAGCGTTTTTCTTCTCACAGAGAGGCTCAAAGAAGTCCCAGTGTATCCCTGCCATTGATTCTGACATACATCAATAGCCGTGTGCTGTCAGGCCTGAGGCTTTCCAACTGTGCCGGGAGCACCTTGGCCACAATGGGGAAGTGGGGAGTTGCCGTTCCCCTTGGGGGGCCTTCTGAATACAGAACAGAAGCTTCGTCTGGTTAGTTCCCACTCTGAATGCCCTTAAAGCAGCTGCCCCAGGTTCTAACCGCTTCTTGCACAGAATTGCCACACCAAATCAGACAGAAATTTCCTGTGACTTTTTCTAAGCCTTCATTCCCTAGTGATGCCCCAGAAGTTCTTGAGAAAAGCACATGATTTTATAATTGGATTACCACATGGCATTATATGATAATTCTGGGCACCTTACTACTTAGCAATGCAGGTTCTGAGTCTGAGCTTAGAAAATTCTTTTGAAAATGCCCAGGGTAATGTATAGCAAGGAAATAAAACAGCTAACTCACCTGCCACCTATCTTTAAAAGGCCAGGAAGGAATGGAGTCCAGCAAGAGGCGTTCTTGGTCTGTGTGGCCCACGCGGTGGGATGGACAACACATTCCCTGAGGCAGGCCAGAGCAGCACGCCCAAGGAGTTGCAGTATCGTGTGTGAGGGTTGGCCTCTCTGGCAGATGGAGACTGTCTGAATTCATTCCGCTGAGAGGCAGCACACCAGGCAGTACTCAGGGCATTGCTGAACTCACATGGCACATTTAGGATTTTAGCAAACAGCCCAAGACCTGTTTCATGGAGATCCAGTGAACATGTAACAAGATTTATGAAGCATTTTAGAATAAAAATGTTTTCCCTAGCACTATGATGATCCTCTGTGCACCTCTGAATGGTTCTCTGTTTAACCATTCTCGTGCTCACCACCACACCCATCCACAGCAAAGCAGTGCTCCTGCCGGCTGGTGATCGTGCTCCCACCGCGATAGGGTTACATAACCCATCCCAGAATATCACTTCTCTTCATTTTTTGCCTAATCCTTAGAGTGACTTTTTCACAAATATTCTCTCCAACTCAGTCTCTTCAGGCTTGATACAAGTTTGCCTAAGAGCGATCCTTTCCTAGCTGGTTAGCGTCTCTCATTTTTTTCTAGATCTTCTACCCCCCATAGATGCTATGGTCCAACCTCAATGCCTTTCTTTGTAGGGTTCTTCTCTTCTGTATACTTACTCCTTAACTGCTCATCCTTCCACCACATTGTACTTCCACTTCTTTTCTGGAATGTTATCACTCAGATCTTCATTTTTCTGTTCTCTAAAGTCAGTAGCATATTATTCATATCCCCGACAATGTAGGCATGTGCTATAAAATAGAAATTTAATACATATTTGGTAATTTTAAGATAGTTTTCCAGCCAATAGAATCCAAGAGTAATAACAATATGTCTTGAGGAAAGCAGATAATGATAATGGCAGAGTAATTACTACACAAAATGTTACTAATGTGCAGCTAATTATGAGGTCATTGAAACTCAATTAACAATATGTAATATTTTTCACATCTGTGGATGTCAAAGAAGAGGACAGGTGTAAGGCTGATGCCTGCAAGGTGCAGCACTCCCCTGAGGAAACCAAGAACAATGTTATTGATCAGCTTACACGGTATAGGTCTTCTCTTTGATCAGGTAGATATTTCATGTACCTTCACATACTATTCTTGGCTAACCTGTGAAATGTGATTAACTGGTAAGTACCTTTATCTTCTGATAAAGCTTAGCTACGCACTTCCTTTGTCCTCCTCAAGCCACTCAGTATGCATCCATCCACCTCTCCTTCTGATTATAACATCAGATGTTAATGGATGGTTCCACCCCAGTTGATCCTAAATAAGTAAGAATTTTACCATTGTAACTGCTGTTCCCAGAGGGTACCATGAACTGCTTTAGTCATCAAAAATGTCATCTTTGCCTTGCTGTATATTGAATTGCTGACTCTCTTCTTCAGATCCAACAGTCATTTCTTGGCTCCTTAATTTATGCATGAAGCCAAAAGAAAAATTACTCAGTATTCATAATAAAATGGCATTGGGTTTAGATAGTTTTTTACTACGTGCAGTAAAAATGCAAATATGTGTAGCATATTTGCAAATGCAGACATTAATAAGTGATATTTAAACAGACTGGATTAACAATTTTACTGATATATAAGATTTTTCCAATAATTTGCACACTCAAAATCAATTTGAATACAACATGTAAATTGAATTTAATTTTTGATATAAAATTGTAGTTATCAGTTTAAACCATTAAATTTACTATTTAATATGTGCTTTCCAGTTCACTTGGCTAGAATTTCATTGCACCTTATCTGTATAAATTTAATTAGGCTTGATATCATCAGTATATTATAGAACTAATTAAAGATTTAGATAAGTGCTGAGGGTGCTTATTGAAAACTCCATAAAGTTCCATTTGGAAAATGCGATATTCTTCCCTCAGTTCATTGTGAGAGAACGAAACAGCAAGAAGTGTTTCTTGCAGTGTTTCTGAAAAATTATTTAACTAGATGTAATGGCCTTATTCTGTTCTTTGAACACCTTTTTAATTACTCTAACTTCTGTAGCCCAACAACAGTTACAATCTTTATTTAAAGCCTTTAAAATACTCAATTTCCTCTTCTTCCCTGAGCTTGTGTCAGTGTATGTATCAGGATGCGTGTGCACAGGTGGATTCGGATTGAGATCTCATGATGTATACTGGTAGTTTTTCAGAAGACTGTCAGTCCTCACACGCAGGACACACATTAAGCGTCAGCTGGCCTATAGGCACAGTAGGAAGAGGAAATGAGAAGAAATGCTCACCCAAGAGTGTCCCCGAGTGGTACCAAGGCACCCACTCAGAGGCATGGGATTTTGAATAAATCACAGTGTAGAAATCATTTTTAATTCCTTCTGTCTCTGTCTCTGCTATTGAATATCACACAGATTAGCATAAAAGGCTGATTTCAACTCTGTGCTTTGTGTCTTCATTACAAACCACAAGAAAGCTTTCCATTACGATGAAGCTTCTGTTACATTCATTCGAGTCTGTATTGAAATCAAGCTGCATCAGCTGCATTTGCCCTTGTACTCAGGGCTCTTATCAAAAGCATTTTGGGTTGCAGGGTGCATACTGACACAGTCATACTGGAAAAACAGTGAAAGGACAAACGCAGGCCACCTCTGAACAGGCGCTCTGTCTTAGTGACAAGTGCCCAGAGAAGCCAGGGAACAAGGTACATTGTCATGAACCTCTGTGATATAAGAGAAAGGTTACTGGCTCTGGACTCAAGAACCGTATGTTGCCATCAAAGCCCTGCCACAGATGAGCCGTGTGTCCTGGGGCCTAATCTCACTCAGCCTACACTGCATTTTCTGGGAAATGGAAATACTACTAATTATGTGGCTTGCCCCTTTCTCCACTCCCATTTCTGGACTCATGGTTCAATTTAGTTCAGTTTGGTTTTAAATGTCACCTATCCTAGTCTAATCCATTGGCTTTTCCAGATTCAGAACCCAAGACCCAACAGGATTGTTTGACTGGACAGCGAGGGATAGGGCAAGGTCCAGCATAGATGCACTGGCAGATGCTGTGGGGTTTCTGTGCTCCCACGTGGAATGCAGAGGACAGGCAGGCATGTTCTGAATGGCATCCTGGCCGCTCTCAGTTGGCATATTTTGTCCCAAGCGACTGTTAGCGAGATGGATCACGGCATTGCTTTTGCCCAGATATCCTAGAAACATTTACACCTCTTGGCCTGAGAAGCATTCATAGAAACATTTGAGTCAAAAACCATGTTTGTTTCCCTGCCTTTGAAATGTTTCTCTTAGAAAACATCAGACATGTTTCCCAAGACAGATTCTTAGTGCGTGTCTGGAATGGGAAAGACATCCCTCATCCCAATCTGGGATGCTCATGGACCTCTGAGCTTTGCTGCTCCTTCCTGGCCCATACAGATGCTACAGCAGCTCACAGCATCGAGTTAGACTCTGACGTGCCTTCCTTGTAAACAGGAAAGCATCTGCTGAACACTCTGCAGGTATGGCGGGGTTTGGGAGCAGCAGCAGGTTGTCTCTGCTGGCTCTGAATTTAAAGTATTTCTTGACAAGGATTTGTAGGGACAGGAAGCAGAGACCACTGGCTGGTAAAAAAGGACCAGCCGAAGTCGTGCTGGATGGTTGCTCCCTAATTTTTGTTGAAAGACAGAGTGATAGAGGAGCGACAGGAGTGAGGAGAGTGTCCAGTAAGGAGGTCAGCAAATTGGAGGCAAAGCCAACAGAGTGACCCCTGACCCTACTTCTGACTCATGGGTAACTTCAGGGATCTGCACCCTGCCACTGAAGGGGGCTCTAGTGGAAAAGAGGGCGTGAAGGGGCTAAGCAAGATGGGATCCTCACTGCATCTATCTGGGCCTTGCCCTATCCATGGCTGACCAGTCCCTGGGATCGTGCCACACAATCCTGTCGGATCTTGGGTTCTGCATCTGGAAAAGGCAATGGATTAGACTAGGATAGGTGACACCTAAAAGCCGCAGTGAGCCCTGAATCCATTGCACCCATCCCCTTTCTCCACTGATGAGCAGGTCAGGAAGAAGTCCTTTCATCCAAGCCATGGGAGGGTGGTCAGTAGGCCACGTCCTACTCTCTGGTCCTCACAGGAATGCAGGCAAAGCACCTGGGGATTGGGGATGAGTGAACCTCTGAGGGTCCTGAAAGTTAGCAGGCTCCCTCTGGAAACAGCACATGGGGAGGAAGTGGAGGAAGTTCATTCTGCTCTGTCCTCCCCTCTATTCTGCAGTGTTTGTGAGAAGCCAACATGTTTTTGAGTAACTTCTACTTTTCCTACCAGAAATCAGCATACATTTTCATTAGAACCTGTTTCTGCCGAGATCGCAGGTCCTGACTCATTAGTACAGCCTCAGTTCAACAATGCAGCCTTCGTGACCAGGAGTGAAGATCTGAAGGTTGGCTAAGGACACACAGTGGCAAGGCATCTGTGTCATCGATCAGTTTCACAAGTTAGCACAAAAGTCATACATTGAGCAGGCAGCTGTACTTAATTTCTAAATACCCCTGATGGACGTTCCTACCCCACACCTGTGGCTGCAGAGCACTCTGCAGTCGCTGGCGTAGCATCACAGATACGATCCCATTGGGTCTCCTCTTGTCTTCGTGTCTCCCTAAGCTTGATTCTGAGCGCACACTAGCTTTTAGTGTCCTAAGTCAACATTCTTCCTGGAATGAGCTGGGGAAAGTTATGAAAAATATCACATATTCTTAAATCATCAGAACTCAGTCCTAAAACTAAAGCCACACAATACTGGCCCTAGCCTTCCTCAACCAGATGACCTTAGATGGTTAGTTCGTCCTTGTGAGTCTCAGGTTGCGAGGAAATGCCAGGTGCACTTACTTGTAAAGCACCTGGCATGTGTAAAATATTAAATGTAACTGTTCCTTTTCATTATTATCCTTCTTAATAGTAAACATTAATAATGAATCTTTGGCTCAATTATATTCCAGTTCCCCTATAATCATACAAATGGGATTTTTCCCAATTCTGGCCATTTTTCTAGTAATGATTACTCATTACTAGTTGTCACAAATCTTACTATTACAGTGAATTCAGAGACATTTGATGCAAAGATACTTGGGGGAGTGCGGTCATTTATGCTTCTGAAGTCTGGGGCTCTTAGAAATGACTTTGTGTGATTCGGGAGCACTTACTGAAACTGAGCAGGTGGAAGCATCTTCTCGGAGATCTTCCAGAGCTTTCTGCAGCTGTTGCGGGAGACCGTCGAACTGCAGAGTGTTCCGCTTAGCAGGCTCCGTCTTCACAGTGGCAGTGGCTGCTGACAAATGTCTTCTGTATAGTTAAGGAGTCAGTGTTGTGGGCCATAAAATTTGCATTTTATAACAGCTTTATTGAAATATAATTACATAGCATAAACTGTAACCCTTTTAAAGTGTGCGATTCATTGCGTTTTAGTATAGTCACAGAAATGCAGCCATCACCACCAGCTAATTTTAGCACATTTCCATCACCCCCAAAAGCAACCCTGTGTGCATTCTCCCTCAATTCCACCCTGGCAATCACTAATCTTGCTGTGTCTGGATTTGCCTCTTGTGGATGTTATCATATAAATCGAATCATACAAAATGTGCTCTCTGGTGACTGGCTTCTTTAACATTGCCAAGATTCACGATACTGTTATTTCTCTCATTGTTAGGATGTGAAAGGGAATTAAAATTATTCATCCAGGTTCTCACCCCAATACCTAGCCTGTTACCTGCTTTATTTCTGTTTTGAGCATGGGACTGAATGTTGCGGGATGAGTGAAGGGCAGAAGCAGCGATGTGTTTTTACCGAAGTGGAACGTGAATACAGGATGCTCCCCACATCCTAGTACAGCTTAGTTAGTATTTCCAAACGACTGTCCTTTTGCAGAGGCGGCTCTGGGGCAGAGGCCGCACTGGCTCTGCGCTGGACCAGGCACCTTGTCACTGGCTCCCTTCCTCTGCTCAGAGTGGCCTCCCTCTCTCAAGCTGCCTCTTCAAAAACCATCTTTTTTTCAAGAAATTAAGGTTCCAGTTTAAATTCACTTTATGGTCTTTGAAAAAACTGTAATCTTTGTGTGGTCTAGAGCTATAGGTTAGCATTAGCATTTAAATCGAGGCATTAGACCTTTCTCGCCTAACCTTGCCCTTTTTGCTAGGTTGTTTTCTTGAATTAAGATTCTTGTTCTTTCTAAAACAAGAATGCAAATGTTGCACGTATTTTTTTACCCCTTAAGAAGCTTTTCTATCTGGGAACTAGGGAGAGTGCCACCAGTGAGCAGTCTTGATGTTAGTCTTTTTGTATGAAAGGACCTATTAAGACAAAAATGAAAGATGTATTTATTTTTATTGGAAGAGAAGGAGAGAAAAGATTTTCCATTTGCTGGTTCGCTCCCCAGGCAGCCAAGAAAACTGAGCAATGAGGGAGTGAATAGAACATTTTTAAGCATGGGTCCTTCCTGGGCATGGCGCTAAATCCTCACCTTGCATCCACCAGGACCCCATATGGGTGCTGGTTCATGTCCCAGCTACTCCACTTCTTTTCCAGCTCTGTTTGTGGCCTGGGAAAGCAGTAGAGGATGGTCCAAGGCCTTTGAACTCTGCACCTGCATGAGAGACCTAGAGGAAGCTCCTGGCTTTGGATCACCTCAGCTTTGGCCTCTTATTTTGCTTAACAAAAACTACCATTAAAAATACTATATGCCCAACACTATTACAAGCATTACCTCATCTAATCCTCTTGACTACCCAATGACTTAGGTATTTCCACTACCCCCACTTTACAGATGAGAAAGCTAAGGCCCAAGGAGGTTTTCCAAGTTCACACAGCAAGCAAACACCTAGTAACTTTCTACAAAATTATATCTGAAAGAAAGTGAATTTGAAGAAAAACAGATATTATTCTGACTAATCTAGGTGAAACGGGTGACCCATGCACTAAGCGACAGGGAGTGCCTTGCCTGGGACAGCTTCACAGGGATGGGGGATTTGAGCAGTAATGATGAAGACTTACACTTTGGATACTTAGAGCTGGGGGTGGGGTGGGGACAGTGAGTAGCTCAGCTGAGCAGGACAGGGAGGTGAAGATGGCAGAAGTCAGAGCAAGGATGGAATGCAGCCATGTCTTTCAGAGGCCCTCGAAGTGCCTTGGGAGTTGGGACCTGAACTCGTCTGCACTGGTGGACACACAAAGTGTTTGGACGCAGAATGATGATGGCCTGGTCAGAACTGGAGACAGCTAGGAGCAAATGGATGAAGAGACAAGAAGGCAGCAGCTGCCCGAGCCCAGTGAGAAGAGCTGAAAATCTGAACAGGAGATGGAAAGAAGTGAACCAGAAGTCACTGTGCTATAGCTTGGAGCAAATGGGCAAGAAGTAGAGGGACACTCCGAAGTGACACTGTGGTGTTAGAATGTCCCGTGACGTCCCCAAGCTAGAACGGCCATCCTGGAGATCCAGCTGTGGAAAGAAGGCTTTAACTACTGAAGACCAAACTTTGAGAGTTCAGTAACAAATTATCAAGACCTTTTCAAGCAGAAGAACAGAGAGCTGCCACCCGACCAGAGGAACACCTGCAACAGGCAGACAGAAAGGTGCTAGCAGAGCTTAGTGAAAAATGGAGGCGGGGAATCATGTGGAAAATCTCCCAGAGACCAGGGAAAGAGGGCTACCCAAGCCCTCTGTGTTTGTCTGCTAGGAGACTATTAGTGACCCTTTTCATAGATAAAATAAGCTCTGCAAGACCAGACAGTGAATACCATTGAAGGAGAGAAAAGACAGGGCAAGACAGAGTAGACAGGGGATCATGGGAAGAGGTCAGTTATGTTGGCTTGCTTTTCCAACATGAGGATGTTTAAAGTTGGACAGCAAAGAGTCAATACAAGAGGAAGATAGTAGATACTAAAGTTAAAAACCAAAGTTCAGGGACCAGTGCGGTAGTGTAACACACTAATCCTCTACCTGCACTCAGCATCCCATATGGGCACTAGTTCTAGTCCCGGTTTACTCCACTTCCAATCCAGTTGCATGCTAGTGCCCTGGAAAATCAGCAGAAGATGGTCCAGGTCCTTCAGCCCCCAAACCCACATGGGAGACTCGGAGGGAGCTGCTGGATCCACCTTGGACCAGCTCAACCTTTGCCATTCCAGTCACATGGGGAGTGAACCAGCAGATAGAACTTCACTCTCTCTCTCTCCCTCCTTCTGACTTTCAAGTTTAAAAAAACAAATCAAAAATCCCAGAGCAGTCCAGCACAGCCACGAAGACCCTGGAAGGGATTGGGATCCACAGCATAGACTGATCCCAGCACACAAAGAGGAAAGAATGCCTAGAGGGTAGAATTAATTAAACCAAAGCAGTACACATTTTCATGTAGATAATGGCACTTCACACAAATGGGAAGACGTGAAAGCTCAAAGCAATTGTGTAGATATGAACAGGGCCGATACACACTCATGGCTCAGGTGTGGAAATCTGAAATGTTCCAAAATCCAAAACTTTTGAGCACTTATATTGATGCAACAAGTTTGATAACTCAGTGTATATGAACTTAGCTTTATGCACAAAATTTTAAAAGCATTGCATAAAAGTACCTTCAAGTTATATATAAGAGGTATATATGAAACAAATTTTTCATTTACACTTGGGCCTCATTCCAAAGACATCTCATTGTATATATGCAAATATTCCAGAATCCCACAATATATGAAATCTTAAGTCACTTCTGATTGCAAGCATTTCAGGTATGGGATACTCAACCTGTAGTATTCGATCAAGGTTAGTTCTTCATTTTACCCTTTTAACACACACAGGTATTATACCATATCCTTTTATCTAACTCTCAAACCTAATGTGTGATGGACTATTTATTGCATTGTGTAAATGCAGTTTAAATTCAAAGAGGTTAAGAAGTTTCCAAGGTCATACACCTTAGGTAAAAGACATTCATGTCCAGTTCTGCCAGAGAATGAGAATTGAAAAAGGTTCACTGGCCAGAAGTGGATCTCTGTGTAGCTTCCCTTCTCCACTGGCACTGCTGCTCCCAGACCTCCCCTTCCTGGTCCTGGGTCCCTCTTTGGTCTTTCTGACAAATCAACTGTTTCATCATGGTCATGCCTTTACCTTGTGCCCCACTGCTTAACAAACGTACAGTCTGTGACGGTCTAATTCATTGTTCCTTTTCATTTTCTTAACACTCACTACTTGCCCTCTTATCAGACCAAGGGAGAAGAGCCAGGAATGAGGCACACCTCACCCCTGCCCTTACACAAGGGAGGCAGGTGTTTGTTTATGGACTAGGTGCTTCCACAGCCTTGCTGCATGCAACCACTGCTGTAAACCCCTGCAAACCTCTTCACAATCCCATGTGACCATTTGTTCTTCTCAGATAAAGATTGACAACACAGATCTGTAAGTTGCCCAGAGAATTACAATGTAGGAAAAGACAGAACTAGAATTATGAGCCCAGGCCACTGGCTCCCAGGTCCATGATCTCCTATCTGGTCATGCACAGAAATGCATATATGATATAAATTGTAAGTTACCCATATGGAGAGTGTACTGACGTCATGGGGTAGGCTGACACCTGTGTCTCGCTGGAGGCAGACACTGCAGCCCACTCCAGCTCCCTGCGGACACAGACCCCGGGAGGCAGCAGGGGAGGGCTCCACTTTTGACATTCCTGCCACTCAGCTGTTCTTAGCTCCCAGGTATGGCCCTACCTGGCCTGGCTGTTGTAATAGGGAATAAACCAGCAGATAGAAGCTCTGTCTGTTAAAATTAGTAATTTAAAAAAAATTTTTAAATATATTTTGAAATTATGTATATTACATGGAAAGGAAGCCAACAAGAAAATTCCAGCTAAGGAAAAGGAGAAAGGTGAGATGGAGCAGGTAACATTTTATATGAAGTGGCTAGGGGAACCTCACATACTATTAAATTAACACAGCAAAAACTGAACTGAATCCCCTTTAATCTTCTGTCTCCTCTAACCCCCCATTCCTTTAATCCCATTTCACGCTATTTTCTTTCAATTGACTTAACAGTATAAAGCCAAAAATAATGACAAAACACAACAAAGGCAGGGCTTATCAACACTTCCTTGCCCTATAACTGATTTAAAATATACATATATATATATTTATGTATATATTCCATATATATGGAAGAAAATACATATACATGGAAGAATATATATGGAAGAAAATATTTCATATATATATATATATATGGAAATACTTTGATCCCAGGGTCCTTATTCCAAGACTCTATGGGCAATGTCACCCAATATTGTTCTATTCAGTGTGTGGGTGAAACCTTGTAAGAGGTTAGGATTTTTCTCAGGCAAATTTTGATGTGTTTGTCTAAGATGAATCTCCTTTCATTATCTGTTTCTGCTGTTTCTAAATTCTCTGGAGTCCTTCACACGATTTCTCGTGCTTTGTTGCTGCTCACAGCCCTCCCACATTCACTAACCTTGCCCTTCCGCTCTTCTCTGCTGCCTCCTGCACGTTAATGAAGGTATTAAAGAGATCAGTTATAAAGCCAGCACCCTTGGCTTCCTCATCTAAGTTTGTTGACGTGCCTTTATCATTTGCAGCCTCTGCCTTTTCTGGGTAGCCATTCACAGTAAATTTTGCTTGGCTTTATTTTTTATAGGCACTGTATCAACTGGTTCACTGATATTCAAACATATCAGTAATAGTTTTTTCATCCACCAAATTCGCATTGCTACCAAAGCTATCCATCACATTTGTCAGAATGTTTGGGTCTTTAATTAAACCCTGCTGGATACTGTACATGCTTCCATTAGCTTCTTCTAATTGACATCCCTCTGAGTCACGTGCACTTGACTCTCAGGTGGCTCACTTTGCAGCTTTGGTTTATTTAGCTTTATTTTGCCTTCATAAATGGCCTAAGGGCTTAGTTAATACACACTCAAGTATTTGCTTTTAAAACCTACTGATTTGCATTTCTTCACACTTTTCCAATTATTCACTGATTTTTTTTGTTGCCAAACTTTGTTCTTTTCTGGTCCTTCAGTCCTAAAGGATGTTGTTGTTTTTTTTCTCAGTGAAGTAAAAAAAGAAATCTAAACATTTAGAAAAGTGTACTAGTGTCTGAAGTAGGGTCAAGACATCAGAAGTTGGAGTGTGACAAACTCAGCCAACAGAGAACTGCCCAGAAACCCAACAGCATTAATGGATTGCAGTGAACTTTTCATTCGAGTCCCTGCTGACTAGAGGAAGAGAAAGTGGCAGAGAACAAACCCGAGGACACCTGCCATGCATCACCTTGGCCTTGCTGGCAACCTCTCGCCTGATGTTTCCCATCACAGCCATGCATCGGTGCCTTCCCCACCAACCTCTCCCCAGACACCAGCACAGCAGAATCTCCAGAACATAGCCTAGAACCCCAACTCCTGTTACCCTTGCACTTCCCTATTCCATCTCCAACCCTGGCCATGCCAGGAGCAAAAGCCTTGATGGCCCCTGCAGCTTTTCTTTCTCAAGTCCCAAGTAACTCGAGCAGGACTCACAGGCCCCGATGTTGTTTTACTTTAAAACCATTTAACAGATGCCTTGGACACTTGATCTGAGTCTAGATTGGGCTTGTTGGGGGCAGGGAAGAACTCCAGGTAATAGATAGTGTAAGAGTTATGTGCTCTGAGGAGCCATACATAGCTGTGTCACCGTGCGGTATTACATAAACTTTTAAAAAACTGAAATGATTCTCTGAAGTGATACTCAAACTGTTTTTCTAATTGAGAAGACTCTCAAGTGGTATTCAGCACAGCACAGCTCTCCTTAACCTGGGTTCACCTCTAGGTAATCAAAAGAGCATTTATAGAAGGATGAGACAAACACAATTATGAAAATAAAATGAAGGACCTAAATAAAAAATCACAGAACAAGAGGGTAATTCTATTCACTCTTTCATATTTCATTATTTGATAACATCAGAAGATGAACCCATCAGAATTGCCTTAGCAAGTGCAAACAGAAACGTGCCTGATCAATATTTATTAAAACCTTCAAAATGGCAGAAGGAGTTGAGCAGACTACTTAATGGACTGAATAATTATTCATACAAATGGGCTTTGACCAAAGGCAGTGCCAGACCAAAGAGACACAATTTTAATTGTAGTGAATTTAAAATTCAGATCTTCCTCCAAGCCCTGTTTTAGAAAACTTAATTTAAAAAATTATCTGATGTGGCCAAGAGTGACATACAAATCCTTTAAGTCACTGAGGAGGAAATTTCAACCATAGATATTTTAAGTGTAGAATGCTAGTTAAGCTAACAAAGTTGCTAGCTAAGGAAGCAAAAATGCAAATTTCTCCTTGTTTTGGTGACCATAGCCAAGCTGTAGTGTGTGTTGCTGCCCAGCAGTGGTGGGGACATCCCAGAGGGATCTCATTGTCCTGAGTGGCTGTCACATCCCAGGCGAAACAAGGCTCGGGCTGCTGCTTCAGGAGAGGAGGGCCACACCGACCTGGACTCTTCACCCCGTCCCTCACCCAAGCCCCAGCACGGTGGAAGGACGGTGCTTACCTAACCTAGCGTGTAACTGCCCTTCAAGGTCAGAGCCTTAGCTGCAGGCTGGTGTGTCTTCATGGGAAGAAAACGGAGGTGGGTGACCCCAGACAGGCCTTCAAGCCAGCCCGGCCCCCTGGACGATTTCAGCAATGGAGTCAGTGTCTTTCCTCAAGACCTCTCTATTTTGAGTCAGAACAAAGTGCCATACCATACACCCTTGAGGGCGGACATGTTGTGATGTGGGTAGGATGCCCCCTGGCTCCCCCACTTCCCACAACTGAGTGTCTGTCTCTGAGTCCCAGCTTGGCTTGGCTCAGAGTTCCTGCTGGTCTACCCTCAGTAGCTGTGCCCTTGCCAGCCACACTTCTTAGCTCCAGGGAGGCTGGCACTGGGGGCGGTATCCAGAGGTGAGAGGAGTTTTCTTTGCCTTCCAGATAAACCATCTGCCTCACTATGGAGTACATGGCTATGCCACCAATGGGATACTGTCTGGCTTTTCTCTGTCTTAGCTTTCTCATTCCTGAAAAAGAAACAACTTCTTTCACATTAAAATTTCCAGTCATGTCTGCAGTAAACTCTAGGTTCTTTGAAAGGGAAGACAAATAAAAGCAATTATGTTGTAATTTTAAATAACAATGTATTCTGACATAGGATTGCCATCCCTTTTACTACTGGTCAGGAAAGTGCATCCAACCTGAGCTTACACTTGTTCACAATGTTTCCTAATCAGTTGCTTTTGCATCTTGCCTACTATTGCTTGGGGAAAAAAATCCATGTTGGTTGATTTTGATGGACATGTTGTTAAAGAACCAAGCAGGAGGTGCTAGAAGAGTTTTAAATCTAAAAATGCCAGTGTTTAAGTAGCATGGCTATTACCCAACTTTCACACGGTAACAGCATTTGCCCAAGGTCGCAGAACTAGTTAGGGGAGCAGGGAAACGCACAACAAGAACCAAAACAGTACATACTCAAGAGCTCAACTGTGTTCGCAGTCCTTCTGCTCGAACCCACCCTCTGTTATCTATGGAATGCCTGTCTGGTTTGTGGATCATCCAGGTCTACTTGCTCTCCTCTGTAATGCTGAATGGACAGTGGACACAGGTTGGATGCTTCACCCTATAATTTCCTGGACCATGTACCACTGGGTTGTTATTAAAGTGCTCAAAAAGCCTCAGCCACACTGAGCACGCCTAACCTAAAACCCAAACTCTAAAATGTTCTCAAATCCAAAACTTTTTGAGCACCAACTGGGTGCCACAGGTGACACATTTCATGCCTGATGCCATGTGACAGGTCAGACAACACACAAGCTTGCCAACAGGACTGTGTAAAGTGAGCTGCCTGCTGTGATGCAGCCTCAACTGCCTTTTGCCTATATTGGAGCACAAGTGTCAGCGCCTGCCTATTGGCTCCTGCCAGTGCTGCTGGGACAGCACAGATGTTGGCTCAGGTGGCTGGGTTCCTGCCATCCGTACAGGAGCCCCGAACAGAGTCTGGGGCTCCTGGCATCAGACTGGTGCAGCCCTAGCTGTTGCACTTGCATGGGGGAGTGAACCAGCAAGTAATGGATTTGTCTCTTTCTCTCCCTTTAACACTCTTCCTAATAAATTAAGAAATCCTTGTAAAAGATAAAATTACCTTCAAATTGTGTACTTAAGTAACATTGAAGAATTTTGTGCTGAGACCTGGGTCCCATTCCCAAGGAATGTCATTATGTATAGGTAAATACCCCAAATCTGAAATACTTCTGGTTCCAAGCATTTTGCATACAGGATACTCAATTATATTGGCCAAAAACAATTTGGGGAACTACAGTCAATACTAACTTATATTCAGACCATTTTTTCTTCCTCTCAGATTTCAAAGGTCTGCATTTAATTTTCTTGTTGACAATAATACTGGGTTTATTTCAGGAAGGAGTAGGAGAGAAAGTCTTTGGCATGAAGATACTTACTCGGCTGCTCCCAGGAGGTAATGAAGCAGAAGGGCAGCCACTGCTGGGCAAGAGCAGTTGCTCCATCTGTTACCACCTTGGTGGGACAAGGATGGGAGAACTAGAGAAAGGGCTAGAAATCTAGCATTGCTGAAGGAAGTGCTCAAGTTGAAATCTGGAGCACGAAATTCCCAGATCCAATTCAGTGCTATTCAAATACAGCTGCAAAGCCTGTGTCAGTGAATTCCAAACTGCCATAATACCAACTCATTCCATTAAGACAGAAGGCAGAGAGATGAGTTAGGAGAATTTTATGTCACTTATATTTCCAAAATCATGACCAAAAATGAATTTGCTATACAAAAAAAACTTGCTATACAAAAATAATTCGTACTTCGGCTTTTTACAAGTTTGCATATTTCAGCTTTGAAGGGCACAGACCTCTTCATTTTGAGGCCTTAGACACAGAACGCCTAGTCTGTTTTCTCGTTGGTGGAATGTGGGTAATTACAACGGCCTTTCCCGGTGCTCAGACAGCTGGGAGCCCATAAAGGCGGGCATGAACACTTCGGCATCGAGACCGCGCTGAGGCCCGGTGGTAGCTGTGTCCGTAAAAGCCTGACATCCACCCGGGCTCCAGGGCTCTGAATTCCACGGAGCCCAAGAGGACAGCTGGTAATGCTTTCTCTGGGCACTGTGGACAGTTCCACAGTCAAGGCTTGCCTGGCACGCCCACACTGGAACTTTATGGAACGCCTGTGGGCACAGAAAGCGAGCAGCCATTCACAAGGCTAGCTGGCCTCGCTGGCTGTTTCCTCTCCAGATTTGCAGGGAAGAGAACTAAAACCATTCGCAGGAACTTGCCGAGGTGTACTTTTGTGTGGATTATGTGAAAGAGGAAGGGAGAAGCAAAACTCTTTGCTTCTTAACCATTTGTGAAAAGCTCTTACTCCTCAGAGAGAGGGAACAGCTTGTTTATACATGCATGTGTGTCCGCAGATTTAAAAGTTTAAGAGCATTTTACCAGCATGGTCAAATGTCCTAAGCAGACGTACTCAGCTTTTGACTACTCCTATTTAGAAATCGATCCTCAGGAAAGAAAGTTGTATCTTTGAAAACCACAGAAATGTGTAGTTGTGTTTGAACCTTGGACTGGCATCCCACATGGTGCCAGTTCAAGTCCTGGCTGCTGCACTGCCACTCCAGATCCTTAATAATGCACGGCAGAATGGCTGAGGATGGCCTAAGTATTGGGACCCTGCTACCCCATGGGAGACCATGATGGAGTTCCTGGCTCCTGGCTCCTGGCTCCTGGCCCCAGGCTGGCCCAGCCTCAACAGACGGTCATTTGGGGGAGTGAGTCAGCATATGGAAGAATAACTTGTGTGTCTCCAAGTCTACATTTCACACAAATGTTTAAAAAAGAAATTTATTTAATCTGGGCCTGGCGTGATAGCTTAGCAGTTAAGGTCCTCACCTTGAACACGCCGGGATCCCACATGGGCGCTAGTTCTAATCCCGGCGGCCCTGCTTCCCATCCAGCTCCCTGCCTGTGGCCTAGGAACGCAGTTGAGGACGGCCCAAAGCCTTGGGACCCTGCATCCACGTGAGAGACCTGGAAGAAGCTCCAGGCTCCTGGCTTCAGATTGGCCCAGCTCCAGCCGTTATGGCCGCTTGAGGAGTGAACCATCGGACAGAAGATCTTGCTGTCTCTCTGCCTCTCTGTATATCTCCCTTTCCAATAAAAATAAAAATCTTCAAAAAAAAAAAAAGGAAATTTATTTAATCCATGAAAGGGGTGGAGCATAAGAACACATACCAAGATGCAGGCTGTGATGGACTTCCATGAGCCATTTTTTTTCCATAATCATTCTGTGTGATCCATAAATTCTCTGTGGCATACATGCTCATTTCCCATTCAGAGAAAGACAAACTTTATTTAAAAACCTTGCAAGAAGGTCTATCCTCCCTTTATGAAAACATCCTTCCTTCTACCAGTTTAGGGTAGTCAGCACACCATCTCATCATGATACCATTAAAAAGAAAAACATCCATTGAGAAGCATAGTCAGTTCTTAAAGAAGATAAAATGATGTGTTTGTGCCAACACAAAGTGTCAGCATTGTGCTGTTACAGGCTATGATCACGAGACTGTGTGTGTGTGTGTGTGTGTGTGTGTGTGTGTGTGTGTGTCAGAGAGACGTGCCAGGCCTCTGCTTCTAGGGCCCTGCAGCCACTCTGCTCCCGCCCTTGTAGCCACTGTCTATAGGAATGCCTCCTCACATTGTGTCCCAGCCACCTGAGCCACTGGGAGCTCTCTGTGCTCCTGAAAATGAACTGTGGTCCAAGTTAGCAGACAGACCCTAAGTGAAATAACTCACTCTGCAAGTCCTGAGCTCAAAAGTGTCACTGACCCCCACTGGGCAGCAGAGTGCCAAACACAGACTCAAACAGGATGCCCTAAAAGCCGCAGCCGCAGTGGCCCTGCCTGATAAAAACCAGGCTTTCCTTTTCCTGGGCCTCAATAAAGACTGATCAATTATTTATCCCCATCGGCTTCATGATTTCATCTCAGTCTGTCAGTGTTTATCACGGAAACTCATGCTAATTGTATGGTTTGGGGCATTTTCCTGTTTTCTCTTTGGGGCCCCTTACAGCACTCTTTCCTACCTTCTAACCATTGAGATGCCAATTTAATGTTTTTGCTACTGGGCATCATTCTGAAAGATAAATGAATTTCATTCTATCTTTAAATATTTATATTTCCTTATGATCTAATACATCATTGTGGTTATGGGGTATTTCTTCCCCCTGACTATAGAAAATACATATCAGTTACCTGTCAATTTTGTTGACTAACTCGGCTTTGCAGTTCCAGAGCGCTGCTTAGCCAAGGCTCTTACAGCCTCCTTCAGTCTCCCAGGCCACTTGTGCGCATCATTTGGGGGCTTATAAAGGTCTTCACTGTACAGAGCATATTGAAACACAAAGACCTTAAGCAGCATGCCCTTTCTCACTTATCACACTGAAAGATCCAGGACCAGAAAGTGAAGCATCTTTGTTTGGTTGTTAGTTCCCAGCACAGAACAGCTGTCTGCAGAAAACCAGCCAGTATCCCTGGAAACGGTTCATCCGATTTTTCAAAAGAAATCCAATTTCACCTGAGCTGATGGCTTCAGTGTTGCTTCCTAAGATAAATGATGAAAATATCAACATCATAATGGCAGGAAACCCAATTCTTCTGGTTTCATCTCATTGAAGAGCATCAGAAGCCGTTTATCGGTGCTGTCACCTTCCGCAGTGTCTGAGGGCGTGAAGGGTGGGGAGGCTTGTGTCAGTTCCCTGCCACCCTGACTCTGCTGCACACTTCGTGGGTTCAGCACCTCAGTGGGTGGGGCCGCTTGTGAGTTCACTACAGTCGAGAAATCTCCGCTTTGGAATTCTCTCCTTCCTTCTGGTCAGACAAGATGCTTACATGGGTGGTCCTCCTTCAGCAGTAGTATGTCCTACACCATTCTCGAAACAGGTAGCATTCTCCCTCACCTGTCTAAGGGAAACATGACACTGCATCTCATTCCTCCAAAAAGCCACCATATTTGGGAGGAAGGCATGGTGCGCCAAGGTATGCATGATGCCTCTTCCTACAACATCAGCCTTTCCCTTAAAACATCAATTCTAAATGCCAAAAGATACACTGAGGAGGAGGGTAAGAAAGCTCACATGGGTTTCACACTAAGCATGAAGCTTCAAAAATGTTCCTGCTATTAGCACCTAGACCCCTGGATATTAGAGTTCGTTTCCCTCTTCCATGAGAAGTACTTCTAGGGTGGGCCTTCTAGAGCCCCTTGAGTCTCCAGGTTCTAGTCTCAGCTCTGCTAAAATACGCCCTCGTAGGCAACAACAACGGCCCAACAACTTGTGCTGCTGCCACCCACATGGAAGACCTGGACGAAACTCCTGGTTCCTTTCTTCAGCCTGGCTCAGGACTGCTGTTACGGCCATTCACAGTTGACCAGCAGATGGAAGAACTCCCCCAACTTACCCACCCATCCTTTTAAACCATCTTTTCCTAAAATGTGTTTCTTTGAAGAGTTACAGAATGAGAGGCAGAAAGGGCAGAGAGAGAAGCGATCCTGTGTGCTGGTTCATTCCCCCCAATGACCACAACTTCCGGGGCTGGGCCAGGCAAAATTCAGGAGCTTCATCTGGGTCTCCCACATGGGTAGCAGAGGCCCAAGTGCCTGGGTCATTTTCCACTGCCTTCACACATGTGTTAGCAGGGAGCTGGATAAGGAGTGTGGCAGCCATGTGGGATGCCAGGGTTGCAGGCAGCAGCCTAGTCCACCCCACCACAATGCCAGTCCCATTTTTTTTTTGTAAAATGCATCTATTCATATTCAGAAGTATCTTTATCAAGATCCCTAATATCAGTTTCAACATTATTATTTTTTTTAAATGTTGGGGTCAGTATTGTGATACAAGAATTAAGCCACTGCCTGTAATGCCAACATCACGTATGGGCGTGCCAGTTCAAGTTCCCACTGCTCTGCTTCTGATCCAGTTTCCTCCTGTTGAGCTCTGGAAACCAGCAGCAGATGGCCCAAGGACTTGTGGCCCTGCCACCCTCGTGCAAGGCCCATATGGAGTTACAGGCGCCATCAGGCTTTTGTCTAGCCTAGCCCAACTATTATAGTCATTTATGAAGTGAACCAGTGGTTGGAAAATGTGTCTCCGTAACCCCGCCGTTCAAATAAACTGTTTTTTAGAGTACATTAATTAGAAAAGGAAGCTTAGCAGAACAGACAGAAACTCTACTTGACCATTCCCACTTAAATAGCATTTCACCAACTATTCTGGAAATTGTGCAGGTCCTAGAATGTATCCCATACCCCAAGGATAACTCTGTATTTCCATAGGATGTTCTTGATGAGGAAGACACAAATCCGCAGTCCTCAGCCCAACAATTTAGGATTTTCTGATCCTGATGATGTGTGGAATCCTCTTACCTCCAAGAATTGCCTGGAGTCCCTCTCTGGTTTTGTCCCCTGCATCCTGGCAAAGCTTCCTTTTGTGGTGGGAAGGGAGAAGGAAGTGAGCCAGCCATCCCCGCAAAGCCGCAGGAGCAGAGCTGGCTCACAGCTCATGTTCAACATGACCGTGACAGTGAAGTTGTGGCCTCCGATGGTTTAATGTTGGTTTTAGGAATAGCCAATGGTGACCCTTTCCCTTTTCTGACTCCCACCTTCATAGTTGCTCTGCTCCACATTTTTATTACAGGAATTACTCTTCATAGTCAAGTGGCTCTCAAGTCCCCTCCTTTTTGCTGGAATTATAGCCAATTCCCGCCCAGATCCCTCTATGTTCTGCTGTCACATTTACCATCTAGAAGCATAACTTCAAGTAGTGCCTCTGCTGTCAACAGGGCCTTGGAGGTGGACAGGTGCCTTGGGTCCACTTAACTCAGTCTCCTTCCATGATCCAGGTTTCAAGCACTCTGCCTTCACCTACCACTGTCCCCTACACTGCTCATTCTAACCAGATCATTCTTCCTTGGTTTTGTTTGCTGTCTTCCTCCCATCTAAAACTTGATGTCTCTGACCTTGGCTATAAATTCATGGCACTTAAACCTCATTTGTGACACCTGGAATATTCTCCTTGAAAGTGCTATGTGTCTGAACAAACAGGACATGGCTTCAAGTCAGGAACCATGGTTTGCTTCCTGGCAAAGTTAGAGGACTTTGCTAACTTTGTGTTTTATTTTCTTACGAGATACAGAGAGCCCGGTGCACAGCAGCACCAAGCAGCCCAGTGCATCCGTTACCCTTATTTTCTCTGCCTTTCCTTTCCTAGTTGTCTGTGAGCTCCTTGAGGAAGGGACCACATCTTTATCACGGCATTCTATGTAACATCCATGACATTACTGTCGATACATTGCTATTACATTTCTAATAGTGAAGGTATCCAGCACATACCTAGCACAATAGTAAGCACCAAGTGTTTTTTGGTGTTTGTAAGTTTAATTCTAACAGCTTGAAGATGCAGGCACAGCAGGTATCCCATTCCATTGTAGAGAGGAGAAAGCAATGTATTTCACAAAGCTTCCAATGGACGATTGTGAGTAGGGGATTCAATGAAACAAAAACTCTCAACAATGCCTGCGAGATGATTGTTCTCTTCCGGGGTTCCCCACCCCTACTTCTCTTTCTGTGGCCTCCCACAGACAGTGCAAAATGAGGAGGAAAATTTAGAATGTCTGAGCCCTTGACAGATGTGGGGTCTTTCTGGGTCTTCAGTCTTCTGCCTTGTTACAAAGCAAGCCCCAGTAAACTCCATCAGGATGGAGCTGGGTCTTTGTCCCTGCGTTGGTTTGTGGGACTCACAGCAGTGAACGTTTCTGAAATAAGCACAGCAACCAGGGTAGGATTCCAGTTGGTGGCCATGGAGGTGCTGAGCAGTGTCCCTTCTCGCTCCCCTAGGCAGTACTACGAGATGCTGTACAACACGGCCGACGAGCTGCTGAACCTGGTGGTGGACCAGGGTGTGAAGTACACGGAGCTCGAGTACACCCACGCACTGACCCTGTTGCACCGCAGCCAGACGGGAGTGGGTGACCAGACAACCCAGAACACGCGGCTGCAGCGGCTCAAGGAGATCATCTGTGAGCAGGCTGCCATCAAGCAAGCCACCAAGGGCAAGAAAATCACCACAGTCTAACCAAGCACATGGCAGCGCAGGTAGACAGCTGGGCCTTCCTGCTTGCTCCGTCAGACCCAATCGTTTTCCAAGCTTGTTGGGCATAGTCTGAGCTGATTTAATTTTCTCTCTGCTGATGAGGAGAAGACATAAGGATGTTTCCCCTTTTAGTTTGGGAACCCTAAAGGATGTGTTGATCTAACAGCTGCTTCTAGAGAATTAGAGCAAGACAAGGAGGAGGGCTGTGTCCAGTTGGTGGATTTTGCAATAGGAATGGATAAATCAGTAACCCTGGCTTTGTTTGTTGCTATTGCCCAACACAAATAAAATTCCATCCTTGGAAATCAAACTGGCACTAAATTTTACTCTCTGCCTAAAAACCACTTATTAGGGTTCTGTTATGTAACAGTAGGATTTTTTTGCTCCCTTAACCTTGTCAGTTTAAACTTAATAAATAAGTGCATTGCTTTCTGTCTCTCTTGCCAAAATCAAGAACTTGACTTCAAATAAATGGCTTCTCTGTGGGCTCAAATTTTCCCTAATACAGCAAAATCTCTGGGCTTAAAAGATTGGGGAAAACTCCTGTTATCCCAACCCCTGAAAGAACTTGGTGTTCTGTAGCTACTGCATGGATTCTAAGGTTTTTTTTTTCCTTTTCTATTTTATTTTTGCTGTTTCAAAACCAAGAGCCATAGAATTTGTGACCAACATGGAAGAATGATGACCAGCCCTGCACTCAGTCCTCCTCCCACCCGTTTTCAGGAAAAAAGAACGGTGACACAGCTTTTCACCTCCCTTGAGATGTCACTGGAGGTGATTCTAGATGCTGACTGTCCTTATGGGTTCCTACATCTTTGTCTCCTTAGGGAGGAGCCCAGGTCAGCTCAGCTAAATGCACACAGGTCAGGACAGCCGCAACACTTCTTCCTGCAGCCACCAGGTGGGGCTGTTCCCAGCACGCTGGCCCCCAGTACTGTCCAAGTTCCTCTGTTCCCTTTGGTGCCTATGTCACAGGGGCAGCAATGCAAGGACTGAGACAACACTTAAAAAGTCACGAAAACCCTTTGTCCCCATCCACGTGGTCATGCATCGTAACCTGCTGGCTGGGAATGTTAGACTTCCGTGCACAACTTTGGTCTTGGTGGGCAAAATGGAAAATTAAAAAAATGTTTTGAGAGGCTGACAGGTGGCATATTGTTTTATGTTCTTCAGTACACCTTCCCTGGGAGCTACATAAATGTAAACTGCTGCTAAGCTTGAGGTGAAATACACATTCAAAGAGGACATCCTTATCAGTGTGGGGACTAGTGAATGCAAATTGACACAAAGATACAGTTGGGATAGTAGAGCATGTCTGAGGGTGGCGAATGGCAGGGTGGAGCTGGAAGATGGCCTTCCAGGGCCTCAGCAGATCTTTGCAGAGGCCTGAAGGGAAAGAAGTTGAACATCTGTAAGAGACAACCATGGAAAATACAGTGCCCTGAAACAAACACTGGGAAGAGCCACATCAACAAGTGGGGTGAGAAGGAGCAAATGGGGGGAACACTTACTGGGAAGCTACCTGAATGGCTGTAACCCCCATTCTACATCCCATGGCCCCAGTCTAGATGCCGCGGTGCCCTCCCCAGCCCCCCGTCCACATCCTGTGCCTTCTCTGTCCTTCCCAGACCACTGCAGTGGCAGCAATGTTTCCAACAGAGCAGCATAGGAGTGAAGCGCTCAAGATAATTTTAACAGACATGGAAAAGTTATGCAGGAAGACATAAATTAGCCTATGTGTGTGAACCAGAGGAAAATGAAGCCCCTGAGAAATGAACCAGCCACTTCTAGCTGCCTTGGCAGCAGCCCAATATTTCACCTTACAAAGTCCTACCTTACCCTGTAACTTTGTAGGTCCCAGCCTTTCTCCCAAGGAAGGCACCCCTAGGGAGTTCCTCCCTGCTTAATGTCAAGCGGGCTACTCTGCCACACAAGAATGGGTCATAAAACCTTGGGAGGAACGTCTCAAGTCACATAAAACAAACCATGTGTCCAGGGGGAAGAGAAACAATTGGAAGTCCTGGACTCCACTTCCTTATAAGCACATTCTGAATGCAGACTGCAGTTGAGCTCCTCCCCAAGATTCTCACCTGGTCCATCAGTTATATTTCTCTTGGCTTTTTCCCATGATGTTTGGTTTGTCAGGTATATTCTCTGTTAAACTGTGTAACTTTGCTTACCCTAATATAAATGGCCAGGCACTCACAGATCTTTCTGGAACCAGCCCATCCACCCTGATGGGTACCCTACCACATTAAACCTAGGTGCCTTGCTTAACACTACTGCCTGAAAGCTGAATTTATTCTTGCACAAAGACAAGAACCTATGAGCACTGCCAACCCAAAGTACAACATCCAGCAGGGCTCCCATTTAGACATGAAGGTGAAATAAACATCTCCCCAAACAATCAGGAATTGAAAGAATTTGCCACTACATGCCCAGCTCTACAAATGAAACCTAAGGATGTGGTACACACACTAAGAGAATGATGATCACCATACTGAAAGAATGTGATATTAGAAAACTAGTAAAGGCAGAAAGGAAATCCAAAGCAAACAATGAGAATATTGATAGAAAACTGGTGGGACCAAGTTGTCCACTCTTTTTTTAAGATTTGTTTATTTTTATTGCAAAGTCAGATATACATAGAGGAGGACAGACAGGAAGGTCTTCCGTCCGATGATTCACTCCCTAAGTGAGCGCAACGGCTGGTGCTATGCCGATCCAAAGCTGGAAACCTGGAACCTCTTCCAGGTCTCCCACACGGGTGCAGTGTCCCAATGCCGTCCTCGACTGCTTTCCCAGGCCACAAGCAGGGAGCTGGATGGGAAGTGGGGCTGCCGGAATTAGAACCGGTGCCCATATGGGATCCCGGCACGTTCAAGGCGAGGACTTTAGCCACTAGGCCACGCTGCCAGGCCCTCTTTTTTTTTTTTTTTTTAATTTATCTATTTTTATTGGAAAGGCAGACCTACAGAGAAGGAGAGACCGAGAGAACACTATTCCATCCACTGGTTCATTCTCCAAATGACCGCAATACCCAGAGCTGAGCTGATCTGAATTCAGATGCCAGAAGCTTCTTCCAGGTCTCCTATCCAGGTGCAGGGTCCGAAGGCTTTGGGCCATACTCGACTGCTTTCCCAGGCCACAGCAGGGAGCTGGATGGGAAGTGGAGTGGCCGGGACATGAACTGCTACCTATATGGGATCATGGCACATGCAAGGTGAGGACTTTAGCCACTAGGCTACCACACAACCGGGCCCCAGGTTGTCACCATTTAATCCTGAGTGCAAGTAGCATAAACTTTCAACCAAAACATACAGACTGGCTGAATGGATTAATACCCACCTATTCGCTACCTACAAGAAACACCTCACCAACAAACATGCACACAGACTAAAAGTGAAAGTAGAAAAAGTTATTCCATGCTAATGGAGAACAAGCAGCTGTAGCCATTCTAAAACAGACTTTAACACAAAAACTACTATAAGAAAAGAAGAAGTTCATTGCATAATGATTAAAAGATCAACAAGAAATGACTGTAGCAAATGTGTACGCACCTACTACCAGGGCACCTAGCTATGTAAAACAACAAAAGGAAAAAAGAATCCATTAATAGGGGACTTCAACATCATACTTTCAAAAATATTTATTTTTATTGAAAGGTCAGATTTACAGAGAAGGAGAGGCAGAAAAAAAGATGTTCTATCCCCTGGTCCACTCCCCAAGTGGCCGCAACAGCTGGACCTGAGTGGATCAGGAGCCAGGAGCAAGGAGCCTCCTCCGGGTTTCCCATGTCAGCCAGGGAACAAACCTCACCAAATTCAACAAAAATTAAAATCATACTATGGATCTTTTCTGATCACCATGGAATGTAACTGGGAAGCAAAAATTCAGGAAACTATGTAAACACATGCAGACTGGGAACACACACACACTACTGAATGAGCAGTAGGTTATAGAACATACAAAGAAAAATGTTTCAAAACCCCCAAAAATAAAGATGATAGCAAAACATATCAACACATATGGGATGCAGCAAAAGCAGAACTAAGAGGGAAGTTTAGCGCAATTAATGCTTTTATCAAGAAGTCTGGCATCAAATAAATGATCTATCAACACAGCTCAAGGTCCAAGAAAACTAATAAATAATAAAATAAAATTAAAATGAAATAAAAACAAAATTGAAACAAAAAAATAACCTCAGTGAGTTGACAGACCATTAGTCCAACCAACAGAAAAAAGAAGACCCAAGTCAGTAAAATCAGGAGAAAATCATAAGAGAAAAATACATCCATAAACACCACAGATATCTAACTTTCAGAAATTACTGCAAACTGCTAAATGCCAGCACATTGGAAAATTCAGACACAATGGATAGGTTTCTGGAGGCATACACTGAACATGTACAGTCTACTTATGTGGAGCCATGACGACATAAATATACCAATAACTAACAGAGTAAATCAGTAAAACACTCTCCCAACAAAGAAAATCCAGGACCAGATGGCTTCACTGTTGAATTCCACCACACTTTAATAGCCAATTCCAATTCTTTACAAACTATTCAAAGTAATTAATGGCAGGGAATCTCCCCAAATTCCTTATTTAAGCCAGAATTACCTTAATTTCAAAGCCAGGAAAATACACAAAGAGAACTACTAACCAGTATCCCTAATGAAGATAGATGCAAAACCCTCAAGAAAACACTAGCTAATTGAATCCCAAAACACATCAGAAACATTCAGCCAGATCAAGTGGGATTTTATTATTGGTATGCAAGGATGGATCAACATACACAAATCAAATAATATAGCATCCTACACAACTAAAGAATTAAAACCATGATTATCTCAATAGATGCAGAGAAAGCATCTGAGAAAGATAACATCCTTTCATGATGAAAACCTTAAGCAAATCATAGAAGAAATAGTCTACAATATAATCAAAGAAATATGTGAAAAACCCATAGCCAGCAACATATTGGAGGGGCAAAGCTGGAGGCATTCCCCTACAATCTGGAACCAGACATGCATGCCCACTCTCACCACTGCTATCCAGTGGAGTCCTGGAAGTTTTAGCCAGAATGATTGGGGAGGGAGTGGGCAGAGGGATACAAATTGGAGAGCAAGGAAGTTACACTATACGTGTTTGCAGCTGCCATGAACCTCCACTTACACAACCAAAAGACTGCCCAGTGATTGCTGGAACTCATGACAGTTTGGTAAAGCTATAGATATAAAATCAACGCACAAAAGTAAAAGCCTTTGTATGTATAACAATTGCATGGCTTAGAAAGAACTTGTAAAATCACATTCACTATAGTTGCGGAAAACATTTCAATAATTTTGAATAAATTTAACCAAAGATGTGATGAATCTATGATAATTACAAAGCATGAAAGAAAGAAATAATAAAACATCCCCAAAATGGAAAAATCTTGTATGTTTGTTCATGGATCAGTAGGATACCAAAAATATTTCTATTATCAAAAGCAATTTATAAATTCAATGTGATCCAAATCAAAATAACCATGACATTCTTCTCAAATCTAGAGAAATAATGCTGAAATTCACATGGAAACACAAGAGGGCCCAGATACCTAAAGAAATCTTCCACAACAAAAACAAATCTGAAGGCAGCGCAATATCAGACTTCTAGATGTACTACAAGGTAGTTACAATCAAAACAGACATGAAGATCAATGAAACAGAGCAGAAATCCCAGAAATGAACTCACGCATCTATAGCCAACAAATGTTTGGCAAACAAACAGAAATCAATCATTAGGAGCACTCATTCACCAACAGAAGCTTACTGGTGTGCCCTTGCTCTGGGAGCATTCATTCACCAACACAAGCCAATTGGTGTGCCCCCTCACTCCGGGAGTACTCATTCACCCAGACACTGACTGGCATCCCCTCGCTCCGGGAGCACTCGTTTAGAACACAGTTTCTGCAGGGACTTCTATTCCAGTGCAGTGTTTATTCCTGCACATCTCAGACATGTCTCCTTCACAGCTGAGAGCCCTTGATGATCCAGTGAGAATGCCTACCTCAAGTGTCCCTGCCCCAAGAGGACAAGCCATGTCTCCAAGCACCAAAGGACAAGTTCACTGCTGAGTGGGTCCCTCTCAGCCCAGTTACAGAGCCAAACTCCTATAGCCCACACTCCTCAGATAGCCATCCCACAGAAGTTGTGACAACCCTCTGCCTAGAGTTCGTCCCTTTACTGAGTGACCTCATCTCAGAAGCACCAGCCCCTCTCCAAAACTTCATCTGCACCTCAGTATTTTCCATGCTCAATGAAACTTTGTGTTTCAGATAGCATGGAAAGGAAAAACTCCAACACAAACACATTGAATGGGCACTCTAGTAATTAGTAATTGGCTCTGCCATGTCACATCCACAAATGCCTTCCTTCGCTGGTTCACTCAAAGGTCCAGCTTCCTGTTGTGGCAAGGATGAGAGTCATGCAGTGACAAGTCTAAGAGTTAGACCTCAGTCCCATGAAAGCTATGACTTCCATCTGCTTCTTACAGCAGCTTTCTCCATTATGCTCTAGGCATAGCCCACAGTGCTCCCCACAGGCTCCAATACTCTTCCATTTCAGGAAATATCTCCCAGGATTGCATCATCAGCCTGACTTCTGCCACTGCCCTCTGCTTTGTCCTTCCAGAATCTTGGGACCAAGATGACACACTGTGTCATCAGTGGCTGGAACAGCCTGGAAGTTCACCTTTAGATGTTTCTTGATGGAACCAATGGACTCCAGTCTCTCAGGTTCTCAAAAGGGACCAACACGATGACCAGTGATTGATTTCTAGCCCAGGTTCTCACCTCCTATAGAAACAATAACCAGAGACAGCTACTGTGTGGAGAGAAACTGGCTGTGAAAGAACATCCATAAGCAGATGTGGGCAGAGAGTGACCCGACGACTGGAGCCCCAGTTACCCACATAGTAGACCTGCATGTGGGAAAACACCCATCATGAGTGGGCCAAGGGTTGCTTATCAACAGGAAAAAGAGCAGCACCTCTAAGTAATCCGGAGACATCCCAGCTGAGCGAGGGGACAGTCTGCCAAAGAGAAGCCCATGGTGGAAACAGCTCTCTCCTGTCTTCCACCTCTCTATTGGAAAGGGGGTAGTACCCCAATTGGAAATACATACAGGCCCTTGGCCTGGAAGCAACAGGTGCATCCTGGGAAGCCAGTGTAGCAAGCTGACAGCTAAAGAGACAGGGTTGCATTGTAGAGAGACTAGTGTTGAGCTCACCCAAGCCCCAACTGCCTGCCTTGTGAGACCACCGCACTGTGCGGCACAGCTGGGGCGACTTCTGCAAGACCAGGGCACAGATGGTTCACAGGGAAGAACACATAAGACCAAGGCCCAGTAGGCTCAAGCAAGGGTCACTCCTTTAGGGTGTGTGACCAGAAGGCCATAAAAGGACGTGTTCTAGTAGGCCAGGGGTCTCCTGATCAACCAAATTTTGCCTGAAAAGCAAAGCATGTGCTAAAAGACGCACACCTGAGCAGGAATAGACACCAACTGGAGCACGACTTGGAGGGCAATGAGTACAGAGCCACTCGGCTCTGCAGAAGGGTTTTGTTCTCTCCTAACTAGTCACAGTGGTTACAAGAAGTATATCATTAATAAGTAAATGACCAGATGTAAAATACAGTGGAATTTCTTCCGGAAGTGGAAGTAATGAACTGTACACAGCTGGAAGCAGTTGCCCTAATTTGGCTCAGATGGTAGAGCTGCCTGGAATTTTGAAGAGGTATAGTAAGATGCACGCCACAGGTTTACACCTGAAAACAACTAATCGTATTCCAACTGGGCCAGGGTGTAATGAGACAGAGCTAATTATCACGAGTGTAATGAGATGCAAAAACCATTGGAATGGAGCTAGAAATTTCTTTGAAAGTGAACTCAGAGGCAAACACAAAAACAGACTTTCAGGTAAAGAGATGAGGTGTGTATGATGAGATGTGCCCAATTTCAGAGCCTGCTTTAAGATCCCTGCCCCAAAGGCAGGTCCGCAATTAAGAAGCTTGCCAGGCACTTCACACACCTGCCGCAGGAGTCCCCCGGAACCCGAGAGTGCAATGACGTATCAGAGTTGCACATCTATGCCTCTCCTGTGTACACGGCAATGGATAAAAACAATGAGGTTAGGGACTTTCTGCTGAGTACACCTCCCTTTATATTGGATCCCACTCAGAAATGTGCCCTCAGATTCTTGCTGATTCTGCAATTGCAACGCCAGGAGGAACCAAATTTGAAACAGAAAAGCTGGAGGTCTCCTCATCCCAAACTTCCTCAAGTACCTACCAGCTGAGGGTTTATTTACTGTGAGATCAAGAAACCATTAACAGCAGGGTTTTGCAGTTGTTAATTCCTGATAGCTAGCATGTTATTTCTCGAAAGCATAACACATGTCAGATGCTGTGCTAAGTGCTTTCTGTCCACCTTATTCATCCAGTGCTCATAAGCATCCTATGTTACAATCATCCTCACTTTAAAGAGGAAACTACGGCTCAGGTTGAAGGTTCTGCCTCAGATCCTGGATGTGGCCGGGCTCCACCCAGCATCAAAATTCATGTTCAGAACCCTTCTAGGTTCTTTAATCCGAGACAAATCATGGATGGAAGACAATGTGAAAGGTGGCTCTCACACAAGTCTGAGCAGCTCCAAGTGACATTCTCTAGTTGTCTGGCGCCTGTCACCTCCTGCAGGAGCCATTCCTTCACTAAATTGGGGGCTGCTGTTCCCCAACTTCCTTTTCTGCTACTTACCCTGAATGCAAGAACTTGATATATTGGCCGATACATCTAGGTCTGGTTGAAAATGACTCACATCTGGGCTGCTGAGGTAGGCTTGTGATGCACTGAATGCTTCAGTTCTAACATTTGGTCTGTCTCAGCTGGCCATACTGATCTTGGAGTCACCTTAAACCTTTGTAGGCACTGATCCTTTCCTTCTACTCATCTTGGGTTCACTGGCCAGCACTCTGTTACTGAAAGACAGATTAACAAGAGGAAAGCACAGAGATGTAGTTCACCAGGTCCTGGGGGTGTTGAAGACAGGAGACGGTGGAGAAATAGAAGCACAGGCATGAGTCCACCGGGGGAATCTTGGCAAGGAAGGTCTGTTTGTTTCTTCACTGTCCTCAGCATCCCTCCAAGTACAGGAAGGGCACCTCACAAGTGGGTGTCTTCGGACCTGCTTACAGGGGGAGGTCAGAATCACCTTCCTATGTATTATGACTTGTTAGAGGAAAGAGGAAGATCAGAGCACGCTCCCTGAACACAATGGTTTCAAATTCCTGCAGCTTAACATACTCAAGTTGCCAAAGTGCCAGGCTGGGGAACAGTATGTAATGAAATTCACCCTTTTTTACAGTGAATTTAAAATTTATTTTGAAGGACAATGTTACAGAGAGAAACAGAGGTCTTTCACTCACTGGTTCACTCCCTAAATGGTCCCAAAGTAAGCTTGGACCAGGACAAAGCCTGGAGCCCAGAATTCCATGCAGGTCCAGCACGTGGGTACCTGGGGCTCAAGCCATTGGGTCATTCTGCTGCCTTCCTGGGTGTACTAGGCACAAACTGGATTAGTCGAGGAGATGCCAAGACATGAACCAGCATCCTCCTGTGTCACAGCATCACAGACTAGGCCAGCCCCATCACCTTTTCTAAGGGGCTTGAATTTCTTCCATTCCCTAAGCCTCAATGCCCTCTGCTAATCCCAAACTCTTGAGAACAAAGGTGTATTGAATTGTTAGATATTTTTAAAAGATTTATTTATTTGATAGGGCTTACAGAGAAAAAGGAAGAGAGAAAGAGCTTTAATCTGTTGGCTGGGCCAAACTGAAGCCAGGAACTTACTCCATTTCTCCCATATGGGTACAGGGGCTCAAATACATGGGCCATCCTCCACATTTTCCTAGGCCTTCAGTTTGGAGCTGGATCAGAATTAGGCCATGAAGTGCTGTCCATATGGGATGCTGGCATTTCAGATGGCAGCTCTGCCCATGAAACTGCAGCACTGACCCCAAACTATTATATATGTTCACTAGGGAAAAAAAGGCCAGCTGCTGGGACCAGTTTCTGAAGCCACCAGCGAGCAGCAGTGCTTCTAGTCCAGGATCTGAGTGTTCCACGAAACATTTGTCTTTTATTTGAAAGGCTGAGAAACAGACCTTCCATCTGCTGGCTCACTCCCCAGACACTAGAAACATGCAAGGCTGAGCCAGGCTAGTCAGGAGGCAGGGGTGGCATCTGGGTCTTCCAGGGGTGCCAGGCTCACAGGGACTTGGTTATGGCCTGTTGATGCCTCACACGTGTGCATCAGCAGAGGAGCCGGGACTCGAACCAGGCATTCCAGCATGAGATGGGGGACCTCTGTAATGTGTCTTAACTAGTGAGCCAGGCACTCACCCCATGCACACTCCTGGAGTTAGAGTTTGAGGGAAGCAAGCAGAGCTGTTCACCTTGAACATGCCCTGGCTACAGATAAGTGAGATGGTAGGACAGGATCCAGGGGAACCTGGGATGGGAAAGGCAATCTACAAGGAGGAGCTGAAATCAGACTGTGGAAAATGTGTATGTCAACAGGCCCAGAGGCCGCAGCAGTCAGCCCTGACTGGATTCCAATCAAGGTTTTGACAGACATCCAGGAATGTGGAACAGTCTTGAATTGATTTTGCCTGCAGCTGTTACTAGCCCCCTTATCTCAGCTCCCACGCATCCTCTATGAACCTTGTAATTAAATTTAGTATACCTCAGAATTTTTCTTTCATCACTCATCTGTGAAATGGGATAATAATAATAGCTCCTACTCAACAGTATTGGTGTATAAAATGAAAGGTGTTTAGTGCCTGGCATATAACTATTGCATATACATAATAAATATTATTGGGTTGTCCATTTCTCCGAGCTTTTGACCTAATGTCAAGGAAACCGGCCGTTATAAAGAGGGAGCCTATGAGCACAGCCAAACTTAGTAGCCTGTTGGCAGGGCATCCGCATAATTGACATGACCAAGGCAATAACATGAGATGGGGATATCTGATTTACCAGCAACTTTAGCCCTGCCCCGCAGAGGACCACAGCTCTGGGCATCAGAACCTCCAGTGGTTTCCTTTCCCTCTCAGTGACAGTTTCGCATCTCATTGTGTGCAAGTGCATTTATGCGCATCTCATTCACTCTGAAGGTGTCCATGCCCTTTAGAGCCCAGGCCTTCACAGACTTGAGTGTTGTTTGCCTTGCTTTGAGTTTATCTTTGCTCGTCCCCACTCAGGCCCAGGAATGTCAGACCATGGGTTTCTAATAAGGCTACAAATTGCTCTATGAAATTTAAGTGAGAAAAATGTCACCTTCTTGGTGTTTCATTTTGCTAGATCAAAGCTGAGTTCCCACATGCCACTCTCAGTTGGCCAAGTCCAATCTGTGGTTCGCCATGCCCCAGGGAGGTGGGGAGAGTTGTTCCTTCTTTCAGCAGTGATGCTGGCCAGGGAAACCAAGCTGGGAATGAATGAGTGGATCCTCATTGCTTTGTTCTTCTGGCCACTCTGCAACACTATGAGGGCCCCGGATCTCTGCTGCCCTGAGGCACTGCAGCGGAGGAGCCAGCTGGGATCACCCAGCCTTCACCAAGCTGAAGCTGCCACCCAGGGGAACTAGAGGCTGCCCAACCTCCATCCTGAGTTCTGCTGCCCGGGAGCACTGGAGACTGCCCAACCTCCATCCTGGGTCCTGCCACCCGGGAGTACTGGAGGCTGCCCAGCCTCCACCCTGAGCCCTGCAACCTGTGAACACTGGAGACTGCCCAGCCTCCACCACTCTGAGCCCTGCCTCCCAGCAGCACTGGAGGCTGCCCAGCCTACAACACAATTAGCCCTGCATCCCAGCAGCCCTGGAGACTGCCCAGTCTCCACCATGAGCCCTGCTGCCTGGGAACACTGGAGGCTGTCCAACCTCCACCCTGAGTCCTGCTGCCCAGGAGCACTACAGCCAGGCACAGGTGGGCTTCGTGGACTCCACAGCCCATCCCTCTCTTCCATTGTTAGGTGGCCCAATGCTTCTGTTGCAGTTCTCCTCATAAAGCTTTTTCCTCCCTTTCACTGGGAGAGCCAAGATCCCTCCCTTGGACTAGGCTTTTCAACATGAAAACCTGCTTCATTTCCCAAGTGAAGATAAGTTTTCTCTCCCCTTTTCCAAGGATATGGTGCCAACACTGACTCTGCCCAAGCAAGGGTTCCATGGCAGATGGTTGGAAGGACCACAGACAAGAGCAATAGCCCATCACATATCGCAGCAGAAGCCAGAGCCATCCAGGGTCAGGTGCACTCTCCCACCAGCTGCTCCTAGGGAACCCAGCTCGGGCTACCATGGAAAAGGTATCCATCCCTTCCAAGGACCACACCCCAAGTGACCAAAAGCTCTCCTTCTAGGCTCACCCCCAACATCGCCATTCTGGGGACCAAGTTGCCAACACGTGAACCCTTAAGGGTCAAACTATAGTAAAATCATGGCACTACTCAAGACAACGACTTTGTTCTTACTTTCCTGGGAGTTGACGACTTCTTGGCATTTATGTACTACCTGTAATTATGTGACTTGGGGTGATGGTGTGCGAATGTGTTAGGTGAAATGTGCTCTGAGGTTTTCATAAGGTTCTCAACATTGCCTTCCGAGAATACTGAACACTGAGGGTACGTCCAAAAGTTCATGAGGAAAACAAACCTTGAAATCCATGCATAGGTTTTGTTTTTCATAACAATTTTTATGAACTTTTGAAGACCCCTTGGATGTATATGTGAGTGTGTGTGGACAGAAACGGAGAGGTGGACAGAAAGGGGAGGAAAGAGAGGAAGAATGGGAAAGAGGGACGGAGAAAGACAGAGGGAGAAAGAGTGAGGAAGAAAGTGAAGAAGAGCTTCCATCTGCTGGCTCAAACAGCTACAATGGCCGAAGCTTGGCCAGGCCGAAGTTGGGAGCCTGGAGCTCATTCGGGTGCAATAGGAGGGAAGTGACTCCTAAGCGGAGCAGGAAGGATTTGAGCCATTGCTAACAGGGTGTTGACATTGCAGGTGGTGGCTTAATAGGATTTGCCTTAATGGCACTCCAGAATCAAGTTTTTATCTTCTGAAAACCTAGACCCATACACCTTAACATGAGAATGGCTTGGAGGAAAAAATAAAAGAAAAAACAGTCTTGTTTTCCTATCCTCCTCCCTGACAGCTCTGAGCTCAGTGTATCTCTTAGTGTCCCAACGACGGGTAAATGTTCATTGTTTTAAACAAGATCTAAATTTGCAATTCTAAAATGAGGAGTCATAACACTGAAATGCTGTTAACTCAGCTGGCTTTCAGAGAGTAATGGAACTTGAGATACTAGGTATTTCAGTATTTACAGAGCTGTTTCACTCATCCATGATTTAGCTAACAGTATTTTCACAGGAGTTACAGAAATTCTTACATTCTAAAGTGATAAATTAATTTTCTTGGATTTTTGATTGTGTATTTCCTGGATGCCATTGTTCCAGGGCGGGCCCTGCCCAGCAGCCCCTTGCAACGGATGTGCACCATCCCAGACCATACTCACAAGTCAGAAGAAAACACATAAGCAACTTGCTCCAACCCTGCACCTGCACTGAGGACTGAGCGAAGGTGGCTTGCCGGGTTTCTGCAGTAAGAGGAGATGGTGCTGTGTGCCTCCCGCCACACTTGCCAGCAGGTAGAACAAACATGGCAGAGCAGTCAGGTCTCCATCTGGGAGGCCCACAGTCCTGACAGAACCCCTGGCTAGAACCCAGGCTCTGTTTGCCTTTGCACAGTTGAGAGGCAGCAGGAGACGAACCTAGCCTTTCCTGCTGTCCATGCAGGCAAAGCAGATGCAGCTCCAGGTGCCTGGCTCTAGCCTGGCCCTGCTCCGCTTGTTAGGAGCGTTTGCGGAGTTACAGCAGCTGAAAGGCTACTCTCTCTCTTCTTCCCTCCCTTTCTCTTTTTCTAGCTTCCAAATAAAATGAAAATTTAAACAAACAAAAGTAGACCACATACACTTCTTAGCAAGCAAGCACAGAAGTCGTCTTTCAACACGCACCATAAGCATCAAGTCCCCACCCTAGGACCAGCGCTTTATTGGAGAGTTTGCTCCTAGGGTGTAGGATCATCAAGATCAGACCCCACTTCCAGCTGCATCTGGAAAAGTGGTTCTGCCATCCCCACTGCAAGTGGACAGCCCAAGTGTTGTTCCATAGTTAACAAGTACTGCAGCTACTTGTTTTTAAGTTCATTTCCAAAAAGGTGGAAAAATCCATAGTCTTTAGTCAGCCCTAGGTCATGAACACGTGTCACCACTCAGTTTCAAGCCCTCACACTCCCAGGTGTATGGCAATCCTGAGAAATCTGCCACAGGTCAGTGGGTTCTGGGTGGCCTTGTTTAAACAGTTATTTAACATTTCATAATTTGTTTTTAAATAAGTAAAATAACTATAACTTCTATTTCTAAAAAAGATTAATTTTTATTGGAAAGGAAGATTTACAGAAAGAAGGGGGGATAGAATATTTATTTTTATTTGAAAGGTAGATTTTATAGACAGAAAGGAGAAGCAGAGAGGGACATCTTTCCATCTGCTGATTCACCACCCAAATGGCTGCAACAGCTGAAACTAAGCCAATATGAAGCAGGAGCCAGGAGCTTCCTCTGGGTCTCCCACAGGAGTGCAGGGTCCCAAGGACTTGGGTCACCCTCTGCTAATTTCCCAGGCAATAAGCAAGGAGCTGCATGAGAGGCAGAGCAGCCAGGACACAAACCCACACCCATATGGGATGCCAACACTACAGTTGAAGTTTATCTTGCTACAGCACTATGCCAGGGCCTTGATGTGGTCTCGAAGGACAGTGTTTCTCAGGGAGCTGCCCCTTGAGCTGCCTGCCCCTCCCTCATCAATTTTCTACCTTTCAGAAGAGACACTAGATCCTTTCATCCTTTAAATGGGATACTTGTCAACTGTCCTATTGGGCATGGGGTTTGCCCAACCTCAACCTCAGCTTAGAGTTACAAAGCAGGATCTAGTATGGAGCCCTAGCCCTGGTTCCTGGACACAAAAAACCCTAATGAGGTCTGTAAGAACCACAGCTAAGCTCTACCCACTGAGCTCCCCCAAAACCTGATGTGGATAGCCCATGAACTAGTGCATAGAGACGTGAATACAACTCCCCTCTCTCCTACATCTGCACCCTATTGCTGGGCAGGCAGGCTCGCTCTCCATACAGGTAGAACTTGGCAGTCACATCACGCCAGGACCTGGAGTCCATCTGGCTTCTGCTGTACCACCAGCCCTGAGCTTATTAATAATGGATTGCTGCAGCCCTTGACTTAGCTAAGCTATAAACGTCCATCTGCATGATTAGCTCTTGCCTTCCTGATTAGAAAGCTTCATCCTGTCACAAAACCCACCCTTCTGAATGAATGACTCTTTTCAAAGGAATCAGTTCCCGAAACTGCATCTTAAATTCAACCAAGAATGAATCGATAGCAAAACAAAACCCCATTATTTTCTGTATGGGATGAGAATAAAGGAACTTCAGAATTTTTAGTTCAGCTGTGGGCTTTTTGAAAAACCTACACGAGGGTTTGGCTACAACTGGGGTCTGGGAAGAGACAAGGATAGAAAGGGACTCAGGGGCTTGCAGGAGGTGATAATACAGTTTTAGCTTCCCTTGAGGATTCTGGGGTAACCGCTGAGGGATTCTGTAGAGCTGTCACCTGGGATGGAGGACAGCTTAGTGAATGGCAGGGAGCTCAGTGTGTAGCTCTGGGGAAAGGTGGTGGTTGCTTCAGCAAGTCCGCGGACAGTGCAGGTGGGGATAGATGGATTCTGGAGGAAAGGGAAGGCATAGGCTCCTCCTCAGGCCTCAGCTCGCATTTCACCTTCCAAGGTTGCTCTTTGACCTCCTGCTTACCCTAAATCACAACCCTGGCCTTGGTGGGAACCGAGCTCAAGCTGGCTCAGCTGGGCACTTTTCTCACCAAATGATCTGCCCAGCATGGTCGTTGGACTTCCCTTGTGATCCTTCATTCAGGGTTCTGTGATACCATTGTGTAAGCTATCATTCCTTCCCATGTTTGGCTCTACAACTAGCAGCAACACTTTGGCTAATTCTGAAGGTTAAAATGTGATATACCGGGTCCAGCACAATAGCTCAGTGGCCAAATCCTCACCTTATGGGCGCCAGTTCATGTCCCGGCTGCTCCAGTTCCCATCCAGCTCCCTGCTTGCGGTCTGGAAAAGCAGTGGAGGATGGCCTAAAGCCTTGGGATCCTGCACCTGTATTGGAGACCCAGTGGAACCTCCTGGCTTTGGATCAGCTCAATTCCGGCCATTGCGGCCACTTAGGGAGTGCACCAATGGACAGAAGATCTTTCTCCCTGTATCTCCTCTCTGTAAATCTGCCTTTTCAACAAAAATAAATCTTTTTAAAAAAAGTAATAGACCATCCCTCAATAGGAAAAACATGAATGGATTTCCAGCCTTCTGAATCCACCACAGTCCCTAGCTCAGAATTTCCAAGAGTTCAATGTCTGCACAAACATTTACGTGACTCTCCTTCCTCTCCTCTACTGGCTGGGCCTCCAGAAGAGTCCTGCAAAGGGAAAACATCTCCATGGCCTAAAAAATGAGGCCTGTTACAGCAAATGAAAAACATTCCTTGTGATATCACTGCTACATAAGTGTGGCACAAACCAGAACTGTCTGCTTTCACTAGAGAAGCCCTTTCCCGTGAAAGAAATGTAACCAGCCTGCTCTCAGAGGTCCATCTGGCATCATGGCTCAACCTAGGGAGTAGAATGTCCATTGAGGAGTCGCTTCAGGGCCTGAGGTCACCACTGAGCCTGATCATTCCGAAGGTAGCTGCTTCTAAGCCAAGTCTGTAGAGCAAGTCATAATTCCCAGATGCTGCCACAGACGCTAGAGTACTTCATCCTATATCCAATAGAAGACAGATCATCTGCTTTGAGTGTTAGAAACAGCATGAAATCTTCTACCAGGGCACCAAGAACCATTCACAAAGTGACTAAGGGCTGGCTAGAATGTGGCTACTACTCAGCACATAGCAAAATCAAGGCAAGAAGAGCCACTAGGCACCCTGGGAAACCTGGAAGAAAAAGCTGACCAAAGAGAAGAACCTAAGAGGTTGGTCGGTCCTCTTATCACACTTTGGTCCCTAGAATCACTTAGGATATATATTTAATCTCAGGAGAGCCACTGCAAACTTCTGATTGCAAATGCCTCTGTCCCTTGCAAAGCTGGCTGTTGGTAACAGAGGGCACAGCTGTTCCAGATGACCAGTGAGACAAGATCTCCAGAGAAAGCATTTATTGAAAGGACAGCTCTCCTTGTCCCCTAATTTCACAATGAAGTCTCAGTAATAGATAACAATAGCACTGGCCCAAGCTGAATTGCGAAACCTTGAATTTCAATTCAGAATATAGATGCTATGTGAGGTGTTAAAATGTATCTGCAAATTCATCAGAACCTTCAAGATGTAGTGTTGGAGACTTCCAGAACTGTGGAGTAATAGTCTCTCAATGATCTGCTCCTCCACAAAAGCAATACGAATACCAGCCAAATTTCCCAGACTCTGAAAATTACTTACAGCCTTGCAACATCCCAAGGGACATCTATTTAAAAATGAAATTGCTGAATCTTGGTAAGAATAGCAAACTTTAGGGTCAGTGTTGTAGAGTAGTGGATACAGCCACCACCTGTGATGCCGGCATCTTTTATTGGTGCCAATTCATATCCCTGCTGCTCCTCTTCTGTCTCAGCTTCCTAAAGGCCTGGAAAACGCTGAAGGTGGCCCAGGGGGTGGGCCCCTGCCACCCACAGGGGAGACTCAGATGAAGCTCCAAGGCTTTGGCTTGGCCCAGACATGGGCATTGCCACTGTCTGTGGGGTAAAGCAGCAGATACAAGATCTCTGTCTCTGTCTCTTCCTGTCTATAACTGTGATGCCCTAGACAGACAGACAGACAGATAGATCCTTAAAAAAAAAGGATAGCAAAACGTGTGACATTCTAGGCTTTATGATTCCCATCCTCTCACCCAGCTTCTTGGTTGCCTGAAAACCAGAAGCTTTGCCACCAGGAAGCTCTGAAACCCAACAGCCTTTTAAGACTGGGCTTAGTGCTCATCAAAAACCTGTCTCCATTGCACTGTTACTATTTGGTCTCTTTTTCAGCTATCTACAAAAGGCACATGCACAGGATGTTACAATTTGACCTGATGTAAGTTCACTGGGACTAAGGGGAAAGGGGCAGATCTTATCTCTAAGGTATTCACCAAAATACCAACGCTGGTTAGGGCAAACACAGTCTGGCCAAATTCTTGGGAACAACATGTCTATGGGGGGTTAGGGGGAAGGTTTGAAAATCTCCAACCTGAAACTGGAGATCTGGAAGGCCAGACACAAATAAGAGTGTATGTATGCTCACCAAAATCCTAATGAGGGAGATCCCAGCTAGCTGACAACAGAGACACTGCCCTGAGCTCAGCTACGGACAGATGCCAGAAACACAAAAGGCAGGCCCATATCCCCAGGGGACTAGTGGAGAGATATTTCCACTGGAGAATGGACAGAAATGAAGACCCCATGGGGCATGTGGAGAGAGAACAGATGTGACATCACCAGCTTTTCCTGCACATGCATGGTCAGCATCTGGCTGGCAAGGTGAAAGGGGTTGCTGCAGCCCATGCCACCAGCAACTCTAAGGGCGACTTGCACAGTGCTCATTGACATTGAGTCTGGCCTCAGGGCTGGCAGGAGGCCCAGCAATTATTTGTTATATAAAGGAAAATCTCGTTGCTCCACTCGCCTTCCTTCACCAAAACATTGGACTCAATTTACTGAGGTAGAGCTGCAATTCATCTCTTTCCTGGCTCACAGATGAACGGGCAGCTGAGACCCCAGATGCAGTCCAGCTCACAGGGCAGAGAATGGATACCTGTACCCTGTGACTGACAGAGCTCTGGGAAAACTTTATGGATCTCAGCAAGACATGGGGAGTAGCTGAGTTCCTCTGTACCTGCGCTGTTTGTGGAACTCAGCTCCCTGTGCACTGCAGACAGAGCTCATGGATGGCTCAGTGGATACAGTACAAAGTAGGCTGTTGCTCAGTATGGTATATGAGCCTGGGTAGGTGGGAAGCACAATTACTGTGAGCTCACTCTAGGCTGTGAATCAGCTGGTTCATCCTGGCATACAGAAGGCCTGTGAACACATTAGCCAGCTCCAACATCCCCTCTCCCTGCTGACTGTAGCCGGGGTGTTATACCACCTGCAACTTGAGTAACACTCTGTGGACTCTTTCCCCATCCAAAAGCAGCAGCCAGAGCTCTCTGCTATGACCCAGCATGTGCCCATAGAACCACAGCACAAATCGCAGTTCAGAGAGGCTTCAAAGAAGAGAGCACTCCACCCAAACGCACAAAATCCAATGTAGAAACACAAGAGACATGAACAAGAAAAGTAGTATCACTCCCCAAAGGGAACACAATGGTACATTAATATTAGAGAATATTTAAAAGGAGATCGATTGATCAAATTTCTGAAAAGGAATTAAGCATTGTAAGGTGACTCAAGAACAAACATTTTTAAATAAGTTAAATAAGGAAATCTAGACATGACATGGATGAGAAATTCTGCAAATAGTTAGATACCATTGAAACAATCTCCAGTATTAGAAATGAAGTATTCAATGCCAAGTAAAAAAAAAAAAAGGTGGAAAGTCTTAATATCAGTCATGGTGGGGCATAAAAAGGAATCTAGAAGACATGCCTTTCAATACCTCAGTCTGACAAAAGAGAAGGAGGAGGAGGAGGAAAAAGAGAAGGAAGACGAGAAAGAGGAAGAGAAGGCGCAGGAGGACTTAGAACAGAAAATAGTGTCTGCCATCTTTGGGATGCCATCAAACAACCAAATACACAAGTCTTAGGAGTTTCTAAGTTATAGGGGAGAGGAGAGTGGGTTAGAAAATTTATCCAGTGAAATAATAGAAGAAAACTTTTCCCAATTTGGAGAAAGATATGGACTTCCAATACAGAAATCACAGAGAACCTCAAATAGGCATGAACAGAAAACAGCCTCAGCATGACACATTATAATTAAAATTTCAAAAGTAAAGCATAAAGAAAAGCCCTAAAGTACATACAAGAGAAACGCCAAATAAATCTCAAAGGATCTCCCATCTGCTCAAGAGAGAACGGACACAGTCCAAGTCCTAACAGAAACAAAACTGCCAATCCAAATTACTGTTCCAAGTGACCCTCTTATTTATAAATAAAAGTGAAATAAAGACCTCCAACACAAGCAAAAGTTGAATTTGTTACAACCTAGGTCTTAAAATGATACTTCAGGATGTGTTGCACAAAGAAACAGAGAAAGCTATTTATTCACTGTCATGACAAAATATAAAGGTAGAAACCGTTTCAGTAATAGAAAAAAAGATTCAAAACAAAACAATTCATGAAAAATGGAAGAACCAACTCATTACTTCTCAACAGCAATCCTGAATGAAAATGGGCTACATTCTCTAAAACATACAAACTAGCTGAAGAGATTAAAAAAAAAAAAACAAAAAACAGACCCATCTATGGCTCCCTGCAGCAAATTCTCTATCAGCAAAAATACACAAACTGAACGTGGAAACATATAAAAAAGATAATCCATACAAATGGAAAGAAAAATGAGCAGGAATAGCTATTTTCACATCAGATAAAACAGATGTTTTAAAAAACTGAAGAGACAAAGAAGGCCACTGTGTAATGGTTACAGGATCAATTTACAAGAATCTTAAATTGGTAACTGCATATGGACCCCACTGCCAGGGCACACAGTCTTACGAAACAAGTGCTAATGGATCTAAAGGATGACAAACAAGTAATAATGGGGGACTTCAATACTGTACTTTCATCAAGGAACAGATCTAGACAAAAAAAAAAGTAAAGAAACAGAGCTAATGTACACTGCAGATCAGACGCACCTAATCAATATCTACAGAATACTTCACCCCAGTCGCTGAGTGCACACTTTCCATGAGGACACAGAACATTCTCTAACACAGACCATCTAACACGCTCAAATTTTTTAAAAATTGAAATCATATCATGCATATTTTCTGAACTCAATGCAATAAAGCTATAAACTAACAAAGACTATGGAAAATACACAAACACAGGGTCCAGCTTGGTAGCCTAGTGGCTAAAGTCCCCAACTTGCATGTGCCAGGATCCTATATGGACACCAGTTTGAATCCCAGCAGCTCCACTTCCCTTCAAGCTCCCTGCTTGTGGCCTGGGAAAGCAGTCAAAGATGGCCCCAAAGCCTTGGGACCCTGCACCTACGTGGGAGATCCAGAAGAATCTCCTGGCTTCAGATTAGCTCAGCTCCAGCTGTGCGACCTCTTAGTGAGTGAACCAGCGGATGGAAGATCTTTTTTCTATGTATCGGCCTTTCCAAATGAAAATAGTAAAAACTATCATGCTTCTGTAATACTACCCCTGGCTTTATATGCAAAGGAAATAAAATCAAGACTTTGAAAAGCTATTTATATCACCCTGCTCACGCAGCATTATTTATAACTTATATAGATGCATACTAAATGCCCATTGACAATTGAATGGGTAAAGAAAATGTGACATATAGATACAACTCTCTGTGTCAAGTCTTAGGAAAAAAAAAAGCGATTTCATTAACATAGATGAAACTGGAAGACAATATGACAAAATAAACCAGACACCAAAAGACAATTTCATTTATAACTTGAACTTTTTTAAAAAAGTCAGATTCACAGTGATAGAATAGAATGGTGGCTGCCTGGGACTTGGAAGAGAGGCAATTGTGTAGACATTGGTTAAAAGATTGCTTCAGTTGTATGACATGAGAAGGTTTTGGATACATACATACAGCATGATAAGTCCAGTTAACAACATTGTATTGTATGTATAATCCTGCTAAGGGGACAGATCTTATCCACACACAGAAAGAGAGGAGAGAAACTGAGGTGATAAGTTAATTGGTTTGATTGTGGTTATCACTTCACAATGTATACTTATATCAAAATATCAAGTTGTGCTCCTTAGTTTATTTTTCAATTATATTTTGGTGAAGCTGAAATAAGACAAAGAAAAAGTTTGATTTCCTGATTAAGACAGCAAAAGCAGGAGCAACAAATACAAAAATAGGTAAGTTGGGTTACATCAAAATCAAAATTTTCTATGCATCAATCAAAGATCACAATAAACAGGATAATGTATCATGGAATGGGAGAAAGGAATTGCAATGCATAAATCTGGTAAGGGGATAATATCCAAATTACATAAACAACTCCTAGGGTTTGCCGCACAATCCCAAAAGACACAATCCCAAACATAATATAAAATTTGAAATCATGAGACTAAACATCATTCTTAATTATTTACATTTTAAAAGAGTTTGAGAAACATATCATGACAGAACTCTTCATAGGCCACTTTTAACAATAAAACAGGCAATAGAAACATGGTTTTTCAAGTATAAACCAAAGTACTAAAAATAGTAGCATAGATATAGCGATCAGTAGCAGACAAAATGTATTCACAAACAGATCAACAAGTGAAATATGTAAGCAAATACTTCTGTGATTGGTAACTATGTGCACCCAGTTTTACAACGGTAGTCAGTTGAAATACTGTAATGGACAAGTTAGGTCAAAACCTACAATTGAGCACTGCTGCATATAGATTTGTCCATTTGCAGAGTCAAGATCTCTAGAAATCTTGTATTTCCAAAGTGCAAAAGAACACCTCGTTTACTGAGTAGCCTTCAACATGCTCTGTGTACATACAATATTTACAAGGTTAAAGTCTAATAATGCATACAGACTGAGTCAGGTTTGAAGAAATACACAAGATGCATTAGAATTCTGCAGATGTCTACACAATTAATGCCTTGAGTTTTGGAAACTATATGAAAAAGAAATACATAGCATAGGAATTATTACTTTTTTTTAAATGGTGACAAAATTAAAAAATTAACCCAAAGCAAAAAAAAAAAAAAAAAAAAAAAGTCACCCAAAACCAAAAAGGTAACTGGACTTTTAGGATTCTTGATAGTAATCCATTGGTACTGTGACTTTGAGAACTTTATTTCAATCTTTAGAAATTTCAAAATTTCAACACTGGGATTATGGTGTTTGGAATTGTGTCTTTAAATAACAATGATTAGTTGTAAACTCCCACAACTCAACAACAAAATGGCCCAGTTTAAAAATAAAGATCTTGGAGAGGTATTTCTGCAAAGAAAAACATGAAAAGCCAACGAACACATGCGAAGATGCTCAGGATCACTAACCTTTAGCAAAATGTGAATCAAAGCCACAGTGAGCTACAACATCACCGCATCAATCAAAACCCTGAAAAGAAGTAGTGGTCAAGGTAGGGAGAAATTAGAGCCCTTACACAGCCCTGCTGAGAAGGTATAATGATTCAGGTTCTACAGAAACCTGTACGACAGTTCCTCAAGCAAATCAAATTGTAGAATGACCTTTTAATGCAGCAATTTCACTTCAGGCTATATACCCTAAAAGTGAAGCAGTCATGTTCACGGCAATATAAACAATAGCCATCAGGTTGAAGCAACCCACGTGTCCACCAACAGATTAAACAAAACACACCTTACAAATGTAATGGAATATCATTCAGCCTTAAAAGAAAGTTTTGTTGCAGGCTGCAACATAAATAAGACTTAAGAAAATATGAGTGTGACACCATAGAACTGTACACTGAAACAGGGTTAAATGTTCAAAATGTTAAAATATGCAACATAAAAGGTTTTAATATTAAGAAAAACTCAGGGACCAATATAGTGGCCCAGTGAATTAAGCCATCACTTTCTTCTTTTTTTTTTTTTAATCTATTTTATTGTATTGTTGACAATCTTTACATAGTTAATTACACTTAAAGGAAAAAGAAGAAAGAAAAAAAGAAAAAAAAAGAAAAGAAGAAGAAAAAAAAGGTTCAGGGGGGTAGGGAAGTGGGCAATGCCACTATGTCAATATTGTTTCCATCATGTATCTGAGGCAAAGGGGGACATTGAGGGAGAAGCCCCACCTGGTTTCCCGCCCACCCCAAGTCCCGGATGTGGGGCATGCTCTGATATGTGCTCAAGTGGTGTTAATAGTTCTCCAGTTATGAATCGCTGCCAGTTTCGCTCGATGAGGTCGTCCACTGATTGATATGGTCCATCATAAAGTCTCCGTTTGCCCCATATTTCGCTGCCAACATATAGCTGAGATGAATGATTGTTCTGTTCTGTCTTCTGTCTTTTCTTGGTTAGAGTTCTGAGTCCAGCAGTTCGATTGGGGAGATCTCCCAAGACACTTTGAGGTATTCCCAGATTAGTTTCTTGTATGTTCTAGCAAGCACAGGGCCCGGCACAGTCCATCACCCCGATCAGCTGGTGGTTGCAATTGCTGTGTTGGTTCTGTTTTCAGTCCCGAGTTGCACTGGAACCAATGGGTGTTGCAGTCCAGTCTGGTTCGGCCCTTACATCAACCAGTGGGAGCTGCAGCCTAGTTGGGGCGACCCAAAATAACCCCCACCGAGCCCGCCCCCTACTCTGGTTTGCCAGTATGTGTAGCAGACTAGTCCAGTCTGTCCCATATTAAGCCATCACTTTCAATGCAGGCATCCCACATCAGAACACCAATGTGAGTCATAACTTCTCTACTCTCAGTGCAGCTCACTGCCACCGTGCCTGGGAAAGCAGCACAGTATGGCCCAAATACTTGGGGGTCTGCCACCATGAAGGAGCCCCGTTGTGCCCTTTTGGGGAATGGTTCAACAGATGACCAATGTGTCTTCCCCTCTCGGTCATTCTACTTTTCAAATGAATGAGTGAGTGAATCTAAAACAGAATACCTCTGTACATAAAGTTAAAATCAAAATTTTCCAAACTGACTTTTTGTGAAGATTTATTTATTTTTATTGAAAAGTCAGATTACAAAGAGAAGGAGATACAGAAAAAAAGATCTTCCATCCACCAGTTCACTCCCCAAGTGGCCACAATGGCAAGAGCCAATCCTTAGCCAGGAGCCAGAGAGTCTTCAGGTCTCCCACATGGGTGCAGAGTCCCAAATCTTTGGACCATCTTCTACTGCTTTCCCAGGCTACAAGCAGGGAGCTGGATGCAAATTGGAGTAGCAGGTACATGAACCGGTGCCCATTTGGGATCCCAGTGGTTGAAAGGTGAGGATTTTAGCCACTAGACTATTGTCCTGGGCCCTCAAAAGAATGTTTTAAAGCAATAAATAATTCCCTGAATGTGTTCACCATCAAGAAAGACCCTTGAGTAGTTTGATGTGGTCAAGAACAAAAAAGAAAAAAAATCAAAATATGACAAAGTGAGAGCTGCTGGAGGGAATCTCAATAATTCATGAATTTTGAACAATGCCCTAAGCCTGTTTATTTATAATGAAAATACCACACATACCTAGAGCATTCTATAGCTGCAAGACTCTTTACACAGCAGATAAATAATTCAGACATGAACTTGTTCACCAGGGCATCTAAGGGCAGTAAAGGGCAAAGGTCAGACTCCTGTCCCAGTCTAATGGTTATAGATTTTTCTTCTCCAGAAATGCAAGTTGCTAGTGCCTTGTGACTCAGTAGAAAACTATGTGGCCTCAATGTGTGATCTCTCTCTTTACTAGACTTGTTCTGCTTTGAACATTCAATGTTTAAGGGAAAAGAAATTCAAATCTAGCTTTTATCTACTTGTACTTTATGTAGGTGTGGCTCTTTTCATGACAAACACTGCTCTTGCTATGTGCAGCCTAGACTGTAACACCTTCAGTGATCTGCATCATGACAGATCATGACTTGCCATGCAGGGATGCAGGAGAGGAGGACGGCCCAACACACTGAAGGATGGGAGCGTCTTGCCTTTTCATAGAACCCAAAGGAATGTCTTCCTGTCCTTTACTAAGAGACTTCCCACCGATGCTATCTGTTGTGACAGTTAGCTTTATGTATCAACTTGAAGCGCTGTCAGGTGCCCAGATACCTGGTTAGGCATTATTCTAGGCATGAATGGGAGGGTGCCTGCAGAGGAGATTAAGATCTGAATTGGTGAGTGGACTGAGTAAGGCAGATTGTCATCCCTAAAGTGGGAGAACCTTGTCTTGTCAATTGAAGGCCTGAATAGAAAAAAAAGGCTGAAGAGCAGGGACCTTCATCTGTCTGACTGCTAGGGCTACAGCTCAGGCCATGAGCCCTGGGGCGGGGGGTCCAGCGGGGCCCAGGCTATCTAGCTCAGGTTCCTGGGCTCACCAGCATGGTGGGTGTTGGGCCCATGAGCCCTGGGGTTGGGAGGTCCAGTGGGGCCCGGGTCCTTGGACAAACCTGCATGATGGGTGCCGGGTCTATGAACCCTAGGGGCAAGGGATTCGGTGGGGCCTGGGTTGCCTGGCCTGGGTCCTTGAGTCCGCCTGCCTTATGGTGTCAGGTCCATGAGTCTCATGGATGGGGGCCCTGCTGGCCCTGGTCAATTGGCCCAGGGCACCAATGGCACTGGGGAAAGCTCACTGACTGCCCAGGGGCATGCTTGTAGGGACTTGGTGTGTGGACTTGCAGGGGTCTGGTGATGGCACAGGTTGGGGACTGTGGGAACCTGGGGTCTCACACTCAGGATCTGTGGCCTAACTGTGGAGTTCATGTGTCAGAGCAGGTCTTCTCAATGGAAAAGATGGAGCAGTGGACAGCTGACCCAGATGCATATGGAGCATATCACAGCCTATTGGAGCCTGCAGACAACATCTGGTACCATAGTAGGAGGAGGACATAATAGAGGAAGGAGGAATTGGACAAATACTCCAGCCAAGCATTGATAGCAAATATCTGGGCAAACGGAGACTCTAAGATGGCCTATTCAACCAATGGACATTGGAAAGGGTTCCTCACCCTTGGATCAGTGAGATAAACAGAATTTCAAAATAGCAAAACCACCTGGGCAGAACCCTTGGCGCATGCACCACACTGGGGACCCTGGGTTGGTATCAGGTGGCTGTTCCCCATCCCTGGGTACTGGAGTGGTCGGGAGGCTGGGTCTGACTTCTCCCCTTATCTTCCCCCTTACCCGAGATACAGGAAGAAGAAATAGAAAATTTGGAAACAATGATCACACCCACTTTTCCCTAACCCTAGATCCTTCCCACTCTGATCCTATGTAAACATCATCAAAAATAAAAATATTTAAATTAAAGTGAAATAAAATTTTAAAAATCCCAAAGAAGTGAAAGACCTCCACAATGAAAAATTTCAAACACTGATGAAAAAAATCTTCAGGGACACAAAAAATGGAAAGATGTTCCTTGTTCATGATTCAGAACAATTATTGCCATTAACCTAGTCTGCAACACCACTGGTTCCAGAGCAACTTCAGTCCGAAAACAAACCAGCCCAGGAACTGCACCTACAAGCTGATTGTGGCGACGACCAGCTGGACTCAGAACCCTAGCCAAGAAAAGACAGAGGACAGAACGGGTCAATCAACCATCTCAGATATATGTTGGCAGCGAAAACTGGGCGAATGAAGACTCTATGATGGACAATGTCAACCAGTGGACTCTGCAACGACCTCATCGAACTGGGAGTGGCGAGACTGGCAGTGATTCATAACTAGAGAAATATTAAAACCACTAGGGGTTGATCGCAGCTAAATAGTCTCCCCAAGAAGCTGTACATTCCATCTGGACAATGAGCAGCTGGACTATGTGCTTGACATCTGTTTCCAAGGGAAGAATCTTGATTGAATTTGAACTGTAATGCTGCAATGGGGTAGGGGGGTCCACCGTGGGGGAGAGGCATGGGGAGGGGTGGGAGGGAATCCCAGAGCCTATGAAACTGTCATATAATGCAAAATAATTAATAAAAAATTTTTAAAAATGTCTCTATTGAGGGCAGCCACTAATGTTTCATAGTACATGGCACACTGAGGGTTTCTGGGCCTAATGGTATGGGCTGGGGCTGGATGTGAGTGGTCCGCTGGGCCATGGAGGGCAGAAAGAACATCAGTCATGGGTTTCTCTGGGTCAGGCTGCTGTACCCACTGGCATTAGCAAGAGCTGGACCTGTTGGTGGGTCTGGCGGGGGGACTGGGAGCCCATGCTGAGGAGCACTCTGAGACAGACTGCTGTATCTGCCAGCATGGAAGAGGAGCAATCTGGGCAGGGGCCTAAAGGAGCAGCACACTGGGGCTCCCTGTGCCAGGCTGTAGTACCCACTGTGGTGGGCAGGACGATGAGAAGACACCAATGGCTTTGGCATCAGCAAAGCCCGTCCTTTCATCTCATATTGGCCTCAGATACATCAGATCTCCAATTTCAGGCACCAGAACCTGTGGGCATGTGGTGTTGCCTTCGTATATACACAGCATGATTAAACCACCTATATTGCTATTTCCTATGAAATAAAGCTAACAACATCTTGGAGAAATGATGAACATGCAAGATACATAGCCCTTGGCACTGAATGGAGTTCTCTGGTTCATGAAATGGATCCATTAGATGAGACAAAAAAGAAAGCTTTCAGGCCAGCATGGTAACTCAACAGGCCAATTCTCTGCCTTGGAGTGCCAACATCTCATATGGGTACCACTCTAGTCCTGGCTGCTCCACTTTTCCATGCAGCTTGCTGCTCATGGGCTGGCAAATCAGAGGATGGCTCCAATCCTTGTGTCCCTACACCCATATAGGAGACCTGGAGAAGATTTGAATCAACTCAGCTCTGGCTGTTGCAGCCATTTGGGGAGTGAACCAGTGAATGAAAGATTTTTCTCCCTGTCTTTCCTTCTCTGTGAATATGCCTTTCAAAAGATAAAAGTAGGGCCCAGCGGCGTGGCCTAGCGGCTAAAGTCCTCACATTGAATGTCCCGGGGTCCCATATGGGCGTCAGTTCTGATCCTGGCAGCTCCACTTCCCATCCAGCTCCCTGCTTGTGGCCCGGGAAAGCAGTCGAGAATGGCCCAAAGCTTTGGGGCCCTGTACCTGCGTGGGAGACGTGGAAGAGGTTCCAGGTTCCCGGCTTCAGATTGGTGCAGCACTGGCCATTGCGGCTCACTTGGGGAGTGAATCATTGGACGGAAGATCTTCCTCTCTGTCTCTCCTCTCTGTATATCTGACTTTGTAATAAAATGAATAAGTCTTAAAAAAAAAGATACAAGTAAATAAATCATTAAAATACTTAAAGAAGGAACATTCCGATCTTGCGGCTGGGTGAGTTTGGGAGAGGTTCGGGCCTTGGGTTTGGGGGCAAGTGCCGCTCCTCACAGTGTGGCGGCTGTGGGGGGTGCCCCTGCTGGGTCGGACCCAATGCTGGGGGCTCACGCCAAAGACACTGCTGCCAAGGCAGTGAACGAGTCCTCGCCTTCACCCAGGGCGGCCAGTGCACCATGTGGTGCCAGGCTTTGCCTGCTGGCCGCCCGGCGGCAAACTCGGGTTTTTTAAGATATGTTTGCTGCCTGGGGACACCCATGACTAAGTCCAATTTTAATGTAGGTGAGTAGTGAATCTTGGGTGATTCCCAGTGACAGGGTCATGGAAGTTTTAGGCAGGCGTGGGGACTGAGACCTGGTGGTTTGGACGGAAGTACCCAGGAGACAATTACAGTTAGTTAGATACACCAACCCAATTTGGAATATAGAAATGGCCTGTTTGCCTAAAACATCACTGATCGTCACACACTAGCCCACACCAATGCTATGGATGGTGGCCTCTTTGGCAGTGATGGGTACCATTACCCAACTGTTTGGTGGAGTGGTGGAGTGGTCACATCTGGCAGGGCCAAGACTATCCAGCACGTGAGAGAACTTGGTCTGGGGTAGACTCTATGAGGTTGTGTGGGCCCAACCATGTGGAAATACAAGTTCCCCTGGTTAGCTCGCAAGCTGGGGTTGGGATGGACTAAGCTAGATGTGACCATGCCACCTGCCATCACACACGGGTGCAGGAACCCAAAACAGTCAGCGCAGGTCAAGGCAGCAGCACCTGAAAGTGCATCCTTTAACAGGATGTGGAAGGGGACAGAATGGGCAGGGCTGAACAAACCTTAACTCACAAGAAACAACAGAAATCAGGTTGGAGCACAGGTCATGCCAAGTAGGTCCTTGCACCTACTGATCTGCGTAAGACAGGGATGCTAAGCCACACCATCTAAGGGGACAGGACAAGAGAGGGGCTCTACCAAGTTGAATCAGAGCAACCACTGGCCTTCACGAGATCTAAGGCTGGGAATAGGCCCAGTTGGGCAGCTAAGGGGATACTCTAGCTGGGTCGAGTTTCCCACCAATGAGCACATGGGCTGTAAATGGGGCTGCGTTCCGATCAGGATACGAGTGTAATCCCACTTGGCACAAGTGTGGACTGGGAATGGAAGCACCAAGCCAGGCCAGACCCCAACACCATCTGGTGCTCTGCAGGACCAGGGGAAATGTATGACAGACTAGGCTAGGTCTCAGCCCTTACTGAACCATGTGTAAGCTGTATGGGGGTATGGAAGAGCCATGGCTGGGTTGAAACATCCAACAATAAGAACCAGATTGGGTTGAAGAACAGTCAGGAAACACCACTGTTCCTGCTAGGACAGGAGGTGAACTGAACAGGACTGGCTCATGGACCCACTGGTATGCGCGAAACCTGGCACTGGGAGAGTTTCTGATGGAGGAGCCTGGGCAACTCCTCTGGCAGGACACAGTCCCTGCAGGTAAGCGCAAGAAGCACAATAGGAAACAGCCCAGAACAGGCTATGGAAATTATCCCACTGGTATACACATGGCATGGATTGGGGGCAGACCAGGCTGAACCTGTTCACATCACCCGCTGGTGAGTCCGAGCGCCAGAACAGAGTGTGGGTCGAGCCAAGTTCAGTTGTGACACACACTAGTACACAATAAGGAATGCCAAGGTGAGATGAGCCGTACCGGATGTGGTTGCAGCGCCCAAACAGCACATGTGATAATCAGGGGGAAGAGGCAAAGCTGACAGGGAAATGTGGGCTCCCCTGCTGGACAACTATTTCCATTGGAAAGCATGAGTCGGGATGCAGGCACATCAGAATAGACAGGGCTGTTACACCTGTGGGCCTCATGTGGGCTAGATAAGGGAAGGGCCACGGTGGGCTGACTGTTCCGACTGGTGCAAGCAAAAACTAGAGTGGGTGAAGGTTGGTTGGGCTAGCCTCAGTGCTAGCTGGCAGAGGCTGGCACTTGGAGCTAATTCTGTCAAGTCAAGTGCCAGGATTACCTGGAGAGTGCATAATCTGGGAGTGAGTGTGGCCTAGAAGGGAAATAGTGGGCACCTCATTCGGGGCTACCACTCTCATTGGACAGCACGAACACCAGGACAGGGGCAGGGGTGGCTGTACAGAAGGGCACCTGCCGGTAGGTGTGTGGGCTGGATAGTAGGTTGGTTGGGTTGAGCTGGGCTTCAATGCCTATCGACACGTGCGAGAGCTAAACAGGATGTGGGACAAACTTGACAAGCCTGCAGTGCGTACTGGCAAGCATGGGAACCAGGGTAGGGGGCAGAACTGGTGGGGGTTATGGGGAGTCGCCCCAACCAGGCTGCAGCTCCAACTGGTTTGCGTGAGGACCGAGTATGAAGTGGGCAGGATCGAACTGGACTACAACACCCGTTGGTTCACGAGGAAGACAGGGCTGGAAACAGAACAAACCCAGCAATCCCAACGACCAGCATGAGCATAAGCTGATTGGTGTGACGGACGCTGTCGGACTCTGTACTAGCAAACTCACGCAAGAATCAGGCCTGGGATCATCTCAGATGAAGTTTCTTTGGAGATCCCTCCAACTGAACTGCTGATCTTAGAACCCCAACCATGAAGAGACTGTCAGCCAGTGAATTCTGAATAGGATTCACTGCGATTAGAACTGAGACATTGGCAGCAGTCCAGAACTGATGAACTATCAAAACTGTATGAGCAGGACCCTCAGAGCGCGCCTCCCATTGGGGATCTGGGATGGGTGGGAGGTTGGGTGGGGCTTTCCCCTTTGTTTTTTTTCCCTGACCACAGATACAGGGAAAAATGATATTGATGTGGAAACAATGGTATTACCCACTTTCACCCTGTAGCCCTTGACACTTTGTTCCCTAATCAACTAAGTAAGATTATTAAAAATTAATTTAAAAAAATTAAAAAAAAAGAAGGAACATTCCAAACCCAGGTTAAGCAAACCCAATGTCCCCATCAGCAGGAACTAACTACAGACTCAGCGACAGATCCGCATCCTTCAGCAGTTCTTAGATCAAAGGTCACAAATCTGAGGAATGAATGACGTGGGACAAGATCACATGAAGATTGGCAATGTGGAAGGGTGATCTCTATTTAGACACATAACAAATATTTCCCCTCTCTCAGCTTTCCCTCTTGAGCCACCTCTGAACACATCCCACATGTATCTGATCTCCTCACCTTTTAGATAAACTTTAGCTTGAAAATTCAAAAGTCTATACTATCTAAAGCAATCTACAGTTTCAGTTCAATCCCTATCAAAATACCAATGGCATTTTTTTTTACAGAATTTTTAAAAGCAATCTTAAAATTTATAGGGAGGGTACGGCATGATAGCCTAGTAGCTAAATCCTCACCTTGCATGCACCAGGATCCCAAATAAGAGTCAGTTCATGTCCCAGCTACTCCACTTCCCATCTAGCTCCCTGACTGTGGCCTGGGAAAACAGTAGAGGGTGGCCCAAAGCCTTGGGACCCCGTGCCCACATGGGAGACCCGAAAGAAGCTGCTGGCTTCAGATCAATTCAGCTCCAGTCATTGCGGCCATGTGGGGAATGAACCAGCAGACAGAAAGTTTCTCTGTAGATCTGCCTTTCCAATAAAGAAAAATAATTCATATGGAATCACAAAAGACCCAGCCAGCCAAAGAAATTCTGAACAAGTCAAGCTGGAGGTGTCCCAATACCGGTCATCAAAGCTGTAGGAAGACAGCATGCATCTGGCATAGCAACCAATACAGGATGGGGAACCCAGACATGAATCCACATACACGCCACCAACTGATTTTTGGCTAATGAGCTCAGACTATACAGTGGGGTAAGGATAATCTCTTCAACAAATAGTGCTGACAAAACTGAATGAAAATGTAAACGAATGATATTAGTTCTATACCTCTCACTATATAAAAAATGAACAAGATGGATCAAAGACTTAGATTTAAGACCTGTGACTATGAAGTTGCTGGAGAAAATGTAACTATATCAAACTCAGGTGCTTTTGCACAGCAAAGGAAATGATCAAGCATGAAAGGACAGCCAATACCACGGGAAAAATACTTGCAAAGCACCTATTTGACAAAGGAATAATAGCCCAAGTAGATCACCACCAAAAAAAGTAATCCAATGGCGACATGAGCAAAGTACTTCGACAGACAGCTCCCAAAAGAAGAAATGCAAGTGGCCAACACATGGATGGAAAAAAATGCTCAAAACCATCAATCAGGGAAATTCAGATCAAAACCACAATGGGATATTACCTCAGCCCTGTCCGAATGTCCAAAACCACAGAGTAACGCATGCTGGTGAGGATATGGAGCAAGGGAAATTACTTACACACCATTAGTGGGCTTGTAGATCAGCACAGTCAATGAAAATCAGCAGGAAGATTTCTTTACAAACTAGGTTAGATTTCCACATGATTCAGCAATCCCAATGCTGGGATTGCTATACTGGGTATACAAAAGACTTGAACACAAAGATTCAAAGAAATACCTGTGGCAGCATGTTTATAGTTTCCAGTTCCTTTGCAATGACTCTTTACTGGCTCGACAGAGATCTATTCAATGAGCTTTTAAGATCATCTTTTAAGCCTGCAGTTTTTATCTTTGATCTCCACACCAGTATCTGATCCAAGTTATCCATTAGTGGGACACCCCCAAATGCCTTTGCCATCTCCTAGCAGACATCATGTGGGTCAGGCAAGCCCTGTCGTGATTGTTATCAGTCCCGATGAGCTCAATGTATTATGATAATCGTAATACAAATACAACTGATTTATGCAAGAATTGCAAATCAATTCATTTGTCACTCTGCTTTTGTCCAATGAACTACATATAAAACCATCATAAGGCTCAAAGTGTTTGCCATTTTCAAGACTCCCTTCTCTTCCATAGCAGGGCTAAGCCCCAGGTAATGTTTTATGGCCCCTATATTTTCCCTCTTTAAGCCTTGACGATTGAAAGGAAATGATTATTTGTATAATTGTTTGCTTAATGTCTATAGACCCAATAGGTATACAGACAGTAGATAATCAGCTTCCTTCCTTATGAAGGATCATCCCTTCTTCAAAGAGAGATTAAGAAAACATAAAAGGATAAGAAGCTAATACATCGAATTATCTCATGTTTAACATTCTTCCCTACAAGGTTTTACTAAAGCTGCTACACATAAAGTGGAAGGTTCTCTTTCAGGATATGGGCCGGTGGGTCAGACTCTCCTTTTCAATTCTAGCTTTGCCATCGTCTGACAGCGATTACTTGACCTTTTCTACCTGTTTCCTCAATTATAATAGCAATAATATTAACCTCTATCCTGTGAGGTTCCTATAAGGATTCAAAAAGTGATTAAGTGTATATATGTAGAGAACATAGAAAGTTGTCTGGCACATGACAATCACCCATTAACATTGTGTTTATGTTGTAACTGCTATTATCATATCAACAGTACCTTATACTATACTTTCTCCTATTTTATGGTGTTTTGAGAAATTACAACATTTCAGTAAAGTCCCCATGGTTCAAAGTGCTCCCATGTACCATCCTGAGGAGCAGCACTATTCCTTCAGTAGGGAAGTGGTGCCAGCACATGAAGGAAAAGAGGCACACGTTGACTGCCTTGTGCAAGAGCTCCGAGGAATGTCCTCTTCAAATACAGGACACAGAGAGCTCAGGTTAACTTTTCCTCCCACTCTCAGGGAGGTGAGGTGTTCTGACATCAAAGTGCTGGCCCCAGACTGGGGACGAACCCAGCTGTATGCAGGAGTTACAAGAGGAATCAATCAGGGCAGTAAGACAAGACGAACAGCAGTTGAGGCTGGTGGGCAGGGCCCTCTTCCAGCCTCAGCTTCCTACACCTCGAGTCTCCCCCACTCATGACTTACCCTGGCTGCCCTTTCAAGACAGTGCTGAGGAGCACGGTGCTGCTCCTTGCCTTCTCCTCTCAGTCAAGGTGATTAGGATCCAGGATCTTACCAGGAGACGAAACATACCATGTTCATATGCCACTGCCTTTGCTCATCCTACTCCACTTCTAGCTGGGGTCTTCATGCTTGTTTCAACACAACAGCTCGTGTGTGTGTGTGTGTGTGTGTGTGCGCGCGCGCACACACACACACACACGCATTACCATTTTCAGTCCCTCACTGGGGCCAGCTCTCTGTGCCTCACAACAAGCTCTTACGAAAATAACAAACTTTTGGTGAAAGTAGGTCAATAGTTAAGATCAGGAGCTTTCAATTCAGGAACTCTGGAGTTGGATCTTTGATTGTGTGACTAGGGAACTTAACATTGCTGAGTCCCATTTGTCTCCTGTGGAAAGTGGTGAACACCAACTTCTATTTTGAGAGGTATGTTAGCACAGGCTTAGCATAGGCCTGATTTACAGTAAGCAATGAATAAAGGGAACAATTCTTGACGTGTTGTGCTAATGAGGAAAGTCTCACCTCTGCTCCCTCTGCCTTTTTCCTTCTCTTCCTGGTAACATAACTTACCTTGAAGAAACAATGCCTTCTGTTTTGATGCTTAGAATCCCAAAGCAGAGTTTCTTTTAATTAAAGTCCAGTGTAGGGAGCATTTCAGTGGCCCAGCAGAAACGAATGCTGAACAGCAGTCTAACTCTCATGCTGCTGCTGACAGTCAGCCGACCTTGGGCAAGTCACTGGCCCTTCAGGGCCCTTGGAATTCTTCTGTAAAATAAATACTTAGATTCTTACATGCTACGACTCCATTTGCAAGGATGATTCTCTAAATCTTTCATGTAAATTTAAGAGCACTGGCTGAGTTCTATCTTTTGACACCTTCTTGTGCTGCTTTATTTTCTCTTAATTTTCCAGCGGAACAAGTGGTAGTTGAAGAGTGTGGAGATAATTCTAGATTTGAATTTTTAGGACCTATACTTGGCTTTTAGCTGTTAAACTTCTCTCGGCCTCATTTGCCCAAGGGGCTGGACAAAGGGTAGGTAAGAGACAAAAACATTTAGAAATACATAATCCCTGAGACTTTAATTTTACCGTCCCATAGGCAAGTTTTAAGCTTTTCCTCTACTTTTTGAAGATTTAAAATCTCTGGAATAAACTGACAGACCAATTAACATGAGGAAAAAAGAAAACATGTTAATTATGTGCAGATGCACAGAAGTCATAGAAAACATGAGACCCGGGAAGGGCCAGCTGACTGGAGTCCATATGGACCCGGGAAGGGTCAGCTGACTGGAGTCCGTATGGACCGGGAAGGGCCAGCTGACTCGAGTCCCTGGAGTACTTGGAGTTCGAGGGAGGAACAGTGCCTTGGGGCTGCTTGGGAGAAAGAGGAGGTATCCCTGGGTGAATAAAGGTTGGGTTGCTATGCAGATACAAATCTCTCAGGGAGTGACCCTCCGCAGAACAGCATCTGCAAAGCATCAAGCTCAGGCTCTCATTCTGTGAAAACGTTCTTCCTAGATCTACATTAGCAGAAAGGGCCACCTCAGGGAGACCACTTGGATCTGCTATTCCCTAGCCAACAAGCCGAGCTGTCACACGTTTTCTGAGTCCTAATAGATTACATATATATATATATACACACACACTCTATTTTATATAGCACATACATATAATACAGCACATATTACATAGCACAGCATTAACTAGCTCTGTCTCTAACTTAGACAATTTACTATGAAATGTGTCTCCTTGCGGATTCTGAATATTGGGCTACTATCTCACCAGTTGCCCCATCACTGAATCAGCTGAACAGAATCTTCCAGGTTTCCTTCTCCTTTGTGTGTGCATGTATGATCCTCCTTTTTGAAAAACCATTCTTTGCTGGTCCCAACTCATTCGTCCTTAACACACTGAAGAGTAACACTGGTACAGCTTCCTTTACTGGAAATGCCGACTCAGTCATGGCTAATTCACCAAACCACATTAGGTCAGCCATTTTCAGGCTTTCTCCCACCACTCCCCCCACCTGCCCCAGGCCGAGCAAAGCCCCAGGGAGGAAATCTTCATTAGTAGAAATGGAGAAAAACCCGGGGAGCAAGATGAGCCCAGCAGAAACAGATGGCTTTCATTGTGGCCTTTCTGACTTGCATGATAATGAAAGAAGGTAATTCTGGAAGCTTTGTCAGTCTTAACGGTCCCTCAAGCACTAAGCAAGAGAACAGTCAATGGATGGCGTCCATAAGGATTTTTCTCTTCTCCCGACAGCATCATTTTGTATTTGCCACCACTGTCAGTCAGGCCAGAAGGACGGGGATGACTTCCCTGCCAGCCTCCTGTCCCTACTGCGGCAGTAATAGTTACCAGAATTTTCCCTCTGCTTTTCTCTGGTGTCTATGTAGTGGCGCTTACGGCTATGAGCTCTGGATCCCCTAAAATCACGACAGGCTTCGTAATCTTGCCAAACTATCTTATAAAACAGCAAAATGAAAATAATTACCAACAAAAGTCACTTGACAAATGCCACTGGTATGGGGTGCTAACAGCTTTTCAGAGGCTTTCAGACACAGCATCGGCCAGTCCGCCATTTGCAGCCCCTCCAGACCTGGACTGTGGAGGCCGCGGCCGGTTCTCCTCCCCCAAGTTCAGGACTTATTTCGGGGGCAGAAAGAAACGAAAATTAGCGACAAACAAGTTCTCCCAAGGATGGACATGACACGGCAGAGGTACCGCTCGTCGGTGCGCACACGGACCCTCGGCCGGACAGGGCGGTGAGCACGCCGAGGCCCAAGCGCGGCCCGAAGCTCTAAGAGCGGCCTGGAGCCGGGACAGCCGAGCCCGAGAGAGGGCAGCGGAGAAGACTAAAGACGAAGCAGAAACCAGCCGCTCGGACGCGCACTCGGTCGCCAGCGCCCGCACAGCTCGAACGCCGACGAGCCCCCACAGTCCCTTGCGACGTCCTCCCGGCGCCGTCTCCTAGGCGACCGCTCCACAAGATGGCGGCCCCCCAGAGGCCCGGAGCGCCGCTGCTCTGGAGAGGCGTGGGCAGTTCCCGCGCCAGAGCCCAATCCACACTGTTGCAGCCAGAAAAGCACCGTTCTTGCTGGTCTTTCCCCATGGGGCAAAAGCCGAGAGGGACTTTCACCAGAGCCCCCTCCTACCTGCTCCAGCAGCTCATTCGGCACTCTCAGGAGTCGGACGCGGACGGAGAGGAGGAGGAGGAGGACCAGGGCGAGGCTCAGGGCGAGGGCGAGTCCCAGGAATCCGAGGAGTCCTCAGAGTCCGAAATGCCGCGTTTGGAGGTGTGCTCCCCGCTCCCCACGTCCGCGGGTCCCCGGCCAGCACTGCTCCCGCCTCCCCTAAGCGCGCTCTCCCCTTCGCTCGGGCCACCTGGGCCCTCAGCCCGCCTGAAGTAGCTGCGGCTTCCACCTGTGCTTTTCACGCACGCACCTGATTTCTGTTAAGTCTTAACACATCGGAGTGGGGGTCAAGGCTTTAACCGTTGTCTGGTTGCACTTTGACAGTGCTGAGAATAGAACTAGCCCTGGGTACCGCGAACCCTTGTTCCCGTGACCAGAAGGCGCTGTGGTCCCTGCAACTCCAGTCCCTTCTTCCCGCAGAGCTCGAATGGCTTAAAAAGTTTGGTACATGATTTCTGTGTGATCTTTGTAAGCACAGCTTTTCCAGGGAGGAACGATGCTTTCCAACCGCTCAACTGACCCTGTTAGTATGTGGAGAATGTTTCCAGCATGTCCACCTGTGGCCTGCGGTGCTGGCGTCTCCAGGCTTAGTACCAAGAGACTGCGGTGCTGGCGTCTCCAGGCTTAGTAGAGAGCTCTTCTAAGCACCACCCAGTTTGTACACTTGCACGCTTTCTCTCTTCTGACGCTTTCCACATTACTTCCTTTTCTTGGCTTCTAATATACTGCTCTTCTGTCAAAACCATACAGTGACTTGCTTCCTTTTCGTGTGTTTTCTTTGCCTTGGCTGCCAGGAAACTCAGTCAGCATTTTTGTTCATTCCAGTAGTTTTTTGTTTGTTTGTTTGTATTAGGTTTTCCCCCTCCACATTCCTCTGCCTTGGTGTAGTAGAAAGCCTTTAAAATTCTCTCTGGAAGACGGAGAAATGGACGCAGTGCCCTCATTCTGGGATACTTCTCTGCAGCCTTTTCTAGTTCTTTCTGTTTGGTATGGGTCCTTTCCTGCTTGTCCTGTTGCTGCTGACTCCCCCTGTGCCCTGCTGAGCCTTCTCTACAGCTTATACCTTGTATGTTTGCATATTCCATCTTTCATTACATTCTTTTGATCACTTTTTAACATTTGACCTATTTCTTCCCACACTTTTAATTCTCACTTTTATCTTTCCTCTTCTACTTCTTTCTATGTGGACGTTAATTTTGCATAGAAAGTTATTATTTTGGTCACCTTTTGGTGATATTCTCTGCTCCCATTAACAATGACTGTTACACAACTGTAGCAGTGTTTTTGTAACTCTGAGATGTTTGCATGGTTTCCACCAGCTACCACCCCAGAGGAATTCGCAAATGAACTACCTGTATGCTTTATTATTCTAATTAGCACATGTTCTTGGGCTGTGGGGTTCATTAGTGCTGTAGTAATCAGTCTTCAGTATGCCATTAACAAACCTTGGAAGGCCTTGACTTGAATTAGCTATTCGTTTTTTGGCTTGTGTTTAAAGTTTATTACTTTTTCCACTTGCGTTCAGACCTTAATGTTTATTTTGTGTTCTCTCTGTTTTGACTTGTCATAATCAAATTTTAATGTGCTAAATAAATGAAAACTTTTAAAAGGAAACATTTGGACACTGATGCTGAGTGCTGTGTGTCTTAGCCAGGCTAAGGGCTGTGACGCTGTGTGGTGACCACAGTGATCACTGAGTGGCCATAGTGAGTTAGCCTCTGACCTCAGAGGTCCTTAGGAAATTAAGGGAGGCTGTACAAAGCACTGCCCTTGCAATCAAAGTTGTATTTGAGGTGTGGTTTAGCCTTCTGTTGGTTCTGTGATCTTAAACAAGTTACTTAACCTCTCTGTGCATCATCCATGATGTGGAAATTATAGCTCCCTTATAGCAGAATAGTCAGAATTAAGTGAGACCCTATATTAAAATGCTTAATGCTGTTATTATAGTATTGATTGAATAACACCTGCTAAATGATTGTTATTTAGGAAACACTCTGAAGTATTCACTACAAAAACCAACGTGTGAAGACGCTTGTAGGCAGGAAATAAATGTGGGGAATAGTGCGTACTCCTGGGGTGCATCAAATTGAGGAGAAACTGTTAAAGTTCTTCATATACTGTCTGATACAGAGTAGGCTCTCCAAAATTATAGATAGAATGATATCAACCCATAGGGATTCTGAAACTACTCAAGATGAGGGCTGGCTTTATGAAGGTCTGAAAGTGGCCAAAGTCCTAGGGGAAGACATCAGACTGTCAGCTGGCAGAATCTGAGCAACCATGAGGGGTTGCTGTGCAGTCTTGCCTTGAAGATCTGGGAATGTTGACGGTTTGGCTTGTTTCCATGTGATGGCATCTTCCTACCCTTAAGTAAGGAGGGAATGTTTTCTCATCCTCAGGAAGTGGAGAGGAGTGCAGTCAGGTGAGCTTAGAGATCGAGGGAGAAGATCTGGGTGGGAAGGTAACACTGCCATCTCGTTCTTCCCTGGGCTTTACACAAAACATCGGAACTTTGCTTCAGAAAGATGTGAACAGGCTGCTGGGAAAGCATGAGGGAAACATTAAGATGTGGAATTACATCAACTAGCATTAGCAGTCATTTCGTGGAGAACACTTTCTATATTTCATACTCCATGTGAAGAGTTTTATGTGTATTATTTTTCATTCTTCCCAAAATGTTAAAAGGAAGCACAGGGAGGAGAGACCTACCCTCGTCTCTCCCAGCTTCCATAGCTGGGTCTGCAACATAGACCGACAACAGGCATCGCAGGAAAAAAAACCTGCATATCCTCTTCAAAAAGTCCGATTTGAAAGAGAGGTTCCATAGCATGTTATGGAAAGGGGAGAAGGTGCAGGTCACTCGGTGTGGTGAGGGCAGGCAGGATTCCAGAGGGTGAACGCTTCCATGGGAAGCATTTGGAAAATGAACCAGCAGGCGAAAGATCTCTCACTGTCCCACCCTCTCGCTTTCAAGTTGATGAAAAGAAATACACATAAAAATATCCCTACCTCCAGATTATGCAAAGGATTCTGAAGTTGAATAACAGGGTAGCTGTGAGAGCTTGCTATGAAGGTATCTGAATCCAGTCTTCTCTGCAGTTGTGAGTCAGTCTTGTCTGGTTATACTCCTGGGAGGGAATTTTGTGACTGAGTTCCTTCTGGAAGCTCTGTCTTTGTGTGTAGTTCCCAAGCCAGTGAGCTACCTCTGTGTAGGCAATATTTGCTTCTGTAGGTTAGTAGGAAGTGGAAACGGGAAGCAAGGAATGCTCTACAGTAGCACAGGCCTACATGCCTGGTTCCTCAATCCAACAGCACTGTTGATTCTGAAGGAGTGTAGACGTGGAAAGGTGCGTGCAGCTGTTATCTCCATGTTGGTCATAACTAGTCCTAGAAATGTGTCTGATGTGGGGATGTGACCCCTGACTTCTTGAAGTCACTGTTGCTGTATTGGTCATCATGGAGTTGAAGGTCACATAAATACAACGCCCATCTTTTATCTCTTCTGTCATTATTGAGGAAAGTACACGTTGGGTCACCATTGGACCATGAAGTTGCTTGCAGTCCAAGAGCCAGCCTCCTTATGGAAATGATTATCAACCTTGTAGTAAATTTTATATGTCATTTGAATTAGAAATTTAATAAGAAATGAGCTGAACTGAACTGAATGAAAAGAACATTTGGGGAAGTAAGATCTTAATTTGAGATAAGATAACATATCTTGGGATGTGGGACAAGCAGTAAAATCGCCATGGGATAGGTTAGATTTGCTTTTCCATTTAGTCACATGATTGTGTGGTTTTGGGCTAGGCAACTTGTAAACCATAGTGTTTTCATCTGAAAGACGGACACAAGAATATGTACCTTAGGTTTCAGAGTGCAGTGAGTTAAGATGCCACTTGGGGTGTGCGCCTCTCAGACTGGATAGAGTTTGCTGCTCTGCTTCTAACCCAGCGTCTTACTAATGCGTTCTGGGAGGCAGCGGATTATGGCTCAGGTGCCAGGCCTCAGGACTCCAAGCTCCTGGCATCAGCCTGACACGGGCCCGGCTCTTTGCAGGCATTTGGGTGTGAAAGATCTCTCTCTGCCGTCCAAATAGGTGAAAATAAATATAGATGTTAAAAAAAGAAAAATACACATATATACCTATTTCAAGGTTATCAGAGGGATTAATGAGTTAATCCACTAAAAGCTGTTAGCCCAGCACCTGGAATGGAGAACTCAATTTGTGCTGTCACCACTAATGTGATTCTTCTAAGAATTGATGGAAGCAAAACATTGATTGGACTGACATTTATTTAGTTATACTTGGGTATGTATGTGTCCTCAAAACCGAATTTGCTTTGGGCGGTGACTTGTGGGCTTGCTGGACTCTGCTCTGGGCCTATAGTATACTAAGTAGGTGGGAATATGACAAATTGTCTTGTGTTTTCCCTAATGGCAGTCTTTTCTTTTTGGGGTTTTTTGCAGGAGGAATTTGATGGACTCCTGAGAGAGGAGGCTGTGGCTGATGCACTCCACCACTTGGGTCGCTCAGGGTCTGGAACTGAGCAAGTCTACCTGAACCTCACTTTATCAGTGAGTATTGACAGGATTGCCACTGGCTGCCAACGTCACAACATGGTCTAGACTGTAATTGCTTTGGTACTCATAGATTTTTCTTTTTCTTTTTTCTGGTGACATTTGAAACTGATAAGAGATATTTATGTAGATATTGGACTTCAAAGAGTGCTGATTGCTCTTTGAATCAATGTCCAGATTCTTTGTTTCCATTTTGTTCATACTGTCTTTCATCTTAAATAGTCTGTATTATAAAGATCAATACTTTCGGGCCCGGCGGCGTGGCCTAGCGGCTAGGCTCCTCGTCCTGAACGCACCAGGATCCCATATGGGCGCCGGTTCTAATCCTGGCAGCTCCACTTCCCATCCAGCTCCCTGCTTGTGGCCTGGGAAAGCAATCGAAGACGGTCCCAATGCATTGGGACCCTGCACCCGTGTGGGAGACCCAGAAGAGGTTCCTGGTTCCCGGCTTCGGATCGGCGCACACCGGCCGTTAACGGCTCACTTGGGGAGTGAATCATCGGACGGAAGATGTTGCTCTCTGTCTCTCCTCCTCTCTGTATGTTTGACTTTGTAGTAAAGTGAATAAATCTTTTAAAAAAAAAAAAAAGGATCAATACTTTCTTTCCAGAAAGTTGAATTTACTTCTGTAAAACCAAACACTCTTTTAAGAATTTTCTCTCTGATCAGTGAAAATGCACTGAAATTTATATTTGAGTCTGAGGGAATGAAGAGGTTTGATGCTGATGCCTCTCACCGCCAAGCAGGTCTACACCTAAGTCACTCTGAACAACATCTGACTTGCCTAAAGATACCTGTCCTTAGAGGAAAACAATCTGTTGTCATTCTTTCACTGGTTTTGTTTCTGAAGATTTTCTCCTGGCTGTAGAGTGACTAAGATCTCGGCTCCAATTGCAGCAGGAGCCTGTTCTAGCACTCCAGCGTCTCCTCTGCTTTGTCTCTGGTTCAAAGGAATGCTTTAGCTCTGTGTGTCCTTGCATTGTAAAGCATTGCAGTTCCTTGACTATTCCCTGATTACATGTAGATACTCAGTTGGAAAAAAGTATATTGAAATTAGCGCCATGATCCTTAAGATTTTTTTTTTAATCTCATTGGTTCTTTTTTTTTAATTAATTCATTAATTACATTGTATTATGTGACACAGTTTCATAGGTACTTGGATTCTCCCCACCCCTCCCCAAACCTTCCCACCATGGTGGATTCCTCCACCTTGTTGCATAACCACAGTTCAAGTTCAGTTGAGAATCCCCCATTGCAAGCATATACTAAACATAGAGTCCAGCATCTTATTGTCCAGTCAAGTTCATCAGTTTCTTAGGTATACCCTCTCTGGTCTGAAGACAGAGCCAGCAGAGTATCATCCCAGTCAATCAAAAGCTCGAACATACCATCAGCGAAAATTTCCATCACCATGGAATTAATTGACATAGTAATAAGTAACCAATATGTTAAGGATCCTTAAGATTTATGTTGTTGTAGGACTACATGCCTTGGGTCTGACTCAGTAAGCTATTCAAAAAACATTAAGCTCTTTTCACATATGCTGCTTCCATGGCGTGCCCTTTGAGGTGAGCATGTTAAAGCTGTAATCTTTTAATGTTTTCACCTCACAGTGTTTTATGGATGGCTTAGCCAAGCAGGCAGTAACACACAGAGCATACACTGTGCACATTGCCCTGTGTTAGGCATTGGAATGGTGTATAATTCCAGCAGCCAATACATCCCCACACAAGTCCCTTTCAATCAACATTCTACTTATGTATGTAGTGCTGTGCCTTAAATTGATCCACCAAAAAAGCAATTCTTTAAATCTTATTTCAGCTAGATGGATTGAAGCTTAACTTATTTTATCACTGACCTCCTACATTCCAGATATTACATGTTGAGTTACTCTGCCTTAATAAGTGGTCTTACTGAATATACTTTCTTAGGGTTGCCTGGTTCAGTAATTTTTCTCTTTATAGCTTATTTATATTCTACATTATTTTAGTCCTCACTTTCTGTTATCACTAGTGTGCATAGCTTTTCTCCTACCAAAATCATGAATTTCTTAAGGGCAGAATACTGTTCTATTCCTTCTTTGTCTCATACCAACCACAATACCCTGTACATAGTAGAGATTCTGTAAACAATCATTCTTCATCAGAACTTGAGTGGAATGACTCTTCATTGGATGTGTGTTTTTCTGACTCTAGTGTCACAACATAAACAAGTAACATAAGGTTTTTGTTCCATGGATCATATTTCCTCCCCACTCCAACCTCCCTTAAAATTCACTGAAAGCAATTTCTTTGGAAGAATTTTGGACCAGGATTTACAAGACTTCACTAACTTGCTTTGTGACTTCTGGCTATTTACAAACCTCATATTCCTCATCTTGAAATTGCAATCACTTTGCCCTACAGATCTGACAGGTGTATTTGATCAGATGTGAGATATCTTTGAAAATGAACCCTGTAAAACTGTAGATAGTATTGTTAGTGATTTCTTGATTAAAACTTCATTTAAATTCTAGTCAATTGCTTTTTCTTCTAGTAGATACAGGTTTTGTCCTTATTGCTTTTATTATTTTTTTTAATATAAGACTGCTGTAAAGTCTTCCTGAACACAACTTTAATATGCCTTTTCATGTTGTATTAGTTTTTGCTAACAACACTAATTTCCTATGCTATTATTTTTTTTTTGAGAATGCATTTTTAATGGGGTCTATAGTCTGTTTTGGATCCTTTTAGTAATAGGCTTTAGATTTTCTCCCAAGTCTGTAGTTTTAAAAGGCATTCTATGTTTGCAGATGCTATAAGAAAGCTGAGAGTAATCTGCTAAGTAACAATAGAATCTTCTCTTTTCTCAGGGTTGTGATTTAATTGATGTTAGCATTCTCTGTGGATATGTTCACCTGCAGAAGTTGGATCTTTCTGTAAATAAAATTGAAGGTATGTAATTATCATTCAAGTAGATTAATCATTGGATTACTTCAAAATTTCAGTGTTCAGATGCAATGTATTTTGATAATACCAAATGTGATATAAGTGGTTTCTGGATCAATCTATAAATCGAGTCTTTGCTTCCCATGCCCAAAAAGGCCCATCGACTGATGAGTACAGAGGAAGGTCTGGGTTATGTTGACACGTTCACTGACATCTGAGAGGTTATGGAGTGTTTGCTTTAGCTTTTCCTTCTAAAGGATCAATCAGATCTGCAGCACTTATCGAATATTTGATAATTCCCTTTCTTCTATTAGCTATTCAGTGTTGATGAATTAGTCCCTATAAGGGTGGATTCTGGTGGGGTTTTTTTGCATTTCCATTTTAATCCTAGCTGCCTCCTTCTGTTAGGATTGAGAACCAGGGATTTACAACTGCATTTTCCACTGTTTTTATGTGTTGGTTGGTTCTTTCTACTGCAGCTCCATTTGTAGTTCTCTGTAATGTATTTATTATGACGCCTTGTTCACATTTCCTGGAATTAGTCCCATAGTTATTATTTTCCTCAAAACTTAATTTTTCTTTCTAAGTATTCAGATCTTATTTGAAGTTAATGATTGTTTCCTTTAGAAATCTAGGGAAATGGGTCCAGTGCAGTAGCTTAATGGCTTAAGTCCCTGCCTTGCATGTACCAAGTTCCCATATGGGCGCTGGTTCTAATCCCTGCGACTCTGATTCCCATCCAGCTCCCTGCTTGTGGCCTGGGAAAGCAGTTGAGGACAGCCCAAAGCCTTGGGACTCTCACCCACATGGGAGACCCGGAAGAAGGTCCTGGCTCCTGGTTTCAGCTCTGCTCTGGCCATTGTGGCTACTTGGGGAGTGAACCAGTGGATAGAAGATATTCCTCTCTGTCTCTCCTCCTTATGTGTATATCTGACTTTCCAATAAAAATAAATAAATCTTAAAAAAAAAAAAGAAATCTGGGAAAGTTAGCAAATCATTATTTCTGACCTGTTCACTATTCTGATAATCTTTGTGCTTTTGCGTTTGTCTGCCTTTTTTAAAAAGAGAAAGAAAGGTCCTTTTATTTTTATTTGAAAGGCAGAGTTACAGATGGAGAGGGAAAGACAGAGAGATCTTTGATCTGCTGGTTCACTGCCCAGATGACCACAGTGGCCAGGGCTGAGCCAGGCCTGACCGGGTCTCCCACGTGGGTACAGGGTCCCAAGGCTTTGGGCCGTCCTCAACTGCTTTCCCAGGCCACAAGCAGGGAGCTGGATGGGAAGCAGGGCTGCCGGGATTAGAACCTGCACCCATATGGGATTGCAGCGCGTTCAAAGAAAGGACTTTAGCTGTTAGACCACCGCACCAGGCCTGAAGACAGACATTTCTAGGGTTTAATGTCAGCATCACTCTGACCATCTCACACCTCCAAGATGGGTTTCATTTAACCGGATAAGAACATTCGGCCTTATGGGAGACTTAACTGTGCTTCATACTAAGAGCCAGGAAGGACTTGGCTTCGTGTCCTTGCCGCCTGAGCAGAGGAGTCCACAGCTGCGTGGAAGTCTGTTGGCCAGAGCAGCCCCCACTCATCACATGCAGCCAACTCAACTCTCAGGTTGAGAGCCTGTGAGGTGCGGTGCTAGTTTGCGTACTAGCGCTGACCTTCCTACTGCTATTCTGATGGAGATAAAATTTCAACCTGCATCAGACTCACAGCTAGCTAAACCTCACTGCTGAGTTTCTGATTCAGCAGATTTGGGGTGGGACCTGAGAATTTGCATTTTAAATACTTTCCTGGACCACACTTTGAGAACCACTAGGGTAGACACGAGGTGCTTCTGCCATCTGGTGGACAAGGTTGTCACTGCACCGAGTAGGTGCTGAACCAGACCATGGATTTTTCCTGTTAGATTTCTTTGAAAACATTAGCTGCCTACAAAGTCAGCTATGCACTTGCACTTCTCCCTCTCTATTTAAGTATTAGTTGGTGCTTCAAGGTATATCTCCATGGTATCAGTATTTACCTTGGAAGTTACCAAGAAAGATCCACTGCAGTGCACGTTCAGAGAGATGTGTGTCTGAGCTCATGAAGGACACAGGGATATGACTTGTAAAGCAATTGCAGCTTTTTTCCTTAGGTTTCCTCTCACGAGTAACCTTCTTTGATTTGCTCATTAATTTCCATCTAAGTGTGAATATGCCAGTGTACTGTCTGTCTTAGAATTGTTTATACTTAAAAAAGACAACTATGATTTAGAGAAGTGAAGTTTAAGTTAGCGGGGGTGAGGGGGTTTCTGGCTTCAGAAGCAAAGATGCCAGGAGACCCTGCTCACACTGCCTGTCTCACGGTGAGTGCAGGTGGCCTCCGCGTGGAGGTTGTGTACACGGTCTGAGGGTTCTGCACTCAAGAGTGGGAGGGCTGGGAGAGAGATGGCGGCTACTGCTGCTTGAAGGGAGACAGGGCTGTGATTGTTCAGGGCACTTCCTTGGTGGACTCCAAAGGGAATCACTGTGAGGGGTCAGAGAGAGGCAAACAATACTCCACAACTTTTGTTTTCTATTTAATTTCATTTAGTAACCTCATTAGCACAATAATTCTCTGCTTAGTATTCAGGGCTTGGAATTTTTGCCTGGAATGAAATGAAAAAAAAAAGAGGAAGAAGAAACCCACAACTCAGATGTTTGGAGCTACCCACAGTTAAAGTAAAATAACAGTAATGACTTAACTCACTTCAAATAATTAGTGAGGTTTAAGATTACATCCAACTAAAACAAAATTAAATTTACAACAAAGAGAGTTTCCTAATTGTGGTGCTTCTAGACTTTCTGAGAAGACCTAATTCCATTATTTAGGGGCTAATTATCAAGCGGATTATCGCAGGCTTTAGTTTCTCATCCTTTCTGCTGAGGCTGGTAGTTTTTGAAGTGTGGAGCATTAGCAGATGGTGGGAGAGGAGCTGGGCGTGCAAGAGGCCTCAGGAGCGTATGGAAACAGGAGCGGGAAGGGGTGGAAGAGCTTGGGAAAGATCCTGTTGTTCAATCGTAGAGGATTTTCCACTCTTTTTTGTGTTTGACTCCCTCCTGATTTTATTCTTTTTATTTGTCTGGAATCACTCGGAGACCCTCGCGGCTGGTCTTAGCTAGCCCATGTCCCACAGGCCTTTCCTGGCTGCGTCCTCTTTCCTCATTGGCTCACCGCGCTCTCTGTTTTCCTTCCAGACTTGTCGTGTGTGAGTTGCATGCCTTATCTTCTAGAACTTAATGCTTCTCAAAATAAACTGACTACATTCTTCAATTTCAAGCCTCCCAAAAATCTCAAGGTAGATTTTATCAATGTACTAATTGCATGTATTAATTGGTTTGCAATGGATAGTAAGTAAGCACGTGTGTGAAATGGCTCACAGAGTATATTAAGTAAGCAAAACAACACTAAAATTGAAAATTCACAGAGGATAAGACATAGAAATAAATAGTGCAAGTGTCTGAAATTTAATTTAAAAAGAAGAATCTGTGTTATTTATTTTGGAAAATAATGGTTTTCAGCATATAGTGTTTTTTGGGAGGTGTTGCTAAAACATACTGTTAAAAATAGAATAACTCGGGTTGGGGTCAGGGCATCCCCAAGTGACCACAAAGGCCAGGAGCTTCATGTGGGTTTCCCACAAGGGAACACTTGGGCCGTCTTCCGCTGCACTCTCAGATGCAGAAGCAGGGAGCTGAACTGGAAACGAAGCATCCAGAGCTCAAACTGGTTCCCATATGGATTTCAACACTATGCCACAATGTCCTTCCCAAGAAAAATTTTGTATGAAAAATCTGTAAAATTTCTTAGGAGTCAAACTTTATCTATTTCCATTTATTTGACTGATCTACTTTCTTTTTTTCTTATAGAGTAATAGTGGTTTCAAGTTCCCATTCTTTCTTCTCTGCACTTAGTCTTGTATTTCCAAAGCAGAAAGAATTGTCCATGAACATTGGTTTATGAGACAGACTGCTGTGCTGTAGAATGGTGTTTTCACATCTACCCGAATCTCCCAGGGCTCTTGTGAAAATGGATTCTGCCGTGTCAGGTAGAGGGTGGAGCCCGGCACAGATTTCTAGCAGATTCTGGGTGTTGCTGGTGCTTTGTCTGACCCCTCAGTAGGCACAGGTTAAGGGACTTCCTGAACTTTGCTAGGAGATCGCGAAGGTGGAGTTGAACCCAGTGCCATACCTCTTTAACTTTACATTCCTCAAAACTATTCTAGGAAACCATTTCAACAACAGCTATTGCTCCTAATCAACAACATGAGATAAAAACATTCAGTAACTTTAAGCATTCACTTGCTTGCAAAAGATATATATTATTAAAAAAAGAGAGAGAAATGTGGTGGGTACTGTAATACAGGGAGCTAACTACCCCTCCCCAGAGCACCCATATTCCACTTGGGAGGATCACTGTGAGTTCCAGCCACTCTGATTCCAATACAAGGTGTTCTGTCTCTCCTCTCTCTGTAGAATCTGCCTTTCCAATAAAAATAAGTAAATCTTTGAAAAAATTATTTTAAAAAGCCTCAATGTTCTTTCATTAGTGAACTTAACTGTATCCAAAAATATCTTTTTCATGTGCAATTACAGTGGTGAATATGAATTAAAAATTAAAGTGTAACGTACTGTTCTCTTCTTCTCACCAGAAAGTGGATTTTTCCTTCAACCAAATATCTGAAATGTGTGATCTATCAGCATACCACGCTCTCACAAAACTAATTTTGGATAGTATCCTTTGAATGAGTTACAGGGAAAATTTGATTAATATTTATCTATCCATTAAAGACAATGTACCAGATTAGATGAAATATTATAATATATGTAATTTACTAGAAATGTGATTCATTTAAATAATTAAGAATTGAAGAGATGTTTTTATTTATGAAGGAATAAAACTGCAAATCAAAGCTTGCCAAGAACATCTTATCAATGAAAAGCAAAGTAAGTTGGTAATTATGCAATAAATGTGGGCTTCTCTCTCCTCCTCCAGGCTTTGTTTTTAGAGAGGCAGAAAATTACACAGAAAGAGACCTCCCATTTTATAGTTTACACCCAGAAGTCACCTCCGGCCTCCCTGGGCTGGCATCAGCCATTGGTGCCCTCACCTCCTGCCTCCCTGGGCTGGCATCAGCCATTGGTGCCCTCACCTCCTGCCTCCCTGGGCTGGCATCAGCCATTGGTGCCGTCACCTCCTGCCTCCCTGGCTTGGCATCAGCCATTGGTGCCATTACCTCCTGCCTCCCTGGGCTGGCATCAGCCGTTGGTGCCATCACCTCCGGCCTCCCTGGGCTGGCATCAGCCATTGGTGCCATCACCTCCGGCCTCCCTGGGCTGGCATCAGCCATTGGTGCTCTCACCTCCTGCCTCCCTGGCTTGGCATCAGCCATTGGTGCCGTCACCTCCGGCCTCCCTGGGTTGGCATCAGCCATTGGTGCCCTCACCTCCTGCCTCCCTGGGCTGGCATCAGCCATTGGTGCCGTCACCTCCTGTCTCCCTGGCTTGGCATCAGCCATTGGTGCCATTACCTCCTGCCTCCCTGGGTTGGCATCAGCCATTGGTGCCGTCACCTCCGGCCTCCCTGGCTTGGCATCAGCCATTGGTGCCGTCACCTCCTGCCTCCCTGGGTTGGCATCAGCCATTGGTGCCGTCACCTCCGGCCTCCCTGGCTTGGCATCAGCCATTGGTGCTCTGAGCTCCGGCCTCCCTGGCTTGGCATCAGCCATTGGTGCCGTCACCTCCTGTCTCCCTGGCTTGGCATCAGCCATTGGTGCCATTACCTCCTGCCTCCCTGGGCTGGCATCAGCCATTGGTGCCGTCACCTCCGGCCTCCCTGGGCTGGCATCAGCCATTGGTGCCGTCACCTCCTGCCTCCCTGGGCTGGCATCAGCCATTGGTGCTCTCACCTCCTGCCTCCCTGGCTTGGCATCAGCCATTGGTGCTCTGAGCTCCGGCCTCCCTGGCTTGGCATCAGCCATTGGTGCCGTCACCTCCTGCCTCCCTGGGTTGGCATCAGCTGTTAGTGTTCTCAGCTTCTGCCTCCCTGGCTTGGCATCAGCCATTGGTGCCATTACCTCCTGCTTCCCAGGGTTGGCATCAGCCATTGGTGCTCTCACCTCCTGCCTCCCTGGGTTGGCATCAGCCATTGGTGCCGTCACCTCCTGCCTCCCTGGGTTGGCATCAGCTGTTGGTGCTCTCACCTCCTGCCTCCCAGGATTGGCATCAGCCATTGGTGCCGTCACCTCCTGCCTCCCTGGGTTGGCATCAGCTGTTGGTGCCGTCACCTCCTGCCTCCCAGGGTTGGCATCAGCCATTAGTACTCTCACCTCCTGCCTCCCAGGGTTGGCATCAGAAGGAAGCTGGGATTGGGTGTGGAGCAGGGATTCTGTCCAGGTGCTCTGACATGGCCTACAGGTGTCTGTGTGCATCTAACTCCCAGGCCACATGTCCACCTCTGAGAATTTATGCTTAATTATAGAACAAGGACATAATTTCTGTTTTAATTAAATTCTTGTCTTTAACTTAAATGTGGGCCTATTTTATATAAAATCCGTATCTGAAAATGCAGAATAGTCATAAGGACAATAATAATTATATTGCAAAATAATTAATATTCTCTTTCAAAAGCATTTCTATGGCTGCCATTTAAAAATAAAAAAGGACATTTGCATCCAACTTCAGGAATATTTGACTCCCAGGCCAAAAAAAAAAAAATCCTTTACTTTAAATTCACCTTTAATTTCAGTATAACCAAAATGGTTACTTGAGGTTCTGTGACTATAAGGAGCTTGCCTCTGTCTTTCCAGACGCGGCTGTTCTCTGCTGATAAGGAAGCTGACCTCAGCAGACACCCCTGGCCACCTGGAGGTTGTGGGGGTGGGGCAGAAAGGGAATGAATTGATTGTCCCTTGGGTGTCTGATTCCCAGGTTTGGCAGGAGCTGGTACTTGCTGCTTTTGTCATAGGCTGTAATGTGGGGAGGACATATCTGCAGAAAAATCATGTGTTCATGTATGATGGAGAGTGCAGAACACAGCACCACTCCCATAGAACTTGTGCATGAACATGGTAGACATTTGTGAAATGAACAGTCTCCTGATTGTAGCCTACTAGGAAATCAGTGATCAAATGGGCTGCTGTGATGACAAGCTAGGGGTGGAGCACCATCTGTACATTGCTGCACTGACTGGTGTTGAGTTCCCAGAGCAGGGCCTGGCAGTCCAGAAGCCATCTGTCTGAGAAGTGCTGCCACTTCAGGTCAGGTAGAAGAGGCCGGTTGCTCAGGAAGAGAGCGGGAGCAGTGGTACCTGTGCCTGCCTAGAAACGAGCTCTTGGATCCACCCAGACCTAGGAAGTCAGAGCCTGCATTTTTTTTTTTTTTATTGACTACATTGCATTATGTGACACAGTTTCATAGGCACTGGGATTCCCCCTACCCCTCCCCAAACCCTCCCCCCCCCATAGTGGGTCCCTCCACCTTGTTGCATTACCACAGTTCAAATTCAGTTGAGATTCTTTCATTGCAAGCATCTACCAAGCATAAAGTCCAGCATCTTATTGTCCAGATAAGTTCAATGGTTTCTTGGGGAGACCATCTCTGGTCTGAAGGTAGAGCCGGCAGAGTATCATCCCAATCAATTAAAAGCCCTGATATAACATCAGCAACAATTTATAACATTATGGAATTAATTGACATGGTATTATGACATGGTATATGTTAAAAGAAAAAAAAAGAGTGCAAGTTCTGAGCCATATCCTGTGACTTCTTCATTGACATTTTAATTATTAGTTTATATACAACCAGGTTCTATACATCTTAAAATGGTTATAGATTACTGTTCAGCTGTCTTGTGTCTATTTTAATTTTAGTATTTAGCAATTTATAGCATTGAAACATGATTTTGCTGAACCTGGCTGTTTTTCAGGTAGTCTAACTCTGTAACTCTAACAAGACATATGTCAACAGTTTAGGTGAACAGGTTTAGGAGGGGTGTGCAGAAAAATCTTCAATACCCTAGTAAGGAGTAACTAATCTTTGTGTCCCACCCAGTGAGGTATAAGTGCATCCCTGCTGACCGTTCCCTGTCTGATTCTAAGCTTTCCTTGTTGTTCTCTATCTATTCTAGATTGTTTGTTTGTTTGTTTGTTTGTTTTGAGGGGTTTCTGGAGCGATCCTGATGGTCATTATGATAGAGGGTGGCGACTCAAAGTCAGAACCAGGCAAGGACCAGAGAAAGCTCCTCTCCCTAGTTCCGATGGAAGTTTACTGTTCTTCTGTTTCTGCAGACCTCTCAGTGCTCCTGGTTGTTGTTCCGATATCCTTGGATCCTGCAAGGCAGGATTTGGGCTTCTTCCATCCCATGTGGTAGATCCAAATGGGGGTGGGTGACCTCAGAGTTCTTGGCCTCCGAAGGCACTCCAATTCCCCGTGGTCTCCTTGTGAGTTGGAATGTAGTCCTCGGTGCTCATACTGATAGTCCTTGGTGAGGATCTGGGAGTCTTCAGGGTTGGGATACAAGCCTCCACCTGTCCACCTGCCAGAGCCTGCATTTTAATGGGGACCCCATGAAAGCTTGAGAAACCCTGGGCTTCTGGCCCTGAAACTCCTGGCAGCCAGAATGGAGTAGGCATCCAGAGGGAATTGTAATCACTCAGGGCACCCTTAATTGAAGATATCACATGGCATTTTGGCTTTTCATGTTCAGAGCTCTGTCTCTAAAGACTAATTTGTGTACTGCGTGGAATTGTCAAAGAAAACAACTAAGGACTCAAAGTAATTTGAAACATTTCTATCATGAAAACCCTAATTTCCTTGTAGCTTTAGCTTTCTGTGTAAAATATTAAAGTATTTTAACTCTATTAATGTCAAGTATTATGAAGAAAGGAATTAGATTGTTTCTTTTTTAAAGCTTCACATTAGATGTAGCAATTGAGGCTTATTGTTGATGCATAAACAGTGGTAATTATTACCTGAGAATGAACCGAAGTTCAGGACATGGACGCATAGTTGAGAGTGTAGCATGATGCCATTACTGACATAGTTTGAAGAAGATCGTGGGCTAATTTCTTAACAGTCCCAAGTTCTCTCTTTTTTGTTCTCTTCAAGTACGCAGGCTTGCGCTTGCTGCAGGTGGTAAGTTCTTACTGAGAGCTGAGAACAAAACTTACCTGGCAAAACTGGCATTCATCTCTTTGGGGTAAAATTACTAGATTAAATGTTTAAAGACAAAATGTCTTTGAGATTCAAAAGATAAGAGAATTTTTTAAACAACTTCCATGTGATTACATTTAGAATCTTAGAGAAAATGCAAAGTGTTTGAAGAAGAGTAATGCTCTGAAACATTGGCATGGAAATAGAGACCTTAAGTAGTTGTAGTCATGTAACTATAAAAGTTTACTTATTATTAATTAAAATCTTCTTACAAAAACCTCATCAGGCCCAAATTTTTAAGAATAGATCTTCCAGATGAACAAATTCTTCCAAACATTGAGAAAAAAAGGCAAATTCATGATTCCTTTAAAGAATTTACTTTGATATCTAGACAAGACAATGAAGAATAAGAGACGGAAAGTGACCCTTATTTAACCTCTGATAGTAATAACTCTTAAATAAGATATTGGCAACTGAATCTGACCATGTATTTAAAAATATGTAATTTGATCAAATTGGGTTTATTTCAGGTGCGTGAAGTTTAATATTAGGAAATCTATAAATGTCACTGCATTAATAAATTAAGGGAAATAAAGTTTATGATTCTCAGATACAGAAGTTTACTAGATGCAGAAAATTTAACAAGACCAACACTCATTCACCATAAAATTCCAGTGAAGCAGTAACATGGCATTTCCTCTACTTACAAACATCTGAAAGAACTTTATCCTAGTCTAAAGATTCTCCTTTAAACTGGTGCAAAGATGAGGGTGTCCAACCCCTGTTTCTACCCATCATCATTGTGGAGATGATGTGGGACAGCACCGTGAATGAACCCAGAGAAAGGAGTGTAAGACTAGGAAGGAGAAAATAAAACTCATCTTCCGCAGATGACATGTTTAGTAATAGTATATGTAAAAGAACTTTTATAAGTTATTAGTTATGGGGTATTGACAGCTTAATAGGAAGCATAATTCTAAAAAGACACTATTATAAGAATGATAAAAATGAATATTATTATAAATAAGGCCTGTGTGGGGAGCATGTTGCTTTACTGAAGAATATTAAAGATCTAACTAATGAGAACTATGTCCCATGTCCTTGGGCACAAAGATGTAAAAACAATCATAGAAAGTAAATTGGAAAAGCTAATAAGCAAACATAAAAAGGAAAATCAGCCTCATTTCTATGTAGAGAAATTCAGTGAAGGCCACATATGATCTTGTGTTTATTCTATTATTTCAATTTAAGAAATCCAAACATACAAGTGTTGAATAGCATACATGGTTCAAGATTTTTAACAATATTATTTATGGTTATAAAATTAATTCAACTGTTTTAAAAACTGTTTTATGTTCTTTAAAAGTTGAACACCCAAGTTCACTATCACCTAGTGCTTTCACATCTACGTATGGGAGATCTGATATCCATGTATTTGGCAGGCTTATATAAAAATATCCTTAGTGGTATTTCTTATACTAACAAAAACTGAAACAGTCCAAATGCTTATATTTATAAGAGAAAGCATAGGGCTCGGCAGCGTGGCCTAGTGGCTAAGGTCCTCGCCTTGATCCCATATGGCCGCTGGTTCTAATCCCGGCAGCTCCACTTCCTCTCTATCTCTCCTCCTCTCAGTATATCTGACTTTGTAATGAAAATAAAATAAATCTTTTAAAAAAAAAGAGAAAGCATAAATAAGTTGAGGAATATTTACATAACAGCATATCATACAGTGATGCAAGTGAATACAGTGCAACTTTGTGAATCAACAAATGTAACTTAGATATAAATTAAGACATGAAGGAAAGAGAAAGCAAATATGATTCTCTCCTAAGAGAAACAGAAGGGTCCAGTGTGGTAGCCTAGTAGGCAAAGTTCTCGCCTTGTATGTGCTGGTATCCCATATGAGCACCAGTTCATATCCAGGGTGCTCCACTTCACTTCCGGCGCCCTGCTTGCGGCCTGGGAAAGCAGTTGAGCACGGCCCAAAGCCACGCACCCGTGTGGGAGACTCAGAAGAAACTCTTAAATCCTGGCTTCGGTTCGGCTCAGCACTGGCCATTGCATCCACTTGGGGGAATGAATCAGCGGATGGAAGATCTTCCTCTCTGTCTCTTCTTCTCTCTGTAAATTTGACTTTCCAATAAAAATAACTAAATCTTGAGAGAAAAAGACTACATCAGAAGAGGCTGGTGTTGTATGTAGTAGATTAAAACACAGCCACCAACACTGACATCCCATACAACAATGTTGGTTCGAGTATCAGCCACTGCACTTCCACTCCTGCTCCCTGGAAAGCCGTGAATAATGGGATGAGAACTAGGGCCCTGGCACTCACAGAGGAGACCGCGATGGAGTTCCTGGCTCCTGGCCTCATTGGAGAGGAAACTGTGGGATGGGTAAGCTGGTGTTCTCTTTCCCTCTTCCCTCTCTTGTAACTGCCTTTAAAAATAGTAAAATAGTGTTTTTAAAAAAGGATTCAGCAGCAGAAGTATGCAGAGGTAGATTTAAACTGTTGCAAATTACCTTTCGGGGCTTAAGTTGGAGGATAGTTTCAATGTTCACTCCTTCCTTATCTGTTTGAGAAGCACACAGCCAGAGCAGAGCGCTCAATCTGCGGGCTCGCTCCCTAGGTGCCTGCTGCCTGGGCTGCCGAGACGCTGAGGCCAGAAATCCAACCAGGTCCTCCGGGCAGATTATATATTTTAAGCTTAACTCAGTTTTATGTAAAAATTTAGTAACCTGAAAATTATAAATTAATTTCATTGAAAATAATTGTTTAAAGTACAACAAAGCAATTAAACTAGTAATGCTGACAATGTAATTATAGTGGGTTATATTAACACTTTAGAATAAATTATAACTTTTTGCTTTCATGCTGTTTTCTTATGTGTAGATAAGTGATGATTGATAATTATTTCAATTTACAAGATGATTAATTTTGTTAGCTTTCAGTAACTATGCAGTCTATTCTTTTTAAGTGGATGTTTATTAAAACTTGTTTATCGTAGAATTTAAAAATAAGATCCATAGAAATTCAAATCTAGACAGGATTTCAGAAATCATGAAGTATGTTATTTTATGTATTTTGTGGAAGATGCTGCTAAGAACCAGGGACAGTTTGCTCAAGAGTATTTGGTAAATGGTAAATTTAGTAAATGAGACTATTCTGAGTTCTGTTATTTTCCTCGGGTTGCAGCCCATGGGCAGTTATCATTTTTATCCATGCCATATAGACTGAATGCTTTTGTTTCTTAGAGAGATTCACTGGTAACGTGAAGAACATGTTTCAGCAGTAAGATGATATAAACCTTTCAGGGTTAGTTTGGATTGAAGCCATCGTGTGGCTGTCTGCACCAAGAGAATTGTGGTCAGTATGCCGCTTGCTTCTCATAGCTGTTTTCTATTCACCCAAAACCATATTTTTTGAGTGTAGAAAATGAATGAGTGAAAGCTGAAGTAATGAATAATTCGTGTCAAGCATTGTAAGCTAATGGCAGCAGCATCACCAAAAGGTAAAAACATTGTTGGGAAGTCACACTTAAGTCTACAAGTTCCCTTCAATCAACTTCATCAAGGAGCTTCAGTTTCACTGTAAAACACCTAGTCACAGAATGGTAACACTTTAGATCTGGAATGTAATAACATAATTATGATTATTTGAGTCTCTTTTTCCTGATAGTGGTTTTTTAAAATTAAAAATATATTTAAGAGGATTAACCCAGTAAATGAATTCATTATAATATTTGGTAACTTATCAGCTTGCAGTTCTTATCAAAAAGTTCTAAGACCTGTAAAAAGAATATGAAATAATAATTTAATAGGAAGGGCAAGTACCATTTTATGACAGTTCTCAAAATAAGAAAATAAGAGATCAGAAAGGTGAAAGTGTTCCCAAAAGTCAATGAAGACCCCAGAGCTCTATATGGTCCAGTCCTGCGTATTGCCTGGTACCATCACTGATACACATGATGTTACTGTGGGAGTAATTAAAAAGACAGAGCAATTATGCCACCATGAAAAATGTTCTTTACTCAACAATGTGTAATGTGTAGTGTCTAAAATTACTGGAAATTGTAAAGCGAGTACTTAACTGATAAGTAGGAGATGATTTTTCTTTCACTGGAATTCTTTGGCCCAGTGCCATGAGTAATAGCAGTGTTATCTGTGACTGCAGCACCTCTTTGTTTGTTTTTGTACCACTCACTGTGGTGTGCATGTCAGTACTCCAGGGGGAAAATGGCCTGGATGCTCTTTGGTTGGCCTCTACTGTTACTGGAAAAGTCATGTGGACAAATTGAGTGCCTTCCTGTTCCGTTCCTGATAGCTCTTTAAAGTTTTAGGACTTGCCTCTTTTAGCTTTCTGGTCCTTGCCTGTTCCTGTAGGAGTATATTCTGACCCAACCACCCATACACCTCTGCATTCCTCAGCTGTTATTGAGAGCATCTTCCGAGCGACCAGGACTAGGGCTGCTGGAGAGCCCTCCCGACACACTGCTGCTCTCTTGGCTAAACTGAGATGGGTAGCCACATGCAGCCTAGCTGGTTCTTTGCCAAAGACTGCCTGTTCCAGAGGTATCTTATTTCATCTATTGCTGTGTGAGGTAGTTTAAATCCTACTTCCTGTATTTCACATTTATCCTCTGTTGCAACCTGTACTAGAAAGCCATCATCTTTGTTTTCGTTCCAGAATTATTCCAAAAATTGGAAATGGAAAAGATAGTTTTTGTGACCATAAATGTCTATTTGTAGAGCCCTTCTGGCAAGGAGCTTTATAGTGGTAGATTTAAACATGCTTATTGCTTTATAGTAGTAGATTTAAACATGCTTATTGCTTTATACTGGTAGATTTAAACATGCTTATTGCTTTATAGTAGTAGATTTAAACATGCTAGCCTCATGGAAGGAGCAGAGAAGGATCCCCTCCCTTTCATTTATTCTGAATAGATTTGATGAGAATTGGAATTAGTTCTTGAAAAGTTTCCTATAATTCAGTAGTGAAGCCGTGCAGTTGTGGGCTTTTCTTTGTTGCAAGGATCTTATTATTGATTGTCTCAGTCATTGCTCTATTTAGCTTTCCTAAGTAAATGTGACTCAATTTAGATAGATTGTGTTTATCTAGAAGTTATCTTTTTTCCCCCTAGATTTTTCAATTTGCTGGCAGGTAGCTGTTTGTAACAATTCCTGATGATTCTTTGTAAAGATATGGTATCCATTCTTCGAGTCCCCTTCCATTGCTAATCTTACTGATTCAAGTCTTCTCCCTCTTTTTATGGTTAGTTGGGCCAATGGTGTATCAATTTTGTTTATTTTTTAAGAAAAACAACTCTTAAATTTGATGAACTTGTGTATCATTTTTTGGTAAAGCCATCCTCAAACTGCTTTCTCAGGCCACAAATAGGAGGCTAAAATGGGAAGTGGGGTGACCAGGACATGAACCAGCACCCATATGGGATTCTGGCAATTGCAAGGTGAGGGCTTTATCTACTAGGCTACCACACTGGGCCGTATCCCATACATTTTTTTTTAAATGTTGTTCTGTCATTTTCATTATTTGCAGAATTTAAAAATTTCCCTTTTGATGTTTTCCATGACCCGCCGTTCACTTGGTATTACTCAGTCTCCCTGTGTTTGGATATTTTCTGTTCTTGAGTTGTTTTCCAGCTGCATTCCATGTTGGTCAGGCAAGATACCTGATATGATTTGTTTAAGGTAATAATGGTGTTTGTAATGGTGATTTGATAATGCTTCCTATAAAATTCTTTTAATGACATTTTCCTTAACCATTGTTATGATATATAGATAACACTATAGAAAAAATTGATGGGTTGGAGATGTGCACCAGTCTGACTCACCTTAGCTTGGCCAACAACAAGATCACAGCAATTACTGGCTTAAGCATGCTACCAATCAGAACGCTGAGTCTGGTGAGTCCTGCAAAATGCTATGCTTTGTAGAACTAATGTTTTAATGAGCGTATACATTGTGACTAGGACTTTTTAACTGTATAAGAAGCTAATTGCTTTACAAAGTGTTATGGTCTTTAGTTTGCTCGTTTTGTTGTGGGCCACATTGGGTCTAAAATCCCAGGTTCTTGCTTCTTAGAAAATCATCCTAAGTAAAGTTATAACATCTAGAGTGATGACATTATGAAAAAAGGTGGGGAAATCACAGACATGCTTGGGACAAATAAAGGAATAGAACAGGTTAGGAAGAGAAGGGGGGCAGACAGATAGACGTAGGCACAATTCCTACCTGTCTGTTAAAATGTTTTAAATGTAAAAAAACTAGAAAAAACTAAAAGTGATTTTCTAATTTGGTATCCAAATTCAGGTTTTTTTAAGATTGGGAAAATATTCAACATATTAAATGTTAAAAAAAAAAAAAAATATATATATATATATATATATATATATATATATATATATGATTAACCTATCAGAAACAGTTACAGTGAGAGGGAGGAATCTTTCATACTTTGGTTCTTTTCCTCTAAGGCTGTAGCAGCCAGTGCTGGGCCACACTAATCCCAGGAGCCAGGACCTTGATCCCTGTCTCGTACACACTTGGACCACCTTGCACTGCTTGCCCAGACTGTGAGCAGGGAGCTGCAGTGCCAGTAGAGCAGCTGGGCCAAATGTTATACCAGCACCGAAAGCAATGTCTTCATCTGTTGTGCCATAACAGCAACCCTGAAAGATATTCTTTTAATAAATATTTAAAAATACATTTTATAATATCTTAATGGTGAAACTAACTCTGAGGCATATTTGAGTACATTTATTATTATTAACGTTTTGCTGCTTTCAAATAAACTTCAAGATATTTTCTGGGCATTGGGTTTTGGCATTTCCTTTATATCAAGACATGTTAGTGTCCTGTTCTCAAAAAAACTTAAATAATGCTGACAGTAAGTGAATGATTACAATCAGGAAGTTTAAACTTGTTTCCCCACTACCACTCTACTACACCCACCCACCATGGAGAGGTATGTGACCTAATTGATGAATGGTCATGGCCATGATTCAGTAAAACACTGTTTACAAAAATCAAGCTTATACTTATCCCAATGATACAGAAATAAGAGTGCAGCTCTCCAATTTGGACAGTCTTTCTTTCCTTTTGGCTTTGGTTCTGTTGCCCTGTTCATCACAGGCTGGCGGGGCTTACAGCTATTGGTTATGTATCCCTTCCTACAGTACAGTGTCAACCTATTGTTTGAAATGGCATCTTGGAATATCTGCAAGGTTTTTTTTCACATATACAATATGCTTTATGTCTTACTTAATGATGGACCTCTGGAAGTGTTGGGTTTTTTTTTCCAATCTTTAGAGATTGAAATTTTTTTCCAAACTCTTCCATCCCTACAGTATGAAGGTAAAATAATCGTACCCTAGTACTGATGATTAAAACCAAAGAATGGAGAGGTTTAGTAACTTACTTCAGATTTAATATATTCTGCCCTCTGAGGTATGATAGCAAGGCATAACTAAAGATTTGGTTGAAAATTCAAAACAGAAAGTCCTATTTAAAACTATGTTAATCTAAAGAATTTTGGTTTGCTGTTGGTTAGAAACTTACCCTGTTCATGTGTCTTCTCTGTTGATAAACCCTTCATTTTAAGTGGAGTCGTGGAGTATACGTAAGACAGAACTGAACGCTGGTCAGGACCACCGTCATCCCAAGAGTTTGTTTCAGCCACTCTTTATGTAGCCCATTCTGACAGTTCTATCTCAAGTAGCTTTTGGAAAAAACGTGTGATATTTCTTTTCTACAAATAGGTAGATTGCTTCCAATTTACATTCCTATCATCCAAGATAAACTAGAAAAATAAAGAATATGCTACCATTCATTTTCCTTACAATTTTTGAGACTAGGAAAGTGGTTTTTTTTTTTACATGTTATTTAAATCTATAAAGTATTACACACTTGTTTCAACAGTTTTCAATGCTTGTATTTTAAATACTTATGAATCAGAAAACTAGTTTTTAGTTGCTGTTGACAATAATAAACTTCACAATATAGGAAAAGAAGAACTGTTCACCAAACTTAAACAACTGTTATCAAGTATCAACTTTTAGATAAATGTAAGAGAAAAATATGGTTTCTATGGGCTCTATTGTCACTTAGCTTTTTAGCGAGTGATGACAATGCATTCCAAACTTTAAAATTAATTTTGTTAGAGTTATAAACACATGTTTTTCTCCTCTCAAATTAGTGCAGTAACCATGTTTCTAATTTCATTTATTTAAGAAAATAGCTTCTCATTAAAATTCTTTTTTTCTCTGTTAATTATTATAAAACAAGCAAGAACTATTTCTACATAAACTAGATATCTACTCTCAGGAATGATGTGTCAGTTTTCCAACACTGAAAAAAGGCTTTAACAAGTTGACATTCAATTCTGTGACTGAGGTTTTTCTCAGTTCAGATTTCGTTTAGGACCATAGACTATCAAACTTCTCTGTCTTACTCCATTCCTCTCATCTACAACTTTGAAAGCCACCAGAATTATGGTCTATCTAGAGCGCTTCAAAGTTCTTTCAGAAGAAGTCTTATCATATATAAGTTTGATATGCTAGCATATTTTGAATAAGATATTGACTTTATTTCAGTACCTTAAATTAATATGCATGTTATATAAATTTAGCACAGCTTTTTCTTTTCCTTTTTATTGTGCTTTCAGCTTCCTTATTCTCTAAATAGAAAGAACTTTTACTTTGGGAAATAGGAATTTTTCTTTTCCATTATGGAATTTTTCAAATTTACTTTTCAAACAGAAAGAACAGTGTAATATATCCTCATTTGCCATTCTGTGTGCATACTTTAAAGAGGCATAAAATTAGACCATTGGAAAAAAAATCATGCTCATTATTGCAAAAAAATTTTTTAGCAATAGGATGAAATGAGCTCTTGTTATTAAATGTACCCAAGAATGTATACCAGGAAGAACATTGTAGATGGAAGATAATGCTGTAATGGAATTTTTTTCAGCTCTTAAACTCTTGTTCTTAAGGTTTGTGTGTGTGTGTGTACTTATTTGGAAGAGTTTTAGAGAAACAGACAGACACAGACACAGACACAGACACACACACCGTCACACCCTGCACCCTCATACTTCTTCCATCTCCTGGCTCTCTCTCCTCAAATGACCACAAGAGCCAAGTGTGGACCATGCTGAGGCCAGGAGCCAGGAGTTCCATCCTGCTCTCCCACCTGGGTGGCAGGAACCCAAGAATGTGGACCATCTTCTGTTGCTTTTGCAATAACATTAGCAGGAATCTGGGTCAGAAACAAGATAGGCAAGATTCAACCCTGCATTCCATTATGGGATACTGGCATTACAGGGGGAGGTTTAACTTGCTGTGCTGCAGTGCCAGCCCTAGTTCTGAAGGTTTAAGGATGAGTAAGTGCTTAATTGTAATCTTAAAATCACTCTTTGTTTGGTTTCTCAAACTAAACACTAGATTTCCCAACCGTCATTTTCTTATTCCTCAAGGCTAAAGAACCCAAGAGCACAGGAAAGAACAAATTATTGTTTTCACTCTCTGTTGTTATGCATACAAGGATGTTAGGGAAAAAGTCAATATTTGAGTATTGAATCTTTTTTTAATTCTCCTTGTCTGAGAAGATGCTTGTGTGTGACTTGTTTAAGAACTTAGTTTGGTTGCCTATCATTGCATGAAAAGTCACCTCAGTTGCAGTGACTTGGAGAAATAACTGTCATATCAGCTGACAGGTTTAAAGTACCAGCTGGGTTCAGTGGATTGCTTCTGCCTAGTGCCACATGCAGCTGGCTTGTTCATGGTGGGCTGGATTTAGCTAAGGTGCTGGAGGTTGTATTTTTCTGACTACTTGGTCTTAGGGCCTCCCTCCATGTGACTTGTTCTCAATGAAAACTTTCTACAAGTTGTAGCTACAGAGTAGCTAGAATAGAGTAGCTTAAATGGTAACTTGGCTCTCTCAATAAGACACAAAAACAAAAGTTGCCAAGTATTTTTAACTTTTGAATGTGAAACTGGTAGATGAGGATGTAGAGAAATGAAAAAGTTTTTAAAGTACATTTATTTTCATGGGACCAGAGAGACAAAGAGAGATGATCCATCAGTCTTCCATCTACTGGTACACTGCAAATACCTGCAACAGCTTAGCTGGGTTGGATTGAAGCCAGGACCAGAAATTCCATCTGGCTCTCCCATGTGTGTGCCGGGGGCCTAAGCACTCAGACACCCATCCACTTCCTCCCAGAATGCATTAGCAGGAAGCTGGATCAGAATTAGAGCAGCCAGACTCAAAACTGGTTCTCCAGTATGCAATATGGGCATTCCAACTGGTGGCTTCTCCCACTGTCCCACAGTGTCCATCAGTGCCATGTTTTTGGCAAGGATACATCATAGGTCCAGCTAAGATTCGAGAGGAGAGAGCTGTGCAAGAGCACAGATGAACTGGAGGTGTGCATCATCAGAGGCTACCATACCTCTTGTGGTATGAAGTGATTGCATTTAGAATATTCTGAGATCAAAGCATGTCTTAGAATTCCAATAATCAAATGTTTTATTGTGATGATGATGAAAGAATTGCATTTAATCTGTATTTCTAAGATGGATGCGAAGTTAGGCTGCTATTAGACTTCAGATATGTAATAATAAAATATTATAACTAGCTTTTGTCTTTTATGCTGATATGAATATTCATCTTTACCCTGGATGAAAGTATTGCATTTTTAGTGATCCACTTCAGAAGCTGGGATTCTTACAGGAGCGTGCCTATGTGTGTGTGTGTGTGTGTGTGTGTGTGTGTGTGTGTGTGTGTGTGTGTGTTTAGAGGTGAGTGATGGAAAAAGAATCGGCAGGGAGGGGAAGGAAGGGCTTATTGGCATTTTAGGAGATTTGGGGCAGTCTCCAGAATAAAAACTTGCCAATATGATAACTTTTTCTATTTCAGGGGCATATCAATATTAAATCTATTTTGTTCATTTTAGAGTAATAATCAGATTGAGAAGCTCACAGGTTTAGAAGAACTGAAAGCCCTGCAGAACCTGGATCTGTCTCACAATCGTATCAGCAGTCTTCAGGGCTTAGAAAATCATGACTTCCTGGAAGTCATCAACCTGGAAGATAATAAGGTAATACTGTGTTTTATATATTTTGGTTTCAGCGTCTACTTAACAGGTAATAGAAACTTAGCACAAACGCTCCATTATTGGTTTCTCAATGATTTCCCATCACATGTGAGTGTAGAAATGTTACTGGTGGTGTGGGTGTTTGGCGCAGTGGTCAAGGCACGGTTTGCGACCCCTGTCTCCTCAGCCAGAGGGATTTGGTTTGTGTTTGGCCCTGCTCCTGTTTCAGCTCCTGCCAAAGCAGACCTGGGAGGCAGCAGGTGGTGACTGCGGTACTTGGGTTTTCCATACCCACTGAGAGGCAGGTTTGAGTTCCTAGCTCTCCCACGGCTGGAAGGTTAACTAGTAGGTTGAAATTTGCTCTTTTTATCTGTATCTCAGGTAAATAAAATAACATTTTAAAAAATGTTATTCCAGCCAGCTTCCTAGAATAGCAGTTACAGATGGACTTTTAAAAAATAGTAGTTGCAATTCTTAATTTTTAAAATTGGATAATTGCTGGTTACCTTGTTTTAAAGGTTTAAACTGCATCCACATTGCCATAACTTGTCTGTAGTAGATGTGTTCCTGTAAGATTTGTGTAGGACAATGGCATCAGAAATGTGTGAAATGTTAATTAGGAGACGGGTGAATAGGCTCAGACTGCTGCTGTTCCCCACACCTGGCATTTCAAGAAAAGCCTGGAATAACTGGGAGACTTGTGGTCGGGCAGATGTGACTCATAGGATACAAAATTCCAGATAGAAGCAATAAGTTCACAGACATCAACTGTACAGCATGGGACAGACTAGTTAATATCCAAAAATAGATTTTAACTATTTTTAACATAAGATATGCTACATCTCTGAGACATATTTAGCCATGCCACAGTGTATATTGTAAGACATGTTTAACATAATAAGCATTTCATTTTGCCTATCAGTTAAAATTTGTTAGTACAAATGGCCTAAAAAGGCATAACCAGTTAGGAAGAGATGTAAGAGGGATCCTGTTGATATATTTCACATGTTCCAATCTGCATAAAGGGTCCTGAATTACTATATATTTCTTTATTTGCTGTGTTAATTCAGTTTCATTCTTAATGAGATTTTATTTTTCAAAAATAATCTGTTCTTCTAATCAGTGTATGTTAAATTGGTACCTAGCCGACTTCTATACAGTAAGACCTACAAAGTGATTTTATTCACGTTGAGTTCTTTATAACATTTTGGAGGCAAAAGACTTCTTAAGGCAGCTGAATGCCTTTCTTTTTCAAAGTGGCAAGTTGGACCTGCCCTGAAAGAGACAGTGCCATCGCTGGTGTGAACCGTGATGTACTGCATGCCGTGTTCTGCTGCAAGGCATTGCTGCCAGTCATCTGTTAGGTTACTAAAAATCTGGAAAAGTCTGTCAGGACATCTGGGAATAAGTAAATTTTTAGTCACAAACCGTTCTTTCTCATTCTCATTTGATTTGTATATGAAGTTGTTTTGGCAACTTCTCAAAGTCCTTAATCCCAGCAGGTGACCTTTGCTCACTGTGCTTTGTCTTGGGAAGTCGGCTCACACTCTGTGTGGTTTTACTGTCCCTTTCAGGCATTTGCCCTTGAAGACTGACTGCTTTTTCATGTCCTGACTTAAAACACTGCTCATTTATAGTGAGAGGTCTTAAAAAATGTGGTGAAATGTGCTTACCATGAAAAACTGCATAGATCCCAAAATAAGCTTATCCTTTAAATGAAATATTTCACAAATGTTTTGAGGTATCCGTTTTGGAAAGATGCAATAACACTCAATAAATCACTTCTCCGTATATCTCAGGATTTAGGAAGAAGAATCACAATAATGATAGTAATTGTAAAATTATCTAGAGATACCAGCTGAGTTTGTATAGCTGGCACTGTTCTATGCACTGTATATGTCTGGTTTAATCCTCATTATAGCCCTATTATTGGGGCATAGAGAAGTTAAATAACATGCCACAAGGTGTATGTATAGCAATTAGCAGAGCCAGGATTCATGTGTAGAATGCTTTTCTTGCAGAGCTCGGGGTTCTTAACCTGCACAGGCTAATACAGTAAATGAAATGTGCATGGCCCTCTTTGTAGAAAAGTGTGGTGTCATACTCCAGAACAGGGCTTTCTTGTGGAAACAGGACCTGAGCCACAGATGTGAGCCACATATGTAACTCACAGTTTTCTAGCTACCACAAAATGGCAAAAAAAAAAAAAAAAGAACCAAGTGAAATTAGTTTTAATAATGTATCAAAAATGATCACTTCAACATGCAGTCTACATACAGATTTATTGATATGATATTTTACTTTCTATTGTTTCATGCTGTTTTTGACAGTGGGTGTGTATTTTACATTTAAAATACCCCTCAGTTCATCCTGGCCATATTTCAAAAGCTAAGTATCCATATATGTTTAATAATACCATGTTGGCTAGAGCAGATCTAGAAATAGCTTATATATTGTCTTCTTACATTTCAAGTGACTTTTCAATTTGTATTTTTTAAAATTTAAGGATAAATAGAGTTTGTGAGAAGTAGTAGGTGATGATAGTTCAAGGAGGTGGGTCATTGCTGTTCCTACTGAGACATACACATTGGGCTCCTGGCTCCAACCTGGCCCAGCCCCAGCTGTTGCGGGCAGCTTCTGAGGAGTGAACTAACAGATGGGAGATCTTTGTCTTTCTGCTTTTCAAATAAAATAATTTTTAAAAAAGATTTATTTATTTTTATTGGAAAGTCAGATACACAGAGAGAAGGAGAGGCAGAGAGGAAGATTTTCCTCCCGATGATTCACTCCCCAAGTGACCGCAATGGCCGATGCTGCGCCGCAAATAAAATGATTTTTAAAGAGAATTAAAACACAGCTAGTGTGTAAATGTAACTTTGACGTTAGGAATATTGTGTTCTTGGTAGCACTTTGGTTATTTATTTAGCTTTAACCATCGAGACATTGCAGCATCCGATTGTGACTGTTCTGTCCTCTGTTTGCCAGAAACTGATGTTTTGTGATCTTTGCTTCTGTCAGCCTCATGTCCAGGTATTTAAACATCCCAAACTGTTAACTTTGTTATACACCCAGTCATTTCAATTAGCTGCAAAATTCCCGCCTGGGAGTGACTTCAAGAATGCTGTGTTGCTCTTTGAGTCCGTGGTGCCATCCTTAGGCCTATTGGGCCATGTTTGTTCCTCTGGGTTTGTGAGGATCAGTAAGGAGGTGGTGGTCACCGAACAGCAGAAGCATGGACTGACCAGCCTCTGACATAGCAGCATCCTTTTTCTCGGAACTCTCAGCCTTTCTCCCTGGATGTCACGCAGGGGATGGCAGCCACAGTCTGTTCTACACTGCATCTTTGTGATGCTCTGTAATACAGGTAGCAGATTCTTTGTAGATAATTTTCACCCTGATTTTCCAGAGATAGATATAATACATATATATTATTATTATACATGTATAATGTTTCAGGCAAGCAATGCACAAGCATTACTCCCCATCTTTGTTGGATCCTAGCTCACATTTCCATTCACATTTGTGAGAGAAGGGAATTTTGGAGAATTGAACACAATCTGATTTTAAATCATCGTTTCTTTGCTTATATATTTGTTCAGGCTTCAAAGAAAAGGGTTAGACTAGATGATTCCTTGGAACACCTGGGGTCTCCAGAGGCTAGCAGTAAATGCAGAGATGCTGACATGATTGTATCCCTTGCTGAAATTAATTTTCATCCAGCCCAGAACAGGCTTTGGAGGGGTTTGGCTCTTTACATCCAGAGGGGTTGGCCAAGGCAGGTAGTTGATGCACTTTGTGGTTCCAGAGGTAACCAGAGCTGTCCTAGCACTGATCTCCCTGGATAGGACACTGATGGTGTACATTCAGAGCACAGTCCTAATGCTGCCTTATCACTTTAACCCATACTTTTTGAATTTGCAAGTCAAGGATAGATGGTTTTATCTTTTGCTAGGAGCCCTTACTGGTGCTGATGCTGGTGAGCTGCCTCTTCATGATGGGGTCAACTGGGTTCTGTCCCTCACCTGGCTTTGCTTGGGCTCACTGGAGAGTGTTGTCTGTTGGCCCCTCGACTGTGTGTTTTTGGCAGCTGACTTGATTAAGCTTGCAGTGCAGGACAGAGGGCCTGCTATGTCCAGTTCACATGACTCAAGATTGAGTCTAGTGCTCTTGGGGGCAGCTACCAGAGTGAAACCTTGTGGAGAAGGGTTGTAATGCCAAGTAGCTGCTGTCTACAAAGGGAGCTTATAGATTTTTCATCTCTGCTTGAACATCTTCTCTGAAGTTCTTCTGGAGCAAGTTCTTCATGTAATTTAAGGTTCTATCACGCCCTGGCAAAAATGGCCTCTGACCACCTTTGGCCTCTCTAGAACTCCTTCCTGTTTTTCTTTAGTCACTTTACAGTTCCTTTTAAATGTAAAAATATCATTTTTACTTATTGCATAATTAAAAGTGAGGATTATAGCATATCATTGAGTCTAATCTTGCTGTTGCTCACGCTCTGGTTTCTTGTTTGCCTTCTGCCACCTGGTTTGCAGGTGGCCTTCAAGAATGTTTACTGACTGACTGGAGGGCTCTCAGGAGTGCCCATCCTTGCCTCTTCATATCGAGTGCTTGATTAGTGTTTAAAAATGCCTGTGATACAGTTCTGGAATGATCATGTGTGAGAAGGAAGGCTGGAACAATTTTCTGCTGGATGGGGAGAGGCAGCAGAGACTGGAGATGAGCTAACCATCTGAGCTGAGACAATGAGGGCCTTAAAGAAACACGGGGCAGTGAGGGATGAGAGGGAAAACCCGGTTCCTGAGAGAGCTAATAGGACAAATTGGAGATGCTCAGTAGATGAAGAAAAGATGTTGCCAAAGAAGACTCCCAGGGTTTTGAGTTTAGTAACTGAATCATGGTGATACCATCTATCCTCTTACCAATAATGCAGAATCCTGGGTTCATGGATTTCCATTTTGCCCCAAACCTTAGTGGCACAGCTATGTTGGACATGCTGTGCCAACTTTCCATGATAGAAAACAAGCCATGCCTGCGGAGCTACTTCTTTTAAAAGCTCATAGTTCCCAGTAGAGTGGATCAAGTTATCATCCCAAGTCCAACCCTAACCTGTGGAACCTGTATATGTGTCCCAGCATTTCAAAACTCTGATTTAATAATTGTAATCTATTGAACAGATCTTTAAAGATTTGTTGAGTTATTTGATTACTACAATTTGTGTTTTTATAATATTTACTATTAAGGTAATATTGTAGTATATATTCTTTTTTTTTTAATTGTTTATTATTTAACTTCAGTAATTACATTGTATTATGTGACACAATTACATAGATACTTGGGTTCTCCCTATAGTATATATTCTTATAGGAAGGGACTTGAAAAAGCTCATGTAAGGCACAAATTATCTTTTAATTCTTTTCCATGAATTTTATGAAGCCCCTTGTAAATCTTCGAAGTACATTTTGTTGTTGTTGATGTTGTTATATTCTTGGAATAGTCTTGAAAATATTGTTCCTGGGTAGGGGCATTTTGAAATTCTAAACATATTTTCTGAGGATTCACATCACATAATACTCCCATCAGCAGTGAATGCAGTTTAACATGTTATTAGCATATCTTGCAATTTCATTATCAATGAGCATTTTTAAAATAATGTCAATCTGGTAGAGAAAAGCAATATTTTGTATTCTGTTTTATATAAACTTCTTCGATTGTCATTGAGGTTAAACATATTTCTATCTGTGTGTTAGTTATTTGGTTTTCTTTTAAGAAATTGTTTGTTCATGTTCTTGACCATCATTTACTTTAGTACTGTTTTTCTTTTCATTGTACTTGTCATACTTTTAATTTATATCTAAAATAATTTTGAAACACATCAGTATTTTCTTTTTTATTAATTCTTTGTTTATTATTTCTAAAGTTATTATGAAACCTTTTTCCATTCTGAAGTCTTATAGGTATTCACTTAACTGTATATTTATTTACTTGAAAGACAGAGATATCTTCTATCCCCAGGTTCACTCTACAAGCCCGCAATAGTCAAGGCTTAGCCAAGCTAAAGCCAGGAGCTAGGAACTCCATCGTCTATTGAAAAGACTGTCCTTTCTGCAGCAAATTATTTTGGATCTTTTCCAAATATTTCAGCCAACAACTGCTGCCTTCTAAGGTGTACATTCGTGGGTAGCTAGATTCAAGATTGGAGCTGGGACTGGAATCCAGGTATTACAATGTGGGATTCAAGTATTCCAAGCAGTGTCTAAACATGCAGTCCTTACATTTCATGTATATGCATATGGTTGAGTAGTATTCCATAGTGCGTACATATCACAAGTTTTTATCTAGTCATCAGTTGATGGACCTCTAGGCTGATTCTGTATATCCTAGATATTGTGAATTTTGATGCAGTAATCACAGGGGTACAAATAACTCTCTCATTTGTTGATCTCGCATAGTTTGGATAAATTCCTTTAGGAGTAGGATGGCTGGGTATTTTGATCTGTTTTTAGATTTCTGATCTTTGTCCAATATTTTCTTCCATTATGGCTTTACTAGTTTATATTTCCATAATACTGTCTTCCATGATGGGTTTACTAGTTTATGTTCCCATCAACAGTGAATAAGGTTGCCTTTTTCCACAAATTCTTGCAAGAATTTATTAGTTTTTGATTTTTGATTTTTTTAAAAAGATTTATTTATTTTATTACAAAGTCAGATATACAGAGAGGAGGAGAGATAGAGAGGAAGATCTTCCATCCGATGATTCACTCCCCAAGTGAGCCGCAACGGGCTGATGCTGTGTCGATCCGAAGCCATGAACCTGGAACCTCTTCCAGGTCTCCCACGCGGGTGCAGTGTCCCAATGCACTGGGCCGTCCTCAACTGCTTTCCCAGGCCACAAGCAGGGAGCTGGATGGGAAGTGGAGCCGCTGGGATTAGAACCGGTGCCCATATGGGATCCCGGGGCGTTCAAGGCAAGGACTTTAGCCGCTAGGCCACGCCGCCCGGCCCAGTTTTTGATTTTTGGATGATAACCATTCTAACTGGGATGATGTGAAACTTTATTGTGGTTTTTATTTGCATTTTTCTGATGGCTGGTGATCCTGAGCATTCATTCACGTGTCTGTTGACCATTTGTGCTTCATCCTTTGCCCATTTCTTAGTTGGGTTATATGTAATTTTTGGTGTTGAGTTTCTTGAGGTCTTTGTTGATACTAGATATTAATCCTTTGTCATTTGCATAGCTTGCAAATATTTTCTTCTATTTTGTCAGTTAATTCTTAATTTGGATCCTTTGTCAAAAATTATTTGGTCGTAGCTGTGTGGAGTAATTTCTGAAGTTTCAATTCTATTCCATTGATTTATATGCCTTTTTCTGTGTCATACAATGCTGCTTTGATTTAAGTACCCTGTAATATGTCTTGAAATCTGGTTTTGTCATGCCACTGGCTTTGTTTTTGTTGTTTAAGATTGCTTTAACTATTTGGGATCTTTTTGTTTCCATATAAATTTTAACATTTATAGATCTGAAAATGTCTTTGGCATTTTGATTGGGATCACATTGAATATGTTAATTGTTTTGGATATTATGGACATTTGAACTCCACATTCAATAAATGTGGAAGATTCTTTTTGTGCCTTATATTTCTTTCTTTACTGTTTATAATTTTCATCCTAGATATTGTTGTTTACATTCACTCCAATGTATTTACATTTTCCATAGCCATTGTGAATGGTACTGATCTTACAACTTGCTACTCAGCCATGTCACTATTTGTGTGAACAGAGGCTGTCAATTGTTGGATGTTGATTTTGTATCCTACACTTGCTAGACCCCTTTGTGAGTTCTAATAGTCTCTTAGTGGAATCACTTGATCTCTGTAGGATCATGCTGTCTGCAGATAAGGATAATTCGACTTCTTCCTTTCCCGTTGTGTACCTTTGATTTCTTTTTCTTAGCTAATGACTCTGTCTAAAAATTCCAAAACTGTATTGAATAACAGTGGTGAAAGTGGCTCCCTTGTCTGATTCTGGGTCTTGGCGAAAATGTCTCCACCTTTACTCCATTCAATATGATGCTGGCTATGGATTTGTCATATATAGCCTTGATTGTGTTCAATATTCCTTCTGTTTGCTTAATGAAAGGATATTGTATTTTCTCAAATGTTTTCTGTGCATCTATTGAGATAATCATATGGTTTTGATTCTTCAATATGTAAATGGGTTGTATCACATGTATTGATTTGTGTATGTTGACCCATCCCTGCATACCAGGAGTAAATCCTACTTGGTTTGGGAAAGTGGTCTTTCTAATATACTTTTGGATTTTATTAGCTAGTATTTTCTTGAGGACTTTTGCATCTATGTTCATCTGAGATTTTGGTTGAAAGTTTTCTTTCTTTGTTATACCTTTTTTTTTGGATTTGGAATCACGGTGATGCTGGCCACATAGAAAGAGCTTGGGAAGATTCTTTTCCTTGTTTGGAACAATTTTAGAAGAATTGGAGTTAGTTTTTTTTTTTTAAGGTTTGGTAGAATTAAGCAGTGAGGCCCTGTAATCTGGGCTTTTCTTTTTCTGGAGTTCTTTATTACTGATCCAATCTCCATCTTGGTTATTAGTCTGCTCAGTTTTCTGTCTTTATGACTCAGTTTTGGTAGGCTGTATGTCCATGTCCAGAAATCCACATTTCTTCTCAGTTTTCCAGTTTGTTGGCATGTGGCTGTTTACAGTAATTTCTGATGATTCTTTTTATTTCTGTGGTATCCATTAACAATGGATCTAAAGGGAAATAAAGGTTCCAATACAATAATAATGGGGAACTTCAACTTCCTTGTTTAGTCAATGGACGGATAAACTAGATAAAAATCTATCATAATACAACAAAGATTGTCTACACATAGTTCAAATGCATCTAATTGTATATCTATAGAACATTTTATCCCACAGGTACAGAGTAGACATTGTTTACGTCAGTACATGGAACTTACTCTAGGCTACACTCTATGCTAGGCAATTAAGCAAGTCTTAACAAATTAAAAAGAAATGAAACCATACCATGTATCTTTTCTGATCATAATTGAAAGGAGCTGGAAATTAACAACTAAGAAATTATATAAAATATGCAAGCATGTGGAGATTAACTAGTATGCTGCTGAATGAGCAGTGGGTTATATAATGTATCAGAAGGGTACTTTTCAAAGTCCTCAAAATTAATGAAGACAACACCATAGCATATCAGAACTTACTGGTTAAAGGAAATGTGTGCTAAGAGGAAAGTTTATAGCAATTGTTGCCTATATGAAAATATTGGAAAGGCATCAAATGAATGACCTAACAATGCATATCAAAGATCGAAAAACCAAAAACAAACCAAAACCCAAAATTAGTAAGAGGAAAGGAATAATTAAAATTAGGTAAGAAATACAATTTAAGTAAAAATGAGGAGAGCTTTTTTTTGTTTGAAAAACAAGCAAAATCGAAACATCATTGATCTAACTAACCCCCAAAAAAGTGTGTGTGTGGGAAAACACCCAGTTTACTAAAATCAGAGATGAAAGAGAAGTTACAGTGGATACTCCAGAAATAAACAGCAATTGTTAGAACAGGTTGAAGAGATCCCACTGGACTCCTATTAAAATGCAGTCTATTATCTTTGTGTATTTGGTCTATTCATGATAATTTGTTTCATTAATTATACAGATTGCTGAGCTGAGTGAACTAGAATACATTGAAAAACTACCTATCCTTCGGGTTCTGAATCTCATAAGAAATCCAATTCAGGTGAGAGATCATTTATGTCAAGGAAGGGAGATGAGGACTAACTTGTTTGTTTTCCTTCTCTAAGAAGTTCTTTTGATGACAACAAGAATAAGGGTACAGCTTGTCTTCCTTCAAAGCAGAAGAATTCAATGTTTACCTGCTTTGCTGGGTGATCTGTACCTCAGCCCTGCTAGTACTAAAGATGACAGGAAGGAGATGACATTCTAGAAAACTATTCTTTCACATTTTAGATGCATGGCACCGGAGACATAGACAGAATGTGTTTCTTACTTTATGCTGGGGAAAGGAAAAATCTAAGTTTAGCTGCCTTAATGTAACTTATGTTTGAAATTGGCATGGTTGTGAAATAATTATGGAACAAAATAATATATTTACTAGGGGTTCTTAACCTCCAGTCCAGTATCAGGGTCTGTTCAAACTCCTGTTTTTCTCTCCATTAATAGATCCTTTATTCTGGCCACTTACTATCCCTTCCTCCTTTCCTCTCCCTCTCTCCCTCCTCTCCTTCTTTATCTATCCTTCATCCCATTTTCCTGCCTGTACCCTTCATTTATGTTTCCACAGACTCTTTACTTTGTATCTCTGAGTTCTTTGTAAGAATGACATGTCTAAACAGACAATAAGACAAAAGTAAAAACATGTGAATACTTAAGAATCAGTATAACCCTTGTTATGGAAATGGAAGGCCATTTAATTTTATTTATTTATTTGAGAAAGACAGATGTAGATAGACAGAAGAGGCTCCCATCCACTGCTTTACCCCTCAAATGTCCAGAGGCCAGTCAGAGCCAAAGTTAGGAGCAGGTATCCAGAGGCCAGTCAGAGCCAGTCAGGAGCAGGTGTCCAGAGGCCAGTCAGAGCCAAAGTTAGGAACCAGGTGTCCAGAGGCCAGTCAGAGCCAGTTAGGAGCTGCATACTTAACCCACGTGGAGAACAGTAACTTAATTGTAACCTCATTACTTGAACCATTGCTTCTGTCCCCTAGATTCTGTGTTGGCAGGAAATATAATCAAGTGCCAGAACTGAGCATTGAACACAGGCACGACAGTACTGGATGCAGGTGTCTGAACTGTTAGGCTGAAAAGATGCTCCACTATTAGGTAGTGGAAACACATCTTTGAAAAAGTAATGAGTGGGACCTAATCTATCAAAGCATTTTCAAATCATGAAGAGTGTGCCTCATGTTTTTTCTAATATACATTTGTTAGAAAGTCAGACCTACACAGAGAGATAAGAGAGGGACCGAGATCTTCCATCTGCTGGTTCACTCCCCAAAGGGCCACAACAACCAGAGCTGGGCCAGACAGAAGCCAGGAGCTAGGAGCTGCTGCCGAGTCTCTTGCACGGGTTCATGGGCCTTAGGTGCTTGTGCCGTCTGCCTCTGCTGTTGGGACCACGTGGGAAGGAGCTGGCAAGCAAGTGGAGCAGCTGGGTTTGGGACTGGCACTCTTGTGGCTTGTTGACACTACCAGTACCTCAGCACCACAGCACCGACACCTGTGACCTAGCTTCTTAATGCAAAAGAATCATTTATAAAAGACTAGTCATCCTAAAGTAGTAGATGGTAGGCAGTAATAAGGAACTTATTTTAAAAATGAACATTAAGTTTTTTAAGGCTAATTGTAAATTTTACAAATTAATACAAAATAACACACATAAGAAATAACACAATAAAATGAAATTTTATTATTTGTAATAAGAAAGTCTTTGGAGTTATAAGAGAGTTTGAATAGCTGGTCTGGGAATTGTGAATGAAATGCCTTACCTTTCTGAGGCTTAGTTGTTTTTCTCTTTGGAAATGAGGGTAATCCTGGCTCAGTGCGGCAGCCTAGTGGCTAAATCCTGGGATCCCAAGTGGGCACTGGTTTATATCCCCCTGGCCCTGCTTCCCATCCACTCCCTGCTTGTGACCTGGGAAAGCAGTCGAGGACAGTCCAAAGACTTGGGACCCTGCACCCATGTGGGAGACCCGGAAGATCTCCTGGCTCCTGGCTTTGGATTGGCTCAGCTCCAGCAATTGTGGCCACTTGGGGAGTGAACTAACAGATGGAAGATCTTCCTCTATGTCTCTCCTTCTCTCTGTAAATCTGCCTTTCTAATAAGTACATAAAATAAAGTAAAAAGAAATGAGGATCATCCTACCTTCCAGGGAGGGTAACACGGTGACACAGCTGAGAGCTTTGTAAGTCACAGGGTGCAGTCTGCATGTGTGTTGCTAACATGAGGAAACTGTGAAGCATGGCAATGTAGAGCCCAGTTAGGGAATGACAGTAGTGTAGGAGAACGACCTAGAGTGAAATGGGCGTTAATGCTTGCTGCTTAGGACAAAGGAAGGCAATTGAATAGTGTTCTTGCTATTTTGAATAGGAAAAGTCTGAATATTGGCTCTTCATACTTTTTACGCTACCACGGTTAACAGAATTAGATCAGAAGAAGATTAAAGTGGAAGAAAAGGTATGGATTCATATCATTTCATGTGTTTATGAGTTAATATGTTCAAAATCTCACCCTGCTTCAGGAGCAGTATAATCAATTAATGGTATGTATAACAGTATATAACTTCCTTTTTTTTTGTAAAGATGTATTAATTTAATTGAAACACTAAGTTAGAGAGATGAGAAGACAGAGAAAGATCTGCTATCTGCTGGTTCATTCTCCAGATGGCCATAACAGCTGGATGCAGAGGCCCAAGCACTTGGACTACCCTCCACTGATTTCCTAGGCACATTAGCAGGAACTGGGTAGGACTTCAGTTGGCACCCATATGGGTGCTGGCATCACTGGCGATAGAGTTATGTGCTGTGCCACCATGTTAGCCCCTGTAACATCATTCTTTATTTAGGTAATATTTTCTGCGAAGCTGAGCATCAGCTTGTATGTTGTAAAAGACCTATCCTGGTCTGTAGAAAATCTTGGCAGTGGGAGTATAAGGCACACTGCTCTTATGTGTGGGTGCTTCATAAAGTTAAAATTAAAAGGTTATGTTGGGCCCAACGTGGTGGCCTAGTGGCTAAAGTTCTCACCTTGAACGTGCCGGAATCCCATATGGGCGCTGGTTCTAATCCCAGCAGCTGCGCTTCCCATCCAGCTCCCTGCTTGTGGCCTGGGACAGCAGTCGAGGATGGCCCAATGCATTGGGACCCTGCACCCGTGTGGGAGACCTGGAAGAGCTCCTGGCTCCTGGCTTTGGGTTGGCACAGCACCGGCCATTGCAGTCACTTGGGAGTGAATCATTGGATGAAAGATCTCCCTCTCTGTCTCTCCTTCTCTCTGTATATCTGACTTTGCAATAAAAATAAATAAATATTTTTTAAAAAGGTTATTTTGTTACAGAAATTGAATGAAGTTCATGCATAACTTTTTATAATAGACATTAGCTGCAAACTCTTTGAGAGTTCCCTGCCTTGGCCAGCGATGTATGGAAGGCTACCAGTTCAGATAATTGCTCTGTTTGGAGGATGTATGATGCATTCTAGTACCTTAAAAATCCATGTGACAATAAAGGTGTTATTGTTGTCTTCCTGTGTAGAATTGAAAGATACTCAAGTACATCACTACTTTGATATTAAATCCTTAATTCTGCTCCATAAAAAAAATGACTTAATTAGTCTTCCAGTTCCAAGGTAAGCAGACCTTGAACAGTGGCAGCTGCCTTCCTCCCTGACATGGCTGCTTTGTCTTCCTTTAGTGGGTGCTGACAGCTGAAATCTCTGCTTAGGAGGGACTTCAGACACTGGATACACATTTCAAATGGAAAGGAAAACAGGTTTAAATAAAAATATTGGAAAGGCACACATTCCATCTTATAAGTTCCTTTCTGAAGTCTTACTTAGAAAATGGTTACAGATGCTAGTATGTTATTATTATACTCAGAGGTACTTAATAGATTTCTATTCCTTTAGCATATTGCAAACAGATTAAAATTCAAAGCCATGTGTTAAGTAAAGATGTGCAAGATGAGGATAATGTCTTCAGAGGAAAGGCAACATACAGGGAAAGAGACCCATGCTAAAGTGAAAAAGTTTTCATACAACTTTTGAGATTATGGGACTAGTTCTTAGTAAGATGACATGATGAAACAATCTTGCCACATCAAAACTACCTAGAATCCAAGAGTGTACATTACATTTTCTATATCTGACTAAGTCTGGACTGATATGATATTAAAAGTAATCCTGAATTGCAGAGGTTTCATTTTATTTTTGCACTTTCCTCTCTGAAGCCAGGGAGTATAAAGAATTAGGGTATTAAAGAATGCTCCAATATTTTAGGATAATTATTATTCACATTTATGGCATGTCAGAGTAGGGTGAAGACTGAATTCAAAATTTCATGGCATATGTTGATTATTTTATATACCTGGTTGTATATCTAGAATATTTTCTTTAAGAAAATCTAAGACAGGGCCCGGTGGCGTGGCCTAGTGGCTAAAGTCCTTGCTTTGAACGTGCCGGGATCCCATATGGGTGCCGGTTCTAATCCCAGTAGCTCCACTTCCCATCCAGCTCCCTGCTTGTGGCCTGGGAAAGCAGTGGAGGACGGCCCAATGCTTTGGAATCCTGCACCTGTGTAGGAGACCTGGAGGAGGTTGCTGACTCCTGGCTTTGGATTGGCTCAGCACCAGCCGTTGCGGTCACTTGGGGAGTGAATCATTGTATGGAAGATCTTCCTCTCTGTCTCTCCTCCTCTCTGTATATCTGACTTTGCAATAAAAATAAACAAATATTAAAAAAAAAAGAAAATCTAAGACAACACTTTTTTCCTTTTTACCTTTCTAATTTTGACAAAGGTTGCAGCAGTGAATAAATATGACCCTCCCCCTGAAGTGGTCGCAGCCCGAGATCACCTGACTCATGTTGTAAACAGCGTGACACACCCACAGAGGATCTTTGACAGGTATTAATGGGAACCCACAGGGTAGAACTCAGAAGGAAAGCTGAAGCCAGCCTCATCATTTTTCCTAGCTCTCTAGTCCATTTCCCACAAGTGTCGCTTTTTCCCCTTCTGTGAGGGAAGGAGTCGGGTCTTGATTCGGTAGACTAGTACTGTCTCAGCTATGGAACATTCTCATGCACTTGAATATGCCGCTCACAAAGTGCTTTCCCAAGAGTGATGGGTTGATTTATTCTCGTTCTTTTTTCTGGCCCTTTCTAAGTTGGATAGCCTGTACTATACAATAACAAAATCTTTAAGAAAAATAACTAAGTTTGTCATCTTTTCTGTCTTAGGTTAGAAGCAGATTTTAACCTCATTAATAGGAAATCGCTATAATTTCTCTCCATTGTAAATTTTTCCTTAACTGTGAATGAATGCTAAATCTCCTTGCCAAAAGAGCATTCCCTGAATTCAGATTATTAGGGGGTTCCTAGAAGGAAGCCAGCTAGCCAAAGGAAATCCTGAAATCAGCCCAGCAGGGTGGAGTTTCCCAGCCTGGTTGAACACACGAATAGAGTCTCTCACCTCTAAATCTGAAGATAGATTCATCACGGTTTCTCCGTTTCTTTTTCAACAATCTGTTGAAGCAGATGGCCATTTGTGCTATAAGTATAATGAGACATTCTGTCAGTACCCAAAGGCACTTTAAAAATACTTGTAAAATCTCTTGGATATGAACGGCTTGTCTTCTTCCTGGAGTATTCGCTCCTGTATTTCACATGGTTGGTTTCCCACAGAGAGAAATGTTCTATTTTGCAGCTCAGAACATGATTTTTACACATAATTCAATCCTATTGACATTGACAGTTTTATGTGTTTATGGGAAGCCTCTTGGTACAGTGATTTATCATTTATTTTCATGCACATTTGATTTAAAAGAAGGGCATTTATATGCTCATTGTGTTTCATTTCTAGTTTAGATATTGCTAGTTGCTCCATGCCTTAGGGTATGTTTATGTAAATATATGTAGCAAAGAAGCATGATAAAGATAAAGATAGATTTGATAAAGATAGGTTTCTGGATGATTTATCTGTCAGGGACAGGTAAAGGTGAAGCAGGCCTGCTGTTGCAGAGTAGAGCCGTGCTCATGGTTCAGTTCAGGAGGCAGCATGGAGATTTACTGTTACCCTTCTCACTCTGGGCTGGTACCTAGCTCTCTGGCAGCTGAGACATAAAGCAGGGAACCCTGACTCCTTGCCTCAAAATCCCTGTCCCCTCTCCTTACATGACCAAACTTGGCTGTAGCTTGGAAGTTCTCAATAGCTTGATTTCTGGTGTGATGAAATTCATCAGACTTCTCTTGTACATGTTCCAACCTTGGAATTAGCCATTTCCCTTAGAAGCCCCAATTTCAGCGAGAAACAGTATTTTCCGACTCCAGGATGGATGCTCAATGTTCAGTGTTACTGCATTACTCATTCTTTCCGGGCTTTTTAGTGGAAAGAGTTGGAAATGCACTTGCATCCATCCATCCATCCTCTCTTATCTTTAACCTGTCTGTATATATTTCCTGTCACTGTAATTTCACACAACTCCATAGACTATTTGAGATCTGTCTCTAAGTGGAAGGATTAAATACCTCCTGAGTTCGTGCTGCTGCTTGCTTACAACCCAAGGCTGTAGTTAAGCTTTTTCTTATCTTCTCACACCAAGAATCCTGAGCTCAATGGCACAGAGAAAGATGAAATTTTTTTAAAAAAAATTCCTTAATGATTCATTTTTTAAATTATATTTATTTCAAAATGTTATGAATATATCAGTATTCGCACTATCATCAACGTGGTTACTAAAACATTACGTTTTTTGCCCATTTAATTCTTCCTGTGTTTTTTCTTATGGTAACAAAGCGTATGTTTCATAAGAATGGCCACTTTAACCTGAGCCATATCCACAATGTTGCATCAAACATTACTGCCATCTATTTCCAAAACATATTCACTGCCCCTGAACTGAAGCTGTTCTCCCCTCCTCCCAGCCCCTCATAGCCTCTAATATACTTTGCCTCTATTCATTGGTCTACTCTATATATTTCATATAGCTATTAGCCACCTCATTTAAAAATAGTGTACCATACTTACATGCCAGACCTTGCTGCCATCACACACTGCTCTTTCTGTTTTGCTCTCATTTTGTCCTTGTTCTGTGGCTAACTGCATCTTTATTGCTCACCACCAATGCCATATTGATGTCTCTTGAGTAATTTTGGTTGTGTAAAGCTTCTTTTCTAATTGATTCTTTATATAAAGAGTATTTTGAGATAATTGTAGATTCACATGCAGTTTCAGATTAATATAGAAAAAACACAAATACTAATGATACAGAGCAGTTTCAGTGGAAGAATCCACTGGGACGCCTTTTACACCCATAGGCTCTCTTCCTCTCACTTTCTCTTACCTCTCATAACTACCAATCATTTCCCATATTACTAATAATGTTGCCAACTCAAAAATGTTATGCAAATAGAATCATACTATTTAACCTGTTCAGGTTGGCTGTTTTTCCCATTCAGCATAATTCTCTAGAAACTGACCCATAGTTTTGCATGTAACAATACATCATTTTTTTCTTCAAAGTGTTGAGTAGTATTCCATGATATGGATGAATAGCAATTGGTTTAATAGTTCACTTGTCGAAGAACATATGGGTTGATTGTAGTTTTTGGCCATTACAAGTAAAGTTGCTAGATGTTGCTACAATTAAAGCATTCCTAGATGAGTTTCAGACACATGGCTTTTTGCCTGCCTGCTTTCTGGCAGGTCCCGGGCAGTGCCCTTTGGGTTTCCTTGTGCTTGGGTCCTCAGATCTGCCCTGCTGCACCTGCACAGACCCTGCCATGTGGGCTCTGCAGGGTTAGAGTTTGTGGAGATCCCTTTATACTCAATTTTTATCAGAGATGTTTTCCACAGGCTTTTGTTCTCATGTTTTTCTGTTTTTCTGTGGGCATTTAAAGAGATTTAAAAACTATGCTGTTTCACAGTTTTTGTAGAATCAACATTCTCATTTTTATAAAATCTACAACTATGCCATATATTTTTAAATTATACTTTATTCTATATTTATATAATTTTTTTTACCAGAGTGGAGTCCAAATACATCAACTCAGCATATTGTAGATTTCATTAATTAATAAATTATTAAATATTGTCATATATTTAATAATTTAAAATACTGAGCTACTGTATGTTGAATAATTAATAAGTTATTATTCTTTGGTCTGTCTCAGTTTCTGTATCAGCTCTTCATTAGGTATTACTCTGAGCATGCTAACCTGTGAACTGCAGCTTCTTTATATGTTAGATGATGATGATGACAAGAACTGCTTCATTATCTTCTTGTGATAAATAAATAATACATACAAAATAAGAACAGTGCTTGACACGTAGTTACTGCTCAGGAATAATTTGTATTTTTCAATTAAGTTAGGCTTGCAGATCTGTGTTCTAGTTCAGGAGGAATAGTTGTTAAACTTTAATCTCTCAGAGAACAACACTGTTTATTCTGGAAGAAATGCACTACTCTAGCAATGAAGAATTAAGATACCAGATATTTTCATGGAAATTATTTCATAAGCAACTTATTTAATTTACACAAATTTTTATTTTACTTTCTGATTTATGTTTTGAATGTGAATTTTAGTATAATGTAGTCAACTTGTTTCTGAAAAGTAAAATTCTTCTCCTATAGTAAATGTTCAAGGGATGAGTTCATTTTGCCTGTGACATAGGAACTTTAGGGAGTGTGACCAGCACACTGTCTGGCATTGGTAGCTGACCCGTGTCCTGTGTTTCAGCACGCTCCCCAGTCTGGATGCCCCTTACCCCATGTTGGTATTAGCTGGTCCTCAAGCTTGTGGGAAACGAGAACTTGCTCACCGCCTCTGCAGGCAGTTCAATACTTACTTCAGATATGGGTAAGTTTATTTATTGTTTCTGTAAGACTTGGAAATTTTAGGTTGTTATACTTGTTGGTTGTTTATATTAAAATCGGGGGCTGATACTTTTAAACAAGTTCAAAAACATATAAAACAATATTTAAGCTACGTTTTAAGCAGAGCTGGAAGTGCTGAGTAAATTCCATACTATAGATAGTAAGGACAGGGCACAGTGAAAGTGTTAGTTGTTGAGGATGAATTATTGGTAGTATTTTATCAGTGCGATTACCTAGAGTTGGAATGAATGAGTTGTAATCTTGATCTCAGGCTATTCTAATTGACGTGGTAGAGATGATTGCTTAAGTAAACTCCCAGTAGCCAAAGAACTTAGCAAGTAGCAGAAACAAAGCAAACATTTTGTCTTTTGTGAAGCAGTGAAAAACACATAACTATAGTCCCCACACCCAGTCCCAGCAAACAAGCCTGGAGCATCCACAGTCCCCACACCCAGTCCCAGCAAACAAGCCTGGAGCACCCACAGTCCCCACACCCAGTCCCAGCAAACAAGCCTGGAGCATCCATGCCACTGTATATCCCTTCCTTCAGATGCTTCTTAACTCCTCTGCCAGTTGTCATATTGTGAGATAGAATGTATATACATATTTCAAACTTTAACCTCATGATGTTTAACTTAATTCAGCACAAGCTCATAGTTGGCTCATGGTAGCGTCTGAACGCAGGGCCCTCCATTTCCATGTGTTGCAATGGTCACAGGCAGGGCTATGCTTCTCCCATCTCTGCTTGGAGCACTGAGCTGCTTCATCTCCACACAGCTCTAACTCGAGATTTATTTCAGGAGAATGAAGAGAGAAGGGCAGCAAAAGTCTCTTTCCTTCTTACCCTTCAGGTTAACATTTTGTATATTCAGAGTTTTGTGGAGCAAATATTTTGCTGAGTGATTTTTCTAATGGTTCAGTCAAAATACATTAAAGTATCTGAAAAGCTAGTCACTCAAAACAAATACCCTCCAGCTGGGATTCACGGATTTTTAAAAAGAAGCTTGGGGAATCAGATTTAGAATTCTCACTCCGGTCCCTTGAGCAGGTTTCTCTTATTTTTTCGCATGGCAAAGAAATTACTTTTAGATTAGTGGTGTCTGTCCATGAGCTGAGGACGTAATTACAAAGATGCATAGGAGAGCAAGAAGCAAAAGTCAAATTATATTCTAATGCTATCACAAAGGCTCTTCCCTTAAGCTACACATGTTCAAACAACATAAATGTTATTTTAAACAGATCCCATTTATTGAGATTTTAAAATTACAGCCTACATTTGGACAACTCTAAGACACAAATGCTGTAGAATAATTTATTGATTAGTATATTTGAAATACCCTAAAGTAAGAAAAATTAAAAGTTAATGTTAGAATAAAAATATGGAGTGTCGTTATGGTCGTAAGAGAGAACTGTAGCTGTGTAAAAGGTAAGTGTGGGAGGTTAGCAGAGTAGATGTTGGGCCATTGAGCAAAACCTTTTAGCAAATCAAGCTCACTCATAGGTTTTGATTTTTCCTTTTAAAAATAATTTTTATGTTCTTTGTCTTAGCACTTTGGCCTGGGAATACACATTTACTGCTTTCAAATTCTCTTCACTGATTCCAGTTTCGTATTACTGCTGAAATTTCTGACTTTCTTAAATAAGTGCTAGGTAACAAGGACAGTACCATATATTCAATATATCTTGATCTTGGCTGAATATAATTTGAAAAGATAGTAAAATATTGGGAGATAATGAGACAAATAAGAAAAATGAAAAAATATTCAAGCAAATGGTTGGGAACCAGCCACTATTAATGCGCTAAGGCACAATGAGACTGTATCCATGCATTGTTTCTCTTTCTGTTAATGCATCCTGGGAAGCAGGAAAAGATGGTTCAAAATCTTGGACCTCTGAATCCAGATGGGAAGACCTAAAGGAGTTTCTGGCTCCCGGATCGGCCTAGTTGTGGCTATTGTAGGCAGTAGGCATTAGGTACTGAACCAGGAGATATAAAATCCATGTGCATATCTGTGTGTGTGTGCATGTGTGTGTGTGTGCGTGTGTGTATATCTGTGTGTGTGCGTGGGGGGGGGGAGCAGCACAACAATAACAGCATGCCTCTTTATCTTACAGCTGCAAGTGATCTGAGCTGTCCCAAAAGAATTGTATTCTTCATTAGATCTCTATATGTTACAACAATCTCTACTTTTATAATGTTCTTCTGATGTAACAACTAAATTTATTTTATTTTATATATTATAATTCAGTAAAGTAAAAGATCACAGTTATTCAATGGCAGTAGATGAACCTGGCTTGATGGCTTAGTGGCTAAATCCTTGTCTTGCATGCACTGGGATCCCATATGGATGTCAACTCATGTCTGGGCTGCTCTACTTCCTATCCAGCTCCCTGCTTGTGGCCTGGGAAAGCAGTAGAGGATGACCCAAAACGTTGGGAGCCTTCACCCCCACGGGAGACCTGGATGAAGCTCCTGGCTCCTGGCTTCAGATTGGTTCAGTTCTAGCTGTTGAGGCCACTTGGGGAGTGAACTAGCAGATGTAAGATTTTCCTCTCTGCCTCTCCTTCTCTCTGTAAATCTGCCTTTCCAATAAAAACAAATGAATCGTTAGAAAAAAAAAAGAATGACAGTAGATGATATGAGCTATAGCAGTTTAAATATAATTTTATCTATCTTCCTACACAGATATTTCAAAACGTTCATAGGAAAGTGGATTCAAAAGATGTTTATTTCATAATAAAATTTTGAAATCCATGTGCAATTTTTTGTAAATAATTGTTCATAAATTTTTTAAAGGCCACTTGTATATATACATGACATATATATATATATATATATATATATATATATACACACAATGATTCATTTACTCTGTTGAGCACATTGAGTACAGCCCATGTATCACGTGCTAGTGATAAAATGTGAAGTGAACAGACATGGGTCTTGCCCTCCTGGCAGTTTACAATCTAGTATGGGATTCAAACAGGAAAATACCACCTACATGATAGTTTGATGAGCACTATGATGAGGAAAGTAAAGAATCTCTATGGTGGAGAAGTGGCATTTGGGCTTGAACAGGCAGAGCATTATGGGCAGAGAGAACAGCAGGCATGTTGTATCTTCAAAAAGTGTACATTGTAGTAGATTCCTACTGCATCTCCAAAGGAGTGGTGGAAGGTAACACCAGAAAGATAGGAAGCGGTCTGAGCAGTTGCATTAAAAAGCATCTTCTGGGCTCGGCAGCGTGGCCTGGTGGCTAAGGTCCTTGCCTTGATCCCATATGGTCGCTGGTTCTAATCCTGGCAGCTCCACTTCCTCTCTATCTCTCCTCCTCTCAGTATATCTGACTTTGTAATAAAAATAAAATAAATCTTAAAAAAAAAAAAAGCATCTTTGTCTGCAGTTTGTGAAAAGATTTGAAGAAAAAAGGTTGTGGTAAGGATGAGGTGGAAAATCATGGTATATATTAGAGATTGATAGGTAGATGATAGGTAGATGTTAGAAACTTAGCAAAGAGGCAGCATTGTGGAATTTGAGATTCAGACAGAGTATGTTCAGGGATCTTTTGTTTCATGATCCCTTGAATTATGTCCAGAAATTAGTGGTATGTATTTGATCAACATATATTGGATATGTAAACCAATTTAATTTACTTACTAAATCTTCTATGAACTCCTGGGTTTTGTGGGTGCACATTTGAAGGTTTACTTACTAACACGGCAGCATGCTCCACTGTGCTTCAGATCAGAACAGCCAGCCATAGCTCTGTCTACATATTTGCAGCAGTAAGAAGCTCGTTATTTCTTGAGGCAGTCTGCCCCCGAATTGAGATTTCAAAGCCACTTGCTTTTCAATCACACTGAAAATAATTTTACTGCCTCATCCTCCTGCCAGCTCTGCATGGGCGTCTTTTCTGTCTGGATATTACAGCATTTAGCTATTTGGCCTGGCCTTTCACTTTGTTTTTTCTATCCCAATCATCTCATTTCCAATGGCTTAGTTGATTAGTAGTCTGGATGACAATTGGCCAATCAATAGGCTTTTTTTGAATGTTTAAAACCTTGGACTTCTAGGAATGGACTTCTAATCTGGTAATAATCTCCAGTTCAACATTCTGTTTAAATGAAATCTTGGGAGAAAGCTTCCTTTATAAGCCATAAGTTAACTTTTTTTTTTTTTTTTTACTTTGCTTCAGTTAGTAAATAGTGAGTTCAGGATAGGGATATATTTAAAGTGTGGCTCACGTAAATTCCTGTGTCGTGCGTGTGGCACTGTTTCACAAGAGGTTTCATGAGACATTGCTTTTACCTTGAAGTATTTCATTTTTGTGATGTTCAGATTCCAACAGCCTTTAACACAGGAAACATTTCTATGTGGGAAAATTGGAAGACAGATCCAAAAACCACAGGTCATTTTGGGTCCTTTGTAGTAGAAAACAGTTGCAGGTTTTGCCATCAGCATTATCCACATCTGTGGAACCAGCTCTTTATTTACTTGCCCAGAGGCTTCAGGTTGCTTCTTTGTTTCGTCTTGCTTTTAGACATTCTGAAAACAATCCCTGCCACTCAGCTCTGTTGTTGGGAAATGTAAATTCAACACCTGCTTGTAAAGGCAGTGCTAAGGGTGTGCAGCACGGATGCCTGCCTGTCAAGGACAGGAGCAAACAGTGGGCTTTGTTCTCGGCCAAAGCCTGGGAAAGAAATGCCAGGATACTCAGACAGCAAAGAACAGTTGTGCTCTCAGTCTTCTCAGAACATGCTTTCTTTCCCGAGTAAGCAACTCAGGTGTAATGTTAAGACCTCAGAATGTAGTTTTACCTTGTTTATAATGGGCATGGAGCGTGCTAAGAATGATACTTACTTGTCTTTGACTTTGTAATAGCCAGGCTTTCGAGGTTACAGTGTTACACTCTTAATTACTGTATTATTAAAAACAATTGACACCGTTGTCATCTTGGCTTTGCTACTTGATAACCTTGCTTAATCACTGAGCCTCAACTTCATCATCTGTAAAATAAAAATAAGAAATAATATCTACTTTATGATTATTGTAAGGAATGGATTAAACAACATGTCAAATGTCTAGCTATTTTAAAATGCAGGATAATCTACAAATCTGTTTCTATTCCCAGAATTTAACATTGAAGAGGTAGAATGACATGAGCTTAGGAGTTTGGGGTGTCATGCTGCAGTATAATCTTGAATGAATCACTTTTTAAAACTCATTTTTTATGATAGGAATTTATAGTTATAGGGATTCCTTCCTCTCCATTTTCCTCTCCCATCCTGTGTCCCCTTGTTATCTGTACAGAGAAATTAGCATCATTTAAAAAAGCATTAATTTTGTTTATTCAAAAGAGTGACAGAGACAGGAGAGACTGAGGAATCCTCCATTTGCTTGTTTGCTTCCCAAATGTCCTCAACTATTGGGACTGGAGCAAACTGAAGCCAGGAGCCAAGAGCTTCATCCCAGTGTCCCAGGTTAGGTGTCTTCTGCTGCTTTCCCCACTGCTAATTCAGGGAGCTGGATGAGAAGCTAAGTAGATAAGCTTGGATTGACATTCCTATGGGAAACCAGTGCTCCGCAATACCATATCCTGAGCAAATCTCTTGTAATCAATCATCTGTAATAGAACTCTCTTTAGCTGTTACCCACTTCACATGTTTCATTTTTAAGTTGTTTTACATCTGTATAATGAATTCCTACTATGTTCTCAGCATTGGAAATGCAATGATGAATAAGAAGAATAAGGCACAATTCCACTTTTAGATTCATCATGTCCTGCTGAAGAATGTAGGGGAAACAAAGACGTGTTTAGAAAGAAGGCAGTTCTAATGGGGGGATTTAGTGGGAGGTGGGAATTCTATTTCAGACAGTGGTTAGAAAAGTCCTGTCTGAGTTGGACATTTCATTCGCCATAGAATCATGGTGCATAGTCCATCCATAGGAGGCCAAGAAAGGGTGTTTCTGGCCAGGTGACACTTAAATTGAGTTCTGATATAAACAAAGGGGCCAGCCAGACGGAGGGGGATGAGGAGAGATGGTCAAAAATGCTTGTGGAGTAAAAAACAAATACATAATTAATGCTTATGCTTCTTGATATGTTATTATGTAATATCTGAGGAGATGCTTCAAATTAAAATGTGATGTTGATAATTGAAAAGCTGAATAATCCCACAAATAGCAACTGAATATAGTCTCAAGCTTCAAAGCCATACTCTTTCCACAATTGTGTGATTTTTCATGTATGGGTCAATCTCACTTTCTAAAACCATACATCTTTAGTTTGGAAAATAATTTGGGTATTCCACAGAAATCCTAAAGACCTGATCCCCAGAATACTATGTTAGTGGGGTATAGATGAAAACAAACTGAATTCAGGTGTCTGACGGCAGAGTCTTGGACGTAGTGAGTAGTCTGGATTAGGTTGTGTGGCGGAGCCCCTGTGATGGGACCACTGCAGTTGTATGGGATGTGAGCACAGGGCTGTGCGTACTGCGTTCCCAGAGGTCCTGTGCATCTTGGCTTGCCATATGATCATTCCTTCACTCCACCGCCAGTCACCAGCAGAAGCTGTTCCAATGGTACTGCTCATTTGTGAACCATAAACCTCCAAACCTTCGGGCAAAATAAGCCTTCTTCCTTTGTAAGTAGCTTCTTGGGTATTGTAGCTGAAGTAACAAAAAAAAATGACTAATGTAATACTTCATAGTGAAATCTTTTCCATTTTGAACTTCAAGTAAGGAGAAATGCAAGTTAGGTTGTCTATTTTATGATTTCAGAGCTTGTCATACCACAAGACCGCCTTACTTTGGAGAAGGGGACCGAGTTGATTATCACTTTGTCTCTCAAGAAGTTTTTGATGAAATGCTAAATATGGTAAGAATGTTCTTTATTTTTTGCACAAGAAATACACCTACTTTTGCAGAGATATTAGAAAATAGTGATGAAGGGCCTGACACAAAGGCTCAATAGCTAAATCCTCTCCTTGTAAGTGCCAGGATCCCATATGGGTTCCAGTTCATGTCTTGGCTGCTCCACTTCCCATCCAGCTCCCTGCTTGTGGCCTGGGAAAGCAGTCAAGGACAGCCCGAGGACTTGGGATCCTGCACCCACGTGGGAGACCAGGAAGAAGCTCCTGGCTCCTTGCTTCAGATTGGTAGCTCTGGTTGTTGCAGCCACTTTGGGAGTGAACCAGTGGATGGAAAATTTTTCTCTGTCTCTCTTTCTCTTTGTAAATCTGCATTTCCAATAAAAGTCTTATATATATATATATATATATATAAAAGATATATGTATCTTACATACACAAACACATATATAGTGATAAAAAGAGAAAAGTTGAATTTTGTGCTTATGGTGAGAAATTAGTTCTTATTGCATTATTTAATACATCCATTCTTCACTAGTTTATTTTATGTTTTTGGAGAAATTATTTTAATTGTATATTCCAAATACTGCCAAAAATTCTAAGGAAGATGAATGTGTGGACATTTAATAAAAACTTGAACTGCGAAAACAAGAAATTAAGGTAGGAAGGACCATTTCCTCCCAATTTTTAACAAATAAATGTAATGGATTTTCTGCCTGTCTTCCTGCCTTCCTTCCTTTCTTTCCAATTAAAGATTCCCTCCAAATACTATATCCTTTAGGAAAATTCCATCTTGATCCACAGGGCAGGTCCTTACACATAAAAGAAATCAAATGCGTAAGTCATATCTGAAAAATACTTTAAGAATGCATGCATTCTGGGGTCTGGTGCAACAGGTTAAGCTGCCACCTGGCAGCACTGGCATCCCATATGGGCATGGATTCAAGTTCTGGCTACTCAGTTCTGATCCAGCTTCTTGCTAATGTGTCAGGGAAAACAGCAGAGGACGGCCCAAATGCTTGGGCCCCTGCACCCAGATGGGAGATCTGGAGGAAGCTCCTGGCTCCTCAGCTTCAACCCAGACCAACCTTGGTCATCGCAGCCATTTGGAGAGAGAACCAGCAGACGGGAGGAGACTTGTCTCTCTTTGCATCCACTTCTGCCTCTCCCTTTCTGTCACTCTGCCTTTCCAGTTAAAATAAATCTTTTAGTAAAATTAAATCTTTTTTTTTAAATAAGATACATACTTTTTAAAACAGGTAAGTCACAGAGTAATCATCAGAGTTCTCTAGAGAAAGGAAACCAATTAAATGTATGTCCAAGGTATATTCAAAAGCTTCATGGAAAATCTGCTATGCCACATCAAGTCCTTCTCCGTGAACCTTTTAAGATGTTCTTGTGTATGTACAAAGAGACTTAAAATAAGGAATTGACTCTTCATTGCTGTATAGTCTGGGAAAACCAGTTGTGCAGGTGAAGTCCAAAGGCTGATTGTTTTCTATCCAGCGTGCAATTGACTGCCCATGTTATGCAGGGCAGGACAATCTGCTTTCTTAAAGTTCACCAATTAAAATTTTAATTTCACTCCCAAGTATTTTCCAAATTGGTACATAAAATGAATCATCACACATAGTAGACAAAGTGTGGGAGAACATCCCTGTAAATCTGGATACATCTAAATCAAACACATCTAGATAAATACAAGTGATGTACATACAAAAAAAACCCAAAAAAGGAGTCACAGTGTTTGTTTCAAAGAACAATAGTCCATGACTTTGAGGGAGGAACATGCTAAAGCTGTTCAGTGCTGAGTATCAAACTTTCGGACTACCTGGCACAAATGTCGTTTGATCACAGAAGATGCAGGAGTCTCTTGTCACCCACAGCGGACACATCATCCTGAGACCCATGCCACTGGAGAGACACCCTGGGTCTCCTGGTCTTCAGCCCTTTTTCCTGACAGATGGTTGAGCTCCTAGTGCCACACTTCCCCAACAGCAGGGGCCAGGAGGCACAGTGTAGCAGCGGATTCCTATGGCTGCTCTAAGTTTTCCTTTCATTGTAAGTCAGTATATGTGAGGAATCAGACTAGCCAAGGTCATCCATGTTTTCTCCCCTTCTGTTGTCACCTGTCTCCCAATTTAGATCAGACTTCCTAGTTCAATAAGCATAATATGTCAAAGAAAAGTCACAGTTTTGAGACCTGTGTTTTTACTTGCCTTTTGGGGGTTGTGTGGGCGGTAGAATACAGCTTTCAACTGAGCTCCCAGCATACAGATGAAAGCCAGTATTTATACTTCAAAATACTATAGTGCAGACAACATGTATTAAATAACATTAGAGGCAGTATCAGTAACAAGCTACACTTATGAGAAAAAAAACAGGATGAGACTGTCTTGGAAGATATCTGTAATTCCTTCCCTTCAAGAATTATCCTTAATTTAGAGCTTATCCCAGAATGAAAGCCATGTAGGAATGGAAGCCTTTTCTGGACTACTGGTGTGCTGAAATGGTGGAGGCAGAGAGTAAGCTGATGGTTTCCTGTCTCCATAACGAAGGCTTGTAGTACAGGTGAGGGGTTTGGCAAGCAGTGGGTAAACAAACTGGCTTGTTCTACCGTGCTTCAGGACCTTAACACTCCTCCAGCATTTGGTCAGCAGGTTATTTCTAAAAGCCTATATTTTTGTCAGTTGAGAATTCTGAATAAATTTCTCTATTATAGTTGAATATTAAGTTTTATAACATTGTTAGGCTTACATGGTTGCTAATGTTTGTTTCATGGAATTATAGAAAATATCAAAATATTTTATTTATGTTAAGCTCCATTATATTCTTCATACTTCTTTAATTCCAGGGGAAATTCATTCTAACATTTAAGTATGGTAGTCATAATTATGGACTGAGTAGAGACACTGTGGAAGGTATTGCAAGAGATGGTTTAGCAAGCTGTGTTCATTTGGAAATAGAAGTAAGTATCATTTGCTCAATTAATTTATTTTTAATGTAAGTGGGTATATAAAAATATATATATTTGAGATGGGGGTTACTGTATACAGCAGTCTCCTGCTAGGCACCAGAGAAGGTTGCGGTGTTAAGGTTATAACTGATGCAAGGGTGGCAAAATATGAAACATTTAAATGAAAGAAGTTAGGTTACAAGAATTCACACTTACACTGTAGGTGAAGCCACCGCTCGAGGCTTCTTCTCTAGGTTATTTCCTCACTGACTGTCCTTTCCCGTTTTAGAACACGGTCTCTGTTTACACAGTCTTGCTAGCTAAAGCCTGACTCTGGGTGCTTTCTGCACCCTGTGCCCTCTGCACAGAGCTGGAAGACCTGCGCTGTTCTTTGACTCCAGCTGTCACGGGGTTCAGTTTCCTCATACTTCTGGCGATTTGCACTTGCAGAGTTCAGGAGACTGCTCTGTGCCCCTTCTTTCAACTGCAACTGTCAAGAAGTTCTTCAGAATTAAGATCCAAGGAAACCCATCTCACACTTGATTTTAAAATACAAAGCTTTATTATATCCTTAAAATCCTCAAAGATGCTTGATTGCTTTGTCTGGATACCTTCACCAAGCAGTATAATACTTTTGCAATCAGAAAAAAAAAACACATATAAATGCTTTAGTTAGACCAAATGTGGAGTAAACAGAATTTAGTCAAATCTGATATTCCTTTACTGTTCAAACTGGATCCATTACCTTTTTATATTTTTAACTTCACAAAGCAGAAGGCTGTAATTCCTTCTTGGCTCTTATGGGTTTAAGTGTTCCCTAACTTTGGTGATATGTCTATCAGCTTTTTAACTTTTCTGTGAATTTCACAGTAATTTCATTCTCATCTTTCTGCAGTTAAGTAGTTTGAGGGGGTGTTTCTTTGTTTCTATGCTAAAGAACAACAGAGAGCAGAGTAAGAGAAAAACTGTAAAAAACAGTTCTTTCCTTACAAAGGCATTTTTTGAGTGCAAAAACGCCATCTTGTGTGTTTCTACCGCTTTCTGGTCTGACAGTCCTCGAGTGATGGCTCCTGCTTGGCGTTTCTCCTGCTGGGGAGTTCATGCTTGCTCTTTTCCGGGAGCTTGGCTTCATGAACCATGTTTGATTCCTCCTGGTTCTCCACAGCTGAAGAATTTTTCCAGACTGCCCTTGTCATAGACTGTCTCAGTAGCTGTTTCTAGAAGGAGCTCATAGTTCTTCCCACTGAGTTTTTAAACAAAGATTTTGCACATTGAGTTACACTGACGACAGACTTGAGGTGCAAGCAGCTTTACAGTCAGCTCTGAGGACTCTGGTCCCCAAAGAGCTTAAGGGATTTACACATCATCCAGGAGGCAGAGAGATGGCACCAACCATGCCACAGACCAGTGTCTTATACTGCTTTGCCAAGGTTATCAGAAGTTTGACCCTCTTGGTTCTGGACAGAACTTGTGAATAAAATGGGAATCGGTGCAAACAGGTTCCCTTTTGAGGCACAGCAAGGATTCCAAAGTGATGACAAAGGCTTAGCAGGGGTTTCTTTTCTTCTTGGCAGATGGCTTTGGAGAAACAGAATTGAAAGTATGCTTCATTATTGAAGTCACAGTCCTGCTATTTTATATAGAATGATTTTTTAGCAGACTTATTATTATAGAGTCATTAGTCTATGTAGAATACATTGTAATATTTTCAATGACAGGTTAATATTCGATTAAAATAAAAAGTAATCCAACCTATAGTTACAGTAAAATATAATAATTTACTTATTTAGATAAATACTACTTATATTGTCAGTTATCCCCAAAGTAATTTCTGAATCGTGTATCCTGTTTCTATTTTCCTATCTTTTCTTTAAATGTATAGGGTGTAAGAAGCTTGAAATATTCCTATTTTGAGCCTCGCTATATCCTAGTGGTACCCCTGAACAAGGACAAATATGAGGGGTATTTGCGGAGGAAAGGATTATTCAGTCGGGCCGAAGTTGAATTTGCTGTTTCCAGAGTGGACCTTTATGTTAAAATTAATCAGAAATATCCAGGATATTTTGATGCAGTAATCAATGCAGGTCAGTAACTTTCAGCCAAGCTTTGTTTTTTATTGGGTAACAGTGAATCACAGAGAGTCGCACAAAGGAGTAAGAACCCAAAGAGATGAAATAGTCTGTTGTTGTAATCAAACTATCTTTTCCTGTTATTTTTAAGGCTTTAACTAATAAATACTGGCATGAAATAAGCACAGGATCTTATGTTGGGGCTATTGTGAGTACAAGCCTAGATGATACATAGTTTGAAATACAGACTTAAGCATTTACGTTTCTAGAAAGACTTATAAACCTTTGGAAGCCTTACCAAAATCTACTTATAAGGTAAAAACCAAACTTTTAAGCCATGGCCCCAGTCACTTGGGTTTCACAGCCAGCCTAGAGTATATGCTCTACTCTCTGACCACATAGGCTGACTTCAGTTCCATTTGATCATCCTCTTTCTGGAAATTTCTTTTTGCATCTTATTTTAATCCCAAATGTCTGAAGGTTGTAGTGTCCAGGGGGTTTAATTCAACATTGTATTGAAGTAGGGCTATTCCATTGTATAAAAGAGCAGTGTGGCTTTCTGAAAAAACATGACCATAACAATGAAAATATCTGGGCCAGATATTTTTCAAAATTCTTTTAGAAATAGTCACTTATTTCATTTGAGGCAGTAGCCAGGGGAAGAATTTATTGAAATATGGAGATTTCTATATATTTCAAAGATGTACTACATTACACAGCCACAAAAAGAAATGAAAAAACACTGTATCTGAATAAGGAGATATCTTCAAGCCATACTTTAAAAAAGCAACCATAAATATAACATACCACCATGTATATAAAAAATAAAAAAAGAACCACATGATTATATTTTCTTGTATCACATTTTAATTAAAAATTTCTGAAAGGATCCTCAAAAACTCACAACAATGATTACTTACATGGTGGGGGACAGGGTGCTTAAGAGACATTAGCTTAGTCTATATGCAATTGCTGATATTCAGTTATTTTGACATATGAAAATAACAGTTTCATAAAACTCAACTTTATAGTTTTGATCTCCATGTTCATATACCCTATGTGTTGCTACCTTGAAATGATTATTCTTCACAGCTTAAAACAACACCCATTTGTTAGTTCACTGCTTTGTAGATTGGAAGTGTGGTACAGTATAACCGGATTTTCAGTTTAGGTTATATGGAACTAAAATTCAGGTATTAGCTGGGCCCTCTGTTCTGAGGCTTATGTGGTTCTCTCCAAGGTTCATTACTGTTGACAAACACAGTTTCTTGTTGCTCTAACACTGAGGTTGCAGTTTCCTTATTGACTTCCTACCAAGAATTGTCTTCAATCCAAGAGGTTGCCTCCGTGTCTTGTCCACATGCCCCCTGCCATTTCAAGGCTGTGCATCTCTGTCGTGTCCATTTCGAGGATGTCGGCTGCACACTCTCTTTTCCTTGTGCTTTGCTTCTCTGACTTCCTGTTCTGCCCCAGCTGGAGCAAACAGTCTCTATTTTGTGGAGCTCTTGCGGCTAGAGTAGGCCCACTTGGATGATCTCCCTTTTGAGTAACCCAAAGTTAACCCTAAAATAACCAAAATCATAGCTGTCAAAACTTCTGCTATGTAGTGTAATCTAATCAAGGATGTGATGTCTGTTACCTTGATTTTGTCCCTACTGAAAGGTAAGAAATCAAATGAAGCTGAACTGTCAATGGGCTCCTTTTAGCATTTTGTCTACCAGCAATACGCGTAACATTAGGTATAGTGAATAAGTCATGACCACCAGCAGTTGAACATTGACTGTATTTGGTGAGCTCTGGTATATTACAGTACACTCTCTGATTTTTCTGTAGATGATCTGGATGTTGCTTACGAAAAGCTGAGTAGACTCATCAGAGAATACCTGGGATTGACTGAGGGGCCTGCCCAAAGTTTGGCGCCAACTGCAGGTACTGTCCCAGACCCTTTTTTGTGCCAGAATACAATTTTTTCTCATGGAAGTAAACATATCTCTGAGTTGTTATTTGTCTACTCATTACCTAAGTTAATACTAGCTCCATCTCTAATCTGGGGTGACTGTTGCTCCAAAATGATGTGAGGATCAGCCTCTGGCCTGTAAATTTCCTTGTCTGCTTAACCATCCTGGGATTCAGAGGATTTCCCTTACGGAGCCGTGCTGAGCAGAGCAGTGGCAGTGAGTAAGAGAGTTGGCCTCATTGTTCTGAACTCATTCTTCTGGAAGATAGCTTCCTTTGGTGAGGCTAGGGATTTACTACGTGTCTAAGGATTTTTAAAGTCTTTTTAAAAGGGAACTGGAAGGGAAATAGAGCATCTGGGACATGAAGCAGCACCCATGTGGGATGCTGGTGTTTGGAGATGAAGGATTAACCAGTTGAGCCAAGGTGCCAGCCCCAGCTGCTCCACTTCACATCCTGCTCCTGCTTATGACCTGGGAAAACAACAGAGGTTAGCCCAAAGCCTTGGGACCCAGCACCAATATAAGAGACCTGAAAGAAGCTCCTGGCTCCTGGCTTCAGATTGGCTCAGCTCCAGCCATCGTGGCCATTTGGGGAGTGAGCCAGCAGATGAAAGATATCTCTCTGTGCTCTGTGTCTCTCCTCTCTGTAACTTTGCTTTCCAAATAAAAATGCCTTTTAAAGCAAACATAAAAAAAAGTAAAAAAAAAAGGAAGTCAGACATTCTGCAGCACTGATGATCCTCGAAGACGTTATGTAAGTAAAATAAGCCAGTCACAGAAACACAAATAGTGTCTGAGCACTTACATGAAATACCTGGAATAATCAAACGTAGGGAAACAGAAGTAGAAGGGCGCTTGCCAGGGTTGGGATGGTGGTGGGGCAGGCTCAGTAGCACAGAGCTTCAGTGTGAGAAGACAGAGTTCAGCAGGGGCATGGTGGTGTTAGACCCCATATGCAGTTGCTTAATGTCATTGAACTGTGTGCTTGAAAAGCTTTGAAAGTAAATGTTTTCTTTTTTCTTTTTTTTTTTTTTACAACAATGAAAGTTTTAAAATCTCTCAATGGAATGAACTCCCTTCACTCGTGACGTATTCTAAAATACTAACAGAAGCCTCTTGCTTCTGTGTGGATGTTCTGCAATTCTGTTCTTTCACCTGTTTGAGTCTTTGCCTAAAGGTGATTTTGCTTACCTTTTTGCCTGGTCAGACTGAGGCAACTCATGTTCAAGCCAATTGTGCTGATTTTACTCAAATTTTACTCAAATTTCCCAGACCAAGTCCACCTGGTGTTTTGGTGGAACTACAAAACAACAAATGGTGATTAAGAATTTTCTTTTACATACACCTCACAGGAGATGAAGTGAACAGGGCTGGCCTGCTAACTGAAGAGGTCTTGAAAAAAGTGTGACTTGTCTGGAAATGATGTTTAATGGAGGAATTAAATACTGTATTCCATCTACAGAAGAGGAGACATTAAGTTAGAGGCGTGTCGGTGTATTTGCTCAGTCCTGATTCTTTTTATCAGGCATTCTTTTCTTCGGAAAGCAGTGACTATCGAGCAGAGTTGTACAGCAAGCCTAGTGAGTCTTCTGTAGCTCAATGGGAAGTTTCTGTTGAGGAAATCTGCCTCCCTTTGTTTTAATTCTTGCTAACCAAGAAACTTCCTAATCTTTAATTTGGTTCCTGGGGTAGACTTGTTCCGTGAAGGCTGTGCCCTATATTGCCTTGATTGCTGAGCCAGGCCCATCTCCGATTGTAAATTAATGAATTGGTGTGCTGGTTTGTACATCAGGAGTCGGTTCCCTGAGCCTGACCGGATCTGAGCACCTGTAAATCCATGGTTGCTCTGGATGGCAGCTGTTGAGCACAACAGCCTTAGTAGCCTGTGGGGCTCTGTCTCTGAAAGTGACTGTTGACACAGTTGGCTTTTGTAAAATTAATAGACCAGGTAATGCATCCATAGGGAAATGGGCTACCATTTTAAAGACGTAATAAAACTATTTACTTGAGCTAATTAGATTACACCTGTCTGGTTTAATGAAAAAAGTGAATGATAGAACTTATAAAAATATCACTCCCCAACTGAGCCAACCAGTTATTAACTAATAGAATTTTCACTTTAAGATGTAGGTTGAAGTATATATAACTCCTCCAGATACCTACAGTGACGGGGGATGTGCTAGGCCGTAGTCAGGACCCCAGATGCCAGCCCAGTCCCCCTTGTTGATAGCAGGGCCTGCGTACTTGAGCTGCCTCCCGGATTCTACGTTAGCAGGAATGGGAAGCACAGTCAGGAGCTGAACCCAGGCACTCCAGCGTGGAATGCCAGCATCCCAAAGGACACTGTGCCAAATACCCACCATTAAATGCACTATTAATTAGAAATATATGTCCATTTTGGTATGGAAATGCTTCATTTTTTTCCTGTAATAGTGCAGGTAGTATTTGTTTCTAAAGCATGAAGACTTTAAAAATCCCGGTGAAGAAAGTTTCTTTAAAATAAGGAAAAACTCACTTTATTCATAGCTTAATATAGGAAGCCTTACCCTCTGTGTTGCTTCTTCTGGGATAGTCGATGCTTCCATCAAAGCTTTCAGAAAGGTGAGCTTGGGATCTCTCCAAGTTCTTGGTACAAAGGTCATAAAATGCAGTTAATCAAATTTTCTGATTTTTATTCAGAATTCTTGCTAACAATAGAGGAACCTGACAATGGTAATGATAATTCACTAGTCCCTAAAGTGGTGCTTTTACAAGTGTTTTTTTTTTTTAAAGATTTATTCATTTTTATTACAGGCAGATATACACAGAGGAGGAGAGACAGAGAGGAAGATCTTCCATCCAATGATTCACTCCCCAAGTGAGCCGCAATGGGCCGGTACGCGCCGATCCGATGCCGGGAACCTGGAACCTCTTCCGGGTCTCCCACGCGGGTGCAGTGTCCCAATGCTTTGGGCCGTCCTCAACTGCTTTCCCAGGCCACAAGCAGGGAGCTGGATGGGAAGTGGAGCTGCCGGGATTAGAACTGGCGCCCATATGGGATCCCGGGGCTTTCAAGGCGAGGACTTCAGCCGCTAGGCCACGCCGCCGGGCTACAAGTGTTTAACAAAGGTCGTGGCATCATTTACCAAATTATGTGAATAGGAGAAAATATCCGGTATGTCTGATTAAAGGAAATCAGGAGGTAGAAGGAAGGAAAAAACTGGCATCCCTGGATTGTACTGTTCTTATGTATTTTGTTGTGTTTTAAAAATATACATATAAAGAACAGAAAAATTGCCATTTAAACTATATTCGTATGCCACTCGGTGGCATTAGTAACATTTAAAGTGTTGCGTAACTGTTGTCATGGCCTGTTTCCAGAGCTTTTCAGTTCCCTCAAACTGAGATTTTTGTACTTATTGAAAAGTTCCTTCAATGCCTAGCGAATATTTCCTTTTTATTCTCTCTAAATTTGCCTGGTTGAGATACTTTACTGTCATACACTTTAACCTCACTTGTCTAGTTATTTCATTTTATAGCCGTTACTAACTGGGGTGATAAGAATGATGAATAAGCCATGCCCTCACAAACTCTCCGAGGAGAGGAGTTCTCCTTGTTGCTGTGTTCGCAGCGACATGTGGTCGGCTGGGGAGAAAGGGGCCGTGTGCAGCAGGCTCAGTGAGAACCAAGTGGTCCCAGCTCGTGCTGCCTCAGGAGCAGAGGTGGTCGGGGGCTTAGAGTCGAGCTTGTTTATGGAGATGTTCCACTGTGGGGTTATCTTGGAGGTGTGATTTGTTTTAGAATCCCTAAGTATCAAGTTTCCCCCAATATGAACTAAGACTAATCTCTCAGCTCTGACCACCACACAACTCCCAGCCATGTCCCCAGGAATGGGTTTGGGTGGCATTTGGACCCTGGCATATGGCAGGGATCCTGTCCTAAACAAGTGCTTGCTGAGGTCATTGTGTCTGTGAGACTAGAGAGCTTGTGAGAGCTGACTGCTGTGGCCATCAGCTGGAGCCATCCCACTCTCCGCCTTGCCAGTGGCCTCGGAGAGCTGTTTTTGAAGCCAGGGTGTACTTGGAAGGCTCGGGGATTGTTGGGGTTGGGAGCTGGACAAGGGCAGCTTCTCCCAGCCCTGAAGTCTTATCATTCCATGGTACCCATCCTCTCCCCACTTCCTCCAACTGTCATGTAATTCCTGAGCTCCTGCTGAGCATCGCAAGCAGACTTGTCCTACATCAGCTTGTCTAAAGGGACTGCTGTTAAACAGAGAATCAAGTGAATGGGGCTCCAGCTGGCCTGGGGGTCCTTTCCCCAAAAGCAGCATTGATCTCTAAGGCAGACATTTAAAATCTCATTCACTTGGAAGATTTCTTCATCAGCTGTAGAATAGATAAATTGTACTTCTGTGAGGAAGTCTCTTCTTTGTGCTTATTCATGCAAGTTCCTGTCTCCAGCTACCTAAAATGATTTAAATTCTACTCAGTAAAAGAATTCTAGACACTAACTGTCCCCAAGGAGAAGAAAAGGTCCAATGTGATCTTATTCAAGGGCCTGTACATATGACAAAGGGAAAGATGTTTTGTTCGGAATTTCTAAACATTTAAGACTGTTTTCAGCTTATTTCCTTTTGTATCAAAGCAGGGGCTCCTTCTAGCAAGAAGACGCTCTCTGGGGTACCGGCACACCTGGTTCCTTCCCCCAGGCGCTTGGCAAAACTGCAGGCAGATGGCCAGATAACAGAACATCTCTCCGAAATGCAAATTAGTGCACAAGTCACTGAAAATCAGAACCTAGATACCCCCCAGAACCAGGAGGGAGAAACCCATGGAAAAGAGCTTTCTCTCAATAGCCCATTGGTTACCGAGCACCCTCAGCAGCTCATCTCCCCAGCGCTCAGTGCCCCTCAGCTGGCCCAAGACGTGTCCCCAAATCCAACAGAAAAGAATGTTCAGCAATCACACCTCTCTCCCAAAGCCATAACCCCTGTGGCAGAAGTCCCAGACAATGCGGCCCAGTCACAAGAGGCGAGAGCAGGTGTGGTCAGGTCTTCCACTGCACCTTCTCAAGGGCTGCCTCAGCACCCTCCCGCTCCTGGACCCCGCATCCCCCAGCCAGAGCAGGATGAGGAATCTGGAGAAGCCAAGGCAGACCCCACAGATCCTCCCCTCTCTGAACCTGACCAGGGACCTGGTCCAACTTCCCTTGGCCCTCAGCTAACTCAGGATGCGGAACCTGATTCAGCCAGAGCCGCCCCCAACAGTTCCCCTCCTGATTCAGGGAAGTCACTTGCTCAGCCGCCTCTGCAGGGGCAGATCCCCAAAGCAGAAGGTGTCTGGGTCAGTACTCCCTACCCAGAAGCACCCCCACAAAACATCTCTACAAACATGGAACAGGGCCCAGCAAAGGGACCCCTGGCAGCTTTGCTTCCTAGAAGCCGGCTGGCCCCAACCAGGCTGCCGCAGCCCCGGACACTAGCTCCCCTACAGAGCAGGAGGCCCACCCCCAGACTCCTCTCACCCAGCAGGGAAGAGACTTTGGGAACCAGCTCAGATCAAACCGCCACTCCCTCTCCCAGGCATTCAGGAGCTCTGGAAGGAGATGCCACTAAACTTCCTCCCATCAGCCCTCCCCAACCCAAACTGTCCCCGAATCTGAGCTCCCAAGCCCCCCACCACCCTGAGCAAGCCCAGGAAGGGAACGTGAGTGAGGTGAGGCTCCCTCACATCAGCTCCTCCAGCCAGGAGCAAGCCCAGCAGCACACTCCCAGTGCTTCCCGGGAAGACGAGGCTCAGAAAATTAGGCTCCCACACATCCCCACTCCCTTGGATGAACCACAGCTCCTTCATCATGATTCAAAGCTTATGCAAGAAAAGACCCCCAAAGGAGCCCATTGCTCTAGCAAGAAGACCACAGACATGCAGGCCTCTCCCCACAACCGGGAGCCAGGGAAGCAGGTGGGAGCTAGGAAAAAGCAACTCCTTCTCCAGAGAGAGACAGCTAACAGACCAACAGATCTGAAAAAGGCGACACCTCGGTCCCATGGCAAGCCAGCTGCAGCAAGGGTACCTGACCGGCCTAACCCCAGCCCTGCTCTGAGCCTGCAGAGGAGCCAGAAAAGACAAGATGGCACACTGGAAATCCCTGAGCCACTCCACACCAGACCAGCACCTAACAATCCTCAATTACAGGAAAAGGAAAGGGAGAAAAAATCTCATTTCCAAAAAACAGCCCATACTCACAGACTGCACAATGGCCCAGCTCAGAACATGGGTATGTCCAAAACAGAACCGTCTTTGAAAAGAGAAAGGTTGCATCAAGAAAACAATGTCAACCTCAGTAGTCATCAGCCAAGCCAGGAGGGCGAGACTGCACCCAAAACAATACTCCAGACTGAAAACTCCTTGGCCAAGTCACCACCACACAGTTCTACTCCTGTGGAGCATCCAGGCAGAGAGGAACAAGATCATAAAACAGGGGGATCTCAGAAGGGAGATATTGCTTCGGAAGCCCCAGAGCATGAGAGCGTGGCCCCGGCCCGGCAGCCAGTGGAGGAAGCACAAGCCCCTAAGGACACAAGCCAGATCGGAGAAAGCTTGCTCCAAAAAGATAATACACGTGCTGCCAGGCAGCCCACCCAAGGGAAGCAAGTCCAACCAAGATGGCACAGAAGCGCTGCCGCTGCCCCAGATCAGGTTTCTGCTGAGGGGCAGGACAACCGAGAGGGATGACTGCGTGCCAGGGGCAGTCAGAGCAGCCAGGTTTGAGCCCTTTCTGCAGCTACCAGGCCAGTCGATTCTGTGACCCCTGAAGCAGCATGGTGACTGAATGAGGAGCCATAGTCAGAGTGCTAGGAGTCTACACGTTAGCTTGCTTCTGCAAGCACAGGTCAGCACAGGTGTCCAGAGGCCATCCAATGCCTGGTCGTGTGCCTCTGTGCCCCTGTGCCTCTTGTGTGGGAGAACAGCCTCTGTTGAAGGGGTCAGCAAAGGAGAGAGGCAGTCTGTCGGCAGCTGCCATCCAACAGAGCCAGTCTGAAGGCTGGTGTCAGCAAACAACCTTTGTGTCCAGACGTGAATTACAACTTAAGTTCCAACTCTGGCTGAAGTAGAGCCAAATTGCCATTAGGTTTGTGGTCACTTAATTAGGAAAGCTCACAAATAGACCACAAACTTCTCACACCCACTGTGTTATCAAATGCTCAAGACAGGACTCTGAGAAAGGAAGCTGTTGTTGGGACCAGCATTGTGCACAGTAGTCAGGCCTGCCTCTTCCGATGTTGGCATTCCACATTCGAGTGTCCTGGATGCTCTGCTTCTCATCCAGCTCCTTGCTAATGAGCCTGGGAAGGCAGTAGTTGTGGCCCGGGGGCTTGGCCCCTACTACCCATCTGGAAACAGCCTGATGAAGTTCCTGGACTCCTGGCCTCAGCCTGGCCCAGCCCCAGTCACTATGACCTTTGGGGAGTGAACCAGCAGATGGAAGATTCTCTTTCTCACCACCCTGCCCCCATCACTGTGTCTTTCAAATAGGTAAATAAGCCTTCGAAACAAAGGAAACCTTTGTTGTTTCTCCAGGTTTCAAACATACTGTTTAATTTGTGGAATCTTCGTAGAGACGACGTCTTTGCATTCATGACACAATGATTAAGCATTGCAGATTTGTGTTGGCTTATGTTGCCTGGCACCAACTTTTGTTTGAAATGTCTTTCAAAATGAATCCCTTCTTTCTTTGGAAAGGAAGTTCATGTAAATTAGCCCATGCCTTCATTATGCCAAACCATCTAGTTAAATCAGTTAAAGAACTACTGGGGAGAAAGCTCAGGTGAATCAGTTCTTAATTTATCTGTTCATGCCATCAGCAGTCTTGGGCTGGCAAATGACTGGAATGCAAGCTGAGCCAGCAAAGGCAAGCTACTGGAAGCGAGTGGAGTCTCACAGCCAGTCTGTGGGATGGACAGGGCGGCAGCAGGATATCAGACTGGGATCAGTTGTTATGCATATCACAACTCTAAGCATCTCCTGGACATTACTCATTTCTGTTTCTCTGGGTTGACCTCATTCTCCAAACTCATTCTCATACTCAGATCAATTTCTGCACTTGACTTTCAAGTTTATTTCCAGTTTTACCTCGGGCAGCTTCCATTGCCTTGTCCCTTGAACCTAAGTTTAAAGCAGCAAATTCTAAGCAAAGATTTAATTGGCCCAACTTGGCAGGTGCTCATTCTTAAACCAATCTACTCTGGCCAGAGTCACAGTTACTTTTAGACATTCTCATCAGGCCGACTCCCATGGATGGGGACTACAGTCCCAGACTACAAATAACTGTGAGTTACGCTTCAAAGCCAACCCCTAAAATGTTACAAGATAGTTGCTGAATACCTACACAGCAACACAGTTTTACACAGAAAACTATTTGGTATCCTGTGTTTTAAAATATTACTGATGACTATATTCTAGTATAATACCATATGATTATCAAATATTATTTCAGGTGCAGTGCAGAAAACTGATTTCTTTTTAAATCCAGGGGCATAAATCTTATTATAAAACAAAGGATCCATATAATGCTGTTCTGATTTAAATGTCTTCTGATTTATCTAGTTTGAGATAATAGTAGTAAGATGATTTCAAGTTTTTTTTTTATTAAGTTGGGTCAATCATCCAACAAGTATTTATTGAGTACTTGCTTTATGCCAGATACTGGGTAAGTTGCTTGGTACAGTGAGATGATTGGAACACTTCAGGAAGCTCTCTCTTTTGTGAAAAAAGGCAAGATAATTGGCTATGCACAGATAGAAAAACCCCTTTTACTAATTTTTCCACTGTAATGACACCAAGAAAGGAAACTAGATTCAACTTCGGAAAGAGGAATTAGCCCTAGAAACACCTCCAAAAGAAGGGCATCTTGAGCTAAGTTTCCCAGTTTTCAGGCGTAGTCATTGCACTGATGGGGAGAAGTTTTCTTAGAAGGATCAATGTCTGCCTAAGCAAAAAGGCAGGAATGCCAGGCCATCTCCTCACTGCAAGGGGCAAGAGACCCAGTGGTACTTTGAGTTGTGGGGAGCCACTGAATGGTTGAATTTGTTTTATAGGCATCTTTTGGAAGGGTAGCAATTGAGGGAGCAGAAAGAATGCCTGCCGCTTGCTCTGTACAAGTCAGAACAAGTTGGTAAATGCCTGAAATGAGTCCATTTCCAGTGTTTAGACTGAATTTCAGGCAAGGTGGAAAAGGAAGGAAGCGTAGGTGAACAGCTGTTTTTTTGTGAGCTCTGTGTGGGGTGTACCAAGGCTCCAGCGCTTTCCTTAGGTGCAAAAATTCAGAAATTTACTTAGTTTCCTCCATGATCAACTATGTTTGAGTCTCTGGAAGGCACTTAGAGTGGCAAATATTTAGAGAGTTAAATTTTTAAACCTTAAAAGTACTTATGAGACATAATTAGAAAATTCCCAAAAGATGAACTACATAAAAATAATACATCAGAAAGTATGGAGCCTCAATATAAATTAACCCATGAAGTCTTTGGTTTTCAATCCTATGAATATTTCAAACACATACTATTTATTTCAAAGTCACTCTCCAGAGTGTATTTATTGCCCAATTTGAGTCTATAAGTTATAGATTCCCTGTTTATAGCGTGATGAGACAGAAAAGATTAAAACAGAGTGGACTTTTTTGAGTATCAAATTGGCAAAGGTGAAAAAAATAGATTGTTCTTGGTGAAGTTTCCTGTGCCATTAGTTAGAAAGTAATTACTAGGGCCCGGCGGCGTGGCCTAGCGGCTAAAGTCCTCGCCTTGAAAGCCCCGGGATCCCATATGGGCGCCGGTTCTAATCCCAGCAGCTCCACTTCCCATCCAGCTCCCTGCTTGTGGCCTGGGAAAGCAGTTGAGGACAGCCCAATGTATTGGGACACTGCACCCGCGTGGGAGACCCGGAAGAGGTTCCAGGTTCCCGGCATCGGATCGGCGCTTACCGGCCCATTGCGGCTCACTTGGGGAGTGAATCATCGGATGGAAGATCTTCCTCTCTGTCTCTTCTCCTCTGTGTATATCCGGCTTTCCAATAACAATAAAATCTTTAAAAAAAAAAAAAAGAAAGTAATTACTATGTCTTTTCTGGGGGACTGTTTTACAAATATCTTTCACAGAGTAAACATGTGTATCTTGTTTTTTAAGATTTACTTGTTTATTTGAAAGTAGGCAGACAGGGAGAAACAGAGAAAGAGAGATGGAGGGAGGGAGGGAGGGAGAGAGAGAGGATTCACGGATTCACTCCTCAGATTGCCACACAGCCACATTGGATATACTACAATGTTCCACTAATGATCTGTGAGCCATCCATTTACTACAAGTGGCTCTGTTTGCTGGCTATAAAGATTCCAGCTATGTGTTTATTAAACATGAAGGTACTTCAAAAAGTTAACAGAAATTGGGATTTAAAATGTTTAATTTAGTGAAAAAATTTTAAATGCATGCATTTATTCATAGTATGTATTTTCCATGAACTTGTTGAAAACCCATATGATACTGCATCATAATAGCAAAATTTCATGTGTTGTAGACTCATTTGATCAGTGGATTTCAAGATTTTTTCACCAACTTCCTTAACTAGAAGTACATTTTATAGTATGATTCGGTAAACATACAGAGGAGGCAGAGTACCATGAAACACTCGCCGTGGTGACCGTCTGCTCTGGTGTCTTCTGCAGTGCTAACTTTTTTATAAGTGCCAATTATAACCACTAAACCAATTTCGCAGTCCAACTTGCAAGCGTGAGTTAAAGAAGTCCCGCCGTGAGCACATGGCTGCTGTGTTGGGCTGTTGTCCTGAGAGGTCGCTGCTATGACTGCCTTCAAGTCAGGCTGGATAGATCAGCACCATCTGTCTCAATTCCTCTCTGGATGGGAATCTAGGGCATGGACAGCTGTGTCATTGTTAAGGCTGAGGTTAAGATAAACCAAAAAGTTATATGCATAGATGTAAATCATTTTGCAAACATTAGAGGGAAAATGCTTCAAAACAGTTTTGGTCAAAAGTATTTTCATCACTAAGTACTTAGTTGGCTTCCTTGCCATTTGTTGTAAGACAACCATGAAAATGATCTTGTTACTATAAAAAAAACTTCCAAATTCTACTTCAGATCATTGCACTGTTAACATAATATGTATTACAGCGTTGCCTAAATGAATTTGCTCAGTTCATTTTGAAAACTGTAGTTGTAGAAATAATTTTTCTGATTGAGGGGCTGGTGTAATGGGTAAAGCCACCTGCTGTGAAACTAACATTCCCTGTGGATGCCAGTCCATGTCCCCGCTGCTCCACTTGCCATCCAGTTCTCTGCTGGTGGCTTGGGAAAAGCAGCTGCAGAGGGCTGCAGCACCAGAGCCTTTGTCATCTGCGTGGGAGACGCAGATGAAGCTCCCAACTCCTGGCTTCCTCGAGGCCAGCTGGGAAGTGAGTCAGCAGATGGAATTCTGCCTCCTTCCTTGCTTTCTCCTTTCTCTCTTCCCCTACTCTCAGTGTGTGTGTGTCTTCCTCACTGTAACACTGCCTTTCAAATAAATAAATAAAACTTTTTTAAAAATGCAAGGTAAAAACAATAATACTGAATCAAAGTACTCATTGGAAGTTCCAGTTCCACTAAATTCCAGCCATGTAATCTTGGGTAAGTTGCAGTTCTCAATTATAAAATGAAGATATTATTATAGTACCTAATCTGGGGATTGTTGTGAGTGTTGAATGAAATGATACTTTGAACACCATCCAGAGTAGAGTACTGTCTGGCACATATTAAATGCTTATGCGAGTGTCTGTTCATATTAGCATATAAGCAGCAAAAACTGTTTTTGCAGTTTGTCCTTAATTGGAGTAGTACATTGCCTGTTCAAACTAGGGAAGCATTTGGCAAAGGAGATGGTCTTCGCCGAAAATCCTTTTACAAATCTTGACATCTTAAACTAAATTAAAAGGCTTAAACAGAAATTAGAAGAACACTGAAAGGCAGTTATAGTTGGCAAGATACTGTTTGTCATAACACTGGCACGTGGTGTAAGTCTAATAAATGTTATTTATTGATAAAATGAAGGTCATTTGTATTCTGGGTTTCAGATTAGTTAGAAAGTAAATACTGTCAGGCTAATTGTTCATATCACGGGCATTTTATTTTGTCTTTGTGGTGGGTTGAGACAAAGGTGGACACTTACACAAGCTACCACAACTGCAAGATCCATAGTTTCCAAAAACAAGGCTTCGGGGCCCTGTGCGATAGCATAGTGGTTAAAGTCCTTGCCTTGCACGCACCAGGATCCCATATGGGTGCCGGTTCTAATTCCAGTGGCCTGCTTCCCATCCAGCTCCCTGCTTGTGGCCTGGGAAAGCAGTCAAGGACAGCCCAAAGCTTTGGGACCCTGCACCTGTTTGGGATACCTGGAGGAGGTTCCTGGCTTCTGATCTGTGCAACACCAGCCTTTGCAGTCACTTGGGGAGTGAATCATTGTATGGAAGATCTTGCTCTCTGTCTCTCCTCCTCTCTGTATCTGCCTTTCCAATTAAAATAAATAAATATTTAAAGCAAAGCAAAACAAAAACAAGCCTTCGGAGAAAGTGACCAAAGAAACATCAGCCTTGAAAAACCCTCGAAAGATGAGCCCTTAGCCAGCAGAGACAGCAGCTTGGGGTTAAATGGAAATCAGGTATCCAGTGACTTAAGTATGTTGTGTGAAGGATTGGCAAGCGTTAGTGTGCCATGAAGCTCCCCGAAGACCTCCTGTCCCATATGCTGCCGCTCATTGCTAGCCTTTGCTTTCCAATTTCTCTTTCCCATGTTGTGCTAGGTGGTTGGTAAATACCAGATCTCCTACCCATTCCATGTTCTATCTTCTTCAAAATGTCAGCTAATTGCCTTGTGGTAAAGCCATTCATTCATCCAAAAAAACAAAAATTGCTGATATTGTTGATATATGAACAGACATGTTTTAATTGGAATCTTCTGAATGTAGTGCTGAAGACATTATGAAGTATGAAGCTCACTGGAAAAAAAGTTTTGCGCCTCATTTTTCTCTTGTGAAGGTGTGTTCATATGCTTCCTTTTTTCTTGATGTACAATTTGTTTCTATTGAAATGGATGATTACTTGTCTGGTTAAGTGGTAATTTAACACTTTACTATTAGAATAGTTAATAAATGTTTTCATTTTAATATACATATAACATGAACATTACTACATATTTCCATGGGCTTACATGGTTGCTTTCTACTTTAAAATTTTATTTTGCTATGCAAATTATGAATACTATGTAAAATTAGTTTTTAATTGTTCTTTATTGGAAGCACAAATAGAGAAAAATTTCCTCTGACACGTTGTGATAGCACTTCCTAATAAACTCGATGCTTTGTTATAATTGCACTACAAATTTTGTAACCTGGACCTCGCACGATGGCTCAATGGCTAAGTCCTCACTTTGCAAATGCCAGGATTCCATATGGCACCAATTCATGTCCTGGCTGTGCCACTTCCTACCCAACAACCTACTTGTCACCTGGGAAAGCAATGGAAGGTAGCCCAAAGTCTTGGAACCCTGCATCTGCGTGGGAGACCTGGAAGAAGCTCACGTCTCTTGGCTGGGGCTCAGACTGCAGCCACTGTAGCCATCTGGGGAGTGAATCAGGAAATGGAAGATCTTTGTTTCTCCTTCTCTCTGTAAGTCTGATCTGCCTTTCCAATAAAAATAAATAATTTTTAAAAAAATCATAACTATACCATTAAAATAAACATTTAAAATCTTCATGTTTTGTTTTAACCCCTTTTCCTCATTATATATTTGAGTCTATGATATATATAGAGGTTCTATGATAGACATTTACATTTTGTACATGTATAAATATGCATCTAATCATGGTAATTATTAATTACTCATGTTGATTTTTAAATTTTTATTTTAGATTATGCTTTCATAGTTGATCAGTGTGAGAAGGATCGAGGGTCAGGGAAAAGTGGATGTGATCATTGTTTGCAAGTTTTCCATTTCTTGTATCTTGGGGGAGTGGGGAGAAAAGGGGAGAAGCCACACTCAGTCTCCCACCTGCCCCAGCACCCAGGAATGGAGAATGACCACCCAGGGTCCTGATGTGGCATACACTCCAAGGACTCTGCCCAGGTGATTTTGAAAGTCTGAAATGTTGTCGATCTCACTAATCCAAAAATGAGGGAACACTTTGAATGTCCATTGGCTGACATAGTCAACCTTAGAGTCTCCATTCGCCCTAATATTTGCTGTGACCATTGGGCTGGGACAGTTGTCCATTCTGTTCTGTTCTCTTTCTTCTGCTATGGTAACAGATGTCTTCTGTCACTGTCCTCTATGGGATCTGGGCCAGCTGTCCACTATTCCATCTTTTTCACTGAGGAGGACCAGTTCTCACAGGCAGGACCAAGAACCTGAGACTGGTGACCTGGACTCCACCATACCCTTCTGGTCCCCCCTGCCCCAGGGACTCATGGATCCAGCACCCACTGCACAAACAGACTCAGACCCAGGCCACAGGATCTAGACCCCACTGGACTCCTCAGCCCTGGAGCTCATGGACTTGGTATTCACCACACAAGCAGGCTTAACGACCCAGGCCAGGCGATCCAGGCCCCACTGGACTCGCATGCCCCCAGAACTCATGACCCAGTACTCACTGTGCACGCAGGTCTGAGGACCCAGACCAGGTGACCCAGACCCTGCCACACTCCGTCACATTTCCACCCCCAGGTTTCATGTGCCTGGCACCCACCACACATGTGGGCCCAAGGACCCAGGCCAGGTGACCTGGACCTCATCGGATTCCCCACCGGGTCCATGGACCCAGCACTCACTGCACAGCATACACATTAATTTTTTTAAAACTTCAGTATGATTTGAAGCACCATTTGAGTGGGGGGAAATGATTATAAAACTCACTCAGGTATCAAATTGTGTTTGAAAATTAAAACCATTTTTATGTCATCTGTTTCAAAATGCTTTCAAAGAGATGTTTTAGAATTGATATATGTTTACCAGGTTTATTGAATTTTTAAAAGTGTTGAAAAATGATCAGTTTCATGATTTTATATAGGAGAGTGATTTAATAAGTAATCTTAATGAAGAAACAATGATCATTTAAATAGGGATATATATTTTACACAATTTGACACTCAAAAGTAACTTCCCGACTAGCTGCTTAGCTGGCCATCTCGCAGTGATTGATCATCAGTGTCTTTTACTTTTTCCTCTTCTTTTTAGTACATGACCTGCATTTGCTGTTTAGGTTAGATCCTATGCATAGTCTTCTAAAATGTTTTAACATTTTAATTCATCTGATTTCAAAGGAACGTAAGTTTCAAAAGTCTAAGGTTCTTTGACTTAATTAGAGATGCAGTTGTTACTGTTTCAGATATTTCATTTATATTTTCTTACATTTAGTAATGATATACTACTCCATGAAATTTAAACTTTTCCATGCTTTGTTGAGTTCATTCATGTTTCATTTGTAGATGTTTAAATAAATTTAGCCCATATACTGAAAAACCTGGTTATTTCTGTCTGCTATATAATAGTTTATTTTTAAAAATGTTTCCTCAAGTTTGACTTTAATTTAGATGCTTAGAAATAACATCACATTTAGAAGCTTTGTTGTGGGATGTTCTAACATTGGGAAGTAAATTCTTGTGCCCGTTGATGTATTAAGGCATTAGAATTACATTAAGGGTTGTATGTGTGAAGCTGTTTCTTACAGGAGCTTAATCGATTCAACTGATGGCACTACATTATAGTTTAATAGTAATATAAACACATTATCTGTATGCAAACTGTTTTCATTACTGAGAAATCATTAAGGCATTAAGTTCTTGGAATTACAGCTGCATTGTATCATCAGATTGAATTTGTTTACACCATAGTACAGATGGCTAATGTTTCAGAAAGCTAGGGAAAGGAACCTAGCACAAATGCTATCTTTGGATAGTGTGTGTGTGTGTGTACACATGCATACACACAATCTTTTTCTGTGGTAATTATTTTCAATTAATATATTGTCTCCCCCCCACCCTCTTTAGCTACACTGAATTCTTAATAGATACACTTGGATTAAGCATGCTTCATTACTCTGGCTGCTTATTCAAACCACCTTCTCTGCCTGATGGAGAACCAACACTTGAATGTTGCTCTTCATGTCTTCAGATGTCAGTTCAGATGTCCCCTCTTTAGTAGTCTGTCTTACTGTGTCCCCTTATCTGACTTCCTGTTTCTCCGTCCTGCTTGTTATCTGACATTATTGAAACTTTTATTTTCTATCTCCACATTAGAATACAATCTCCACAGATCAAGGCCTTTCCCAGCATCCTTTGCACCATCTGGTATATAGTAGATGCCTGATAAATATGTCACAGATGACGTTTTGTCATAAAGATTTAACAGCAAGTGCTTCTACATAAAACTGTGTCCTTTTATTCCTGTGGTTGTGATAATGCAGTGACTATAATGTTCCTTTGTAGGTCGCTAAGTGGAATTCTGTGGATATAGTGTTTGCCTGTGTGTTACATCACTTGAGTATCTCTTCCTCTGTCCAAACAGGTGCTGGGTTGTGGTGCATTCGACTAGATTTCCCTAACCTGGTTAAACACTTTTACTCATCTGCAGTGATCTTTGCTTTGTGTTCTTGGTGTGGGGTTGCCACATAGTGTGATGAGAGTTGAGTACATAGCGATCTAATTTCCCACAGCTGTTTCTCAGTCCAGTTATGGTTCTGTGCCAAACCACGTACCAGCAACGGAGGCTTCCAAGCACTGCCGCCTCACCCGGGTACCCTGGTCTTGTCTAACACTCTTAGCCCCTGATGCCCTCTGACCTCTTAGTATCAACTTCCTTGACAGTGATTTTACCCGGAGCACCGGGAAAACATCCTGGCTTGATTCAGCCTTGCTTTAGATTCAAAAAGCAAAGTAAATTTCTGTTTACACGCATGTGTTTTTGTCTTTGAGTGAAAACAGCTTCCTACATCTGCTCAGCGAGTCATGGTGACTTAAGGTGCATGCAGTAAAGCAATATTCTAGAAAACTGTGCCTGCTGCTTTGTGTCAAAGGGTATTTCTACCCAGGCCCTCTCTTAAGAGAGGAGCAGCATTAGACACTTATAGTCATAAATGCTAGGTGTCTGGACTTTGTAATGCTTTAAAGAAATGTAAGATATGATTTATGAAAAATTCTCTTAAACAGTGACCTCCTTTATATTTCAACATTCCTTTTTAGCGTTTCATGTTTTATATCTATGCTAGCCTTTTAGAAGCATTTAGTCTATGGAAGGTTATTACAAGAGTGATGTTCCAACACGCAGGCCACTGTGTTTTGCTAGGGCTTCCTTCCTTTAATTCTGCTCACAAGCCCCTCCCGACTGCATATTAGGGTTACTTAGGGGATGTGTGCACTGGCCGTTGGGCACTGATTTATTATTAATTATTTTACTCTTATTTTAGCACTGAAATGCACTGACTTTATGTCATTTTTTGTGTGTTTGAACAATAAATATATAAAACATTAGCACCACTTCAGAAAATCCCCTTCTCCTACTTTGTGTTATGCCCTTTATTTTAAATTTTATTTTTTTCTTACCAGATGTTCAGACATCTCACCGATTATCTGAAGAGAATCCTCTCCAGAAGCCTATTTCAAACTTGAATGACTTCCAGGATTCCACAGACAGGAACTACTTCATTAAATTATGGCCCAAACTTTCAACCAAAAAAACACCAGTGGTAAGGGATGGAAAGAAGGGTTAAGGCTGCAACTGAGCCTTCTGCAGCATCAGACAAAAATGAGACTTCACGCTTTGAAACCAGTAACTCTTGCCCAAACTTTCCTCTCTCTGATATCAACCGAGGACACAAGTTGTCAGTTCTTTATACATCTCTTACAGTAGAAATAGATTCTGAAGATTTGGTAAGCATCCAGGCTCCCAGTGATAACTCCTCATTTAGCAAGGCTAGAAAAGCACCATGATCAGATTAATGCATAGAATGTGTATGATTTTAACTGTCTTGGTGAGTCCACTAAAAAGGGTCAGAGTTTTTAAACATTAATTTATTTTAAAAGTAGTGTTGGAGGGAGGGAGGGAGGAGGGGAGGGAAGGAGGAAGAAAGAGAGATTCCTCACTAGTTCACCCCCCAAATGGCTGGCACAGCCAGGACTGGGCCAGGGCAAGCCCAAGAGCCAGGAGCCTCCAGATGTTGTGCATGGGAAGGAGCCAAAGCACGTGGGCCATCCTCACTGCTCTCCCAGGCACATTAGCAGGAAGCTGGATCAGAAGTGAAGCAGGGGGCCCTGGTGCCATGGTCTAGCGGCTAAAGTCCTCGACTTGAATACGCTGGGATCCCATATGGGTGCCGGTAATAATCCCGGCAGCCCAGCTTTCCATCCAGCTCCCTGCTTGTGGCCTGGGAAAGCAGTTGAGGGCACCCAGAAGCCTTGGGACCCTGCACCCGCGTGGGAGACCTGGAGGAGGTTCCTGGCTCCTGGCTTAGGATCGGCTTCGGATCGGCTGTTGCAGTTACTTGGGGAGTGAATCATCGGACAGAAGATCTTCCTCTCCTCCTCCTCTTCTGTGTATATCTGACTCCAATAAAAATAAATAAATCTTAAAAAAAAAAAGAAATTTCAGTCTTTATAAAAACATTTTGTTTATAATCCTTTGAACAAATATCTGTTTGGTTCTTTAGTAAGAAAGGAATGATTGTAGTTATTTCAATCATTGGGCATATTTTTAACATCACAATAACTTTCTGATTATATTTCTTTGTCCAGGAAAAAGATTCTATCCACAGACAATATGAGACAGCCCGGCAGGCCCTCATGGGAAAGACACCCCCTGGTCACATATTCTTATTTCAAAGGTAGTAGTTTCTTATATTTATTGATACCGGAATGACTTTTGGTTGATTTTTCTGGTGTACATATATAACAATGAATCTTAAATCCTTAAAAGAAGCAGAAGCTTTTGGACTAACATTGACCCCACTGTTCAGTAGAAATCCAGTTCCTGAGTTGAGTTTCCTTCTCTTAATATATTTTTTAAAGGTATAATATATCAATAGCTACCAGAAGCTGGCATTTTTTTCTTTTGCAGACTGCGAAGAATAGCATTTCTGGTGGTGTTTGCATATAAATATTAGCCTTTCCCAAGGCTGTTGCTGATTGAAGCTTAATTATACCCTGTTGAGAACCTTATACTCGTCTGTCACAGCTCTAAAGCAATAGGAAGCAGTTATTTGTGGGATCATTTGTTTAATGTCCCTTTTCTGTGTTAGACTGTAAATTCTCTGAGGCTAGGAACCATTGTATATTAATTCATGAATTCATAGTTGTCACTATGCAGTGTTTCCCTTATTGCATACCAGATAAGTAAAGTCTCCATGGATGTTAGTGGCCATAATGATTATTCCATTAATAACAATTATTTAGAAACCGTTTTTCAGCTAACAAAACTCTTAATACAAATTAAAGAAGGCATTTGGCTATTTTTCCGCTACTATATCAGAAACAGGAATTACTTTTCTCCATGTTGGTAGATCATCTTTGGATCAACAATTTCAGAAGATGGCCAAACTTGAACCTGGGGCCCGTGTGCCCACTGACCAGCAGCAAATTGTGCCTGTTCAAACAAGGATGTATGGCTGTATGGCCTCAGGATTTGAAATATGAGCTCCAAACTGATCCTTACAGGGGGAGAGAGGTGTTTCACACCAGCTTGCGTGCTGATGCTGCAGCTGGGCAGCTTTGACAAGATGGCTGAGCAAGTCTGAGATGGATTATAGCTGGATTTACTCCCTCACAACATTGAGTGTTTCTTTTCCTTTAAAGTCACTCTGAGAGAACAGACATACATTTAATTATTATGAATAGGTGAAAAGAGAATAGCTTCCATTAGGATTTAGAGTATATTGGAGTTTTTAGAACTATTTCAGGTATCATGTTAAAACATTAATTATTAACAACATTGGGAAGCACCTATTTCAGTTTTTCTAGCAGCTAATAAATTACTGGACCTAACATAGTAAGTATACTAGGATTTACAAGCACATACAAACCATAAGGAAGATGATTTGCCTGTATAAAAGGTTTTTAATATAGAAAGAATACTAAAGTATCCAAATTTGCCTAATCTTCAAATCAGAATGTAATTATTTGGGAGTGACTGGGCCTACAGGTAAAGTCAGCACAGGAAAAAATACAAATGAAGCCAAAGCACACCTTAAAAAGCAGCGTTTAAGAAAGGCTTGCATTCAGCAAGGCTCAGGTTAGGGTAGTGTCCACGCTGGGAATTAGTTGAATATTCAGAAAGGCTGAGGTTCGCAGTGGAGCTTAAGAGTTACTCATTTTCCTTCCCTGTTTTGGAAGATCTTGGAACAATCATGACTCAGATGTGTGATGGTGGTAGGAGCATAGACTCTAGTAACTTGATTATAATGATCTTAGAATTAACAAAACGTCACCACGAGATGGAGTTGTGTGCCACATTGTCATTTTTAACCAGTAGCAGTTAACCAATAGCAGGAGCTCAGAAGCTGAGGTTTATTGCTACATAAACAGGGAGCTGAACAGCCTCAGATCTTCCTTGCCAGCTACTCTCTGCCAGATCCAGTGTTGCATGTGCAATCAAGATCATGCCAGACAAGTCTAGGATGTATTAGGGAGTCCTTACTAACCAAGCTTGGTGAAAACAGAACACACTAGAAATTAGCAAATGGCAAGTCCATATGGCAATCCAGTCGGAATCAAAACCCCAAGAGGAAGAAATGGTCCATCCATTAGACTGAAGACCTATATCCAAGCTCTCCCAGCAACAGAAGTTATCCTAAGAGACATGCAGCAAACAGCCTGGACACACTTACAAAGCTACAGACATTCACCTTTCCCTGGCTTCTCTGCCCACATTCCATCACTGCTAGGCCTCACCTCTCCTGGAACTCTTGAAAGTACACAAAGTAGAAATACAAAGATCTTAGCATTAACATCTTCCCTGACTTGCCCAAGCAGTGAACAGAGGGTGAGGAATACAGACATACAGTGGCCATGCTCAGGGGCCAACTGTCCCTGTATGTCTGTCCACGGGAGGCCAGAAAGCAGGCAGGTACTGGGGAGGCCAAGAGTGGGAGTGCCAAAGTGTTGGAAGCATGCGACCAAGAGAGTGAACCTCTCCCTATCACAGGCCTTTATGGAGGTTGGCAGGGTGCGTGGTTAAGCAACAATGCAATACAGTACCCTCTCAGGTTCCAGGTGATGATAGGTGAGTGTCACAGGTGGGCAGAGGGATCACATGGGTGGGGGTGGGAAGTAGCTTCCAAGCTGGGACCCTGAACTAGCTGCCTAGGAACACAACACCAGCAACTAACGCAGCCTTCCAAGTATATGTCTCTGAGTGTCCATATTACATTATTCAAAATACATTTTACTGGAGTTTGCTTCTAGGTGGGGCATAATGGGCACGTTGGCAATCAGTTAAGATGGATGTTATTGCTTGGGACCATGCAGGGTCCTTTGTATTTTTTAATTTAATTTCCAATTTCAGAGGTCCAGTACCAGTGCCTGTACATGATTTCACAACTTTAGAAGAACTAAAGAAAAGTTTTGACCTTTGTGAAGAGTATTTTAAACCTCCCTTTGGATTATATTCCGAAAAGAGGTGAGTTCAGCATTTTTGGATGGAATTGGTTATTTTTGCTGGTTAAAATCAAGATGTGCATTCATAGGCTTCAGAGAAACCCTAAGACTGGGAAACAAGGCACCTTGTCCCTCTGTGGAATCTGAAAGAAGTAGACCATGAGAATTTAAACAAATATTGAATAAACTTTCAATAAATAAGAAAAACACTGAAAATACATTAAGATATTCTGTTGATGAAATTATGGGTAATTTATCCTCTTATTTTCAACAATGAGCATGCTTATAATTTTTGAAGTATTACTGGAACTTTTTAAAGTTATTTTAAAAGTCTGGCAAACAAAGGACTGTTCTGGGAGGGTGCTGCGTCGTCATGAGAGCAGCAGTTATTAAAATGAGCAATGCTTTCCATCATGTCTGACTTTTATTGTTGTGATGTTTTATGTTTCCTTTCCTAAGATATGCTGCAGAATAATCATTCCCTCTAGGTATTCTTATTTCACTAGATAGGAGAGACCCTGGCAATGTAGTTAAATTAGCTTTCAGCAATGAGGTTGAAATTATGGGTCTCTGAGTATGTGCTTAAACTCTGCAGTTTTAGGCCAGTAATGTAGACTGGTGGAAACACAGTAAGAAAGGAAAAACAAATCTCCAATAGGCCATAGGCTTATAGATCATCTGTTTCCATGGCGAAAAAAACCTGCCACTCAAAACTTACACTTGGTGTGTGGTCGTACATGTGTCTTTCAATTCTACCTTCATACTTCCAACTTTCAAAGAATACTCATCTAACACTTTGATACAAATGACAAGCAATGTTTTCAAAGGCAGAACTTGCTCTGTGATCCCTTTTCTGGTACGTGTTTTAAATACAGACAAATTGTTTACCCAAAATAGAGCACTGAAACATGGGTCATGAGTGGAACTGCACCCCCCCAAATTCATATGTTGGCGTCTAAACCCTAGGATTTTGGAATGTGATCTTATTTGAAACAGGGTCATTGCAATGAGTTAGGTGAGGTCATGTTGGCATGGAATAGCCTTTTGCAGTGTGACTGCTCCTTTTTATAAAAGAGGAAATTTGGACATACACACACCTGGGGACTCCAGGTGGTGATGAAGTTGAGACTGGAATGACAATCTTGATATTGGAGATCAAGAAGAGCAGAGGCAGCCATGGGCCTCACAGCCTCAGGAGGAGCCAGCTCTGCCGACACCACCATGTCAGGCTTCAAGCTGCTTAGTTCATGGTCCCTCATATGGCAAAACCTTGCAAAAACAATACAATATATGCTCAAAGCCCAGGCATATTTTTCTGTCTGCATTCTCGCTATGTTTTCTTTTATACTTAATAGATGTGGTACTTGGGTACTCTATCGATATATTGATATAATTTTGTATTATGCAGTCCACAAAAGAAGAAAGAGCATCTTCATGCGTCTGTGATTTAAGGTCAAAGATTTAGCCCATAAAATGTAAATGCATCTAAGGCTATGTTTAGGGTGAAAGACGCAGTCTAGACATAATCTACAAAGCTGATCCCATGCATGGGTTAATAGTGCTATTTTCCCATGGTAAGAAGCAAAGGAAAGGTTTTTTTCTTTTTCTTTCAATTGCTGTGAAATCCAGACATTGGCGATGTTGGGCTCAGTTTAGACTTCTCTCGGAAGTACTTCTTGGACAAAGTCAGTTACCCTGTATAAGGAGCAAGAAAGTTGGAAATAAGATTTCCTAGGGATGTGAATGCGCGGCATAAAGGGAATCCAGCAGTCTGTGAGGAGGGTCCTACAGTTACTGTCCCATAAAAAGAAGACAGACCCAAGGACAGATCCCATGATGGTGGGAAGCATCTGTTCCCCATCCTGTCCAACCACTATTGTTGGTCTTCAGGAAGCCGTTAGAATTTCTCCACCACTTGGTACAAATTGCCAAAATGCGGAAGGAGAATCCTGGGTACACACTCTGTCTCTTGGGAATATTGGTACCTCCTGCCAGTGGCTGCAGTTGATTAGGAAACCCAGGTCCAATGGTAGGCAAGTGTCCATGCTAAGCAGTAGAAGGAGTTTCCAGGGAAGCTGGCTCTGGATTCCCAAGTGCAACCAAGCACTGTGACCTCAGCTTACTGTTTGGATATTATATGGACAATGTGAGGGACTCACTCACATTAGACCTAGCACTTTCGGTATGCCTATCCCACATCTCCTCCTGAATCAAACACGAACTTACATCTTCAGTTACACAAGGCTCCTAGTAAAAGAACCCTGCACTCTTCAGGACGCTCTGTGTCCAGTCTTACTATCATTCTGGTAGATGGAAACACCCTCAGTTAAATGTAGGCTTCATATTGTATAGTCCTAATAACATCAGCCTTTGCTACTGACATGAGCCTAAGCTAAAAGTGGAGTGTGAAAAAGTAGCTTCCAAGCTGGTGACCCTGAACAGCTGCCTAGGAACACAGCAGCTTCTCAAGTGATTTTTTTTCCCTGTTAGAAGTAGTGCAGTAGATGGCCCTGCGGCGTGGCCTAGCAGCTAAAGTCCTCACTTTGAATGCACCGGGATCCCATATGGGTGCCAGTTCTAATCCTGGCAGCCCCACTTCCCATCCAGCTCCCTGCTTGTGGCCTGGGGAAGCAGTCAAGGATGGCTCAAAGCCTTGGAACCCTGCACCCGTGTGGGAGACCTGGAAGAAGTTCCTGGTTCCCGGCTTTGGATCAGCTCAGCACCGGCCGTTGTGGCCACTTAGGGAGTGAATCATCGGCCGGAAGATCTTCCTCTCTGTCTCTCCTCCTTTCTGTCTCTCCTCCTATCTGTATATCTGACTTTGTGATAAAAATAAACAAATCTTTTTTAAAAAAAGAAAAGAAATAGTAGAGACATATGTGTAAATTATTATGTGCCTTGATAAAGGTGATTAAATCATAGGCATAAATCTGTGGCCATTAATAGCATCTCAAAAAGATCTTTGTGTTTCTCTAGCGACAAAGACATACATTCCTCCACAAAATACCCTGGGTTATTTCAGTCATTTGCATGGAACAAAGAAGTGTGTCTTCAGCTCTCAGAGGGCAGCAATTTTTCCCATCCAGGATCGGGATTAAGTGATGGTGATACAGACCAGGCCTTCAAAGGTATGTGTTTTCCTTACATGGTTCTGTGAATGTGTGTTCTACCTATATATGGTTCCCACTGTCTTTCTGTTTCCGATAGATATTAATTAAATGAGTGTTTTAAATCAGAGGAAGGTTATGTTATTTTGTCTCCAATTGCTATAGGTGAGAAACAAGTTCAAAAGGATTGAAAATATGCCCAGAGTGCTTGGCTCCTTAGAGAGGTAGCTGCTGGTCTACCCACTGAACAACACTACCTGCAGGGACTTGGCTGAGGGCCACATGCCGGAAGAGGTCTTGGTAACTTGGGCTGCATCCAGTGACGGCGAGAAGAAGCACAAAGGGTTGCAACTTGCTTTTCAGTGGTTCGTTGTGGAGGTTTGGAAGAATGCTGATGATTTTGGATTTGTTCTTTTCTTGCCCCTTATTCCCAAAGAACCACTTTTGTAGGCACATATTCAGACAGGGCCAGAAGAATGGATTTTCAGTGTCAGTGTATGTATGTAATTTTGAGTGATGACTTTGAAGAATGTGGGGGAAATGGGAAAAGAGGAAGTAACCTAGGTGTCAGGATAGACGATGAAGTTCTGGGAGTAACTAACAGAAGAAGGATTAGGTTGTGAGAATTTTCCAGAACCTGGATACCAGTCACCTTTTGTAGCCTTTGGTAGATGTTCTCCCTGAGTCCAGAAGTGGTTGTTCTGCCTGATGTTGCTTGCAGAAGTGATCAACAAACTCAACAAACTAAAAAGAAAACACAGATTTCTTTGACTATCCAGGATGAGAAGGTGCAGTGGATGGCACCTCCAAAAGGGACAAGTTGGCAAAGCAAGCATCTTCCAACCAATTTAGAAGCATACTCCCTCTTCGACTGTGGTTTTATTCAGGGCAACTGGCCAAAACATGATCTTTTCAAGGCTTGTACTTATGAAGGACATAAACAGTAAGGATTGGAATTCCAACACCAAAGTTCTAGGAAATAATCTCCAGTAGGCCTTTATGTCATTTCACAAAAAGGTAGCAAGTGTTCTAAGGAGCTTCTTCAAAGGTGTGGCCCTTGATATGGCAGAATATGGCATCAAGGCTCTGCTCCCCCAGGGCCTCTGGTCTGTGCTCTGATCTCATTGCATCTTTTTTTATTCTGAAACTCCTATAAAGTTATTTTAGCTAGTCTCTGGTTGTCTATTAAATGTTTCCATGGGCTGAGAGGGACAGGAGTGTCATAGTCAGCCTATTGTTGATGTGTTTCTATGGTGGTTTTCTTAGCAACTGCATCTTACTCTGGGCTTTAGGTAAATTAAACTTTCATATCTTTTTCACAAAAACTGCCAAGCTATATTTCTATCATCCATTATATGTCAGGCAATTTCTTTTCACACAAATGCAACTTTTGTTTCTATGTTTTGTCATTCAAATTTTATTGATTACATCATTTAGGGTCTTGATTCAACCCCCATAGTCACTATTTCATATTTTGTAAAATATGATCACTTTTTGGCCTTTTTACTAAGACCAAGTGTGAAATCTGTACACCCAAAATTCATGCCGTCTATGCATTTGCCATCACAGCACCCGGGTCTTGGTGGTTGGTATTATCTTGTGTTGAATCTCTGGAGCCTCAACTCCAGGGACACTCTACCCTGTATGTGACTTCTTCTCACATCCCTCTAATGTATTCTCGCAGAAACCTTGGTAAGTGGCCTACAGAAACAGAGATTTGAGCACACTGTGTCAGCAATATTTTGAGTCCAGAGGTCAGTAAGCTTTCTGTAAAGGACCAAACAGTAAATGCTCTTGGCTTTGTGGGCCATGCCGGATCTTTTGGAGCTATTCAGCTCTACCATTATACAGTGAGAGCACTCACTGATAATATCTAAGTCGTGAGAATTGGCTGGCCTACAATAAAACTTTATGAGAACAGGTTTCAGGTTAGATTTGGCCCATGAATCATTTTTATTGACTGCTGCCTCAATAAAAGGGGAAATTAATTTGAAATAATTGTCCTTTGCAAATCTACTCTAATATTCACCATTCACCAAGTTTTCTAAATATACAACCATTATTTAATAAACTGAAAGTTGCTAAGATTCAAAGTCAGATGTGTCTGTTTTTGAACAGCATTAGTATTTATCTCCAGTAATTTTCTCACTGTCAATTAATTTGTAAAGGTTGGATAGCCAAAAAATTGTTTATGGGTCTGGCCCAGTAGCCTAGTGGCTGAAGTGCTCACCTTGCATGCACTGGGATCCTATATGGACAATAGTTTCTGTCCCAGCTACTCTACCCATCCAGCTCCCTGTTTCTGATGTGGGAAAGCAGTCAAGGACTGCCCAAAGCCTTGGGACCCTGCACCCACATGGGAGACCCAGAGGAAGTTCCTGGCTCCTAACTTCAGATAAGCTCAGCTCTAGCCATTGCAGCTACTTGGGGAGTGAACCAGGGGATGGAAGATCATTCTCTTTGTCTCTCCTCTCTGCAAATCTGACTTCCCAATAAAGATAAATAAATAAATCTTAAAAATTATTTCTTCAAATAATTTTAGCAGTCTTTGATATCATTTATTTGATTGTGTAAACTTGAACTGAGAAAGGAGGGCTACTTCTCTACTGTCTTCTTTGTTACGCATGGCTGTTATTTTCTTTAATGTTTGCCCTACCTTCCTCAGTTTATTTATTTATATGTATATTTCTGTGGTTAAGAAGAAAAGCAGCAAGGAGAAGCTTTTCTTTTGGTCCTTAGTTAACATAGCACTGAATCAAGCAGTGTGCCATTCTTGCTCTCTGAATGTATCTTGAGGAGGTAAATTTTCCATTTTATGTTGTATCAATATTGTTTGACCAAAAGATTCAGGTATCATGATCTTATAAACCATTCCTGGGCCCGGCGGCGTGGCCTAGCGGCTAAAGTCCTCGCCTTGAAAGCCCCGGGATCCCACGTGGGTGCCGGTTCTAATCCTGGCAGCTCCAATTCCCATCCAGCTCCCTGCTTGTGGCCTGGGAAAGCAGTCGAGGACAGCCCGATGCATTGGGACCCTGCACCCGCGCGGGAGACCTGGAGGAGGTTCCAGGTTCCTGGCTTTGGATCGGCACACAACGGCCGTTGCAGCTCACTTGGGGAGTGAATCATCGGATGGAGGATCTTCCTCTCTGTCTCTCCTCTATGTATATCTGACTTTGTAATAAAATAAATAAATCTTTAAAAAAAAAAATTCCTTTTTCTCACTCCTTGTAGGTTCCTGCTTCCCTTAATCCATGTTGTACTGGTTTCTCACCAATAAGAATGATGTTTTCCCTATGGCCAGAATGCTGCCATCTTCCGTCTCTGTGTTCCAAACTCCTGCTTCTCCCAGATAGCTTGCTGCTTGGTGAACAACAGAGGACATTGGATGTAGTTTCTCTAGGAAGGAGCTCAGCCTACCTGTGTTTGCGTGTGTGTGCACTGAATCAACTTGAGTATGAGTAGGAAAGAGTATGGCATGAGCCATCACTAGGACGGACATTGTAAGAATATGGTGAGACAGCCTCAGAGTCAGTGCTTGGTGTCCAGTCATGGATCTGATGTCTTCTATTTCATCCCCTGTTTTCTTCTAAGTTGTTTAATTCTTAATTTGTCATTAGTTAATTCTAAAAAATTATTCCGGTGTTTACATGGAGCAATATTTACTTTCTGTGTTTAGCATACCTAGAGGATTAAACTGTATTACTTTTGTGTTTTTATTGTTTTATAGCACTACATGTACAAAAATCCTTTCTACCTGAAGAGTCTGTCCAACACAGAAGACCCTCAGTCATAGTGATCAGTCGCCCAGGTTCCAACACCAAGCCAACCCTGCCTCCAATCCCTCATGGCCGTAAGTGGACTAGTGATTAATGCCTTACAGGAAACTTGCTCTGATAACAATCAGTCCTTTTCAGTCGGTTTTTTTTTTTTCCTGGCCGTGGATCCCAGCTATTTCTCGCTCAACAAACTACCTACGAAAGAGTGTTCTGCTTGCCTTAATTATTTCAATTAATTTCTTTTGTGATTCTCTATTAGTGTCTTTCATTTATTTCTTTTTATTTTTCTTAAATGTGGGCTGTCCTTAGCTTTTAAAAATGTCATGTCAGTTCTCTCTACAGTTATAAATGATTTTTCCAACAGCTTCTTGCTTTGAAATGTCTGATGTCAAAACTGCTACATCTGCACTTTGCTGTGCATGTAGTGATTTTTGGATATACCCAGCTGGGTTTGTCATTTTGAATTTCAATGTGTCCATTTGTAATACAAGTGTATACTCTGGAGTGTTCAATTATTTTCTTCCTATTATGACAGAATTAAAATGTTCCATTTAGCTTGTAACCAAAGTGGTATTGGCAGTGTCTCTCAAGGGGAATTAATGGAGTTTTGAAGGGGTCCTTGACTTGTTTTACCAAAGAAGATCTTTTGGAGAGCCAGAATTTTTACAAGCCAGTATCAATAAGAACCTCTGTAAGAGGCATCTCTCCCTCTTCCTACTGGGAAGTGTCAGACTGGATCTCATGAAGAGCCAAGACTTGTACCCCTGACCCGTCTCCTTGTAGTTTTGAGGAGGACTGTGTTAGGAGCAGTGATGAGGTGGTCCTCTCCTTTGTACTCACGGTGACATTAGCAGAGGCTGATTGGAGACCTGCATCTAGTCTTCACGAGATACCACTCTCTCTTCCTGATCCTGAACACCAACAGAGACCAAATGAAGTCAGACTTTCACCTCCACATGGAAATAAGGGCTGCATGCCTTCTTCCCCTACAGATATGGTTCCAGAATCTTGGAATAATGTAGTAAGGATTTTGAAGCAGCATTCATAAAAATGCTCAAACAAGCAAGTAAGGACGTTATTGAAGCAAATGAAAATATGATTAGCAAACAAAGTCATAATAAAAAATGAAAGACATAAAGAATTATAAGCAGAGGCAGCATTGTGATCACATGGGTACCAGTTGGAAAGCCTGTTGCTCCACTTGTGGTCTAGCTCCCTGCTAATATGTCTGGGAGAGCAGCAGCAGGTCACCAGAATGCTTGCTGAGGACACCCTGATGAAGCTTCTGACTCCTGGCTTCAAACTGACACAGCCCCCACTGTCATGGCATTCGGAGCCAGCAGATAGAAGCTCTCCATGGGGAAAATTACAAAACATTGAAAGAAGAAATAGAAGAAAAGTAAAAGGTGGAAAAACATACCATGTTCTTGGAGAGCAGAGTCAACATCATTAAAATGTCCATATTACCAAAGTAATATACAGATTCAATGCAATTCCAATCAATATACAAAGAACATTCTTCACAGAGCTGGAAAAACTGATACAAAGTTCATCTGGGAATGCAAGAGACCACGAATAATAAAACTATATTGAAAAACAAGAATCTAGATGGAGGGATCACAATTCCAGACCTTATTATAGGGTGACAGTAATCAAAACAGCTGGTACTGGTACAAAAACAGAGAAGATCAATGGAGCAGAATAGAAACACCACAAGAGAGCCCACACATGTGCACCCATCTAATCTTTGACGAGAGAACAGAAAACAACTTGGGAAAAAATATCTCTTTAACAAATGCAGTTGGAACAATTGAATAACAGTCTACAGAGGTAAGAAATAAGACCCTAGCCTTTCACCGTACACAAAAACTAAATGGATAAAAGATCTAAACCTACACCCAGAAACCATCAATATGTAGGTATAGGCAAAGGCTTCCTAGAAAAATCATTCAAAGCACAGGCAGTCAAGACCAAAATAAACAAACAGTACTACATCAAACTAAGAAGCTTCTGCACAGCAAAGGATACACTCAACAAAGTAAAAAAAGCAACCAACAGAATGGGAAAATACCTTTGCGCACCACACAACAGATAGGGGGCTAATATCCAGGATATACGAAGAACTATAGAAATACAATAGCAACAAAACAAACAAACCAGTTAAGAAATGAGCAAATTTCAAAGTCATAAATCTAAATGGCTAACAGACTTATGAAAAAATGTTCAAGCACCCTAGCAATATTGAATTTCAAATAAAAACCACACTGAGGTTCCACTTGACTCCAGTGAGAATGACCTACATACAGAAAACTACCAACAACACCTGCTGGCAAGGATGTGGGGAGAAAAGGTACCCTGTTCTACTGCTGGTGAGACTGTGGACTGGTGCAGTCACTATGGAAGTCAGTATGGAGAAAACCCAGGCAACTGAAAACTCACCTACCAAATGACCCAAAAATCCCACTCCTGATAATATATCTGAAAGATCTGATACATACACATGGAAAGTACCATGCACCCCTGTGTTCATTGCAGCATAATCAACAATTGCAAAACAATGGAAACAACCTAGATGCCCATTTAAAATTGTCTGGATAAAGAAACTGTGGTATTTCTGCTCTATGGAATACTACTCAGCTATTAAAAAGAATAACATTTTACAGTTTGTAACCAAATGGACTCAACTGGAGACAATTATGCTAAACGAGATGAGCTGATCCCAAAAGGACAGATATCATATGTTTGCTCTAATGTAAGATAATCTCCATCAAAAACAAAACAAAAAATAAAAGTAAATAAAAACACTTGTGTAACCTCACAAACTAAGGACGTACCAGAATACCAGGAATCAAAGAAATTCAACAGAATGCGTCTCCACTATAGAATAAAAGTGGAATCCAAATGAAACTTCTAAATATACCTAGACGATAAAATGTTAGGCTTTCTACCATTGCCTATTCCAATAGTGTCATGACCCACATAATGATCAGAGAGTTGGAGTTTGTTTTGTTTCTTTTTCATCTCTAATTTTAATCGGTTTTTCCTCCTTGTTTTTTTTTAAAGATTTATTTATTTTTATTACAGAGTCAGATATACAGAGAGGAGGAGAGACAGAGAGGAAGATCTTCCGGCCGATGATTCACTCCCCAAGTGACCGCAACGGCTGGTTCTGTGCCGATCCAAAGCCGGGAACCAGGAACCTCCTCCAGGTCTCCCACACGGGTGCAGGGTCCCAAAGCTTTGGGCCGTCCTCGACTGCTTCCCCAGGCCACAAGCAGGGAGCTGGATGGAAAGTGGGGCTGCCGGGATTAGAACCGGCGCCCATATGGGGTGCATTTAAGGTAAGGACTTTAGCCGCTAGGCTATGCCGCTGGGCCCTCCTCCTTGTTAATATGGCTAAAAGTTTGTTTTACCTGTCTTCTTAAAAAATGCCACTTTCTTGCAATTTGTAGTTGATTTCTTTCATTGCTGTTTTTTTTTGCTGAAAATTTTATCATTTCTCACTTCCTGTTCATTGTTTCCTTTTTAAAATAAGTTTTTGAGATGCACCATTAGTTCATTTATATGAAACATTTTGATTGTAAGCACATCATGTTAAAAATGTCCCTTTCACTACTATTTTTGCTGTATCTCATGGGTTTTGATATTTTTTGTTTTATTGTCATTTCTTCAAAGCAAGTTATTTTTTTCTTTTCCTCTTATTAGTTTCTTCATTGACACATAGGTCATACAGTAGCATTATTTTCTCCTAGAAAGTTTTTTATTTGAGTTTTCATTTAGTGACACATAGATAATCTGCATCATGTTATTTAACTTCCTGTTGTAAATTTTCTACTGTTAATCCTGGTGTCAATTTTGTCTTATGGCTTTTTATTAAAGGGATGTATAGTAACTGCTTAATGCAGACTATCATACCCGGATGTGAAAACGTAGTGCAGTGTGCATCTGTGCTTCCAAATCAAAGATGGACTCACAATGAAACGGTTACATACATCTTGACGATATGTCCATACCTACAATGTCAGGATACACTTAAATGCCCCCTTTTGTGACAGAGGAGTCTATAAGTGGCCATCATCTCAACACGTTGTCATGGCATAAATTACAATTTTTATCATTACCAATTTGATGGTTGAAAAATGTTATTTTGTTGATTAGGCTCACTGTTTTTCACATGCTGGAGTTTTGATTAGTATTTCTTTCTCAGTTGAACCTAAGAATTGTTGAATTGTTGATGGCTCATGTCTTTGTTGGATGTTTATCCTGACAAGTGTTTAAATCTTTGTGAGAACAAAGTCAGGTATTACCCACTTGGTCTTTTTCTGGTAATGACTGTCCTATTTGTTACTGGTGTGTGTTAACTGTCAATAGAGGTGCTCTTTGCTGTCATATAGTGTTTGCTGAGCACATGTTCATGGAGTCTGTTTTCTTGAAGGCTTTCTGGAATGGCTGGCATGAGCCATAGCATCTGACCTACCCAACATTTGGCAACTAGCTCCCTGTGGCTGTCAAATGCTTGGAAAGTGGCCAGTGTGACTGAGGAACTGAACTTTGAATTTGACCTCTTATCAATTTAAGTGTAAGCGATCACATGTCACTGGTGGGTGCCACATTGGATTGGACAGGAAGGTTACAAAGGGTTTATTATGATAATTTCATGCTTCTTGGCCCAACAGTCATCTTGAGAGTCTTGTCTTATAAGCTCTAGTTTTGGTGAATTATAATGGGGAAATGAAGGTATGATTTGTATTTTATAAGTTGTGTCAGTGTCCTTTTCTATGCTCAAGTGAAGAAAATCAGGGCTTTGTGGTGTAAAGCCGCTGTCCGCATGGGCAACTGAGTGGTCCTTGCTGCGCCACGCCCAGTCCAGTCTCTGCTAATGGACAGGAAAAGCAGAGGAAGGTAGCCCAATCACTGAGGCCTCTGTCACCCACAGTGGAGACCAGATGAAGCTCCTAGCTGTGACCTGGCCCAGTCCTAGCTGTTGTGGCCATCTGGGAAGTAAAGCAGCTGCCGATTTTTCTTTGTCTCTCGCAGTCTCTCCTTCTCTCTCTGTAGCTCTTCCAAATAAATCAATGAACATTTTTTTAAAAAGCATCAGTGAAATTGAAAAAAAAAAAAAAACCTGTGGTATAAAATTTTGCTGGATCTACTAATTTGGTTTTACTATTTACGGTTTTAAAGCTACCTAAGTACATTCTTCTATTTTTATAAACTTTTCTCTAACAGATGATATTGGTATTTTAGTACCTCACTGTAATGTTGCTTCTGTCTCTTATATATTGGATACCTGCTATATAAATTTTTGATGTTATGTGAATTAGCTCAGGATTATTACCATAATTATATATTTCAATATAAAAGAATCCTTCTGTCGCTGTTTTATTGAATGGCTTTGCTCTGAACTTTCCTTTGATAATGTAAGTGCCACCTGCGCTTGTTTTTATTTGCTTGATGCACCTATCCTTTTCATGTTATTCTTTCTGGTCTCCCTGCTGTTCTATTTTACCCAATCGGAATCTGCCTTTTTACTTTAGTTGTAGAACAAAATTAGTTTTTGTTTGATTTGCCGACCACCACCGTGAAAACATCAGCCAGTTGTAAAAAAAAAAAAAAAAAGATGCACAGAGGCTTTTATTTGGGATCCGCCCCTTCACGAAGTGGGACAATTTCTGTCACTGCTACAACAAGTGGTTTAAAATGCCGTATGTACAGAAATTTTTATGGAGATTCGCTGTCTGCCCCCTCTCTGCACAGAAGGCGGGAGAGCGAGATGCGGAGAGAAGAGACAGGCAGAATGGTGCGGGTGAGGGTTTTCTAACCCTTTTGCTTGGGTGCCGGCACAGACTGAGCCCTGACGAGCTACAGAATATTGGCCCGGGCTCATCACTGGCCGGCTGGAGCCCTGCTAGTCCAGTGGCATGTCTGGCTCCGAAGGCCCTTTCAGCTGAGGCCAGAGTGACCTGTTGGGTCTGAAATAAGCCCAGCTCCCCTCCTGCACCCGCGGCAGCCACCACTTTCCTTTTTAAAACTCTTAAGCTCATTTTGGTTTCTATTTTGTGGTGAGTTTGTTTGGTTTCTATTTCGTGATGAGTTTGAGATGCTGGGCTTTTATTATTATTATTATTATTATTATTATTATTATTGTCATTTCACTGATTTTTTATATCTTTTGCAATGTATTTTGCCTTTTTAATTTTCAGTAACTGGGAAGATATATTTTCCCTATCCTGATGAACAACATAAAATTTAAGTTTTTAAAAAATTTCCCCCGTCCTTCACATTAATTAGGAATTACAGATTCAGATGAAGGAAGCTTGCTATCATTCTTTTTTTTTTTTTTCCAAAAAAAATCTTCACAAATGGTTTTGGCTTTATAGTCACTACTTTGTTATTTACTCCTAAAATTTCCAGTGATTTTCATGTTTACTATCGATATTTTATCTAAGTTTTTCATTGTCAAATGTTTAATCTAGGAGCCAGAAAGGAATGTGAGGAAAGGAGTACTCTTCGGGAAAAAATTCTGAAGTGCTGGATACACCTGCTTGCCTTCTAGACCCCAGCAGTTGGAGCGAGCCCACAAGATTTTAAAATGAAAAACTGTTTATTGTACTGTCCTCAGTGTGCTCCCCCCGCTGCGGCCCTGCAGCCGTGCTTCTTAGAGACTGACTGTGGAATGAGGAATGGATTTAACTTCAGGTTGTATTCTTGGTGCCAGGGACTGAGTTTTCCCCTGCATTTTGTAAGGGGGATATCAAGTGAGACAGTTAAGTTTTAGCCTGTACATCTGGGTTCTATGTTTTCTAGAAATTGCTGTTTTCAAGACATCATAAAGATGTGTGTATGTATGCACGTATGTAAACCATCTCATTCCCCAAAGGTACCAGGACACTTGTGGTGATACAACTAAATCACACAAAGCATGAAAAGCTAAGCCGCTGTTGAGGTGAGGAGGAGATGCAGTTAAGGTATCATATGTGAGCCTGAATTATTAGCGATGGATCACACAATTAAGCTTCCTGGTAACTTCACTTCCGCAAAGAAGTGTGAGCCCTCCCCCCCACAGTACCACAATAGAGTGGTTAATTGTAAGAGACTACGGTAAGAATTCCTGAGTTAGAACCCTGCTTTAGCCATTTGCTAGGGATCAGACTTTAGATCTTTGACTCAGATCTCTGTTTTTTCATCTGTAAGTCACAGTCACAGAAGGACTGATGGAGCTGTGAGTTCACAGAAATGGAGGTGAGGAGGGCCGGTTAGGTGGAAGTGGATCAGACTGAACAACAAGCCTCTGGCCTCAAGTCCCCAGCCTGCTATGGCTGGGTTTTGGGAGAGAATCAGTCACCCGGTGGTGGAAAGTGCAAGAATAAAACAACATTCTATCAATTCTACAAGGCACATTTTTCACATTTTAATATCTCTATAATCAGGGCACATTTTTTTTAAAGATTTATTCCATTTTTATTACAAAGTCAGATATACTGAGAGGAGGAGAGACAGAGAGGAAGTGGAGCTGCTGGGATTAGAACCAGCGGCCATATGGGATCAAGGCGAGGACCTTAGCCACTAGGCCACGCTGCCGAGTCCAATCAGGGCACATTTTTAAACTAATGGCATGCCAGAACTGAATTGACATCATTGTTATTCTTTTTTGGTGGTGTGTAAAATGATGGCATAAGAAACAATTTATAACTTCTTAGGTTCAACACATTTGGCAGCAGTGATTATGGTAAGCGACCAGCTGCTGCCGTAGTGGCCACCAACGTCTGTTTGTAGAGGCAGAGCGATCCTTCTCCATTGCTGTGATGAAGAGGAACCCAGCTGGCCATTGATGGCTTTGGCAGATGAGGTTTTGAGCAAAAAGAGTGACTCTCCTGTTTGTAAGAAATGCTAACGATGCTTACCTTTGCCTTCACCACATTTCCCTGGTCCTTCAAAATGACAGAAAGGAACCCCGTGACTGCGTATACCCAGAAGAAAACCTTGTGCCTATTAGAACAGTCAAGCCACAAATGTACTTAAGGGTGTGCATATTAGACGAAGGCAGAAATCAAGTCGGCAGCCTGCCAGGGTCCCCTCCAGGATCACTTCCCTGTGGTTACAGTGTTTGTTATAAGTCACCCAGGATTGCTAGGCGCTCACTGCCAGTCGACCCTGGCCTTTGCCTCCTTTATCACAGGGCACTGTTGGCAAGGCTGGGCACAATGCGAATGGCAAGGCCATCAGAGAGCAGGGATGCATGCAAGCACAGGAGGGGCAGGCTGTGAAGCTACTCTAGCCCAGTTTTGGAAGCAGCGACATCTACCTTTAGGAGGCATGTATGTCCCATTTCCTGACAGCTGTCCAAGTAAACCACTTGGCAAAATATACATGCGCAATAATCATTAGCTATTTTTATGTGTGTCAAAATCCATTTGTAAGATATGAGGGTCTGTTAGAGAAAGCTGGTATCAGTGTTTCCTTGTTCCTGGGACTGCTGAGATGTGGAAAGCCCTGCTTCTCGGCCTGGGTGGGTCTCCATCATGGTTGGGAGTGTTCCAGGTAGCACCTGTCATACCAGCCGACTTTGTAGTTGGACTTCCTGTAGTCTTACAAACTCAGATCAGCCTTTCCATTTCAGTATTCCATTTGAAAGAGTAACTAACAAAGAAAAATGAAAGATTGAGTTAGTAAAACATGTAAAAGTTCAAAAATAACAATTTCAAAATCAGGGCTGGCATGGTGGAATAGTGGGGAAAGCTATTGCCTACAACATTGGCATCCGATATAGGTGCTGGCTTGGTCTCAGCTGCTCCACTTCGGCTCCCTGCTAGTGTGCCTGAGACAGCAACAGAGTAGCATGTGTGCATGGGTCCCTGCACCTAGGCGGGACACCAGAAGCTCCTGGTTTTGGCTTGCTCCAGCCCTGGCCATTGTGACCAATGGGGAGTGAACCAGCAGATAGAAGATACCCCTATCTCTCCCTGTCACTGTATAGCTCTTTTGAATGAATAAATAATTTTTTTAAAAAAAGAATTTCAAAATGGAAAACTCAAGCTAAAAAGAAATACCACTATGAAGAAAATTTCTAAGGCAGACTTATTGAATGAAGACCTTTAAAAGATTAAAAGATCTATTCTAAACTAAAATCTCAGCATTAGTATTTTTAGAACTTTAAGATGTGGGCCCTGTGGCATAGCCTAGCAGCTAAAGTCCTCACCTTGAAAGCCCCGGGATCCCATATGGGCGCCGGTTCTAATCCTGGCAGCCCCACTTCCCATCCAGCTCCCTGCTTGTGGCCTGGGAAAGCAGTCGAGGACGGCCCAATGCTTTGGGACCCTGCACCCGCGTGGGAGACCCGGAAGAGGTTCCTGGTTCCCAGCTTTGGATCAGCACAGAACCGGCCGTTGCGGTCACTTGGGGAGTGATTCATCGGATGGAAGATCTTCCTCTCTGTCTCTCCTCCTCTCTGTATATCTGATTTTGTAATAAAAATAAATAAATCTTAAAATATATATATATGTTAACATGATTTAAAACAAACTTTAAGATGTATAGCAGTAAATCTTACAAGAAGAAACAGATTTCAAAGATCAAATAGTTAAATTATAAAACAGGATGACTATAAATTTAAACAATAAGGCTTTAAAAATAGTATGAGAAAAACCCGATAAAACAATACACATATCTGGGACAAGGCATGATCGCTCAATGGCTAAATCCTCATCTAGCAAGCCTTTGGATCCCATAGGGGAACTGCTTGTCCTGGGTGCTCCACTTCGCATCCAGCTCTCTGCTTGTGGCCTACAGTAGAGAATGGCCTGTGTGCTTGGGACCCTGCACCCACATGGGGGACCCAGAAGACGCTCCTGGCTCCTGGCTCCAGAGCTTCCTAAGCTCTGGCCGTTCTGGCCATTTGGGGAGTGAACCAACGGATGGAAAATCTTTCTGTCTCTCCTTCTCTCTGTATATTTGATCTGCCTTTCCAATGCAAATAACCCTTAAAAATACACATGAATAATATTTATCTCCTTAGTAACACAAATATAGCCAAAAGTAAAAGAGAAATAAGGACAAAACCAAAAGGCATTAGGTAACAGTGATCAGGGTCCCTGCGGGGAAACAAAGCATGAAGACATACAGATGATTCCCTTTGTCTGTTTCCAAACTCCATCAAACTCCTTAGAGAGACACAGAGGGGAAGATCTTTCATCTGCTGGTTCACTCCCCAAATATCCACAATAGCCAGAGCTGAGCTAATCCATAGCCAGAAGCCAGTAGCCTCTTCCAGGTCTCCCACAGGAGTGTGGGGACCCAGGTATTGGGGCCATCCGCTCTCGGGCCGTGAGCAGGGAACTGGGTCTAGAAGTGGAGCAGCCAGGACTAGTGTGGGTACCCATACAGGATGCTAGCACTGCAGGCTGAGGATTAGCTAGCTGCTAGGCCACCGCGCCAGCCGTGCCCACTTACGATTTCTACATTGTATAGACATTGTACTTAGTGTCTTTTGTACTTTTTGAAAATTATCCCTCTGTGAAAACTCTTCCCTAAAATGTTTAATTAATGTGCACGGACAAATGGTCCCACAGTCTGTGGAGAGCACAGGACACTGTGTAGAAACATGACAAAATAGCTGCTTGCTATAACCTCAGCCCAATGCCTTACAGAACCTAGGATATCTGTTGTAACAAAGCATATGCAGCAGGTTTTGGTGAAGCAGGACCATGGAGAAGGAGGGCAGTGTGATCAGCTAATTAGCACGACTCCACTGATGTAAGTGGCACCACTAGGTCATGTACAGCTGGCTTGCACTTAAGAAGGCAAAGGGCCTGCACCTTTATATTTTCTGCCAGTTAAGAGCATTCAGAAAGCTTCAGGTTTTTTATTAACCCAGCAGTTGTTGGCCTGAGAGATTAGTTTTGCAATTTGATGAGGTGAATTCTATTGCATGTTAAATTAGAATCCCAGACATTAATGTCCCAAATCTAATTTTCACTCTAGTTTATAAGATCCTCTTGAACATTCTATTATTCTAGTCCATGCCTCTAATTCTCAAACTCCTATAAGAAACAGTACTTCCTACCAATTGAAAAGCCAAAAATATTCTCAACTGCTACTACAAAATTATTCAAATTTTATATTTACTAGGTCATTCAGCTCAGTACAGAAATGGAATCTATTTTCCCTGAAATTACTGTGCCTGCAAAGTGTAGCAAGGTTCCAGATCTAACTATGAATTCTGCGAAAATAAAGATTTTGCCAGGGCCATGAAATTTACCTAAATTACAACTACACCTGCTTCTTCTGGAGGCATGTCCTTCAAGAGCCAATCAATGCTGACATCAGAAAGACACACCAAAGAGGGAAAAGGAAAGCCAGGAAAGGCAAGGCAGCCTAAGGATGCAGCCTGAGGGATTTGCCACGCCTGTCTCTGCCCTGGGCTCCCTTCCTCCTGCTCACAGGTCTTTGCTCACACGCCAGAGTCTCAGGTTCACTGATTTTCCTATTTCAATTCTTTGAACCCCCCATCTGTACCTCACTTCCTCACTTCATCCCCTCCTTTTCTGCTTACTTCGCCTCCAGAGCACCATCCACCATCTAACATGTACTTTAAGCAGTGCCATGGTAACTTGTGTGGAAAGCTTCCCCATATAAAAACACAAAATTTGGCCCAGCGCTGTAGCCTAGTGGCTAAAGGCCTCACCTTGCATGTGCCAGGATCACACATGGGCACCACTTGGTGCCCCAGTGGTCCCACTTCCCATCCAGCTCCCTGTTTGTGGCCTGAGAAAGCAGTTGAGGATGGCCCAAAGACTTGGGGCCCTGCACGTGCGTGGGAGACCCAGAAGAGGCTCCTGGCTTTGGATCAGCCCAGCTTTGGCCGTTGTGGCGATTTGGCGAGTGATTCAGCGGACAGAAGATCTCCCTTTCTTTCCTCCTCTCTGTTTACCTGACTTTCCAATAAAAATAAATAAATCTTTAAAAAACAAAAACTGCAGAACTCAGAAATATGGAAATAGTCTCATTTCTGAATTTCCAGATTGCAACTACTTTGTGCTTTTTTTTTAACAAGGCGTATCACTTAGTGGAGGTGTTTTTTTGAGCATTATGAAGATGCCATCATTTTATTAGCTGTCTTCTGAGCCTGGCTTTTTAAACTGAGATTCATCTCTTGTCAACGGTGAAAGCTATAGTGTATTCATTGCTCTCCCATTTTTCCAGTCTCTTTTATCAGTGGTGTTCTCAGCTTTTTGCAGAGCAGTCAGTTGTGTTATGAACAGTGTATGCATACCTGCTGGCACACATGTAAGAACTGCTCTGTGGTTCTAGCCAGCAGAGGAATTTCTGGCCACATTGTACTCATGTTCTCAGCATTAAAAGAGAACATCAGATTTGTTCTTTCAAGTTGGTGTACTCATTTACACTCCCTAGTACTTCATTCAGAGTTGATACTGATATAGTCATCATTCACGCTTGATGTTTTCTGAGTTTTCAATCTCAGCAGAGTTGATGACTCTAGTTGAATATGTTACCTTGTGTTTAGGATGTGTTTCTCTAATTACTGATAAAATTGCACATTCTTCCATGTTTAGTGGTCATTTAGTGTTTCTCATCCTGAGAAATACCTACAGTGAATTACTTCTGTTCTTCTATTTGTCTTTTCTTTACTGATTTCAGAAGTAGATTCATCCCTATCAGTTATATGTGTAGAACAGAAACAATACATTGTGGCTTAATCTTCCTCCTTTCCTTTTTTTTTAAATCCTCCTTCCCTCCCTTCCTGGGTAGACTTCCCCCAGAATATTTATGGATTTGGAATGATTAGGAATCCCTACGTATTAGTTCAGCCCATTACATTATGAAATTCCCAGTAGAGTCTTTCTTCCTGTAAAATGTCCCCAGTCCTAACATTTTGGGCAATTTTTTCTACATACGTCTGTGGAAAAATAAATGGTTAATCTCTTTGGCTTGTGAATTACTCTTTTTCAGGTTTAAATGGAGAAGTAAAATCATTATTTTTATTCCTGCCTTTGTGCACCATTTGGAATGATTCCAATCTCTAATAATTTGCCATAACCTTAACTAATTGAACACAATGCATAATTTATGGGTAATTTGACAGCTGCTCTTACGCTTAGCAAATTTTAATACCATTTGTTTGTCGCATTCATTTGCCTAAATGGAATCCTGACAGTCTAGGCATTCTTTCTATTCTTATGTTTTCCTTCCCTTTGAATTCAGCATGAAATTAACTTAAACCTTGTTTTCAGGTTAGATCTAGACTCTCAGTGATGATTTCTGTAATAACATGGATCCTGTTGATTTTGTTCAACAATACATGCTTAGTAACCAACACTTACAGTTGCTAACCCAATAAATCCTTGACCAATAAAATTGGAATAGAATAGATCCATGAAATTGTGGCCATGTGTATTTTATAAACTTTGAGTAACACTTTGAACCCATATATCTGCTTTCAGGGAGTATACTAAGAAAGAAATCTTACCAATGCAGACAGATTTTATACCAAGACATTTACAGCATCATTATTTATAATGACACATGTAAATGTGCAAGCCTGGGCAAGAGAGGCGCAGGAACAATGGGCTAAGGTGATCAGCAAGAGACTGAAGATGAGCCTGCAGGACACAGAGATGCTCAGACTGGCAGAGGCCAGCCTGTGGGGAAGCAGAGAAAGACACTGAGACTGACTGATGCTAAATACCATGTGTCATGAGTGCTTCCTGTCTCCCTTCTTGCACAATCCAAAGAAATATTTTGTATCAACTGTGTATGCATGCAAGTCTCTCAGTAGTTCTAGAAGCATTTTTCAGGCAGGGAGCCCACCTCATCCCATTTTTTAAGTGTAATTGATTTTGTAAGCGGTGAAATAATTTATTCATTGCTTTTTTTGTATAATTAGAAAATAGTGGGATATTGAATTATGGGAGGCTTGTACTGTCTTGAGTTGAAGTTCACCATTCCATAGGAGGGGTGGCTTTTATATCCCTTCAGCACAGCTCATATTAAGCGGCAATTTGAAATTACAATTGTGCTTTTAATCTGTCTTGAGTATTTTGAGTTACTTTCCTGTGTGGTCAGTAGAATTATTTCCTACCTTATTGCCCCATCAGAACCTTGTGTACTCTATAACCCTGCTGGTGGTGGCAGTCCAGTTTTCTTAGTAATTTTATTAGTGTGCTATGAAAGACTGGAAATCTGATGTGTGTGTGTGATATTAAACTGTGAGTGGGTAGGATACTGCTGCTTGATAGCTTCTTCAGAAAGACCTGTTGCAAAGTCACTGGAATAAAGAATGACAATTCATGCCTTTTTGGATTTTCAGCACCTATGTTAAGAGTTGTGTACAAATTGAAATATATGTGGATGGATTCTGAACACCAAAATCTGTTACGAACCAAAAGAGAGACATACAGAGAGATAGAGAGAGAGAGAGAGAGAGAGAGAGAGAGAGAGATTATTTTGATACAGAAATTTTGAACACCAGGGGCTGGCATGGAGAGTACTGTAAGTGGGTTAAGCCACAGCCTGCAACATTGACATCCCCCATGAGTGTGAGCTCATGCCCTGACCGCTGCACTTCTGATCCAACTGTCTGCTAATGCGTCTGGGAGAGCAGCAGAAGACGACCCAAGTGCGTGGACTCTGTACCCCCATGGGAGACCTGCTTTGGACTTGCCCCGTCCTGGCCGTTGTAACCATTTGGAATGTGGATCACCTCAGAGTGGGAGAAGCAAGATCTATACTTGCAGTGTTTCAGTGAGTACAAACCGATCTTTGCCTTCCCATCTTTTTTCTTAATAAGAAACTCTTTATCTGGCTTTAATTCTCCCATTGCATGCCCTTAAAGCTCCTTTGCCTGAGAGAATACATGAACTCAGGTCCTAGGGAAGGATAGGAGGAATGGCCCCTGGAATCGTAGGGTCACTAGGCTCTAGGGATCCCAGGAATAAAGAATGGGCAGAAATGTACAACCTGTCATTTCACTTCCTGGGTTTTTGTTCAGTTCTTAGGAGTTGTGGGAGCTGTACCAGCCTGGCAGAATGCAGGTTGGGATTTTCTTTGTTTTCTTTTTTCTTCTTTTTCTTTCTTTTCATTTTTTTTTTCGTCCTTTCTTCCTTTTCTTCCTTTCTTTCTTCCTCCCTCCTTTCCTCCCTCCTATCCTTTTCTCTCTCCTTCATTCATTTATCCATTTTTTCCCACCAGTTACAAGTGTCGTTCCCTTCACATTTTTGTGGTCTAAAATTCAAACGGTGACTCTCACGCCCTCTGGGTATCTGCAGTATGAGTCTTGAATACCCAGAGCAAACTGGGGCTTCCCAAAGACTTTAGGGAGCAATTCTTTTTTTTTTTTCATTTATTTATTTATTTTTAATTTATTCATTAATTACATTGTGTTGTAATTTCATAGGAACTGGGATTCTCCTCACACCTCCCCACACCCTCCCCCCATGGTGGGTTCCTCCACCTTGTTGCGTAACCATAGTTCAAGTTCAGTTGAGATTCCCTCTTAGCAAGCATATGCCAAGTATAGAGTCCAACATTTTATAGTCCAGTCAAGTCCAACTACTTATTGGGGAGACCCTCTCTGGTCTGAGAGCAGAGCCAGCAGAGTATCTTCCCGGTCAAATAAAAGCACTAACATATTATCAGCAACAATTAACATCGTTATGGAATTAATTGACATAGTATTGAACAGCCAACATGTCAAAAATAAATGCGATTTCTTAACCCCATTCTGTGACCACCCCATTCATATTTGCATTTTAGTTTATATACTACATATGACATAACATCCATAACATAACATGTTATGCATAACATCATATCTTCTTAAATTAAGGCAAACGTGGTATTTAACCCTTTGGGATTGGCTCATTTCCCTTAGCATTATGGTTTTCAGTTTGGCCCATTTGGCCACAAAGAACTGCATTTTGTTTTTTTTAATAGCTGAGTAGTATTCCATGGAGTAGATGAACCATAGCTTTCTTATCCAATCCTCTGTTGATGGGCATTTTGGTTGTTTCCATGTTTTTGCAATTACTGATTGTGCGGCTATGAACATAGGAGTGCATGTTGGTTTCTCATAAAACAGGTGTTTTGGATATATTCCTAGGAGTGCTATTGCTGGATCATACGGTATGTTGATTTTGAGTTGTTTGAATATTTTCCATAGTGATTTCCATAGAGGCTGTACCAGCCTGCAACTCCACCAGCAGTGGAGTAGGGTTCCCTTTTCCCCCGCAACCTCGCCAACAAGTGTTGTTGGTGTTTTTCATGTGGGCCAGTCTTACTGGCGTTAGGTGGTACCTCATTGATGTTTTAATTTGGATTTCCCTTATTGCCAGGGAACGTGAGCATTTTTTCATATGTTTATTTGCCATTTGGGATTGTTCCTTTGTGAAATGTCTGCCCATTTCCCGTGCCCATTTCTTGAGTGGCTTGTTTGTTTTGGTGTTTTGGCTGTTTTGTAGTTCTTTGTATATTCTGGAGATTAGCCCTCTATCACCTACGTAGTGCGCAAAGATCTTCTCTTTAGGGAGGAATTCTGAACAACATCAACATTGGACCCACAGATGGTAAGAAGCTTTTTGTCTTCCAGCAGGTGACAGCAAGTGTTAATCTTCACTTTGATGAAATATCGTCTGTTACTGCCAGCTGCCTGGGTTTTCTGTTGCCTTGGAATGCTGCTCACAGCTTTGTATTCCACCAAGTGAGCCCCTGTCTAACTGCAGTGGTTCATGAATAAGGGGAACAGTCTGTAAGGAGGCTAGCTTAATTCACTCCATGTCTTCTACAGGAAGATGCACACTTTGCCACACGACAGGCTGGAGAACTGACTCATAGCCTTTACTGGGAAATTTACTAGCAAATTTGGGTGTATATTATGGTAAACTGCTGCCTACCATGTGATTACAAGATTAAGAAAGAAGGAATGAGTTGCTAATCTTGTCAGTCCAACTGTTTTCCTGCTTGATAACATTTGCGATATTACACTGGGTGATGGGAGAGTCTAATTGACTGTTGACAATGAGTGAAGGAAAGAAACGTGGCTCTTTCAAAAAAAAAGAAGAAAGAGAGAGAATTAATTAGCTTTGGTGAGGAAGGTAACACAGTTCAAATCTGTGGCTCTCGCAGCTGTATAACAGAAGTAAACTGTCAAGGAGTGTTTTCATCTCTTTCTTCCCCACCTGTTTCTATCATCTTGGATGACATATTTTCCTAGACTTAACACATTTTTAAAACAATCTCACCAGAGAATAAGGGATTTGGGTTGGGCAGCCTTCAAAAGAACAAGAAGCCTGGAGCTTTCTGGGATTCACACCCAAAGCCGTGCACATGTATGTATGGTCCATTTGCATGTGTGAAAGCAGGTTTTGAGGAAGACCTCCCAGGTACATTAAACTGTGCCAAATCTCTGTTTGCCACTCAAGCTGTTTAAAACCAGTAGCTAACCCTGCAGGCCTCACTGTTTGCATGGCAGCCAGAGGGGGGGAAAAAGCAAAGATCTTGTTCAGATGTCAGGTGACATCCTGCTTTGGCTGGTTCAAACCAACCTCGGTGTGTGGTGGCTGATTTTAAGGTCAAGGAGAACCTGCTTTCCTACAAGATACTATAGGCTATGCTCTGCTCGAACTGCAACCAGTCTATGGGATCTTTTCTCCCATGGCTACAAGCATTAGGAGATGAATGTGTAGTGACTTCTTGCTATTATTCATTATAACCCACTTGCAAACTTTTTTTCTCTTTTGTTCTCATGATTTTCTAATTTTTAGTTCCAAGGGGAAAATTCTATCCCCAAGGAATGCGACCAATGTTCAGTTGAAGGGGTAAGTTGTTGTAGGTTGTGTAGTCACATTTGGCTTCTTGGGCCATTGAAACCGTGGGCAAAGCAGAGGCCTCTACTGCAGCTGGGAACTCAACTTCTGGGGACCTGGGGGCCCTGGCACAGGAGGAAAAGGAATGTGTGAAAGTCAAGGCATTCCCTGCGATTCTTTCTTAGTACTCACTGTCCAGAGGGAAATGTTCATGCATACAGACTATTCAGAAACGAAGGTTGGCATCATTACACAATGTGAAGACCCATGAGAATCAGGGACTGAGGGCAATGTGAGCAGGATAAGCAGTGGAGCAAGAAGATTGTAAATACCAACAGCAGCCTCATGCAAGTGCTGTCATGTCCATAGTATCAGGGGATCTTCCTCCTTGTACTGCGAACAGCTTAGGACCTTAACATCAGCAAATTCTTCCCCCCCGCCTTTCACTTTATATAAGGTACATGGTTAACTTAATTTTGGGTTAGATTATGGGGTATCAAACAGGAATCACAACTGAATTAGTCATGGATATGTTGTTGGGTTGGGCAGAGCAAAAGTGACTCCACCGTGATGAAGTCAAGCAACACCCCTATCCAGGAATGTTTGGAATGCCGAATCACCCTGACCTTGTCTCTGCACAAAAGTCAATGATGAGTACCCTGTACTGTATACCGTGTGTAGCTATTTCCCTTCTAAGGCTGCCTAACTCCATGGAAGTGGTCGGGCTGCCTCCTGCCAGGCAGTGGTCTGTCAGACTCTTTCCCCTGATTGGTAAAACCCTTTCCTGAACTAAAAGTCTTTCACTTTCGATTGCCTCCAAATTTAACAGGATATAATGACTTATGGGACTTTGAGTCTTTCCCAGATTTGGGAATCTGGGAAATGACAGCTTCCATCATCTTTGCCAACAAGATTCTGGGATAGAATCCTTACAGGCCAAGTACTGAGAGGATCTGGAAGATAAATAAGGCAGAAACCATCTGAGTGCAGCTTTGGAACTGGTGGGTACACCAGTGGGCTTCTGCAGGTGTGTTATTTCCTAGTAATCTCCACGTGTTTTCCTTGAAGACTTCCTTTTGTAGCTGATACAATCCCAAGCTACCTGTCTCCTGGGGAGAGGAAGCCATTAGGTAATGCAGCTGTTCCACTATAGCCAGTTAAAGCCAGTCCTGATCAGATTTCTATAAAAGCATGACAGCTTTCCTTTTCTGACATAACTACATATGCAAACACATCTGCAGAGACAAATGTTTTCTAGAACCATCATTTGAGCAATAGAGAAATATTGATTCTAGTTTGAATGGTGGGTATCAGGTATTCCCGTGGGTAATGGATAATGCACTTCACTATTTGTATCCAAGCTACTGAATCAATGACAATGCTATCTTCTGTAATGATTCCTGTATAATGGTTGAACGTTGATTATCTGCATGTAATTCAGGGATGGCATTTATCCAGGTAGATGAGATAGCATCATTTAAATGCTTTCTGGGACACAGCTGAGAAACTTAAAAACATGTTTAACACACATCAAACTATCTGTAAATTACAGCTACTTAAGCCAACTGTTGATAAAGGTTTTGTGACTTAATTACTTAAGTTTCTATACCATCTGTTTGATTTTGTTGATTAACTTGAAAGTTGGGTACGTTCTGATGTGAACACTTAGGAATCAGGACTGTTCCCAAATTCTGTTTTGGTACTGACTTTTTGGGTTTTATTTTCTTCTCACTTGTACTACAGAATAGATGCCGAGCTCTTAGGAACTGGACTCTGAATTCAGAAACATGCTAATAGGCAAAAGACAAATTCAAGACTTACAGTTGGCATTTAGTATACAGGGATCTACAGTAAGCAGGCAGGCATAGGGCAGACTATAGTCTCACTTACCAAGATTGAAGAGGTAGCATAGTGCAGTGTCAGTACAAAATCTGAAATCCATTTTCATGGGCTCAAATCTCAACTTCAACACATATGAAAACCAGGCAAATGGAAAAGCTTTTCTAGGAAGAACAGAATAGATGGGACAACTACCCCAGCCCAACGATGACAACAAATATCTGGGTGAATGGAAACTCTAAGCTGGACTGTGTCAGCCAATGGACATTGAAAGTGTTCCCTCATCCTTGGATCAGCGAGATCGACATTTCAGAACTTTCGAAACCACCTGGGTAGAACCCTCAGAGTGCATACCACATCAGGACCCTGGGTCGATATTGGGGGGCTCTTCCCCATCCCCAAGTGCTAGGGTGGTTGGTAAGCTGGGTGTGGCTTCTCCCCTTGTTTCCCCCTCTTCCCCAGAAACAGGAAAAAAAATGAAAAACTTGCAAACAATGACCTACTTTTCCCTAGCCCTTGATCCTTCCTACACTGATCAACTATGAAAGCACCATTTGAACAAACTTAAAAAAAAAAAAGCTCTTATGCACTTCAGTTTCCTTATCATAAAACAAGGATACTTTCCTTATGGCAATAACTTGAAATGAGCATGAAATAAACTACTAACAGATAAGTACATCACACTTGATAAACATGTTTACTTCTACCACTACATCATTTTATTTACATTGCTGAAATGAAACTCATTATCTTAAAAGCGTTAAAGGTTCTGAAAAATTGATTGAGATGTCTGACCTTCATGAATGGAGTATGCTCATGCAGTAAATTTCATTCAAAGTCATTATGGGAAATAAAAGTTGGGTAATTATTATCATAAATTCACTTCGTTTAGAATGCATTTGTGCATCATGGAATCACATGTAATAATGGAACCAAACGTGAAAACCTTGGATGTATAGATGAAGAAACAAACAGGCATTAAAATAATTTAATTTTAATGACATGATTTATTAATTTTCAAAGAACATCACTGACAAGCTTTGACTATGAACAAATACTTGCATAGCCAAATGTGGTTTTTTTTCCTTTAAAGAGAATTTTTGACATGTACACTCAGTCCATTAATCTACACTCATTTCTGACAGGTGCTTGCAAGCTGAATGTAATACGGGGATAGGGGAATTGGAGTTTTACTGACATCCACCTAGATGGTGGAAGCCCTTATGAATGTGGGGTCTCTAAGGAAATGCCAATGTATTGTGGCACAATATAGTGTGCCAACGTATTGGGTGCCATGTAGAAGACTGCTCTATTTAGTCTCCCAAAGGGTCCTTTGCCCTTTAGGCTTGTGATTCCTAACAGGTAGAGGTTCATGTGTCCTATGTTTGGAAGACTTGAGACCAAAGAGGCTTCAGGAAGTGGTAAGATGATTCCACTCAGCAACGTGGCTATTTAAGAAGATGGGGAATGGAAGGCAGGGGAGTGCCATGGGGTATGTAGAGCAAGCAAGCAAATAACATTGGTGAGCCTTCAAGCTTTTCTTTTTTGAAAGATTTATTTCAGTGAAAGGTGGAATGAGAGAGAGAGAGAGAGAGAGAGAGAGAGAGAGAAATGAACAACAAGAATGAGAGAGACCTTCCACCTGCTATTCACTCCCCAAATGATCCCAACAGCTAGAGCTGGGTAGTCCAAAACCAGGTGCTTCTTCCTAGGGTCCCACATGGATGTAGGGGCCATTTTTCATTGCTCTCCAGGTACATTAGCTGGGAGCTTGATGGGAAGTGGAGCAGCTGGAACTCCAATAAGCACCCGTGATAACTGGCAACAGCTTTACCTGTTATGCAAGAGTGCTATCCCTGAGCATTCAGATTCTGAGCCAGGTAAGTCTCAATCACTGGCTTCCAGCCTCATGAGTTATTCGGATACCATGCAGAAGACTCATAGCTGCTTAAGAACAGACAACCCAGTCCTGCTACAAGGCTATCATAACTTGTAAAGAGATGAATTTTAATTATGCTACTTAATGTAAAATCTGTGTTTGTAGCCTGGATACTACTGTATATCATGATTAAAATTAGTCAAGGTATGGCAAATTGCACTGAAGGCTGTTTTAGCTTTAAGGTTTAAAGGGACATACTAAAAAGAGAGCTGGTTATTGCAGTTTACAAAAGTCAAGGCATATTGTTAACGCAAAGAGGTTTGAGAGGTCTTCTATGGAAATGCACTTCCAAGAACCTCTAAAGCCTCCCAGAGAAGGCCAGTTTTCTCATTTTTGAAGCAAAATGACAGAAGCCTGAGAAGTAGTTCAGTATTGATTTGGCTGCTGATCATTTCCAGTACCACTGCTACTAGACAAACTTAAAGCTGGAAAAGCTGAGGGCAGGGTTGGGAATAGTGGCTTAGCCATTGCTTGAAAGCCTAATGCCAAAATACTGGTCTGAATCTTGACTCCTTGGCTTCCAGACAGCTTCCTAGTAAAACAGCTTCCTGGGCAGAGCTAGTGTGGGAAGAACTAACTAGTGTGGGCAGAGATGATGTCGGCAGAGGTGGTGTGGGCGGTTGATGTCGGCAGAGGTGGTGTGGGCGGTTGATGTAGGCAGAGGTGGTGTGGGCAGTTGATGTCGGCAGAGGTGGTGTGGGCGGGGACGATGTCGGCAGAGGTGGTGTGGGCAGTTGATGTCGACAGAGGTGGTGTGGGCGGTTGATGTCAGCAGAGGTGGTGTGGGCGGGGACGATGTGGGCAGAGGTGGTGTGGGCGGGGACGATGTGGGCAGAGGTGGTGTGGGCGGTTGATGTCGGCAGAGGTGGTGTGGGCAGAGGTGGTGTGGGCGGTTGATGTCGGCAGAGGTGGTGTGGGCGGTTGATGTCGGCAGAGATGCCGTACACCTCTACTCCCCATGAGGGTCCAGCCCCAGCCACTATGGGGAAGGGGAGATGGACACAGGTTTTCTCTCTGTTATCGTTTCTCTTATAAAGTTGGAAAGCTTCTGCGACTGCACGCAAGTATCTGAAAGGTAACAGTGACTAGAAATACTTGCAAGAAATTTATCACTTTTATTAAGAAACTGCAAAATTCATGATTAAAACTAAAGTCTGATGGATTGCCTCAAAAGTTAAAAAGTGGCTCTTTATCAGAAATAATGCTAGAGACTCATTCTCTCTGGCAAAACATTTAATTTACAAAATCTCCCTGTCCTCAATGCTCTGCTCAAGTAACTCCTAAGGCTGGAAGCCAAATTTGCTACTTACCCAGCTCAAAATCTGTACTCTCACTCAATGTGCTTTAGCTGCCCACACATCCTATGGCACTCCACTTCTGATCTTTTGTTCTTAAATCTTACTGCTGAATGAAAAGCTAGGGGGTTGGAAAAATAAAATCCCCGCTGTCCCTCCCCACCCTGTAATTTGTCAGTTCTCCTTTTTGGAGGACTCTGGAGAGGAGCAGGCTGAGGAATAACCACTGCTACTCTCAGGCTCCCAGGAGTCTTCTTTCCATCTGGAAAGACAGATCATTCCAGGTGCTTAAGGCATCATTACCACTTTCCCCTTAAGTAGGGTCTTTATTTCCTCTAAATGTAGATCGACTTTTCTTTATTCTTCTACCTCCAATTCCCCTGCAGTTTAGCTCACAAGAATAAAACGGAGTGCTTTTGGTAGCTGAAGCTCAGGGGGATGTCTCAGCATGATACTGAGAACAGACAAAGCCAGGCACATGGGATGTAAGATGACTCCACCAGCCACCGTGGCACTGGCTGCCCCAGGCAGCCTACTTCACAAAGTGAATTCTTTCATACTGCAATGGACAGCTCCTTGTACTTACTTCCTGAGCAGCCAATCTGGAAGGTGCTAAATCTCTAACACCTTTGTCTCCGACCATTAGGCAATCAAGACAATCAAGAAAGTAAAAAACTGGGTACCATGTTCTGGTGGTGATTTCAGGTCTGCACCCACAGTGTCCCTGCAGTCCTACTCTTGCTTGCAATCATACCAGGGTCTCTCCTCACTTGCATTCTTCCCAACTAGTTGAGGAAGAGTGGCGACACCTATCAGGCACTATTATCAGACAGTTTCGCAGGCAGGCATTCATTTATTCATGTAACATAAATCAGACACTGTGCTAAGGACTGGAGACACAGCAACAAACAGAATCCGACCTTTGTCCCCTCTAGTCCCTGGAATGTGTGGTGGGAAGAAGCTGCGGGAGACAGTGCAAGCAGAGAGGGACCCCTCCTCCACCGAGGCTCCTGACCAAGCCCTTCCTCTGCACGTGGTGTTTGCACTCACTTTCAGAAGTCAAACGCAGCCCTAATAAACAAGGACTGCACAGACCATTCTGTGTTCAAAACATGCACTGCCACTGGAGAGATCTCATCCCCCTTCTTTTCAGGAGAAAGGTTGGAATTACTCATAATTCTATTTACCTCAAGTCGAAGAGAAACAAAATGACAACTTTGCATCTTGACTTCAGTTCTCACAAGGTGGTTGTTCTCCGTGCGCATCTGTGAACCAGCCCAGGTCAGTGCCAGCTGATGAACATATGCACCAGCCTGCACAGGCAGCCCTGATGCTGACCACAGAAGGAATCCCTTCTGACCTGATGCTGCTCTCCTGTCTCTTCCTACTCTCTCCATATGCATCTGGCACTGGAGTGGAGCCAGCCAGAGGTAAGGTAAAAAAGAGAAAAATGTTTTCCAGAGAGGGAAATGGTCACAAAGACACTCAGCCCTACTTGGAGCTGGAACAGAACACAGCAGCATTTCTTCATGTTCACACCTACACAGTCAGTCATCCACAGATAGTCCTACTGTCAGAGTTGCACATTCTTTAATATCAATGTTTGTAAGAATTTATAACAAAATACATGGTACACAGCTATAAATACCCTATAAAAATCTACAAAAACATCCAGATGCCCCAAAGACTAGAAGCAGGCAGGTCTGAGATCACAGGTGTGCTCAGGAAGGGGAAGGAGCAAAGCCGGGCCAGAGGAGCGGGAGGGTGCCCCTGCAAAGACCTCAGCTGATTATCAGAAGCCTTTCAAAATATCCTGGGATCTTTTTAGGAAAACAGATGAGGTTTGCCAGAAGAAGGAGGGTTGTGGCACAAATCAGTTCAGCTTCTATGGTTTTCCTCTGCTCACACCACTAGCCAATTTCAAATATTGCAATGTTTCCTTTCAGTTAACTGGGCAGGAAGAAGGGAAACAATGCCACAACTTTATGGACTGTGTCTGCATCTTTAGAACTCGACACAAGCTTGTCCAATGCATGAATGGCTATTTAGATTGGATGAAAAGGAAAATAGATTACTGATTTTAAAAAAATGAAAAATATCTATAATGCGACAACAGCATTTTAGTGGAGAATATGTCACATTAAACTAACTTCATTCAGATGTCACTACTTTCTTGTTACCTCATCACGCCAGCCAAGCTGTTGCGTGTACAATGAGGGCCACACACCCTGCACGGCTGGGCTGGGGTCTGCCCCTTGCTGTCCGACCGGGGGAGAGCCGGATGTCTCAATCATCACACTCTTTGAGAAGCACAAAGGGAAAGGGGAGGTTCACTTACTAGACATTCTTCCCACTGTTGGCATGAGAATGGTCTCTATCAAAATCAGGCCACCAAAAGGAATGTGTGTGTATGCTAAATGGTTTTTTTTGTTTGTTTGTTTTAAGTACTAACTGGTGCCAGACACACTCCTTTCTATTCAACTCTAACGGGAGAAAAGCAGGTGCCAGGGCAATGTAGGCTGTGCCCTCTGGTGTCAGGCGCCCCCTTCTGCCCATGCTCATCCCTCTGTTAAGAATGGCTGGGATTTTCACACTTAGGGGATGTTACAAAGCTCTAAATTCAGATTCTATAGCCCCAAGGGCCCAGTTAAACGTAGTCTGTGTGCCTTCACCTGTCTCAACCAAAAAAACAAGAAAACCAATTTGTCCCTTCAACGTCAGAAGGGTGACTATGAAAGGTGACAGCCTATCAAGGAACCCCCAGAAACCTGTGCTGGATATCAGCCAACTAGCTCCCAGGGACAGTTGCTTCTAGTACCAGAAAGATTATGGAGCTTCTGCTGCATTCAGGAAGGCATTTGTGACACCATCTGTGTAAGGAACTGCATATTATTCCAAGGCCAGCAGCTTTGAGCCCAGGAAATGGGTTCCCACTAAAGTCAGCATTCTTGAGGCGAGCCCAAGTGGCAAGTGTTTAACGTCTAGAACGACACAGTGGGCTGTAGGTGAGTCCGGCAGAGATACCTGCCATGTTTTAGGCATCAAAGAAGCTGAGGCAGTCTCACCACCTTCCTCAAGTGACCTGGCGGGGACACATCCTCACGTTGGGCATGCCTGGGAGCCTTGTAGACCACATCTCAGGGAACACAATCTGCACCCAGGCAAAGGCCAGGCCCTTGTCTCCAGGCAGAAGCGAGGAAGTCTCGCTGGTTCCAGGAGAGGATGTTCGCATGTGAGGTTAATAGAAGCCAGCGGCTAAGCGAAGAAAGGGAAAACAGAACAACACTGACTTGTGCACACCATGCCCCCTGCACTGACAGCATTCCCCTCTCCAGAGTCTCCCTGGAGGGAATCCAAGCCTGTGTCAGGATCAGCAAAAACAGGTGGATTTCTCCTTACAACAAGCCCTTCCCCCAGCACCCAACACGAACACATGAGACCTTAGGGGCTAAAAAGAGAATTCACAGCTATAGTTGTGACTTGACCTGTCTGGCACATTGCATCCCCACACAATCTAGCTATTTAGCTTAACCAATTAGGACTATTGGTTATAAAGTCTTCAAGAGACCCCCTTTCTCACTTTGTCATCCTGTGACAGCCTGGCTGTGCCCACAGGTGCTGAGCAGGGCCAGCTGCTCTGGGCCACACTCCCCTCACCAACCCAGTCACAAGCGAATGGGCTGCATGGCAAGGCCTAGGGGTTCTCTTGTGCAAGCCACACAGAACCTTCCTTTCTTATCAGCACTGCACTTTGAGTTCCATTGTAGGACTCTTCAAGCACCAAAAGCAAAAGATGGGCAGAGCAGCTGATTTTTGCATGGGGGAAAGAAAGCAAAGTTGGGAAGGTGGGAGGAAGTGGTCTTGTTTGGCTCACAGGGAGTACTACAGCTTTCCCGGAATGTGGGAAGAAGCCCAGTCCTTAAGGGCCCAGTGCGATACGCTCCTTGCTCCCTCAGCTCCCCCTGGCCGTGGTGCCCATGATGTGACTTACTGCATGGGGGAACTGAGAAGGAAAGGGTGACAGGAGAAAACAAAGTCACAGATGGGAATCATCACAATAGCAACAGAAGATGTACTGTTCAACACTGTAGATACAAAATTAGTAGCTCTGGGGACATGTAATTCAAAACAAGTATAGTACCCAATTTTTTTGGTAAACAGCGTTGTTCTGTGTATAGAATCAGCCTCTTTTCTACTTTACAATTCAGGAATTTCTATTCCAAGCCTCTACAAACATTGTTTATAGGGCCATGAGAAATTTGAGACATCCCCTTTTGAGGCTCCTCTGGTCCAATACTGGGGATAATGGTGTGACACGGAGAGTTACCAGGCCCCTCTCTCACTCCGACCCTGGGATATCTCTTCCAGGCAGACCTCAGTTCTTCTTGTGGCATTTCTGGGGCTGACCTTCTGGGGTTCCCAGGCTGTTCCACACCTCTGTGTACAGCAAGGTCCCAATGAAGACAAGTGAGGTGCCCAGCCAGTGCCAGCTGGTGAAGGGGTTTTGGAAGTACAAGATGGAAAAGATGAGGCTCACAAACTTGCGCAGAGTCACAACGAGTGTCACCGTGAGGGAGGCACATTCCGTCGTGAGGATGAATACGCCCCGGATGCACACATACCTGGGCAGAAGGAGTTAAGGAAGGGCCTTGCCTCTGGGAGATCAGTGGGGGGAACTGGGGTGTGCTGGGCCTGCCCTGAGGCTCCTTTGCAGTGACACCCACAGGATTCCCGTCCTGTCACGCCACCCATAGACCCCACCTCAAGCCTGCCAGAAACCTCTTATTTCAGAGTCTTTCTATGGTTTACAATGAAGGCCACCTTCCAGGTAACGACAGGTGTCACTTAGTAAGGGAGGGCCCAGGTACCTACATTTTATCTTGTCTGCCATCTATCCACCACTCCTTCTAAAATGGGCTCTAACAGCACATCTGTGAATTGATTTTAAAGCATTATGTAGGGCTCAATGTGTTTCTCTATTTCAAAGACATAACAACTTTTCCAAGGCCATTCAAAATGGCCATTCATCAAAAACATCAAATCTTGATTAGTTTGGAATTTCAGAACTTTGTGGTAGCTGAGAACTATTGTAGGGTACTGCAAAATTCCAGTTAGAAATCAAACAATGCCTTTTTATCAATCAACAGGCTGTTCCACACCTGCCTGGAACATTTCCTGTTGCCCATGACCCAGTTACCTACTGCTGCTCCACTAATATCCCAATTGAAACCTGCAAAAGAGCTCCCTTTCCTACTTAAAAGTAGGTGAAAGCAAGGCAAGAAACCAAGTCATGTTCAAGAGAAAATAACAAAGATTTCTATGCCCAGATCCTGCAGAGCAGACACAGGGAAGTGCCAAGGATACTGAGTGACGACATTCATGAGGAGGTAGAACCACATGACGGGCACTGTCATGCCGACGACCGGGATTTCATACAATTCTGCAAAGATTGAGAGAGGACGTGGTTACATCAGCTGAACAAGGCTGTGCATGTAATGCTACAGCAACCTCCTCCAACGTGCAGAGGTGGACTCAGATCACACTTTACTGCCTTGGTTCCTGTCTGTCTTAGCCACAGTGTCACTGCTATCTTGGGCACTGTCAGGGAGCTTTGGCACTCTTGTGCTGATGCTTGGAAATGCCTTTCTGAGCAATTCATTCAGAGCCTTACAAACCTCCTTCACATGCTGCTTCATCACCTACTTTTTTTTTTGCCAGATGGGAGAGGCAGACAGTCGTAACTTCATAACTCATGCTCACGTAGCAAACTACAATCTACTGAGCACCTACTGCCATTCCAAAGATGCAATTACCACTGGACATACATGCTATGTTAAGCTTTGATTCAGTAAAGAAATATATGTATATAAATACTAATGTGTTCTTCGTGTATAAGTAGATAATGGGTGCTTTTAAGTTAAATGGCATTCTGTAGTGACTTTATCGAATAGCCACTTTAAAAAGAAGGAACCAGCTTTGTGACAGAGTAGGCTAAGCCTCTGACTGTAAAGCCGGCATCCCACACTGGCACAGGTTCATTCCAGATGTCCAATTTCGGACCCAGCTCTGAACTTATGACCAAGGAAGGCAGCAGGGGATGGCCCACTCTGTATCCAAGTGGGAGACATGGAGGAAGAGCTCTGCTTCTCCAGCTTCTCTGAAACCCTTTCAAATAAATAAGTAAATCTTGTTTTTTTGTTTTGTTTTGTTTTGAAAATAACACTGTAGTTACCTGAAACTAATTTTGCTTGTTCTTGCTGCCTGCTGCACCAGTAGCTGGGCTAAAAGCCACATCATCACTTTGCTCTCCTCCTGCCTGGCTCCAAGGCAGCCCAGGCTGCCCCTGTGAGCAGCTCTGCCTTTCCCAGAGGCAAAGGGTGAACTGCCGGGGCAGGGGAGCTGCACTGTTGCCTGGCTCTGCAAAGCCCCCAGGTTTGCACTGGGCCATTATTGTGGGCTTTCATTTTCTGAACACCAATGTCCTATTGTGATGCAAACATAAATTCTGAAGCAAAAACAAAAAACCTGAAGATACCTGCTTGCTTCACTTCAGCAACTGAGAAGGACCTGTAAAAGCTTCTCCAGCTGTGGGTACTGACCAGCCGCCCTGTTCTCCCAGCAAGCAGGGGATTTCAAGAGGGAAGATGGTTTGGATAAGAAAGACGCCATGGTCAAGTCCAATGAAACAGACTCTGCCTCAGAAACCATCAGGCAATCCTACTATGTAACCTCAAACTCACCGGATTTATTAAACAGAACTGCATGGTCGTAAATATCAGAGGCCAGGAAGATAAAACCAGGCAGCGGAAGGGCGTGCTATGGGAAAGAAAAAGAATTCATGTAAATTTCAATGTGGAAACAGCAAAGAACAATCGGAATAGATTCACAGTGACTTCAAGTTGCACGGGTTGTCCAACAAGCAGCATCAAGAGACTCATTAAGCTAAAGACATCCGGGGCCTCTGCTCCCTTACCATGTATGACATTTCTTGGACGCCTGCACTGTGGGATCTGATGGCCACTGCAGGCGCAACAGGAACTGCACCCAGTGTTCATCCCTCATGGACAAAGAATGGGGAAACAAAGATAACTGCTCCAAAACATGTTCCTACATCTCACTATTTTGAGAGAAGTGAAGCAAACAAAATAAACTTTAAATTGCTAGAGAACGCAGTGGCCGACTGCCCATAGTTTTAGAAAATACTGAGGATGACCTGCAGTCAGGGACAAAGCAATGAAGACAAGAACAGTGGAGGGGCCATGAAGGGAGGCCTGATGCTCTCATCTCCTCTCCCCACAGACAACAGATCACACCACATAGCCGCTGAGCAGGTACCATGTGCTATCTAGCAGTTTTTATGCTAAATCAGAGAGGTGAACAAAATAAAATGTTTAATGCTGTACAATTCCCTGCAACAGACTCCAGCTCCAATCAAGGCTTTCAAATTGCATGTCCGTAACTTCAGACCAAACATTTGGCAGTGAAGAAACCCAGAGCTGACCCCCAAACCTTGACCTTGGGGTGCTGTGCTTGGGTACTTCTCAGTAGGAAAGGGAGGCGGGCCAGGCGGGCGGTTTCCCAGAGAGGTCCCACACATACAGCTGATGCATCCCACTGTCACATGAAGGAAGCCCAGCAGGCAGGCTTGTGCCTTTCACCTCATCCCCTGAACCACCCCTCAGATGGCTGCCTGTACAGACTCCCCGTGGCACACGGCTTTGGGGAATTGCTTTCTTTCTCTTTCCATGTATCCATATTAGTCTTGGCCTGATGTCAGTCACAAGAATGTTGGGGGTTGGGGCTCCTGGTCCCTTGGGGTTGGCCCTTGTTAAATGACCAGGTTTCACTTGCATCTGTTCTTGGGAGGACCTTATGGTAGAGAACTGGGCTCTGTCCACACACTAGCCTCCTGTCCAACACTGTTTACCAAGAAGAAACTGAATTTCAGCCATATCAGACGGACAGCACATGTTTCTTGGAGCAACACATTACAACCTACGAGTCTTTATCTTCCACACGCTGGAGGAGCTGCTTACGTTATAAAACAAAGCTTCCTTGGAGTGTTTCCCAAATTGTTTGTAGAGAGTCTCTTGGAATATGCCCATCCTTGCTGACATCAACAGAGCAAAAGTCAGTGCCCCGATACCTACAAAAAAACCCCAGGTTACAAGACTGCATGTTAAACAACTTTCAGATGTGCTCTTAAAAAACACTTCATTTTTAAACTTCTACACATTTTATAAACAAATGAAGCCAGTCGCAGCATTTCCCATCCAGGCCTCTATAATTCTGTGCATCTCTCTTTTTATACTCATGTGCATATTTTTAACACTGGCTCAGGATCAGACTGTACACGTAATTGATAACTTGCTTTTCTCATCTTTTCCTTAAAGTCATTAAGATTTGTCAGAAGCATGGCTCAACGACTGCTTCTCTGTGATGTGGCTGTAACACACTTAATGTCTCATCATAGTAGAGTGGTTAGATCTGCAGTTCTTTCATCATTAACATCAACATATCCTTGAACACGGTATGTAAACAAAATGTTGATTATTTCTTTAGAATAAACTTTCTCAGATGGAATTATTGAGTGAAAGATGGAATTATTGGCCGTGAGCAGTTTAAAAACTTAATACATGGTCTTTTTCCAGAAAGGCTATATCAGTTAATCCCCTAAACAGTTCATATGAAGTGGATCTCTTACTATACCCTCAGTATCGATGTGACTATCATTTATCATTTTGCCAATATGATAGGCTAAAAATTAGAAGTTTTTGTATTTTGGTTTGAATTAGCATTTCTTTCATTAAAAATTAATGGATATTAATTTCCCTATAACTTATATGTTCATTGACTTTGCAATTCTTTTCTCATAATTCAAAGCATTTTCTTAATATCTCATGAACACCTTTCTATGCCAAGAAACAAGGAGAGGCGCCAGCCCTCTGGAATAGTGGTTTAAGCCACTGCCTGTGGCGTTTGAGTACAGACTACCACTGTCTAGTTCTCTGCTAGTGCACCTGGGAAAACAGAAGAGGATGGCACTAGTGCTTGGGCCAGTGCACCTGCATGGGAAAACTGAACAAGTGCCTGGCTTCACACTGACTCATTTCCGGCCTCTGCAGCCATTGATGGAGTGAGCCAGCAGAATGAAGATCTCTCTCTCTCCCTGTAACTCTGCCTTTCAGAATTCTGAAATTTTCAGGGGAAAAAAAAAAGAATGAAGAACACAGTTAGAGAACTGTGCTATTGCTATCTCTCTCTCTCATATGGCCACTCTATTTTACTGCTATCATCAAAACTGCCTGGAAAAAGGGTCATATTCCGATCAAACAATGGGAGAATGAATCGCTACTGGAGTTGTCTAATTAATTCCACAGAGCTACTTGTCTTTTTCAAATTCCCCAGGAGATTTTGATGATCAGACCAATTAGGGAACTTTGCCATATGGAACAGCTAACTTAAGAAAATAAGCCTAAGATTTTGAAATGGGTCACCGGAAAATTGAGCCAACTGCTCTAACGTGCACCACTTCTGCAGAAACTTAGCCCACACGGGTAACGCTGCAAGCCCTGCTCTCAAAGAGGGAGCTGAGCAAGCAGACACACACCTCCCCCTCCACGCCAGGGGTGAGCATAGACAAGACGGACAAGGCTGTGGAACACACTGCCTTGGATACTTGGGCACCAAGGTTCAGAGGGACATGACTCCATGTGCCCCTCTTCCATAGATCATCTATGTAGTGGAAGCTCCTGGCCCAGAGATACGTCCCTCAGAAGAAAACTTAGTAGACACAATGGCAGAGGAATTAGTTCTACCGTAATTACTGTACTTGCCTAGTAACCACCACGCAAATGCCTGGAATCCATCACTTTCCCCCAAGCTGGACTGGTTAGAAGTCTAGGAAAAAAGAAAACATACTAGGTACAGAGACCAGAACTACAAAGACACCAAAGTATGAGGGAACTATTTATGCTATTCATTTCCCACTATTCTTTCAGAGATTTGAATCCTCACATTACATAATTTACTTCATTTAGTGCCTCGTAGCTGGCACCCATGGCAAGTCATAAATATAAATGATTTGTGAGCTGATTCTTACCACCTGCTTAGCTGACATGAACGTGCAAATAAATATCCCCACGGACACCAAGGCAATGGAGGTATATTTGAATATACTATACCTGCAAAAATAAGAACAAAAACAGGTGCACATTTCCAGTGCTATGTACAGTCAGGGTTTATGTGGTGGAATCTGGGTTCTGACTGTTCTCCAAACATCTCACCCACATATTGTTTACAGTGGCTACTTCTAACAGAGACACACTAGACTCCCACATCCCACTCTCTCAAGAGGCCAATGAAAACTTGACATCAAATCTAGGTCAAGAGACACCTATGTCACTCAGGAGGCGCAAGAGATTATCAGGAAATGATCTGTTTACCCACTCTCTGGGGAAGGGTATTTTGGTCTTATATCTCTGAATAACTTTAGTGTTAATTTTAAATGCTGGTACAGTTAGAAGAATATTCAATTTCTAGAACTGTGGGGAACAATAAGTTGCATTTCATATGAACTAAAATAGTATTAAAAATCCTTTTAGAGTCTTGTTGATTGAATACAAGGTTGTAGCAAAACTTTAAAAAAAAATTAAAACTCATAACATGAGCCATGTGAGTTTCTTTTATTTCATTAAGATTTACATATCTGAAAGGCAGGGAAAGAGCAAGAGCAAACGTACAATTCCATCAACTGACTCTGCCCAAATGGCCATAATAACCCAGGCAGGCCAGGCTGAAATCTCCATCCAGGTCTTCCACATGGGTGGCAGGTGTCCAATCACTTAGGTCATCAATTACAGCCTTCCCAGGCTCATGAGCAGGGAGCTGGATGGGGAGTGGAGCCCCTTCAGCCTGAACTAGTGCTCATACGGGATGCTGGTGTTGCAGACAGCAGATTAACATGCTGTACCACAACAAAGGTGCCACATTTCAGAGCATTAAAAAATGTGACAAGTAAGACTGAGGAACCAAACCCATGATTTTATTTATTTTTTAAGTTATCTAAATTTAAATTAGCCACATATGACTAGTGGTCGCCATATTGCTTAGAAGTTCTATGTTAACTGGTTTGGCAGGTTAGCATGGTACTAAAGATGCATTCAATCATGACAAGAACTAATTCGTTTATACAAAGAGGGCACTATTCCAAAGCCTCTTACCTGGTCAAGTGCCTTGGAAAACTGCATCACAAGTATCAGTGTTAGAGAAAGAACTAAGGGGGCAAACTCTTCACCACTGTGAGGAAAGGAATCCGGGTGACTAGTTTATGGATGGATGGTGGTGCAGGATATTATTTCCATGTGTAGAAAATAAGTTTACCTTTTCTTCAGAATGATAATTCCTAGAATCATGTTGGCAATCAGAGAACCCTGTGAAAGACAGCAGTGACCAAGCTTTAGTGTACAGGGGAGAGAAAATTCCAGAGGGTTATGAAGACGGACCAATCAATCTACACGGAATGTAGTGCCAAGAGAAATCATTAATAATGTTCAGTCATTTCCTACTGTGGTGAAAAGTGCAACCCCTGAACGTCTATCATGTACAATGATAACAAATGACTGAAGTGGATTATTACTTCTCAATGACTGGTTACAGCTGACACTACAACTAGCAGGAATAACTGATACATGGACTTATTTTTGTCGAAGTTCCCAGAAGTCATAGTTACAAGAACTTTTAATGAGTGTCTCCCCACCTCCAAATAATGGAAAAAGTCATGTCGGGATGTCCTTCTTCCCCGGAAGGGTGTCAATCAACCATCAAGTGATTACTAAAGTCTACTATGTGTTTAGTGTTTGGAAGATCACTATAAGTTTTGGGAATGTTCCATCAGAAATAGCACATTCAATCTCATAAAAGTCTCAGACTACACAGAAATGTTGTCATTCCAATTATCACCCATCGTGCATTGTTCCATAATCTAACTGTGTTCCCCTGAAGTTCTGCTTCCTCTCAGGGAACATTCTGGACACATCTCCATGCCGCAGGCAAAGAAGAAACCCTCAGTGCTCTGAGAGAAACTTAGCACCATCAAGAATCTCCTTTTATTATCTCAAGTTTCTGCTTTAAAAACACAGTCTGAGAAGCATTTGTGTCACGCACAAGAAACAAATGTAATTTTACGGAAAAAAGAAACAAGTGATAATAAACAAGTTAAATCACATTAGTAACAACTATGAATATAAAATCCACAGATGAAAGAAACTGAAATAAAATCTGTCTCAGAGAAATTTTCATTGCCTTTTTATTAATAGCCCACAAGCCTCAGACAAATCGAAGTAAACCATCCACTTGCATGCCCTTTTTCTGCCTGCCTTGTCACAGGACAGTCATTTTTGTTCACATACTTCCACATCGGTTCTTGTTCCCGAGACTTCACTTCCTACACGACCTATCTCCTTTGGTCACTTGCTCCTTCCTCCCACCCACTTAATGGCATTTGTCAGAGCATGCACTTACGGATCTAAACACCATGTGCAGGGGCATGGCAATGTTGAGATTCAGGGCATAATTGTTGACCACACTGACGGTGAAGAACATGGTCACCATTACGGCGTAATATCTAAAATGCAGAAAGCAGTACATCACACAGAAGCCAGCAGTTCAAGAAAATCCAGAAAGGGAAGGATGCAACTAATTTTAACAATACTAACCTTATTTTTGCTGTATTAAAAGGCTGTATCACTATTATCACAAAGTCAAATACAAAGGGCACAGAAAAATACTTCACAAAGCCAGCTAACATGGGAAAAGTCTGAATTGTGAAAGATTTTAAAAGAAACTCAACTGTAATATTTTTCAAGGATACATAGCAGGTCAGAACTAAGCTCTGAAGAACCTGTAAATGGTAACTGCTTTTAGGTATTTCCTATTTACACATATTTACGCTATCTACTTTTATTGTTTCTAAAGAAAACATATGCTAAGTTTATGTTACTTTAGGAAGACTAGACAACAGGCATTGCAACAAAGGCTATACCTGCAGAGTCTGGGAAGTCTGAGCAACTTGCCAATGAGTGCAGCTCATAGCATTACACACATACAACATTTTAGGCTTACTAAACTCCATCTACAGCTTCCTCACAGCCTCCAAATAACACTCTGATGGGGAGCTGACAGGGTTTCCTTGCAAATTTTCCCAGGCGTCTTGAGGAGATGCCATTTGGAGATCAAGAGAGTGTATCAAATTCTTTAGGATAATTACTTCAACTATTCCATGTTGCTATCTACGTAGTACTACCTGGACACTGCTCACGGAAACACATGATATGAAAGAGATTTTGATCAAGGTTTCATATACAGAGAATAAAATAGCCATCCCAGATAGGACACACAAGAGAGGCATGGCAGTTAGGGCAGGATCATGGACAAGCTCAAACAAAAGACTGGGTAGTTAGGTTTTCATTGCCAACAACCTGGTTACCAACAAGAGGAGGGCGACAGGACGCAAGGTGAAAATAAAAGTGGGAGGGATGAAAGAGGGGCAGGCAGCTCAGGTACGGCCAAAAAAATAACAGTGAATTTGCTTCTGACCTGAGCAAGAGGTTGGGGCATGGGAGGAAGCGGGGATAGAGGCGGGTGGGAAAGCCCAGTGCTGGGGCTTCCACTGTGACAGGACACTAACCTTTAGGAACAGCAAGTTTTAGGCAGCTACTAAAACCAATGCAAAACTAACAAAAGAGTACTTAGAACATACGGCATTCCATTGCAGAATGTAAAAACACAGCATTAATAACAAGACGTAGCTTGACTTTCCAAAGCAGGCTGTTGAGGAATACAGCAGAAGGACATGAATCTAGTCATACCCGAATGTTACTCTCGGGGGGTTAGCTGCCACTTGGGACAACTCTGTCACATGTTCTAGTGCCTGAGATCAGGTGCTAGCTGCCCACTTTTGATTCAGCTTCCTGCCATGTGCCTGGGAAGAAGCAAATGATGGCCCAAACACTTTTATCTCTAGTCTCTCCCAACAAACATGTTGACTTCTCAATGCACTGCTTATTAGAACAACTCCCCTATTTCATAATTGGCCACATGGACTAGTAACCTGTTTGGCAGATCTGAACTTGTAGGAAGAAGTCTGGTGTCAATAATTTTGATTTGGTTTGCCTTTCATTTTCTTTTCAAGTGAAATGCACATTTATAAAGTGACAGTATATAAACAAGATTATGTAGCACTAATTTGTCATTCCCAGAGTATATGATAACATTACCAATTCAGAGGAAAGCATATAGGAATACTAAAAAGTTATGGTCACACCAGACTGTCTTGTCTTATCCTATTCATTCTCCTCATTTTGAGGGAATTATAGTCTGTGGAAAGTGGAATTAAAAGATACATTTGTCTTCACAGGACAGAAAAGGAAAGGAAAAAAATGCACGCTATGAAAACATATTGACAAAGATCTTGTAAAAGAATATCCCATGGTTAAAACCCAAAAAGTAAGAGACTACAATACGCTGTACCTTAGTGGGATAGCTGGTGACTTCCTTCCCAAATCAGCTTCAAAGAGGAAACCTTCTACAGCAATAAATAAAAACTGTGCAAACGTCACAATGTTCCCGCATCCTGGATGCTTCCTGCATAGGGATTAAGAAGACATGAGGCACGAAAGCTGAGATGAACGGCACTGGCGTCACTTCCATGTACGGTTCCAGGAAAACAGGAACAGGGACCTCTCCTGCAGCGCTCCCAGCCTGTGGATCTCACAGAGGCGGCACTGTATCTTAGCAGAAAATGTCAAACTTCCTCCATCACTTCTTCATAGCTGTGGCATGGTCCTCTGACATAATCCTTGCTCCTCAAATACAATAAAGCTTTCCTAATGAGCTGAAGGAAACTGGCTATTTATTCTTTTATTTTATTATTTTTTTTTATTTTTATTACAAAGCCAGATATACAGAGAGGAGGAGAGACAGAGAGAAAGATCCTCCGTCCGATGATTCACTCCCCAAGTGAGCCGCAACAGCCGGCGCTGTGCCGATCTGAAGCCAGGAACCAGGAACCTCCTCCAGGTCTCCCACATGGGTGCAGGGTCCCAAGGCTCCGGGCCGTCCTCGACTGCCCTCCCAAGCCACAAGCAGGGAGCTGGATGGGAAGTGGGGCTGCCAGGATCAGAACCGGTGCCCATATGGGTCCCGGCGCGTTCAAGGTGAGGACTCCAGCTGCTAGGCCACGCCGCCGAGCCCTGGCTATTTATTCTTAAAGGGAATCTCACTTAACTAGCCCTGTGAGTTCTCATCAACCTAGAAGCACAGCCCATGGACAGAGATGCTCACGTCTTCCAGCGTGTTTCTAATTCCTTCTGAACAGGCATCACTGAATGCTCCCAAAGCAAGAAATGTACACACTGCTGACGACATGGCCATGACTTCCGACAGGTCCCCTCAAAGGGGCAAAATCTGGTTCTCGAGATGGGAAGAAAATCTTAATCTTATTTGTAAGTATAAAACACAAATACACAGGCCCAGCATTACCTGTGTATTTTACCCTGTGGCTAAAATCCTCACCTTGCAAATGCCAGGATCCCATATGGCTGCCTGTTTGTGTCCTGGTTGCTCTACTTCGCTTCCAGTTCCCTGCTTGTGGCTTGGGAACGCAGTGGAGGATGGCCTAAACCCTGTGCCCTCTCTATAAATATCTTTCCAATACCGTAAATAAATCTTTTTTTTTTAAAAAAATACAAACACATATTTCTTTGCATAAACCAGTGAGTACTACACCTGTGGAGGGGGTGCAGGGAAAAGGGTCTAAGGGGGACTCTGTGTACAGTGTGTTAAGCCGCTGCTGGCGATGTCTACATCCCATATTTGAGTGCCGCTTCTGTTTCCAATCCAGTTTCCTGATCATGTGCCCTCTGCCAGGAAGCAGATGATGGCTCAAGCAATTGGGTCCACAAAGAATTCCTAGATCCTGGCTTTGGCCTGGGCCAGCCCTAGTTGTTATAGCCATTTGAAGAGTGAACAAGTGGATACGGTATCTCTCTCTCTCTCTGCTTTTCATATAAATGAACTTAAACAACAAAAATAACATGAGAAAACATGGCCACAAAGGAGGCAATCATGGAAGAGCGCGGAGAAACAGCCTATACTTTCCTAACCTCCACAGCTGCTACCTCAGTGTTCCTTACACATTAGGAATTCTTAGAATCCTTGAACCCAACTCATTGTCTTCAGTCATCTATGTAACGGCTGGGGAAATCTCACAGTGACTGTTAGGAACAAATAAATAAAGTAAGAAAAAAATCTCTTCCCTTATGGAATACTTGGGGAAACGAGATCCCCAAAGTGTGTAAGCTTTCATTTTTTTTAAAAGATTTATTTATTTATTTTTAAAGATTTATTTATTTTATTACAAAGTCAGATACACAGAGAGGAGGAGAGACAGAGAGGAAGATCTCCCGTCCGATGATTCACTCCCCAAGTGAGCCACAACGGCCGGTGCTGAGCCGATCCGAAGCCGGGAACCAGGAACCTCCTCTGGGTCTCCCACGCAGGTGCAGGGTCCCAAGGCTCCGGGCCGTCCTGACTGCTTTCCCAGGCCACAAGCAGGGAGCTGGATGGGAAGTGGAGCTGCCGGGATTAGAACCGGCGCCCATATGGGATCCTGGGGCTTTCAAGGCGAGGACTTTAGCCGCTAGGCCACTCCGCCAGGCCCTCATTATTTTTTTTAACATTTATTTTACTTTTTACTTGAAGTGTAGATTTAAAGAGAGAAATCTTCCACCCAATGGTTCACTCCCCAAATGGCCACAATGGCCAGGCTTGGGCCAGTCTGAGGCCAGGAGTCTGGAGCTCCCTCTGTCTCTCAGATGGGTGCAGGGGCCGGGGGTCAGTCATCTTAGTGCTTTCTCAGGCACATCAGTAGGAACTGGAAGTGCAGCAGCCCCTGTGGGACGCCAGCACTGCATGCACTGGTCCTGGGGGATTTTCTTCAGCTTGTGCCTCACTCTGATCTGCCTGCTCTGTCATTGCAAGGGATGCAGAGAGAGGAGGGGAAAGGGTGAGAGAGGGAGGAAGAGAAAGGGGGAGAAAGAGAGGAAGGGGGGGTAGAGAGAGGGAGAGAGAGAGACAAAGAGACAGACAGACACAGTAAGCAAGCAGTGATCCTCACTCTCCTGAAACTTCCAGATTCCCTGCATCACCCTTCCAGCCTCCAGCATTTATATTTTCTTCTTCACCTGAGACATTTGTTTACCTGAGGCTCATAAAGAGAAGGATTTAGCTACATTACTACACACTAGCACTATGTTATTTATAAAAACCAACACCTTTATCTATTGATAGTACTGATATCAAGCAGCAACACTAAGAAAAACAATTTCTTAAATACACGTTTCAGGTGAAATAGCAGACAACTGCAGTCCCAAGCAAAGCTGCACAGCAAGGCTTTCCGCTGAGGCTGCCTAGGTAGGCCTTCCTAAAACCCACCACTCTAGATGCAATCGAACAATTTCTCTTTGGATCCTTATGTTCAAAAGGCACAGGCTAAACTTTGCATGAACCCATACAAGATATTTGTTTCATTCAAAGAGCTAACCAAAGTCACTAGCTTAACTATGAACAACAGGAGAAGGAATTCGAGGTCTAGATGGTGCCTCACAAAATGTTTTCAACCATGGCCTGGAGGCTCGTTAATAACTCCTAGCTGGGGCCCCTAGCGGCTAAAGTCCTCGCTTTGAATGCACTGGGATCCCATATGGGCGCCGGTTCTAATCCTGGCAGCTCCACTTCCCATCCAGCTCCCTACTTGTGGCCTGGAAAAGCAGCTGAAGTCGGCCCAACGCCTTGGGACCCTGCTCCCATGTGGAAGACCTGGAAGAAGCTCCTGACTCCTGGCTTTGGGTCGGCACAGCACTGGCCATTCCAGTTGCTTGGGGAGTAAATCATCGGATGGAAGATCTTCCTCACTGTCTCTCCTCCTCTCTCTATATCTGACTTTGTGGTAAAAATAAAATAAATCTTAAAAAAAAAAATCCTAGCCCTAAGGAGACTCATTCTCTCAGCTCTGATTAATCTGGGTTGGGGCCTTGGAATCTTCCTCTTTTTTTTATTATTTATTATTTTTAATTCATTAATTACATTGTATTATGTGACACAGTTTCATAGGTACTTGGGTTCTCCCCACCCCTCCCCAAACCCTCCCACCATGGTGGATTCCTCCACCTTGTTGCATAACCACAGCTCAAGTTCAGTTGAGATTCCCCCATTGCAAGCGTATACCAAACATAGAGTCCGGCATCTTATTGTCCAGTCAAGTTCAACAGCTTCTTAGGTATACCCTCTCTGGTCTGAAGACAGAGCCAGCAGAGTATCATCCCAGTCAATTAAAAGCTCCAACATACCATCAGCAAAAATTTACATCATTATGGAATTAATTGACATAGTAATGAATAACCAATATGTTAAAAGTAAATGCGAGTTCCTAGCCACCTTCTGTGACCACCTCATTGACATTTCAATTTTAGTTTATACACAACATATAACATACGTAACATAACATGTTATACATAACATCGTATCATCTTAAATTAAGGCAAACATGTGGTATTTAACCTTTTGGGATTGGCTCATTTCCCTTAGCATTATGGTTTCCAGTTTGGCCCATTTGGCCACAAAGAACTGCATTTTGTTTTTTTTAATAGCTGAGTAGTATTCCATGGAGTAGATGAATCATAGCTTTCTTATCCAATCCTCTGTTGATGGGCATTTTGGCTGCTTCCATGTTTTTGCAATTACTGATTGTGCTGCTACGAACATAGGAGTGCCATGTTGGTTTCTCATAAAACAATTGTTCTGGATATATTCCTAGGAGTGCTATTGCTGGATCATACGGTATGTTGATTTTGAGTTGTTTGAATATTCTCCATAGTGATTTCCATAGAGGCTGTACCAGCCTGCAGCCCCACCAGCAGTGGAGTAGGGAACAAACCCAAATGGCAAATAAACATATGAAAAAATGCTCAAGTTCCCTGGCAATAAGGGAAATCCAAATTAAAACATCAATGAGGTACCACCTAACGCCAGTAAGACTGGCCCACATGAATAAAAGCACCAACAACAACTTGTTGGCGAGGTTGCGGGGAATCTTCCTCTTAGAGTTCCCCCAGCTGACTATAATGTGCAGCCTCGTAGGGAACCACCAACTGAGATTTGGGCAAGGGGCTGGAAGTACACGTGTATATGTGGTGTGTGACCCATGGCTGAGGATCCCTGTGCTCCCCGGTGGCTGCAGGGACACACTGACCTGCAGGACCAGTTTAGAGCTGGTGCTAGGTACAGCTGGTAAAACTTCCACTTGTAGCACCAGCATCCTACATGGGCACCACTTCAAGTCGAGGCTACTGCTCTACTTCCAATCCTGTTCCCTGTTAATGTACTTGGGAAAGCAGCAGAAGATAGTTCAAGGACTTGGGCCCCTACACCCACCTGTGAGCCTGGGAAGAAGCTCTTGGCTTTGGACCAGCCCACCTGCAAGCATTATAGGCAGCTGGGGAGTGAACAAGCAGATAGAATACTCCTCTCTATCCTTCCCTTTCTCGATTCCAAATAAATAAATCTTTTTAAAAAATCTAGATCTGTCATTTATCATGTAGCAGTGGAGTTTTACCAATTCATTTAAGTGTTTTTTTTTTTTTTCTAATTGGAATTAGTAGTTATCTCAATGGTATATTAACCAGTAAGGCAGTTCTGGAAAGCACTTAATGCATGCCTCACACAGCCTGGAAAAAGCAAAGTGCACCATCAAATGACCAGTACTTAGGGCCTTGCCATAACTAAAGGTCTTCAGTGTCAGCAAACCACCTTGCAAAGACACTCATTCAGACTGACCATTGTTTCCTCATCTGCAAAAGTGGTGGTACTGAGAGTTCAATGGGGAACTAAACACGAAAAGCCAAGTGCAAGACTTAGCAAAGTCTCTTTGTTTTCCCTGCCATTTTCGCTTTACCAGTCCTGCAGCCAAAATGAAAGGACAATGTCTGAAAATATAATGAGTAGCATAAGGGGCCATTTTTAGGGTGCTCCCAACAAGAATGAGCTCTCACCCTATTGTCCAGGAAATGCCAACATGAGGCATGAGCAAGAAAGAGCCCAGCAGCGTGGCAGGGCTGGTTGCAGGACAGACACGTCCTGTCTGCCTGAATGCCCGACTCTTAGGCGCAGCATCTGGCTTCCACTGAATAAATGTAGGATGCCTAACTTGAAGCAAAGTTGATGCAGAATATTAGCATTTATACACAAGATAAAAAGCAACTGTTCATTTCCAAAATATGACTGGCCTACTGGTATATTCTCTGCAACATTTTTAGAAAGAAGCCTCAATACATTTATGCTTTATCTTTATTTTATGGAGGCAGGTTTTATTATGCCTGTATTTATTGCTGAAGACACTGAAGGCCATATGGCACTCAGCCACGTCAGTCTCCTGAGGCCTCATGACAAACAAACGGTGTTGCATACAACCTTGTCATTACTTTGTAATTTAGCCGTCACCATTACATAATTTAAAATACCCCCCAAAGAAATCCCAGGTCCCTAGGAGTCAGTACTCCTTACTCAATACTCCCTAGAACATCGGACAACCCCTCTTGCTTTTACCTCTTCCACAGGATTTTAAAATCTCCTTTATGTGTTCACACAATTCAATTTTTTTAAATCAACCTACAGGGCATTTTAGGAACACACACTGTTGGTAGTTTTATTTATTTTCACTTAAATAATTCATCTTAGAACTTCAGAGTAAAAGCTTAGGCTTTCTTCCCTAAATTTCTTAATATAACATTCACTTTGAACTTAACTTCTCAGGAGCTAATCACTGACTAAAAATAATTCCCCTTACTCTCAATTCTGTTCGGCAAAAATTTGATATTTTTTTTAATCCCCATCACACCAACTTTGACAAGACTGAGTTGGGCAGCCAGTTTATGACTTTTCTTCTTCTAGAGAGAGAACCTGACTTGCACTTGGCTGCAAGAGGAAATGGGAAAAAGAAAACGCCTCAGATGGTTTTCCTGCTGTCAGACGTGGGATGCTGCTCCTGCTTAGCTACGTGTCAAGGCAGAGCAGGAGCTCTCCAAGGGGAGGATTACAGTTCTATCCAGACTGGGAACCTGCTCAAGTCTGCATGGTGTTTTACATGTTTCCAATGGTTCCCATTATATGCATAAAAAGTCAGGCAGAAAAAAACTCAGTTTCTTTCCCAAGTTGAGGAAACGGGAAAAATAGTCTTTTTTTACTACAAATCCGTCACTTGAGCTGATATATTTTGTGCATCATTTGTCATTGATGAAGGCACCTGTTGGTTCTCAGGAAGATGGATAAAAGCACAGTTGCTGCTGTAAAAATTTAAAAGCATTTCACCTGTGATGTCCCCTGTTAAACTCAAAACTCCAAGGCCAGATGTAGAAGGAGCCTTCACAGTCACCTGGTCTAACCAGTTCTCGTGGGACTGATCACTGGCAGAGGCTGGTACTTGTCCTTGCAATTCTTGAAAGTGCTGCTGGCAAACCACTGATTATATTAATAAATGAGCCACCTCACTGTTTTATGGCAACCCATTACTGTATGGAAAAGTGCAGATTTACCAAAAAAGTAAATAAGGCAAGATGATGTATTCAAAGTGCTCTTAATCAAAGCTCCTGTGATGCAAAGAAACTTTCATAAAATTATATTTACCCTGACTTTGCAGGACCAGCTCCTAAAGTAAGATTTACCTATCTTAAAACAAAGTCGTAAGAAAGGCCAACTGCCCTTTGGCTGCTCTAAGCAGCAAGCATGAATGTATCTCATTGAACCCTTCAAAACGATCAGTCTCAAAGAACCAGCCGAGATCAATTCCGCCAACGCTTATCTAGAAAAGGGGAATTTCTGCTGGCAGCATGTCCTCCTGTCAGCCAGTCTTTGGCAAGATTTAATGTAATGGCATATTCATAACAGAGAAATTACACTATTATTCTCTGCCTTCATTTCCACAGCTAGCCTGCTTGTGTCATTATTATATCTTAAAAATTAATTTCCAAATGGCTTTCCTTGGACATATATCGAATTTACAGCCATATATATATACATATTTTCATGTCTTTCATCTCCTAATCCTAAGAGAAATAACAGCTCTGTATCAATACTTTGTACCTAACAAAACAGAAGACAGAAGACTCTGAAACAGCAAATATTAACCTTCTACAGTCTACCTGAAGTAAACTGGTCACTTCCCAACCACTTAATCGATGGTATCAAATAAAATATACTTTAATAGGAGGCACTTCATGAAGCACTGGGTGACCAAAATGCGGGCTGCTCAAGTCCACACTAACGGGTGCTGTGGCTGTGCCGCTTTGTGAGCAGGACACTTCATTCTTGTGCAAGGCGAGCGTTGTGACGGTCAGTGGACACCAGGTGCGATGCAGCATGGACACTGGTTTTAAGGCAGGGACAGCCTGCAGCACTCCGCCTGGGTCTCCTCCTCACCGGCCTTTGCACATCCTTACTCCACACTGCTGGCCGGCCTCAACGAAGTCAATCTAGTTTCCCTTTTTGGGGGGCAAGGGTGATGAAGCTGTACCTCAAAATGTATGCGCCCCAAATTAGACTTATTACATCTTCAAGTCAGAAACGTTCCCTAAGGTTACCCATACACACTATCAACGTGTTCCATATCTTTGAGGGGTGCGTCAGAGCCAAGACCCATAATCATCTCTAAAGACAATTTAAAAATACAGTGTTGTGCAGGGCACTGTATAGAAACGATGCTTTCTGGGCGGCGCGTCCCCATCGTCAGGCTGCGATGGGGAGGCCCCTGGGTTCGGCCAGCTCCTGCCCGCGGTGTCGCGAGCCCAAAGAGCTCAGCCTTCAGCACCCGGGTGCAGCGGGCACCGCAGGCGACAGCAACTCCGAGGGTCGCTTCCGGGACGCCACACCGCCCGCCCCCAGCCCGGGAGGGGGCTCCTCTGCTCCGGCCCGGGTCGGGTCGGGTCGGGTCACTCACCGGGCTAAGAGTTCCAGGAACACTACGTTGCTGCAGCAGCCGGCAAACACCAGAACCACGGCCAAGGCCGGGTGCATGGCCGGTGAGCGGGCAGGGGGGCGAGCGCGCCCAAGAGGCGCCGCCTAATCCTCTGCCTCGGGAAGCCGGCTTGAGGTCCGTGCCGCGGCACGGAACATCGGCAACGCTCCTGGACGCCGCTCTCCCCGGGGGCCGCCACGACACTAGAGACCGGGGAGCCGTAGTTCGCAGTCAGCTCGGCCCCATTCATCCCAGGGGGCGTCTCGGGCCAAGCTGGACTACATGTCCCAGGATGCCGCGCGCTCACGTCGGCCCATGACGTGTCCTCGTTGCCCGGCAGCGCTGCGGCCGCCGGGCGGGCGAGGGGCCCGAGTGCTTCGCGCGGCCGGCGGCCGAGGGGCCTTCTGGGAAGTCAGGTCCGATTTGGTGTTCGCGCGAGAGCGCGACCGTGAGCGCCTGTGGAGACGGGGGCGACCGCGGCCTTCCCAGGCTGAGTTCTCTGCGCTTGAGAGCGGTCGTCGCAGGAGCTGCGAGGTGGGCCGGAATGGGCGTGCTCGGCGTCTCTGAGCCCGGGCTGTGGTGCTGTCCCCGCTGCCTGGCCGTTCGATGCGTGTAAACGCCTCCCTGGCAGGTTTGTAATGACAGGTGCACGTGCCTGGCTTGAGTGTGGCGGCGTCGCAGCACCCCTGCCCTGGAGCTTAGCCGGCTGCGGGCTCTCCGCCCAATGCCAGCTTGTCCCTCTTCTGTTGTCAGGTTTTAGAATACACCAGAACGAGGGTCATTGTTTACAAACCCGCTGGTTTCCATTCACAAGCATTCCCATCTAGGGACCCTCAAGCGCCAGATGTGTGCGGTCTCCAGACGCCGGATTGGGGTGGTGTTAGATTCGCCAACCACCAGGGAAAGTGTAACTCAGCCGAACATATGAAAAGAATTTAGATGGCCTTTCTTTCAGGGAACCACGGCCACGGGCTTCAAAAAGACAAACGAAGGAGAGAGATACAGAGGAAGAAGAGCGCCCAAGAGACGTGCAGGGCCTTTTAAACTCCCCTTGCCTCGGAAACCGAAAGGGTGGTCACCTCAGCCCTTATTTGGTGGTGGAGGAGAGATATGGGTTTGTGCCCCTCGTTGGTGCCACTGGAGTACCACGCTGGGCCCAATTTACTTTATTTTTATTGAAAAGGCAGAGTTACAGAGAGGAGAGGCAGAGAAAGATCTTCCTTCCACTGGTCCACTCCCCAGGTGGCTACAAGGGCTGGAGCTGAGCCGATCAGAAGCCAGGAGCTTCTGGGTCTTGCACGCGGGTGCGGGTGCAGGATCCCAAGGCCTTGGGCAGTCCTCTACTGCTTTCCCAGGCCACAAGCGGGGAACTAGATGGGAAGTGGAGCAGCCAGGACATGAACTGGCGCCCATATGGGATCGGCCAGTACAAGGCAAGGAATTTAACCATTTAGCCATACCCTGGGACCCAGCAATAAAGATTTTACTATCTATAATCCCGTAGAGGGCTTTATTTCTGCTGATAACATTACTTGCCCCCTCTTTCTAAGGACAAAAACATGAAAAATTTCCAGGCTTCCTCTCCTTCCTGCCACAGGTTGCTTGTTCTGTTTGTCCTGTCAGTTCTACCTCAGCAACCTCTTGATTGATTGCTGACTACCCTTCCATTTCCCATTGATATCCATTTAATTTCCTTTAAGAGCCTCCCAACATCCTGGTATCTCTAACATCTGCCTTCTTTGGCCCATTCAGACAAACCTCCAAATGTGCATGCCTCATTGCTATTCCAAGATGTCCGGTTATATATAGTATATGTAGTACAAATACAGTAATGTAAGGCAAACAAGATGGAAACTCCAAGCTCCCGTTTTTCTGTCTCCTAGTCCTATGAGTTGAGCAGGCTCAGTACAGCCGTGCTCTCCTGGGCTGTCATGCCGCTGCCTGGAGCCATCTGAAGGCTTGGCTGCACTGGTACCCACGTTGTCTCCTGTGATCTCTTGTGCTGGGCTTCCTTGGTATGAGACTCAGCATAGCTTGCCTTGTTAGATGATGGCTGGCTTTCCCTAGAACACTTATTCTCAGCCACAAAGGAAGAAGAAGCAATGGCCTGTGAAGTGCTGCAGTAGCACAGGCAGCACCAAGGTCCAACCAGCTTCACTGGGGAGAAGATTAAGAAAGGCATCTGTTGTGGGAAGGTGCAGCTGTGAACATCAGCTGGCCCCTCGTATACAGTCTGTACTCGGCAGAAGACCAGAGACATTGCAATCAATCAAGCCTCAGTTTCCGTCATTTCACCGCCTGCCATTCTCCCCAGAACTGGCTGCACTCTGGACATGTTAGCACCATTCTCTGGATTAATGGGACTTTGAGAGTTCCTGCCTGTGAGCATGCTGTTCTAACTGCTTGGAGTACCCTTTCGTCTTGAGTTAGCTTCTTTCAGCCTTTGATAGCTGTCACTCCACTGTGGAGAAGGGAGGGGCTGTGTTCAGAGGTCACCTTCCTGTGTATAACTAAAGTGTTCCAGTCCTAACTGCCTTCTCTATCCACCCAGCACTCTGTCCACGAATCTGTTAACCATGTAACACTATAGTTGTCTGCTTCCATGTGGCTCTCGCACAACTCGTCTATCTGCGTTGTCCACATCATCCCTGGTGACTGGTATGTAATATGTGCTTGTATTTCATATTAAATGTGTGAATAAATGAGTTAGTGTGATTTAGTCAAATCACTCATAGCTTATATATTAATAATATTTTTAGTTTAATTTAAAAGTATAAACACAATGGGTGGCACTGTGGTCCATGGGGTTAAGCCATTGCCTGTAATTCTGGCATCCAGGTTCGTGCTGATTGGGGTCTAGGCTGCTTCTCTTACAATCTAGTGCAACTAATAGCCTGGCAAAAGCAGCAGAAGATGGTCTGAACACCTGAGTCCCTGCACCCTTGGGGGAGACCCGGATGAAGCTCCTGGCTTTCACTTAGGCCTTCATGTGCTGTTGTAGCCATTTGGGAAGTGAACCAGTGGATGGAAGAGCTCTTTCTCTCCCAGTAACTCTGCTTTTCAAGTAAATAAATAAATCTTTAAAAATGTAAATGTGCCAAATGTACTGCTCAGTGAATTTGCATACACAGTGACATAAAATCAACACTCAGGTTGGGAAGCAGAGCATGGCTAGCCTTCTAGAAGCACCTTGTGCTGCGTTCTGTCGCTGACCTCTCGAAGTGTAGCTAGGATTCTGAATTTCCAGCACCAGACATTAGTTTTTCACATTTTTGGACTTTGTACAAAAGGAGTCATATAATGCATTTTCTTTTATGTCTATTTTTATTCAGCATTCTGTCAATTTTTAAAAAAAGATTTATTTATTTTATTGAAAGATGTACAGAGAGAAGGAGAGACAGAGAGAAAGACCTTCCATCCCCTGGTTCACTCTCCAAGTAGCCACAACAGCCAGAGTTGAGCCGATCTGAAGCCAGGAGCCAGGAGCTTCCTCCAGGTCTCCCACGTGGGTACAGAGTCCCAAGGGTTTGGGCCGTCCTGTACTGCTTTCCCAGGTCCCAAGCAGGAAGCTGGAAGAGAAGTGGAGCAGCTGGGATACAAACTGGCATCAATATGGGATCCTGGTGCTTGTAAGGTGAGGACTTTAGCCACTATAGGCTATTGTCCGGGCCCCATTCTGTCAGTTTATCCACATTCTTGTATGTATTTGTAGTTCATTTATTCTTATTGCTCTATAGCATTCTCTCATGACTATTTAACAATTTGTTTATTCTGCTGGTGGTGGGCATTGTGGCTTTTATGAACGGTGTGGAGCTGCTGCAGTAACATAGTAGGCTAAGCCTCTACTTGCATCCCATGTGAGCGCTGGTTCATGCTTGAAAAGCAGCAGAAGATGGCTCAAGTGCTTGGAACCCTGCACCACGTAGAAGACTAGGCAGAAGCTCCTGTTTCCTGGCTTTGGATCAACTTAGTTTGAGCTGTTGTAGCCATTTGGGAAGTGAACCAGCAGATAGAAAACCCTTTCTCTCTTTGCCTCTCCTCTCTGTAACTCTACCTTTCAAATAAAAGTAAATTAAATTTAATTAATGAGTAAAATTTTAAAATAGAATCTGTATATGTCTGGGAGAACACAGTAAAATATAGTTGACTTCAGTTCTGGTCAAGAGCCAGTCAGAGGATAGAAATCATGTAGCAGTTTGAATGGAGGAAATTTAATATAATGAAATATAATATAAAGGAAGTTTAATATAGCTCACATCAGAGGATTAACTGCAAGAAATGCTTAAGAGAACCCCTAAGATGTAAGCAGTGTTAAGCTGAAGTTGGCTGTGTTGGTATCCCATTTGAGCACAGGTTTGTCGTGACTGCTCCTCTTCCAGCCCAGCTTCACTTTCCAGTTCTTGTTGCTGAGTTGCCATTTGTGTAATTGTATCATTGAGCTGAGATGACAAATCTTACACAAGGAAAAGTGATTGTCATACTAGCTTTAGGGGGGGAAAAGATCTCCAGGAATGGAGTGGTTTGGGTTTTTCACCTGTGGCAAGCCTCCAGGTTCATTACTATATCTCCGCCTCCTTGGCTTGTACACAGGCCCTTATCCCACCCTCATCCCATCACCTATAGGACTTTACCAGTGGAGGGCTGAAATGACAGATAGGACCAAACTCTATGTGGGATGTTTTTTCCCATTCACACATAACAATGCTGAAATTTAATTTCTCAATTAGGCATAGTGAGTGATTAACAATAGGTAAAATAAGCTAGAATAATTACAACAATATACTGCAATAAAATTGCCAAGTAAAATTAGGGTTCTTGGAATACAAACATTGAGACCTGGATGGCCAATGTAGGTGGCTGGCTGATCAGTGACATGGATGTTCTGGACAAAAGGAGTATCCTTGTCCCTGTGGGATACAGTGGGACATCAGGAGTCTTCACACTGCTTAGAGCTGAGCTCAATTTTAAAATTTATGAATTATTTCTAGAATTTTCCATGTAGTATTTGTTAACTGCAGATAACTGAAACCATAAAAAATAAATCTGTAGGTAAGAGAGGGCTAACATTGTGTGAAAGCTACAGCCCAGTTGTAATGTCTACCAGGTCCAGTATCAGTGGGGAGCAATTTTTGAAAGAGCAGATAATTTATAATTATTTCCAGAAAATTTATGTGTTTTAAAAAATTATTTATTTGAAAGGCAGAGTTAAGGGGGAGGGAAGAGACAAGGAGATTATCTATCCTCTGGCTCACTCCCCAGGTGGCCACAACAGCTGGGTCTGGACCAGGCAGGAGCCAAGAATTCCATGCAAGTTTCCCATGTGGATGGCAAGGGCTCAACACTTGGGCCATCATCTACTGCCTTCCCAGGCACGTTAGTAGGGAGCTGGATGGGAATGAGAGCAGTCCTGTTTGGGAACTCTAATGGGAGCTCTGATGTGACGTGTCAGCACCACCAGCAGTGGTTTAACCTGGCTGTAATGCCAGCACCAATTTAGAACTGAAATTTGGTGTTCCTGAGATAATTTTGAGTGGAAATCCTGATGTCATTCCTTGCTTTGTTAGCTACATGACATTGATCATGACACTGATCTTTTGTGTAGCCAGCATTGTGGTTTTGGACATTCCCAACTGCAATGTGCAGATTCTCTCCGAGTCTGGATGAACCATCATCCTAGGGGCCTAATAACCAAATGGCCCCATATTCTCCTGGAAACTGCTAATGGCTGAAGACAGATCAGTGCTCTTCCAGTGCCCTCTAGTGTTGTTATTACCTTCAGATTATCACTTAAGAATATTGAAATGACTTCCTGGAGCTGCAGTTTGGTACCTTGGTTCTCCTTTTGACACCAGTGTCTTAAATTTGAGTTTCTGAGTTGGAATACCAGCTCTAGTTGCTTGCTAATGTGTGTCCTGGGAAGCAGCAGGTGGTAGCTTAGGACCTGCTACCCACAAGCCCCAAAGGTGAACTGGGTGGATTTCACCTGGCCCAGTCCCTCTGACCCAGACCCTCTCTGTCTTTCAAATAAAGTGAAAATAAGTAAAAAGCAATAATTTCCTTGCCAGTCTTCCCCTGCCATGCTGGGCAAGAATGATGTTCTTGCCATTTTGGACACCCTCTTAGCAATAGTGACTTTACCCACAAATACTTGTCTACCGAATGAAGAGTGCGTGAACAGATTGTGGTGTTCGTTCTGTGTATTTTTGTCTTTCATGTTTTTTTGGCATTCAGTGTATTGTCCTTTGACCACTGTTCCCTGCTTCGTTCTAGTTGAAGAAGCCCAGCTGACTGAGCGGTAGTAAGTCTGGGCTATGAATGAGTCAGGTGTAGAAGGCAGTCTGTGGCATCAGTCTCTAGCTGTGCTGCATAATCTGACAGGTGTTTGGGGAATTCTCTGCTGACTCTTGTATTCTGAACTGAGTTGTCAGACAGCTGACTATTAGGATAAAAAGTTAGGGTTGACTTTTTTCAATTTACAAATATTCAGTACTGTGCCAGAAAACATAGGAGTATACATCACCATGCTGGCACAAGGTAAGAGCTTAATACATATTTATTAATAAGTAAGAGCCCAGAACATGTACCCATTGCCCTCAGTCACAATAGGTAACATAAAGCACTTAACATAATTCATGCATTATACTCAAAATTATCTTATTTGATCCTTATGAAAATCAACTAAGGTAGATATTGTGTGATAGCTATTTTGTACACGAGGAAATTGGGATTGAGAGAGATGAAGAGACTTCCCAAGGTCATGTGACATTGTCAACTTGCTGCCCTCAGGCTGTGATGCCCTGACCCAAGGGGTACTCAGTGGCAGCAGAGAGGGAAGCTATTAGGGTTTTCCTGTGAAGAAAAGTACTTGGGTCACCTTACGCTGCTTTCTGAGCTGCAATAGCAGGAAGCTGGATCAGGAGTGGAACAGCCAGCACTGGAGTGGAACCTGCTATGCTATCATGCTGACCCTGGTGCTGGTGATATTTCACGTCCAAACAGAGCAGAAAACTGCTTTGTGGGCTTTTCCAGCTTGGTACGGCTCAGAACACAGGACAGGTGCTTGTCTGGGATCTTTTTGGGATCAGGTGTGATCTCGCCTATTCATGGAGATATGCCCAGACTTGTTTGGGATTCTTTAGATCCCTGCTTGCTTTAACCAGGATACCTGGTTTGTAAGGAACAGAGAGTTTTGTGAGCAGTGATGAGGCAAGAGGTGTGAGGAAGATCAAGGTAAAAAAAATTTTGTTTCTGTTCTTGTGTATCTTACAGGTGCAAGACAAACTGACTCCAAGGAATAACGATTTCAGAGTCTGCAGTGATCTAATCAGCTGGGTTGGTTCAGGTACAGATTTTTTTTTAAAGATTTATTTATTTTCATTATAAGGGCAGATTTTACAGGAAGAGGAGAGACAGATCTTCCATCCACTGATTCACATCTACAACAGCCAGAACTGAACTGATTGATAGTCAAGAGTCGGGAGCTTCTTCTGGGTTTCCCACAAAGGTGCAGAATCCCAAGGACTTGAGTCATACATCCTCCACTGTCCCCTCTACCCCCAAACCATAAGCAGTAGAGAGATGAATTAAAAATGGAGCAGCCAAGACTCAAAACATTACTCATATGGTATGTAGGCACCACCAGCCACAGGATTAGCCTACTGCACCAGGGCCTCAAGTGTGGGCCTCAAGTCCAGTTGCTGCTACCAGTTAGTTCTCATTGCCCTGCGCTGATTGCTGAAGGTTAGTTACAGCATGCCTCTGAAAATGGACTATTAGTCCCCAAGTGTGGGAAGTCAAGCAGTTGGGACAGATGGCACAAGGGACTAACTAGCCCGGCTCCTTGGTTAACAAGGCTGCAAGGAGTGCAAGTGCCCGCAGAATGCCTCTCTAATCACCTCATTGCTGCCTCACCCCATTGTATGGACACTCAGTCACCTCTCTGATATTTCATGGAATTCTCCTGAGGGTATTGTTGTTTTTTTGCAAATGTGAAATGATTTCTGTAACTGATTTAATACTGGAAACTATTTTATCAATCACGTTATGGTAAAAGGATCTCTAGCAATTAAAGACAATGAGACATAGCTGAAAGCATACAGTATGAACCTATATTGTTCCTAAGTGTCTTATTGTGTGCCCACCTTTGTCCTACAACTTACCCTAAGATGCGTAATGTTCTCCATAAGAAATGGCTTGATAATATCTTAGAACAGACGGTAATCATGGAGGTACGAAGAGTTTGTTTACCGTGCAGCCTCAAACTGCTACAATATATGGAATGATGTAGTCACCTTGACTTCCCTCCATGTAAAGCAAAATATGAGGTACCTCCTAAAATGGAGATAAATGTTATGAACCCCTAGAGGAAAATGGTTTGAAACTTTTACCTTATATTTTCATTTATATTTAGGGAAAGAAAATAGTTTAAAAAGATATAAAATTTATTGTGAAGGCTCTCCATTCATAGGAAGGCCAAGCCACCCTAATTCTTTCCACTACCCTTTAACAAAAGAACAAAAAACAATTGTTCAGACTAGGTGAAGGTGATGATAGTTAATGTATGATTGATTGTAAGATTTAATAAAGAACTATGATATTGCCCTTATAAAGTCCTTTCATTTATAAGCTTTCTTTTTAATTTTGTATTCTTGATATTTCATGTAATATTAGTTTAGGTTTAGTAAAAATTGATTTTGGATGTAAGTAAACCACCTGTCACTATGTAACCGCATGTGCTGCCAACCATGGGGTTCCTGGCTTCAGCTGGGTGACTGCAGGTTTGCGTGAGTAATGGCTTGCTGAAGATATTTTCTTTGAAGTAAAATGATAATTATGTTTTTTCGAATTGTTTTTGTATTCTTTTAACCATGAAGTAAAAATGAAACAATTGGATATTGTGCAAAAGCTTGTGATGATTTCTGTATAAATAAAGAAGGCAGCTTTTCTGAGTTGTCCATTATGAGCATCATGCCATAGTGGTCCACGTCTCTTCTTGTCTTCTTTCCTGCCGAGTCACACACCCTTCCCAAGCTCTGAACTCGGCTGTAGCTGGTCTCCAGCACCCAAGCCTTTCAGCGATCACACAGCATGGAAACTGCAGTCTGCTAGGACAACTCAACCCAGCACCTGAGCTTGCTCCTTAGGAGGGCTAAGGAAACATGGCTCTTTCACACAAGATAAAAGCATTTACTGCGTAGCAACTAGGAACCCCATGATCACCAGTGTGGTGCTCTGCATTTGTGTTAGATATGAAAAGTGTCCTTTTTTCTTTAAAGATTTATTTTTTATTTTTTTGAAAAGTGGAGTTGCATACAGAGGGGGATGCTTGGCCAAACCAAAGCCAGGGGCTTCATCTGTGTCTGATGTGGGTGCAGGGGTCCAAGCACTTGAACCATATTCTGCTGCTTTCCCAGGTGTGTTAGCAAGGAGCTGGATTGGAAATGAAGCAACTGGGACTAAAATTTGCACTCATTGGATGTCAGGGTCTCAGGTGGTGGCATAACTCAAAGTGCCACAATGGCAGCCCCTAAAAATGGAAGTTTGGGCGTTCCTTTCAGTAGCAAACTCTCTGACAATAGAGATGGTTCATTTGTTGTTGTAAAGGCAGCATTGGTTTTCTTCCACAAATACCCATTATTTCCTGAAACCAGATGGGGCTGTTGAGAAGGCTGGGTCTGAGAATAGGAGTTTCTGGTGCGTGCTGCTCTTGGAGCCTGTGCTGCTGACAGCCCAGCATGCCCCTCGTGATGCAGCCAGGACAGTAGGGAACTCAGGTTTGTTGTGCAATGACCCTGCTGTGGGTAAAGTGGAAAGTCCTCACACAAACATCGCAGTCTGCAGTTTTCAGTTCTCAAAAAAAGAAAGGGAAGCTCAGAGAGACGGTGGTTAATGCATCCACAATTTGTGTGTCTGTTTAAAAGTTGTGATCTGGCTCAGACAGAGCAGTGGACAGCATATCCAGGTGCACATGGAAGATATGGCAGTACTTTGGAGTCTGCAGAGGACATCTGGTACCATAACAGAGGATGGAGGACAGAACAAATTGATCAACTATCCCAGCCAAGTGTTGGCAGTGAAGATCTGGGCAGGTGGAGACGTTTAGGTGGACTATGTCAGCCAGTGGATTCTGAAGAGATTTCATCATGCTTGGAATGGCGAGATTGGCAGCAATTCAGAACAGTTGAACTATCGAAACCACTTGGGCAGTGCGCTCGGAGCATGCCCCACATGGTTGGGGTGCATGGGTGTGGCTTTTCCCTTTGTCTCTCCTCTTCCCCCAGATAGAGGAAGGAAAAAAGAGAATGTGGAAACAATGGTCTCATCCACTTTCCTGTAGCCCATGATGCTTTGAGCCCTAATCAACTATGTAAAGATTATTAGAAAAAGTTGTGATTGATCCCTCACATGTTCATGGGGAAAAATTTCATACTTCTTTCCACTGCTCTTCACACCCCCACACCCCCACACATGGAACCCACTCTGTACTCAGCATCAAGAACTGATCATTTTTTAGCATCTTCTTTTTTCATTGTATTAATCTCAGTGTTCATTGTTCAGGTTTTTTTCAAAATTATATTTATTTGAAGGCAAGAGTCAATCTTTCTCTCCCCCTCTCTCTCACACACACATGCACAGGGAGGGAGGGATGGAGTAGAGAGATTAATTGTTCTTTATTGGCTGATTCGTTGTACAAATGGCTGCAACAGCTAGGAGTGGGCCTGGCAAAAGCAAGGGTCTAAGAACTCCATCTTGGTCTCTTATGTGAGTGGCAGGGACACAAACACTTGCCATCCTCTGCTGCTTTGCCAGGCACATTAGCAGTGAGCTTGATGGGAAGCAGAACAGCTAAGAATCAGACTGGAACTCCAATGTGGGATGCCAGCCCTGGAGGCAACAGCTTGCTTAGCTTGCTGCACCACAATGTCAGCCCCATTGTTCAGTTTTCTTTTGATAGAAAATGGATATATGTTGCATTCAGCAGAGAGGACAAGAAACAGTTGGGTGATTATGAATAAAGGGAGCTGCAGAGATCACAAATTCAATTGGGAACTGCATGATATGGCTCGAACTCTCCAAACCCACTCTCCTACTCCTCTGCAGGCTCCTGACGCTGTCCCTCTGCTTGTATCTGTGCAAACTGCAGACCCTCAGGCTTGGCGGAATGCTCCTTTGTCCAGTGGTAGTGCTCCTGCTCTATTGAAGGTGAGTCACTTCAAGGCTATCCAGCTCTACTAGCTCAAGGGAGAAATTGCAGCTACTAGGTGTCTGGTGCACTGAGCTGGGATCCCATGATTTATCTGCTGTAGCATATCCCACATCACATCATCAAAAAGATCTTTGCATACCTATTGACATTCTGTAGCAGGCTTAGTGACAATACTGGGCTGATGGAAGAATCTTATGTATCATGAATATGAATATCATTATTCAAATCACTGTGGTAGATGTTGAAGATAAAAGGAAATGTTTTATTTTGTGTTCATTAAGCACTAGAGGGTATGTTTCCCGGCTCCCAACTCATTATGCCTGTTATGGTTAATGGGAGTTAAATTCCAACATCACATCAAGGGGGAGAAATGATCCCTCAAGTATTTGGAAACTTTTCCCTCCAAATTGCAGATCAAAGCTAGGTTATGAACTTCTATGCTGTCTTCCTAATGGATTAGACTAACTGCTTTCTTTGTTTTTTTTTCCTCTGAACACTATCTTTCCATAAGTACAAATGACTACAGAAAGGTAGGCGTGAGAGACTGAGGTCACAGGACCAGACACCACTGTGGGTTTTCTCTACAGGACAGAAAAAAATAACATTATAACAGTGAGATGTCTTAGAGAGTTCCTCCCCAATACCTGTGGGAAGAACATTCCAGGACTAAACTCTGGATTGTACCAGACCCTCTAAGAGCTGCATTTTCCTACACATACATTTCTATGATAAAGCTTAATTTATAAGTTATATAAGGTGAGAGATTCAGAACAACTCAGTAAAATAGAGCAATTGTAACAATATATTGGAATGAAAGTTATTTAAGATTTATGGTTACTTGCTTCTGAAATTTTCCATTAAATGTACTTGGATCTCTGGTTGACCATAAGCAGCAGAAACCATAGGAAGCACCACTGCAAATGAGGAAGACCAGTGTGTGAGTCCACGAAGAAACTAGGGGCCTGAGAGTTAAGCAGCCTGCTCACAATCCTGCACCTGGCAGGAGCACCAGGCCACAAGCCCAGAGTGCTCTGGTGTGAAGACATGTGATTCAGGCAGGAATTGGATTTGGTGGTTGAAACTGTTTGGAATTCTTGCATCCTGTGTGAGAGTGCCCAGTTTGAGACCTGGCCTCTGATTCCAGTCCTGTGCATCCCTGGATGCAGCAAGTGAGAGCTCAAGTATGTGGGTCCCTGCCATCTATGTCAGAGACCCAGGCTGAGTTCCAGCTTTGGCCTGGCCCATTCCCAGCTGGTGTGGGCATTTGAGGAGTAAACCAGTGGATGAAAGACCTCTCTTTGTGTTTACCTCTGTCTTTCAAATGAAAAGAAAAGTAACCAATAGATAATTTTAAAAAAGCATGTAAATACACTGTTGTAGGCCACCTCTCTGGTGTATGCCAGATGCTTGCTCTGAGATAGTATTGTGACTGTACCAGCTGAGGCAGGCATAGAAGAGGCAAGACTGAGCTGACAGATTTGCTGGAGAGGGGTGGGTGACTGAGTCACATGAACCCATGCAAGTTAACTGCCCCTGTGGTTTTTTCCCTTTTCAACCTGGGGAAATGAATAACTCTGGGCCACTGGGAGAGTTAGCCAGAAAAGAAGTGTGACCTGGAGTGGGGTAAGACAGTGTGGACAAGAAAGAGCAGGTGGCTAGGCTGGGACCTTAGCTTGCTCAGGGGAGGGGCAGCTGCTCCTTGTGTACCACACGGCTGTAGAGGAGGCTTCTGGAGACTTCATGGGGAGAAATCCTAGAGAGCTCATCCTCATTTAGGTTTTCATAACGGTTAAAAACACATCTCTACTGCTGCATAAAACCTGTTCTTTTGTTGCCCCAAAAGACAGAGAAGGTCCCTGCTCTCCTCATGCCATGTCTTCCAGTTACAGCCTCTCTGCTCCTAACAGAACACAGCCCAGCTCTCTGTTCTCCTCCCAGGCCCCATGTGGTGTTGTCCTTTGTGCTCTCTGTGGCTGGCTTCTGTCTGGAGTAAATGTGGGGCCTAGAGGAAATGGAAATGGACCTGCTGCAGATGTCACAGAGGATAGCCCGCCCGCAAAGCTGCACCCAGCCCCAAGCACCTCATTACCAGCAGCACAGACAAATGGGGTGGCTGTTCAGGGAAAAGCAACCGGAGTGATGGAGAAAGACAACTTGATTTATGGAGAAGAGTTGAATTGATAGTGCTCTGTAAATGACCATCTTGGGAACCGTGGACTTCTATCTGGAGGCTGTAAACAGTCCACAAAGTGAGAATTATCTGGAGCGAAAGCTCAGAGACATAACAGAGTAATGAAAAGAAATTCATGGTAATAATGGGCTGTCATTTTACTCCTATTCCCAGCTTGAAAAACCTCACAACATCTTATGGCTAAGTATAATAGATACACTCCAACAGAGTGTTTTTAGACTGGAAATGGTTTATAATTTAGCTAAGACCTTTGCAATAAATAATATTTAGTGGGAAGGCAATGGGTGCTTTGTGCGTGAAGTGCAGGGACCCACCTTGGTTTTGCCTGCTGCCCACCCCAGGCCCAGTGGAGTTGGAGAATGGTGTTGCATTGTAGAAAACATCCAAAATTTTCTTAGGCCTGCCTAATTCAACCCCCCATTTTCACAGAAAAAAAAAGTAAAAATATCTTCACAGTCAGAGAAATATGGGAGCAGGGAAAGAGCAGAAAACCTCTGCAGCTCAGCTCTTCACAAGACTGGATTTTCTGCTCCTGACTATCCTGGTCTGTTTGGACTGGGTGACTTGTAAACAATGGAGTTTTATTGCTCACAGGCCCAAAGGCAAGCAAGTCCAAGACAAAGAGACTGGCAAGATGGGTGTCTGGAGAGGTTCTCTTCTTACACAGTGAAAAGGCCGTGGAAACTCCTGGGGCTTCCTCTCTTAGGGCACTGATCCCATTCCCAACTGCTCGTCACCTTCTGAAGGCTTCACCTTCTAATTCTGCCACCTTGAAGGTCAAAATTTCCACAGGGACACACACAGGGCATAGCACAGAGTGGGGATCCTGTGGCTAAACCTGCCAGTGTGGCCCGGGATGCCCTCTCCTTGAACCTTCACTTTCTTGACCTCTACTTAAGGAGGCAAATCTTTGTCTCTTAAAGATTTATTTTTATTGGAAAGGAAGATTTACAGAAAGAAGGAGAGACATACAGAAAGATCATTGAATGCTAACTTACTCCCTAAATGGCTGCAATGCTGGAACTGAGCTGATCTGAAGCCAGAAGTCTGGAGCTTCTTCCTGGTCTCTCATGTGGGTACAAGGTTCCAAGCACTTGGGCCATCCTCCACTGCTTTGCTAGGCCACAAACAGGGAGCTGAATTGTAAATGGAGCAGCTGGGACATGAACTGGCATCCATATAGGATGCTGGTGCTTGCTAGTGGAGGATTTAATCAGTTGAGCCATGGTGCTGGCCCCAGGTCTTACTGTGAGCCTGAAAGATGCATGGGCCCTTTGCATTTTGTTCTTCCGTCTACTTGGAATGCTCTTTCCTCAAATACCTACCATGCTCACTTCATCCACAATCTACTCAAATGCCTTGTGTCAGAGCTGCTAAAATAGCAGCATCCCTCAGTCCTTCACTCTCCAGCCCTTTACTCTTTATTTAAGCATACTTATCAGCACCTGAACTTACTGTATTTATATTGTGTCAGTGTTGCTTTCTTTCTCCTCTGACTTTGAAACAAGCTCCTTAATGACAAGCTGCTTCACCAATGCCTAGCCATTTGAAGTACATGCTCAATGAATGATGGCCAAGTGAATGTCCTTGATGTGACTTAAGTTTTTTGGATAAGGAAAACTTATACATTACATGTGCCCTGCATATCTGCAGTATTTTTAAATGCTTTTTTTATTTTCACATACCTGAAAAACAGAGTAAAGGTGGGGTTGGGTGGAGAGAAAGAGACAGTGAGAGACAGGTCATCCATCTTCTGGTCCACGCCCTAAGTGCTGACAGCAACTGCCTAGGCCACACTGAGCCTGGAACTCGTCTGGGTCTCCCATGTGAGTGGCAGAACTCACATGGGCTACGGAACTTGAGCCATCGCCTGCTGTCTCCCACGATATACATTAGCAGGAAGCTGCTTTGGAGCAGAGTACCTGGGACTTGAACTGGGCACTCTGACTTGGAAAGTGGGTGTCCCTTTTTAAAGTGGTGCTTTTATCCTCGTGTGCCACAAGGTTAGCCCTTGCATTGGTTTTTAATCTTCTAAAATTCTTTCTATAATCCTGTACTATGTACTAGTGCTCTTCTCTCTTACTTACAAAGAGATAATAGGACACAGGATCACAGCTTGAGAAGTTGCCTGATGGGAGCAAGGTTTAAACCCAGAGCTCTCAAGTTCTCAGTTCTTTTTGGTCCCTGGGTGGCTCCTATCACAGTCCAGATTTTATGTCTATGAACTCCCTGTGAACTTGCAGAAAGTCATAATGGGATTTTTAAAGAAACTCATCATGCAGAATTAGGTAAGTGTCTAAAGTAATGATCTCTTTATAGGAAGATCTATAAATCTGGGCTATCTCTCCTCAGCCACTAATGACAGGCTCTTGAAGTCTCTGGCTTGGCTGATTTGCACACAATGTACTTAAGCTGGCCGTGGCCTTCCTGTTCCTAGTAGCTGGGAACATGGAAGTGGTGCTTTGCTGCTGTGCTTTTTCTGCCTTCCATCTGATTACTTTTCTTAATGGCCATATACTGGACTGGCACTGTTTGCAACCTGAGTTGTCAGTGATAGTCTTCAACTCACAGGTGGCTGATACATCAAGAGGACTCTGAGATTTACCACCTCTGTGCCTTTGTTGGCTTGTGTCAGCGTTATTTTTACTTTTGTCATTAATATGTCATCAATAGTACAACAGAGAGCAATCTGGAGACTCAGAAGAGGCAGGCGCCCTCCGTGGCTAGATATCTCAACAGAGGGTTCTAGCAGGAGAATGGGAAGCAGAGCCACAGGCAACACCTGTTGTTGCACTGGGAGAGGAAGTCTTCATGTCTGGACCATTGTGTAGGGAGCCTTGGGCAAAGACACTGCTCAGTAGCAGGTCCAGGGCAGGTGAGGGGCTGCGGTATGGGAGAGTTGTGATTATTTGGCCAAGGGGAATCCAGGAGGAATCAGGCATATAAACGAACAACTTTCAGGGCAATTGTGAGGCCTGCGTATTGGAACATTTGTGGTTGTCTTTCATAAGCTTACATATTCCAAGAGCTAATGCATTACTTCATGTTTGCAGATCACTTTACTCACCCGGCCACTCAGGGAGTAAGCAAGCCCTCTTAGCCCTGCTTGGGACAATGCATAGCAGAAGAAACAATTAAAACAAACAAATGCAAACAACAACAACAAAACAGAAAGAGCAGATTAAAGACATTCCTCCATCAGTTTAAACAAAAGATTTGTATCTTGGATAAATGCTTGCAGTTGACTCAGGGTCAGATACAGGCATATGGGCACTCCCTGTGCTGGTTCATTTGCCTGTAGGTGCTTCCTGCGTCGACATGTCTAAAGTCGTTTCTGTGCTGGAGTATGACTGTGGGCTAAAGGCCCATTCTCTTGACAGCCACGGACAGCTGTCACCTTGCAGCAGAGTTAGAACTAAGTCTCAGAGCCTATTCTCTATGCAGCCATGGCACCATGGCAGCAGCTGTCCAGGGTGATGATGGATTTTGCATTTCTTTCTTTGAAGGACAAGGCCTGCCTAATGCAACACATCCTTCCTGAAAATGATGCATTCCTAAGTTTCTAGCATGAGGGTCTGTGATTTCTAAAGGGTAAACATGGCCTTAAAGGGAAAAATTGTTCTGCTTAACTATGCAGAGAATTTCCAGCAGGTCCTTTAATTTGGTTTCTGAATAGGACACATTTGCATTCATGGACTTGTGCTTTTTTAGATTCACAAATGTGTCTCTCTTCTCTCTGTTTCATTAAATGACCCAAGCGGTCTGCAAGCTGCACTATTAGCCAATACCCCTGAGTGTGGAGGCCCATCAATCTAGCTAGCTTTGTTCATTTTCTCTGTTCTCACTACTCCTTATTTTTTTCATTTTAAATCTTTTGTGTTGTGTGAGGACTGGGTCTCAGAAATGTGTGTGTGAGCATGCAGGTGCCTGTGAGTGCCACACATACTTGGAATAGGGGAGAAGGAAAATATGTTACCAGAAAATCTTGGTGGATTCTTTCCTTGCCTTACTATAGAAATAAAAAGCCAGGAATTGGGGCCTGGAGCGATAGCTTAATGGCTAAATCCTCGCTTTGCATCTGCCAGGATCCCATATAGGTGCCAGTTTATGTCTCGCCTGCTCTACTTCAATCCAACTCCCTGCTTATGGGCCTGGGAAAGCAGTAGAGGATGGCCCAAAGCCTTTGGACCCTGCAGCTGTGTGGGAGACCTGGAGGAAGCTCCTGGCTCCTGGCTTCGGATCAGCTCAGCTCCTACTGTTGTGACCACTTGGGGAATTAACCAATGGATGGAAGATATTTTATCTCTCCTTCTCATTGTAAATCTGCCTTTCCAATAAAAGTAAATGAATCTTTAAATAAGTATGTTTTTGAGAAATAAGATAATTTAAAATATATATTATGTGATAAAGACACCTGGCAGTATTTCACTCGTGCCTTCTTCCAGAATCACACGTGTTATTAAGGAACTCTATAAGTAATAGTAAAAGGATGGTTGGATAGGAATTTCTTCCACTCTATAGAGGGTCAGGAAAGAGGTCATAATCTACTTAGGGTCACAAAGGGTCATGATTAACACTGTTAGAACACAGATTCATAAGAAAAAGACATTGCAGATTTACTTGATCAGCATGGCATCTTTTACACTAAAGACTCAAAGACCAAGGGTGAATTATGCATCTGTGTGCATAGGTTCAACAACATGAGTAGTCTGTGTACAAATGTGATTGCACCAAAGGGTTCTGACCTGAAAGGGACCAACTGAGGGAAATTCTGGCTGGCAGGAGCCCTCCTGGAATACAGGCCCCACAATCTACAATCAAAGCAGGGATGTCAGAGTATTTCCTCATGATCAACTCACATTTTAGGTTTTATGGCTGGCTTTCAGGAAAGGAGGTGGAGATCTGCTTTCTTTGAGCTACTTTGGGCGAGAGGAATTCTGGTACCTCCCCTGAGGAAGAACTAAGTGCTGGGGTAGGAGAGAGATGAACAGGAGGAATTCAGGGAGACCTTCCTTCTGGGTTGTTACATTGGGGGATCATTTTCTTAGCCCTAAGACTTGGACAACTTGCTGGCCACAGCGGGATGGAGATATTAGCAGCCACAAGGGCTGATGGCATAGGGACCTTAGGAGACTCGAACCAGAGGCCCCTCTAGTCTGTGCATGCCCTGCAGTCCCTCCACACCCTCCTCTGCAGAGGAAACCATGTGGGCACTTGTCTGCAGCATGTTCCTCACAGGCCACAGACCAAGCATACAGACTGTGCCAGTTGTGCCATGACCACGCTGCAGCACATGAACCTGGTGGGTTGACTGAGCTGGTTCTTCCTGTGGGTTTCAGATGAGCCATGCCAGGATCGTTTTCAGACCCATTGAAACGTGTCAGCACTCTAGCAAGTGATGTTGGCATCAAAGGACTCATGTAACTGGTGAAATGGCTCCTGGTAGAACTATGTGTCCTTTGCTCTAAGCACAGCTATAGTATATTTTCCTGGAGCCTGAATCCCCACTCTTCTATTGCTTTTCTTGACTCCCTGTCACCTTTTCCACTAGTGATAGCAAATCTAGGAAGATATCCTTTACATGCACTGGGGTATGGCGGAGGGAGGCAGGTGTGATAATGAGCTCAAGCCATCGATCCTCAAGGACATTATGGTCTCGTGGAGCAGAGACTTTTGTAAGTGATGAACCATGAGGCAAGGCAAAGTTAAATCAACGCCAACTCCATCTCAAATAGATGCTGTGAACTATTGAAATGACACAAGGCAGCCTCTTTGATTTCAGACCACTGACCAAATTCAAGGCTAAGGAGTAGCTCAGCCCCCCCGTGGGGATTCACTACTCATGATAGGAGCTAGATACAGGTTAGAACATCAAGAGATTATGAGATCCTAAACATTTTACACTGCACCAGCATGTCTGCTCCTTGATATATCTTAGGTGTCTCATGGACCAATACTGAGACTTCTTTCAAGTACATGTAATCTAATCAACACTCTTGAAATAGCTGTTTTGACATTTGCGAGGTCTCCCTATCAGAGTGGTGAGTCCTTTTGCATGTCTGCTGCTGTAGGGCTGCTGATGAGGATCTTGGGCCCAGCTCTGGGAGGCTGATTATTGATGTGAAGAATTGACCTGCATGGTCCCTTTCTTTAAGGAATGAGTTGCCCCTTCTTACCTGCAATGCAATTCTTCCTGACGACAAAAAGCAATGTAATATTCAAGGCCATGGCCTTCTCACCTCTAGGACCATCCACAGAAGGTTTGGGATGGTGCCAGAACAAAGTTATCTAAAGGGCTTCTGTGGTATGATTCCAGTTTGCATTCTCTTTGTACCCTGGCATTGAAGATCTTGTACCCCCAGGAACTCTCTCCAAGGGGAGATGCCAGTTCAGAGGTCTGTACTGTGTGACAGCTCTGGTCTGGGCTCTCTGGAGGCAGATGCTCCAATGTGCAGCCATTTATTGGGGATCAGTAGCTGTAAAAACAAAGAGTGTGAGCTAGAGGGAGATGCTGGATTCATAAAGCCTTGGTAACGCAACGGAGAGTGATAGAGTCCAGGACTTCCGCAACCAACCTGGCTTTTGTGTCTGGGCCTCACACAGTCAGCAGCAGTAGGCTGCTATAGCAGTGCCCTGCAGCTGAAGCTAACCTTGAAGTTGGTGACAACTGGAGGGCCGCACTCTAACTGTTCCTTTATCTGGGCGGAACCCTTTCGTGTCAGCTGCCTTGGTGGCTTCCATCCCCACAGCCCTAACCACATGATGGGTACCTGATACCCAGCATTTATGAGCTTGATTCTAGATGCTCTGCTGCCTTCTTTGGATTCACCCTGAAGCCAGAATTCATCTTGTTCCAAATTATTCTACAGCCAGAAACTTCCATGGCTGTGCATGTCCCTGCACCCAAGAGTACATTTTTAAATTGCCAAGTACAATTCCAGTGATTTCATCTCTTTCAGCAACATGAATCTCCTCTGATCACCTTCAGGCTCCCTCTTGTATGCTTAAGTGGAGGGCTGTTAACTCAAGGGTGCTACATCAGTAAGATTTTCTGTACAATATATCCAAACTTGCACATCATGAGAAATTTTTCTCAAGTAGTTTGCCCCAAAGGAGAATTAACTCACATTCAGGAATTTCAGATGAGCTGACTTCAACCCCATCTGCAGTTTAACGCAACACTTGCTGTGCACCTGCACTGTGCTGTGGAAAGGACAGTGTTAGGTCCCTTGGAATATAGGGCACAATTATCTTCTCCCCAGTCGGGAAGAGGCACACCATTTCTCTCCTTGGCTATTTAAAATGACTGTCAAAAGTGTGGGAAGTTGAAGGGCAAGAGGCTAATATTTGGGGAGGGGTTAAATCACTGAGGAAATTCTCTTCACATAACAGCATGATGGCCACTGTGCAGAAGTGAGCTGGGGTCTGACTGTCCTGTAGGAGTTGCAGTTTTTTCTTTTCTTCTAATGTTCAGCTCTTGGCTTCTTGATGAGAGCTCTAATGAGAGGAAGTGAGATCTTCCTTGTCCTTTTTAAAGATTAATTTTATTTATTTGAAAAAGTGACAGAGACACACAGAGAAAAAGATCTTCCATTCACTGGCTGTCTCCTGAAAATGCCCATAAGGACTGGAGCAGGGCCAGGATGAAGCCAGGAGCCTGAACTCCATCCTGGTTTCCTACGTGGGTGGCAGGGTGTTCAAGTACTTGGAGTATCTTGTGCTGCCTTACCAGGTACATTAGCAAAGCACTGGATCAGAAGCAGAGATTCTGGGATTTGAGCCAGTGTTCTGATGTGGGATGCTGGCATTGCAGGAAGTAGCCTAACCTGTAGCACCGCAATGCCAATCTCTCACCTTTTTTTTAATGTGGCTCATGATCTTGCCAAGGAGGACCTGCCAAGCACCAAGAGTAGATTGTACTCCACTGGCAGAAAGCAAGGCTTAAGAGATTGGCTATGACAGTGGCCTCCAATCCTAGCAAAAATGGCTGTGTGGCCATTTGGGTAGGGAACCTCAGATGAAAGATCTCTCATTCTCTGTCTCCCCAACTCTCTCTGTCACTCTTCCTTTCAAACAAATAAATCTTAAGAAATGATAACATTAAGAAATAATATTATAAAAGATAATATTAAAAGAAGACAACAACCCCTCCCACCCAGTTGGAGGCAGCCTGGGTCCCCCTCTTTACCACCAGGGCCATGCCTCTGCCCGTTTTCACAGGGGTTTCTTGTCCCTTCCTCTGTCTCTTCCTTCTGCTTCTTGCCCTATCAGTGCAGCAGACTCACAGGTTCCCATGTGCACCTCCTTCTGAATTTCTCCATTCTACTCTGATATTCCCTTTTCTACACTGCAACCTTCCAGATATTCGGGTCAAAGCATCGCCCTGCACCTTGCAGGAGCTCCCATTGCCCGGCTGCGCTCCTGGGGCATGTGTACTGACTAGTAGAGGTGGTGCTGTTCACCATCAGCCTCAGGAAGGGAAGTGATAGCCAGAGCAATGCCTGGATCCAGGAAAGAAGCCCTGAGAACCTGAGACAGTCTCGTGTATGGTATAGAAGGGACCTCACTTTACCCCCTTCAGTCCCATGGAATTGCTGCCGCTCTGCACACCTGTGGTTCTCTGAGTCTCCTCTAGACTTTCTCCACCATGAGCTGACACAATCACTTTTCTGGGGTGTGCTACTGGAAGCCCTTAGGGTCTTGCCAAACCCTCCCTGTTGTCTCTGACTGCTCCCTCCACCTGTCCTTTTCTCAACACTTCTGTGGGAAGCCCATAGCTTTTCTGAGGCATCTCTTCTTTCTAGGTGTGGCCAGGTGACAAGGTTATAAGAGCTTTTGGGCCCTAGGGAAAGTTGGGGATCCCCTCCTCTTCATTGAGGGCTGTCTGGCTGCTCCTGTCCCCCATGCTGAAGTTCAGAAAGCACCTGCCTCCTGCTGGGACAGTGCCTGCTGGCCACACCATAAATGCATTTAGACCTCACCTTGCACTTGGTTTGCACATGGCCTAACGTAGTGAGGACACGGCTGTAACGGACAGAAAACAGCAGTGATGCATTAAGTCAGAGGAAAAGGTAGTACGTAGTAAAGGAGCTCCCTGCCGTAGGAACAATGCACACTTTTAATGCAGCCAGTTTCTACTTCTACCCTTGAGGAGTAGTGTGAACTTGGACTGGTTACTAAGCCTCCCTGAGGTTCCATCTCGTCATCCACAAACCACAGAAGACTGAGGTCACAGAAGAAGAAAATGAGTTAGTGAAGAGGTGGTTCCCAGTGCCTTGTTTGACAGGTGAGAGTTGCCCAGTCAAGTTCTTAGAGGTGCGTGGAGAGGCAAATTAGCAAGGATGAATCCCGTGTGCCATTGCCACCTGGTGGAAAAACGTGGACTTGCACACAACACCAAGAAAACTTCAAAATGTTGTTTTATAAAGTCAATTTGATTAAATGGCAGCAAGTATAAATATGGGTAGAAATTGGGGAAATTGGGAGAGAATGCAAATTCATCCTCTTCAGAGAAGGTTATATGATAATTGTCACGTGGAATTTCAGAGTAGGGCACATAGTAGGGAGATGTTTAATAGAGGATTTGGGGTTTCTCACCATGTCGTAATCCTGCACAAACAGCCAGCGTACAAGGGCTCTGCTGACCCAAGAGTGAGGCCTTGTGTAACATTTCCCCTGTATGAAAGCTTTAGAAAACCCCTGGCTTTTCTGATGCGACGTCTGGTTCCAGAGAGAGTGCTGTAGTAGTTCTAGCAGTCTCACCAGGAGTGTAGGCTAATGGTCAGGAGCTCGATAACTCTAGGTTGGACAAAGAGTTATCTTCAGATATGACAACCAAGTGAACACAGTCTCCCTTCCTGCCTTCACTGGCTGTGCTGTGGTTGCTAACTCTAAGTGGAAGACCGGAGTTGGAGGGGGCAAAGTCGGAATGTTCACAGTGTCATCTAGAGAAAAGACTCACACAAGCATGTGTCTGAGGTTGTGGCTGGTGCAAGTGGCCACTGACAGGGCGTGGCTGGGCTCTGCAGCATAGCCTGAACTTCCATCACAGAAGATCCTTCCACAGTGCCAAGCGTTGCAAAATTTCCATTTCTTAGAGAGCCCGGGCATGTGGATGAATGGCTGCCCTGTGCCAACAGAGCCCAGGGCACTATTGGGTGGTGGTCACTGTTTGTAACTGGGTCCAGCCCTGAGTGTTTTAAAGATTGAACTCGTCAGCTTAGAAGCAAATGTTAAACATACATGCCTGCATGGGGCAGGTGGATGCCATCCAGGAATGGATAAGAGAAGTGACAGGCAGAGCTGGCAGGTGATAGGCACAGGCAAAAGGTCGTGGCAGCCTCCTCACTGCCCCTGCAAGACATGGCCCCTTTCTCTTCTCTTCTCCCCCATGGAGGGGTGGTCCTAGTGACTCTGGAGCTGAAGGGGCAAGCTTCAGAGGAGTGCTCTCCTACATAGAACATGTCAGGCTTTTAAGTGATGCTCTCTCAGGGAACTGCAGAGGCAGCCACATGTGCTGCCAGCTGTCTTTGATCCCATTAAATCCACCCTGAGCCCAGGGAAACAAGGCCATATGTAGCAAGTCCTCTGCTAATGTGGCATGGCCTGACACAGTTCCTGGCAAAGTCACTTGGAGGTTTTCTGTGAGTTTCTATCCAAGGATCTTGGCAAGCTTGGATCCCTGCTGACCTTTGCTGTTGTTTGGTCTAAAAAAGAGCCAAGAACCACATGTTTGAGGGCTTAAAGTTGGGCATTGTGGTGCAGCAAGGTAAACTGCCACATGGGACACTGGCATCTCGTATTGGAGTGCCACTTCAAGTCCCAGCAGATGCCCCTCTCACCTAGCTCCCTGGTAATGCTGCTGCGCCTCTGCCACCTGTGTGAGAGACCAAGATGGAGTTCCTGGCTCCCGAGTTTGTCTTGATCATGGTAACAACCATTTGGGGGTGTGGATTTGTGGATGGAAGTGTTTTCTCTCTTTTTTACTCTGCATTAAAAAAACAACCTTACGGTAAAATGTGCATAGCAGAGAATTAGCCATTTTAGCCATTCTTAGGTGTAAGTTCAGTGGCATTGGATACATTCACAATGTTATGTAGCTCACGTAGAGCAAGTTCATATTCCCCAACTGAACCTCTGTCCACTTACACACACCCTCACCTGACCCAGCACACATACTGTCTGCCCTCCTGTGCTGCTTATTTAATTTTGAGAAACACTTGCTGGCTGAGTGGTAGGCTAGGCTCATTACTGTCAGAGTTTTTACACTGGCACTCAGGGACCAACACCCACAGAATAATCTAGAGTCAGTTAAGGAATAGCTTCTAAACTGAGCAGTTTTGGACACCACCACAGGCTGTTGGCAGTGAGAAGGGGTGGGGTTGATGGAGTCATTGCAATTGTTCCTACATAACCCAGATTTGAGGGAAAGGGATCCTTCCTACATAACCCAGATTTGAGGGAAAGGGATCCCTGAGCAGCTGAGGAGGAAGGGATGGATGGGCAAGTCTGAAGAGGGATTGGTGGACAAAGCATTACAGGGTTCAAAATCCTGGACTGATGCCCTCACACTATCATCTTTTCTGTTGGGGTCAATGATTTGATGAGAAACCAAGATATCTTGAAGTCCTACAGGAGAACTGCAAGGGTCAGATGAGATTTTAAGCTCTCTCTGTGTCTGTAGTCTCTTGCCGCATCTACTTACAGAGATGAGTGCCCTGCCTGTCACAGCGTGCAACACAAATGTAGACTCCATCTTCCCTGTCTGCCACTACAGACTCAATGTCGCTAGACTCTGCCCTGCTCTGCCCTGGGAAGCCAACCTCAGTGGATGGCCTCCAGGGACTCTCTTGCCATCTCACTTCTGATTGGGTACAGACTAAAAGAAGCTTCCACCAGAACCTGAGGCTGAGGGAAGAAAGGTCAGGGTAATCTTTCTGGCTCCCTCTGTGTTTACCCGCTGCAGCATGCCATGGCTGAGGGTCAAAGCTTCTGCCAGGCAGCCATGTATCTCCGGGAGCCTGAGCTCCACCCAGGTGGCAGTCAGACTGCAGGTTGGGGGCAGCAGGGGCTCCCACTGCTGCCAGCCCCCTGAGGTCCTTTATCAGCTCTGGCAGCTTCCCTCATCATGCACAATCCTTTTAGTGGATCTGGTTTAACACCCTTCCAGAATGTACCATCTGTTCTCTGTCGTGATTCTGGTTGTCAGAAATGCAAACTACTATATTTTAGTTTCCTCCATGAAGAACCTGTGTTACTCCTCTTCTACTTAGCAAGCCCATGTCCAAATTCATTCCAATAGCATATGGACCATACCATTGAGAAAGCAAATCCAAATGATGTGACTTACAGTCTTTTGTGCTGATGCTCCTGGCAACTGTGTGCAGAAGGAAGATCTGAAGCCTGGGAGTAGCTGTGGCCATCAGCAGGGGTCGGTGGCATACAGATGTTCTTCCACTGGTTTTGTTTCCCTTATCTTCTTCCAAGGGAGGTGAACAATTCCAGAGCCCCCTTTCTGCTCTTCTGTTTCCTCTCATTTCCTTTCCTCATTCCTGTACTCTCCATTTTTCTTTTTCATCCAGAGGTCCTGAATACTGGAAGGGCAGACATGATCATATGAACTACTGGAGAGTTGTTAAATTCCCATGGATTTTTGGGCAGCTGACCTGTGAGGTGGGGGGGCAGCAGCTGCAGACAGGACGCAGAGATGGTGAGGAGGATGGGAGAGGGACAGGTCCTAGGGGCTGCGTGGTGAAACCCTTACTCAGAACTGGTCTGTCTTGTGTGCACTCTTTCCTGCAAGGAGAAAAGATCAGAAAGATTGACTCAATGCTCATGAACTAATGGTGACACTTTCTGCAGGTAGATGTTGTTTGTATACCTGTGATGACTCACAAGGAGGTAAGAGACTTAGTCTCTGAAGCAGAAATGACATTTATGTTGGTAAAGGGGAGGTTAGACATGAAGGCAAGACCTGCTGTCCCATCCCATCTCATTCTGTAAGTTTACAGATCACCTGCCATAGAACGTGGGGAGTAATTCACTCTCCGGGGAGTACATCCTATTACACAGAGAGTGTACTTCGACTGTCGCTTACAGCAGCAACTGCTGCTTCCCAGGAACTTTTGCTAGATGGTTTACTCAAGGACCAGCAGAAGTCTCACCTCTTCCAGCTAGTCTGTCTCTTATCTCTAGCTGGGCATGGTTGTGATCTCTTACTGGCATTTTACATGCAGAAATGAGGGAAGCAATTCACAGTGTCATTTCTCCCCTCAAAAATTGCCTGAGGACTGAGATTATGGTTTATTTTTAGAGTTTCCAACAGCTCCAAGCACAGGGCATTGTCATTCCACATATGACTAGAATTAGACAAATGTGCAAGTTGAAAGGGATCTCAGCAGTAGCCTGGCCCCAAACACCTCAATTTCCAGTCCAGGACGGAAGAGAGACAATCAAGTTAGTTACAAAGCCTGTACCAGAGTCCAGGTCATCTGGTGTTCTCATCTGTATTCTTCCACTATACTGCAAAGTTCTTGGCAACTTGGAAAACAGTTGGGCCTCAAGGCATTTGTGCCCATACCTCAGCTCAGATGAAGAAAGGGATGGGGCTGATTGCAGGGGGATATGTCACCAAGAGCCTGTCTCTTTTAGAGTCCAGAATAATACTAGAGTCTAGTGACTCAATTTTTGCAAAGATAATGGGATGAGAAAGGGGATTGATTTACAAGAGCTGGAAAATCACATGGAAGACTGTCCCCTTGGTGAGTAGACAGATCTGAAACGCCATCTCTCTGGTTGTGGCTCCTTGTGCTCTGCAAGCTATTATAGAATCTCATTCTCCACATTTGGCTAGATACTCAAAAACCAAAGTCATTCACCGATTCGCACATGGCTAATCCATGGACTTGGAGATGACACTGCTAGTTCATTTCCCAAATGGCAACAACAGCCAGGACTGGACCAGACCCAAGTCAGGAGCCAGAAACTTCATCCAGGTCTCCCACACAGGTGGCAGGAACTTGATGTACTTGAGCCATCATGTCCCAAGCATTCTGATACACTGTGGTGATGTCCCAAGCTATGACTCAAGTCCATGTGAGTCCCAAGCTGTGACATCCACCCCATGGGCAGTGTTCTGTTCCTTCAACAAACATTTATCTCTTGCTTCCTGTATGCCAGGCCTATGCATTCAGGAAATGGCAAATTGTTTAAGGTTGATAGAGCATGAAGGTCAAGGGCAGATTAGCAAGAGATGAGACAGAGTAAGATGATCTGAGTAATTGCATGGCCTTGTGAACCCCCTGAAAGAGATGGAAAGTTATTTTAACGACAGTGGTGTAAGCAGTGAATGTGCTGGCAGGGGTATGATGTGACGTATCAGGTTCCAGGGGAGAGATCCTGGCCAGATGATAGCCACATGATTATCATAATTACCAGTGGCAGTGGACCTGCATGAGTGGGAGGAAAATTTCCCTGATTATGGAGGTGAGCTGAAACCGATCAGCTTAGAATACAGGTTTCTAACATTAGGTAGTTTGCTGCAACCATCTTTGTCAGTAACTGGCTTAGGAATTTTTCTAAGGAGTAAAGGCAAGCAGAGCTTCTGGCACAGAGATGTTTATCAAAGCATTGTTTGTATTTTAAAAATGGAGAGTATTCAAGATTTGCAAAAAGGTTAAATCAATGGCGTTATACTCCTAAAATGAAATACCAAGTAACATTGACTTCAAGTCATCAAACATTTTTTAGAATTCTATTTGAAAGGCAGATTTACAGACAGAAGAAGAGAAAGAGCGAGAGGAGAGAGAGAGAGAGAGAGGTCTTCGATCCACTGGTTCACTCCCCAAATGACCACAGTGGATTGAGCTGAGCTTGTTGGAAGCCAAGAGATTCTTCTAGGTCTTCTACAGGGATGCAGGGACCCAAGCACTCTGGTCATTGCCCCCTGCTTTCCCAGGTAATAAGCAGGGAGCTGGATTGAAAGTGGAGCGGCTAAGAGCCAGTATGCATGTGTGATGCTGGCCCCACAGCTGGAGGCTCAGCCTTTTATGCCAGGATGCTGGCCCCATAGAGTTTTTTAAACAACAAATGGAATTTCAGTAAGTCAGCAAGGCAAGATCTTATGTATGGCAGGAGACAAAAGAGTACGTGAAGTATGAGTGAGTTGTATCTGGTTATTATTTTTTAATGTTTCATAATTTCGTATAGTGAACATACATTTATTTCTATACTTTAAAATATTTTGGGGGATGAAAAAATACTTTGGTGACAATGACTTCTCCAAAGGGAGCATTCTGGATCCCCATGCAGGGGTGACAAAGTCCAGCAGACCTGCAGCAGATGTATGTTGCAGAGTGCAAGAGAGATCACACTGGACCCAAGTGCAGGATGTTAGGAAGAGTCTTTACTTCCCAAATTTGGTTACAGCAGCTCCCGCTACACTTCAGGAGCCACTGCACTGAGCCACCGAAGTCAGGGGTTTTTAAGCTCTCATCCTCTAATCAGATTGAGAGCCATGCAGTACAAAGTTTCAGGTAGGAAGGGAGTTAGCAGAGCCCAAATTTTTCCTGTAGTTAACTTACCTAACCTAGCACAACAGGAGGCAGGTGGGGCAGGTTGTATGGAGCCTCTGGGGTAGTTTCTGTGCTCTCAGTTATTCTGAATGGTGCAAAAAGCAGGAGGGGCAGGTGTGCTTTTCGGGCCTTCCATTAACCTGAATGGCGCGAGAGGAGGTGGGAAGGGAAGGATGTGGAAACTGCTTCTGCATCCTGTCCATTGTCAGTTAACCTGGCAAGGAGGTGCAAGCGATGGCCCCATTACAATGTACAGTGTTGACTGCTGGTCTCTTGTGACTGCTCCATGCCTTGTACACTAGTGGTTGTGGATTCCCAATACACCCTTAGAGAAAAACTGGTTGCACCAGAAGCTTCGTTTCCAAATAGCGTTTTCCTCAGACTATGTATGGAGTTTGCGTAGGAGAGCTGAGGGTTTAAGGCTGGCCCTGATTCTCACTCTCTGAGGGGATCTTAAGAAGATTTCTTTAATCTGAGATCCAGCTGTAAAATGAGAACCCACACAAGGTACACTTGAGAATTAATTACTATAAGCACAGCCTTGACCTCAGGAAGTCCTCATCCTTCTCCCACAGGACATTACTGCCATGTTCTTTGCTGGTGGCTCGTCTTGTAGTCCTGGGGTGTCTAGGAAGATGTTGGCCCCCAAGAGCTGAGGAGTAGTTTTCCTAGAATCAGTGTTGTTCTCCATGGCTCTCTAGCCTGGGTATGGAACATATTTTCAGCTGACTTCACTCGGCTGTAGAAATTTTGCGGCACTCACCACAGTGAGCCTACAGCATGAGCCACTCTGTTTGTCCTGCCTGGCAGGAACAATGTCTGGAATACCCAGGAAAGCACAACTTTCTGGAATTTTCCATCACAGTAGAATCAAAGCTACTTCTTGTGTCTGCTTCAGCCTGAGAAAGCTTTTTGGGTGGAGTTTTGATTCTGTAGGAGGGGATGTGTGTAGGAAGTGTTGTGATGACTTGAATCTATTAAAATGGAAAATTCCTCTGTTGTCTAATGATCTATCTCAGATTTTCCAAGACCATGTGTCACAAACAGGGTTGGTTATTCAGTTAGAACTCTTTTCTTATGTGTGTGTGAGCACTGCATGTTCCCATAATAACTAATATAATTAATTTGTAGGAAAGAAATAGATTACAAATATTTTTAAGTTTATATGTTTGTTTTTTATGTATTTGAAAGAAAAGAGAGAGCAGGAGTGAGCCAATTGAGCAAATGCACTAGAGAGATATTTCATCTGTTGGATCATTCCTCAGATGATCCAAAACCGGGAGTCCAACACTCCATCCAAGTCTGTCATCTGTTGCCTTCCGTATGCTCAGTAACAGGAAGTTGGATTGGAAGCTAAGGTAAGACTCCATCCCAGAGACTCACATATGATGCAGACATCCCAAGTGGCAGCTTGATCCTGCCAGAATGCCCATCCCAGATTATAAGTACATAAAGAAAGAGCGTTTTATATACTGAAAAATCCGAACTTGGTACCTTATCCCCACTAGCAGAGCACAACTTTGAAGTGTGTTTCCATGATGGGCCAAGGATGATGAGCTGAAGCTGCCTGTGAAGAGTAATGAGGTGCAACTGGTTGACAGCTAGCACCCCATAGGGGGAAGGCATGCCAGGTTAATTGACAGCACACAGTGTGGAAATGTCCCTTGAGGCTCCAGGAGCACCACCCTTTCTACCTCTTCCCGCGCCACTGTTCCTATGACTTAGTTATTTGGAAGTTTGTACTTCCCATAGAAACTTTGTACTTTGTGGCTCTCGAGATGGTTGGAGGATGAGCTTAAAAAACCCTGACTTTGGCCACGTGTTACTGTTGCTGGTGCAGTGTGGCAGGAGCTGCTGTCACCAAGATTGAACAACAGCCTCTTCCTTACCACTCTATACTTGTCCAGCATTCTCTCTCTTACTCTCTGAAATAAAAAGGATTCAGTTTTTGGGCCATCAGACAGGCAGTGTTAACTATCTGAAGGAGAGAATGTTGTCCTGGCCAGGGAAAACCAGTCTTGCTCGTTAGAAACGTCTAAATTCTGAGGGAGGGAGTCACCTCATTTTTTTCTGAATTCTGGAATCACAGAAATCCAGACCTGGGAGTGAAGTTGCGTGACTTACAGCACTGTGCACCAAGTCTTTCTGTTGGCTATTTGGTGTCAGTAGTTCGGTTCTTTGCATCACTTAACATTGTCTGCCCAGACCTGCCTGAGACCCTGTAGATGGAGAGATGTTGGCCTCCTACGGTCTATAACTCTTAGCCTGGACACAGGAGGGGAATGGTCTCTGACTCCTGACCTTGCCCATCTTGTAAGTGCAAAGGCAGATGCTTGGTGCCTTCTGCACTCCAAGCCTGATCACTTCTAGCCTGCAACGGATTGTGATTTGAAAACTGGAAAGGATCTTATAGAGAGGAAGGCATTTGATGTGGATGTCACGGGACTGGAAGAATCAGCTAGAAGTCTGACAACTAAAGAAGGCAAGAAATTTACACTCAGCATAGAACCATAATGTTGCTTGGTGCTGTCACTGAGACCCTAACCTACCTACTCCTCTCCAGAAAAAGTCAGAGGATTTTATGCATTTCAGAAAGACATTGACATTCTCATCCATAGTGAGGAGACATTATGTTTTTGTTTCTAGAGAACGGGCAATTATCAGATACTGGGTGAAATAGAAGATAGGATACTCGACAGGGGAGTTAGGCATTTTGCAGGAAGAAAAATGAATTAAAATGCACAGTGGCTTCTACTAAGTGACTAATAAATGATTTAGGGGGTAACTACCTTGGAATTGAAGGAAATGAACGTTCCCAACACAGTATGACTGACTTCCTGAGGAGGGAAAAGATTTATTGAAAACATAATAAAACTGTCAAAAATCCAAGAAGTCAATTACATAAATCATGAAGCAGAAGTAATTTTTAAAAATTGAGGTAGAAAATCAGAATCTACCAGTACTTTGCCAAGATTTGGACACCCCTCACAATCCCTCTGTGCTTATTTTTTTAAGATTTATTTATTTTATTGTAAAGGAAAATTTACAGAGAGGAGGAGAGACAGAAATATCTTCCATCTGCTGGTTCACTCCCCAAGTGGCCACGACACCTGGAGCTGAGTGGATCTGAAACCAGGAGCCTGGAGCTTCTGCCAGGTCTCCCACACAGGTGCAGGGCCCCAGGGCTTTGGGCCGCTGGACCATCCTCTACTACTTTCCCAGGCCACAAGCAGGTAGCTGGATGGGCTGGGGCATGAACTGGTACCCGTATGGGATCCCGGCAGATGAAAGGCAAGGATATAGCTGCTAGGCTACTGCACTGGGTCTAGTCCTTCTAGTTTTAATCAAGTGATATCCGTGCAAGTGTTTTCACTGCTTCCATTCGTCAGGTAAAGTAGAGGAGAAGCCATTGATCAGCAGGTTAACACAAGGTTAGATCTCACTTTTGCATCTTCTGATCACATAATTGGCCCAGACTTATATTTAATGAGGCAGTTAAATGGGGAGAACAGTTGAGAAGAGAGGTCAATGATGCAACTCCACCCAGAGTGTACAATGTTGGAAGATGCCTGTGTTTTCCTTCTAACTCTTGAAGAACTTCAGGAGAGAGAAATGCTGGGGAGCTCATTTAGGAGTGGGGCCGTCCTTAGAGATGTGGAGGTGGAACCGGGCAGCCCTGGGAAAGCGCTCGGGACAGGTTGTGACTGAGGCTGAGGTGTCTTTAGGGTCTTGGAGAAATGGATTGCAGGGGTGGGTGATGTGGCAGGAGGCCAATGAGGTGTAATGATTCTTAGAGGAAACATGCTGTCTTGGTTTGAATTCCCTCTTAGGCTAACTTGGAGCAAGTAGTCAACTGAAGAGAGAGGCTGGTGCTATGATGGCTGGAGAGCAAGGGGCGAGTTAAATGGGAGGTGGATGTGAATGAGAGTTGTCACTGTGGACAAATATGACTCAGTTTCCCTGGTGTCCTCTGGAAGAGATACTGCTATTCAAACATCCATCTCCATCTTGCTGGACTATCACCCTGCCTCTCCATGAATAAGCTGAGAATGATCCTAGAATGAGGCTAGAGAAGAGCATGAAGCAGAGGGAAGCAGGAGCTAATGGTAGCTTCCTCTGCTCTCAGTGAGAACTGTGCAAAAAACTGTAGGTGGGCCACCATTCTGTCCTACAGTCTTCCCACCTGCAAGGAGGAGTCCAGGAAGAGAGTGTCCTTTCCAGGGTCCTCTGCTGTCCCCTCTTGCTCTTTCCTTGCCTCGTGCATTTCGTTTCTCACCCACCATCCTCTCTACAGAGTCACTTTTCTTGTGCCTTTCCAGATGAAAGGGTGGGAGGTGAGAAAGGGGGCTTCCAAGAAGCTCTTTCATCAGCAAGTAATGTTCAACTGTGAAATTTCAGCTGATTGGCAAAATTGCTGTGGGAGAGAGATGAGCCAAGAGCCTTGGACTACCTGTCAGGATTTTGCTAGATGTCAGCTAAGTCACAGCCCTGGGGAAATGCCATTTTTTTTTTAAATGAATGAATAGGAACCAGGAGATTTTTTGAGCCCATGTTTGGGTTGGCGACGTTAGAGAGGCACCATCTCTGTGAGTGGGAAAAAAATAAGTTTTAAAAATATCAATCTGCAGAATTCCTTTTGCTGTTAAAAAGAGCAACAAAAAAAGAACCCAGATTATCACAGAAGCTACCAGCCATGGATGGAGTCAGTCATCCTATGAGATTTTCTGTTCTTGACACACACAGTCATCTCCACAGCAACTGATTGTCATGTCACAGAGCAGACTAGAATGGGAACATGAAGAGGCATGGCCCCAGTGCATGCATTATGATTGCTTCCATGCAAATTGTTCACGTCAGAAAAATAAAAGCAAGAAAAATCTCTTCTCATGAAAGTAGAATTGCCTAGGAAGAGATTCCTCCCCCTCAGGTAGCATCTTTTTTACATAGATTATTTTGGAGTTGATTTTTTTGGGGGTGGGGCCAGGGAGGATGGAAAGATGGCAAGCTTGTTAGAAACCAGAATAATAAAACCCATCAATCTGGAATGAGCTCACAGGGTCACCTTGCTCGGCTTCTGGCTTCTAGGTGGAAATGATGAGTAGCAGTGCTTTCTGAAGGAGCCTGCAGGAAGAGTGCTATTCACACAGTTTTGTTCAGTATCCCAGCTGCACGTTTTAACCTCTCCAATACAACAATTCTGCCCATCAATCGCGTGTCTCTGTTCTGAATTTTAAGTCTGTACTTTGCATTCCGTTCTCACGGGCACGGGGAGAACAGCTCTGCTCCACGCATGCTCCCCCTCTGTGTTGACAGCCTCTGTCTCCCTGGGGTGCTCTGCATTCCTGTGTGAAGATTCCAGAGAGAGGGGAGGAGATAACTGGTTGAACTGGGGGTGGCTGACTGCAGGTTGTATACCCAAATTTGTGAGCCTCCTGGTCCTTAGGTTGGACTTCGGCCACTTCCTCTCCACCCAGAGGTCATGACAGTGGCAACAAAGAGTGAACCCCACATTCCGGTACTGCAGATGGTGGGTCATTCATAAATACTTCTCTCTTCCTCCAGTTCTGCTTGCAGTTGAAGAAGTATCAGGCAGGCTCCTTCTTCTCTGCTAGCTTCTCATTTTGAGATAGTGGAGCCTAGGTTACTGAGAGCACAGCCTGTGCTGACACGTGGCTCAGTGAGGGCCTATATTTTAATCAGTTGGTCCTTTGGGAGGTGGAGCTAACTAAAGGAATTAAATGAGGTCAGCTCTGAAAATATGGAGGAATGGCAGAGGTTTTTTCCCCTCACTCATCTGGTCTGTTCACATACTCACGTCTCAACCACATTTCCTTTCAACTCTTGAAGAACTGCAAATCTTTTGTGAAATCCCCCAAAATTCAAAGACAGAGACATCATTTTGTGTTTTCACTGATATTCTAAAAGGTTAATTGCCAGGGAAACAAAAAAGGTTTGGTAAAATGAAATGCTGATAATTATGGAACGTGAATTAGATTTTTCAGAAATACATCCTAGGCTGTGTCTATTTGGCTATGGGGCCGACCTTGTGGTAAAGATGCTGCCTGCAGTTCCAGTATCCCACATTGGTGCCAGTTTGGGTCCTGGCTGCTCCACTTTTTTTTTTTTTTTAAAGATTTGTTTATTTTTATTACAAAGTCAGATATACAGAGAGGAAGATCCTCCGTCCAATGATTCACTCCCCAAGTGAGCTGCAACGGTGCGCCGATCCGAAGCTGGGAACCAGGAACCTCCTCCAGGTCTCCCATGTGGGTGCAGGGTCCCAAATCCTTGGGCTGTCCTTGATTGCTTTCCCCGGCCACAAGCAGGGAGCTGGATGGGAAGTGGAGCTGCCGGGATTAGAACCGGCGCCCATATGGAATTCCGGGGAGTGTGCAAGGCGAGGACCTTAGCCGCTAGGCCACGCTGCCGGGCCCTGGCTGCTCCACTTTTAATCCAGCTCCTGACTAATGGCCTGGGAAGGCAGTGAAAGATAACTGAAGCAGTTGTTCCCCTCTTACCTACATGGGAGATCAGAAAGAGCTCCTGGTCCTGGCTTTGACTTGGCCACATGCTGGATGTCACGGCCTTCTGGGGAATGAACCCCAGGATGGAAGAGTTTTCGCTCTGTGTCGTTCCTTCTTTCTCTGTAACACCAAATAAATAAATAAATCTAAAACTATGTGTGTGTGTGTGTGTTTGACACTCTCCTACTTGTGTGAGGCCTGCAAAACTGGAGGGTTATTTTCTCCAACAGCCCCCATGTTCCAAAAACACTGAGAAATCTGGGTGGGGGAATGTACCATGTCACATGACATGCACCCACAGAGCACCTCACAGAACCTCATGGTCTTTCAGTGGGAGGATATGGAGCAGAGCATGCTCATCGAGGACTTTTTCCAGTTAAGTTCCATATGGCAAAGCTTTTATAAGTCTGACATGTCTGATTTCCCAGAGTACCTCATTTGCAGTATCCCTCCCACACAAACTATATCCAATTCCTGTTATCTTCACCAATTCCCTGCTTCAGTATTCCTGGCAAGGCCCTGAGCTTGGGGAGTCAGGAGTCACAGGGAAGACGATGGGGCAGAGTGGACAACTGTCTGACCTAGAGAATTATCAATGAAAGGTTCCTAACACTAGAGTCATTCTTATGGGAGTCCAATTTCCAATTCATATTCATTGCATTCAAGGCCTCCAAGTTATTCTCAGATTGCAGCTAGCAGGGGAAGAGAGAATGTTGGGTGCTGTCCTGTTGGCATGTGTGACAGACACTCTGGTGCTCCCAGGGGACCCATTGAGAGAGTTATGCATCCTGCTGCCTGGCAGTAGATAGACCCAGTGCTGGCCAGTCAGTGGTCTGTGAGGGAAGTGTTGATGTCAGGAACCAGTGTTTAGTTTTTGGAGTGATGAGGAAATGTTGAAGTTCTTGAAGTGTTTTATGTTGTTACTGAAACAGCATCTAACTTATCTGAACAGGTTAAGTATGCACTTGTAGCTGGATATGGGCATTGCCAACTCTCAATGTAAACTGGAACTACACATAATTTGGATGCTAGAAGCTCAGCCCTCATCACCTCAAGGAATAACCAAAATACTCATGGCCATCATTTATAGCTGTTCCAACAAGATAAAGGGGAACACACTAATCCCCATTTGAGTTAGTGGCATCTGTTTTGGGGGAAATAAAATACAAATTCTAGCAACTCTGATGAGTAAGCAACTTCAGTTTCTTATACTAAAATTTAGTTTTGTTCAGCAATGGACTCCTGAAATACTTTGTAGATCTACAAGTTTTAAAGTGTGTCATGATGCATAAACCATCCCCTTTCATTCCTTAAGATCATACTATGACTTCAACACAGACAAGTTAAACATCTTGATTCCATTGGGATAATTCCTCCTGATTGTTCACATTTTGACATTCCTGTGAGGACACTTAGATGGACAGACAGACAGAGAGACAAACAAATGAACAAATTGGGAAAGATTTCAACAACAGGATTAGTAATTGAAATCTGGTTAAAGACTATGTGGGAGTTCTTTATATTGCAACTTTTTTAAAAGTGTGAAATTATATAAAAATGAACAGATTTACATAGGGTTTCATGAAGCTTGGTCCACGTGCTGTTCTTAGAGTGTAGGAAAAGGTCTTCCTCCACTTACAAGTTATTCCAGATAAGAAACACCTCTATAAATACTCCACTGTGTCCCCCAGATTAATCATTGAATGCGCCTGTTTAAAAACAAAGAAAACTTCAACCATTTTGCTTTCCTACCTGGAATTTGCCACACTGGGTTCAAAGCCTCATCTGTTCTGCAAGGCTCTGGGCCAGTCCCAGTTGGCTGCTCTTTGCCTTTCATCAGCCATGTGTGGCTTGCCTTGAATGCCTTGCTATTCCACCCTTGTACAGTACAGGCACAAGAAATGAGCTCATAATAGAGGCTGAACAATAGAATGAGTAAAAGCGTGAATCAAGATAGGCCATGCTCTATATGTACTCACAGTTCAGTGCTCTTTACTTTTTTTTTAACAAGATCTTTTTTTAACAAGATCTGCAGCTTAGTTATTTTGTCCAAACTGTCATTGCTTTGTCCAAACCCACTCCTCACACCAGACTTCCTTGAATCCTCTCAAGCAAGGAATCCACTGTGGGGTCCTGCAGTCCGCATGGGATCTTTATCATTGTCCTTCTGCTGCTATGTCTCACCTGACCTGTGAGCTGCTAGAAGGCAGAGGTGTATTCTCTCTCTCTCTCTCTCTCTCTCTCTCTCTCTCTCTCTCTCTCTCTCTCTTTCTCTCTCTCTCTCTCTGTTGTGTGTGTATGTGTATGTGCCCTCCATACCAAGCACAGTGGCAAGAAATATTAGTCAATCTGAGTAGTAGACAAGTTTAGCAGGTGGTACCATGGGGAGAGTCCTGCCATGCCAGCAGAGAACATGACCATTTTTTGAGGGGTGTGTTGAAAAGTTCCAGATGAGCCTGCCTCCCTCAGCTGTCTTCCACATTCTTTATTCTTTGTTTATAGTGCTTGTTCTAGAGAGTGCACATATAGTCTAGCAGTTAAGATTAGCAGATCCCACAACAGAGTGCCTGAGCTCAGTTTTTGGTGTGAGCTACCAAATGCAGTTGCCAGCCAATGCAAGGCTCTGGGAGACAGCAGTAATGACTCAAGAACTTGGACCCCCTGACACCTGGAGTTCTTGGCTCCTGGCTTCACCCACTTCATCTCAGCCCTGGCCATTGCAGGCATTTGGGGAATGAACTAGGGGATCAGAGTTCTGGCTTTCTGTTTTAAATAAGTCTTTTAGAAGTACTGGTTCTAGAAGGAGGGATTTGCATTCCATCTATGCCTTCTGGTGTTGGTAATCTATTAACATACATTGTTGCAGCATTATTATTGTCATTAACGAGCATGCTGAATGTTTGCTGTTGTCATTAATGAGTACATTGTGGTTTATAGATGATGTAGATTTCTTGAGGATCTCAACAGTCTTTACATATATTTTTTTCAAGACACATGATGCTCCTAAGTACAATAAATGCTCGATAAAGCTGTGTTGAATAACTAAAGAATGAAGTACATTTCATACAATTTATGTTACTCAAGGCTTACATATGAAACCTAAAGCTAGATGAGATCCTGGCTGTAAACTTCCTGGTGTTATTTACTAAAGGATAGGCTATAGGGGGCAGAGGCAATGATTCCAGATGACTCAAGTGTCTCATGGGTATTCATGTTCATGCCTGATGTGGAGCTAGTAAGAAAAAACTAGTTAGAGAACAACGATGGACTCACCTGAGCCCCAAAACAGTTGCTGAGATTTGGTTCCTGAGTCATGTCCACCCAGCAAGGGGTTAATGGAAGCTTCCAAGCAGGCTAGATAATTAACAGGATTAAATCTCTACCTGTCAATTAAGGCAATATATTTGAGTATAATGCTATTTAATTCTGTACCAGGAACAGTGCAATAAATCAAAGTTTACAGATGTCTTCAGCAAACCCTTGATGGATGAAACACTGTGACTCAGAGGTGCATAGAAAATCTCAAATAAGATAACCTCCCATGTGATTAATATAGCTGTCTGTACTGGCATTGGCTCCAGAAGGTTCCAATCCAAACATGTTTAACAGCACATACTTTATTGTGACAGATTTAGACACCTGAACTAACTAACCAGGCAAATAGTGCTTAATTATAGTGACTCATTATGGACTTCAGCAATAAAGCTGGGACGTAGAATTGTGTTCATTACCGTCATAGTCACAAACAGTGAGAGCTGTCCAGTGTCGAGAGGTTCTCATAAGATCTGGTACATAAAGCACAGGATAAAAATTGCATTCCCCTAAGGACTGCATACCTTCTCTCAGTGGTGTTTGTCCCCAGGCCTGGTGTGGCCAGCAAATGTGTATCACTGACCATAAGGAACAGACTGTGTCTATGAACATTTTCCCCTTTAAAAAACAAAAACAAAAGGGTTGCAGAGTAAGTCCTCTTTCTGTGCAAAGGATAGTGCCTCTCTAAGAAGATGGACAAAACTGGGACTCAATTGCTTAAGTAGCATTGATATTTTAATCCAATTTTCTAATTAGATTAGTAACAACATGATGTTTTCATAGCCATAACTTAAACAAAATCTGATTCTATGTAAATATCTTCTAACTGTAAATTATTACTGCAACAGAGATCAAGTTTTCAAAAACAATAGTACAGAATTAAAAAATTCTTATAGAACTTGTGAATTTACAACATTTGAGAAAAATTGTTGGAAGCTAAGGTGGAGAAAGGAGGAGTCCAGTCATGGTGGCATGTTGATTGTCATTTACTGATCACAGAAAGGAAGTGGACCTCACATCTGTTCAGGGAGGTTATGTGCTAGATGCCAGCTAGAATTAGAATCAACAGAGAAGTTCTATGCATTAACACACAAGCCAAAGAGACTAAAGGGACTATGGACATCAGTTGATTGGCCCTAAAGATAAGGTCAAGGATACTTGAATTTCCTGCCTTGTAGCAAGTACCACAACTGGAATAAATAGAAAGATATAAAGATGACAGGAGGGGACAGAAAGAAGGATACTATTGCCATGAATCAGCAGGAGAGCAGATCTCTGAAACCAGAGGAAAACTGCAGAGACCGATTTGATGTTTGCGGTGACTAAAGAGCCAGGGTGTGCACTAGGAAGAATAAAGCTATTGGAGATGAGTCTGAGACATTTAAAAGGCAACGATTGTGATCCTGGCACAGTGGCCTAGTGGCTAAAGTCCTCGCCTTGCAACTGCCAGAATTCCATATGGATGCCAGGTCATGTCCCAGTGCCCCACTTCCCATACAGCTTCCTGCTTGTGACCTGGGAAAGCAGTAGAGGACAGCCCAAAGCCTTGCGACCCTGTACCTATAAGAAGCTCCTGGTTCCTGGCTTCGGATTGATTCAGCTCCAGCCATTGCGGCCACTTGGGCAATGAATCAGTGGACAGAAGATCTTCTCTGTCTCTCCTCCCATCTGCATATCTGACTTTCCAATAAAAATGAATAAGTCTCTTTTTAAAAAGCAATGGTTGAGATACAGATAGAGATGGTAGATATGGAAGCCTTGTACCAGAACTAACAAGGAAGAAAATTTTAGAAAAACAAACTTACCTGGAAGTCAGCAAGGAAAGAAGTTAGAGCTATGGAAAATGAGCTCAATGATGGGACACTTTCCACTCATGAAAGGCTCACATGTGGCAGGCTCAAGCAGGAGGAATTACTGGGGGAACAACCACTGAACCTTCACCAAAGCTCTCAGTTTTTATGACACAGGTGATGAAGTATCACCATTCTTTTGGGTCACTTTCTCTATCCCCCATATTATGAAAGTTTAAAGAAGTAAACTCCCCATCAGTTATGACAAAATAAAACAATTCTTGAACTACTGTTGAATGCAACATAATATCATCACTAGAATTACAAGTCAAAGAGAAAATAAGAAATCACCACATATAAAATCTAGTGACAGACAGACCTCTATTGATAGATGAAAAGCAGTTTTCTTATATTTGAAAGGATAAGGATAGTAACAGTATAACAAATCAGGGAAAAGGAATGGAAAAGCAAAAATTTTCTTCTTTATTTTTGTGGTAGAAAATCAGTATAATTTGGGAAGTAAATTAGCAAAATACACATAGTACTTACACATTTTTAAAAGATGGAGGCCTATGCCATGCTTCCAGATAATAAGAATAAATGCTCTAGAAATAATTTTTTTCAACTTAGCTTATTTCCCCAATCTGATCAATATTATGATGGGATTACTTTTTGGGATTTGATGATGATTATGTGGTTCACCTGGAGAACAGGTGAAGATGCTTAGGAACACTTTACAAGCATTCCAATGATGTTAAATTAATCTGAACAGCCTATTTGGAAGAAAAGCTATTTTGAGAGTCGACTGACATCCCTATGAAAAGAACTTCAGCAACTGGAGACCTTGCTGAAATGCTAATTGCCTCAGCCTGGGATTCATATCTCCTCAGCCCCAGAGCTGAGTGCCTTTGCCTATGTGGCGTATAGGAATCTAAACCCAATAGCAGTCTTGGCTGAGAATGGACTGCTTTTGTGCCCTTCAGGTAAGCCTAGAATGCAAGGAAACTCTGAAACAAATATGTTTTAGTCTTATTCTAATGGGGCCATGTGCATTTATTTTGTTATTGATTTTGAAGATAAAAGGAACTTGCTGTGCATTAGCCACTAGAAAATCTTTTCACTTTTTAAAAGAAGCTTTTTAAAATTTATTTTTAGCTATTTGAGAAAGATATTTTCTGTTTACTGATTCACTCCCCCAATACCCACATCAGCCAGAGCTGGGCATGGCTGAATGAAGCCAGGTGCCAGGAACCCCATCCTGATTTCCCAGTGGGTGGTTAAGGACTCATAAACTCAAGCTTTCACCTCCTGCCACCCAAGAGTGTTGGCAGGAGGCTGTAGTGAAAGTGGAGGTGAAACTCTATGCCAGGCACTCCTACTTGGGATGTCAGAATACAAAGATGAGCCTTAACTTGCTGTGCCACAGCACCCAACCTTTGTCATTCCATGGATTTGTGTGGCTTTCAGGCTTGGAAATTTGGAAAAGCCATGTTAAAATGTGAGCTCTGTTGATGGTGGACAGTTTCTTCTGAGTAACTGTTAGCATGATTCTAAATGTGACTTCATTCTATACTTTGGGTCTAAAAATAAAGTAGGGTGCCTCCTTCTGACTTGAGTTGGAAGGGATGGATGATGAGGTTACTGAGAGGGGATCAGTTAGACCCACAACACCAGAGGCCAGCAGGCTGAAGGTAGAGCAGAATATATCAAGTGTTCCACCCTAGGCACAAACAAGTGAACCAGTAAAATCAAAGAGCAAAGTAGTGGGTAGGAGGATGGGTAGCCTGGACATACAGCAGGCAGAGGGAAACACCTTCCTCTTGATGTCAGGACGGATTCCTTGTACTTAGTAGCCTCTTCTGGTCTTGGGTTAACTGAACATTGCTGAGGAGGCACGAAAACCATGATGTGAGTCCCAGCTCTGCCACTTGCAGAATCTAGTGTTAGACCACTCCTTAAGCACTCTGATTTACCAGGGTCCTCAACTCAGGATTAGGAATGACACAAATTCCAACAGATGCATCCAATATTACTTGGTATGAGAGAGCATAGTCATTCTAAGGTTCTCAACCCAGGCTGGTATAAGATGAGACAGGAAATGTATATAAAAGGAATCCTAGCAGGTGACAAAATGGGTAGAGATAGTGTGTATTTATAAAAGAGAGAATTTAAGAGTAAAATGATTAAAAATTGTTTGGTGTGCAGTATAAGGGAAGATAGATATACTGATTCTGATTAAAAATACTGGTCTCTAGACAAGAAGGAAGATATTGTGGATGGTCAGAGGAGTTTGTCATTCATCTTTGGGAGAAAGAAAAGAGGCTACAGCAGACTATAAATCCTCTGACTTGCTCTAAGTTTTATAGGAACAAGACTTATAACCCAGTAGAATCAGCATCTAGAATGTCTTATCTAGGCACCATTAGCTCAATGAATGAGCCAAGTTAGGGGGAGGGTCCTGGGGAAGAGGGAGGGATGAAGACATTGTTATGAAAATTTAGGAGTATATTAATTTAGAGTTGGAACTGTCCTTTCCTCAATCAGTAAAGAACATTGTGATTTTATTCCCATGTCTGTGGCCCCTGGAGAGGAGGGAGAATGGGAAATAGTGGGGCAGAAGAAAAGGGAAGAGAGGGATAGACTAGCCATGCTCTTTTTCCCCCATGCTTCCAAGTCCCTCCTAAATAACCTTGAGCAAGTCAAACCACACTGCTATGTGCTGTGAAGACAAATTGACCACACACATTTCACTCTATGAATTATTTCCCATTTGTTGTAGAAGTCTGCCATGGAGACCCCCATTAGATCAGCTGGCTCTACCCTGCTGAGAATGTAGGGTAGTTAATCTTTTTAATGCTCAGATTCCTCTCAGAGCATTCAAGCAAGGCACACTGGAGGTGAGGGTCCCCTGTGAATTCCCTACATTAGTTCTCCTGGCCACATGGAGGTAGCTGCAGTCTCCCCATGTAGTCAGCGCCTTTGAAGCATGGCTGTTTTCTGGTGCCAGGTTCCCAAGAAAGAGCCACTATCAAGAAGAGGACAGGCTTATTTATGTTTTTATTTTGCCTTGGGGAGAGGACAAGAAGGATGAAAAAGACAAAGATGCGAACAATGTGGTGGGAGATTGTGTGTTGCTCAATGGGAGTCATCTTCACTGACATCATTAGAAGCCACAAAAGTGGAGAGGGGAGGGGAAGAAAAAAAAGAAACAAGCAAAAAAAGTAAAGAAGAAAAAACCCAGAAAATACCTGATTTGATTGGATTTGCTATGGGAAGCCATGAATGAGAGGTGGCTTTGTGTATAGGCTAGTTCTGAAAAGGCAGAGGTTGCAGACACATGCAAAGACAGGGGCACAGAGAGCTTTCAACTTCCATAGTACAGCTGAACCAGGCTTCTTGTCTCTTGACCAGACCTGGGCAGTCCACCTGGTCCTAGAATATGCCAACTGGCCTCAAGGACATGTAGCCCATCAGGGCCCAAGAGGACTTTGAATGAATCTGTAATGGCAGGGCCAATGCTATTTCAAGAACACAGACATGTTGAGAACCCATGGAGAATGCAAACAAAAGTAATCCCAATTGCCATTTCCTCTGATCTTTGTAATACCATTCTCTTTCCTTTGTAAAGAGGAACATTTTTTGAGTCTGAAGGACCTCAGGACCTGGCCAACTATGGGGAAACAAATCTGTATAAGTTCCAGTAGAAGCTTTGCTTCTGTCTTGGCATCCCATCTCATCCTATCCCATCCCATTCATTTCATAGGCATTCACTGAGTGCCTACAATCACCCTGATTTTTCACTATACCCTGAATAATCAAAGATAAACAATACATAGTCTATGGAAAAGCAATGCTTAATTTTTCTGTACTATTACCAACCCCAGACTCACTAGTTCACTTGTAAATAGAAATTGACAAGAGACTGGGGAACAGCCCAGACAAGGCTATAAGGACTGCATGGGCATTTAAGTTTCGTCATCTTTTCTAAGCCAGGAATGAGGTGAATGAGGCCAGAAGGTCGGGGTAGGTGCAGGTTCTGGCCTGGTGGGGAACTCTGCTGGCCTACTATTCCACTCTCCTATGGTTCTCAGTGGGATGGGCTAGAGGGTAGGATGCTGACTTAACTCCACACAGATAAACTTCTTAGCTTTGTACCTCTTCTTCCTGGGGTCCCAGAGACTCACAGCTTTGCCCCAGGCTACTTCTTGCCATTACTTCTTGTAAAAATCCCTTCTCTGGTGACATAAGCTGAGCACATTTACCTGGAGGTCCCTGTAGCCTTATGGAGGTTGGCTGGGGGGAAGAAGTAAAAGTTTCATCTGACAAAGGTCTCCAGGCTCAGCAGTCTTCATGTCTGTTTGCCTTGAACCCGATGGGCTACAAATTCTTGAGGCTGGGATGTTGGCTGACTCCTAAGTGCAGGCTGGTGACAGGAGGTCGGCAGGGGACCTTTCCTCTCCACTCCTGTCACCCTGAAGGCAGTTCTAATTAGCTTTCAGATTCCTTTGGTAGTTCCTGGTCTTTGAATTTGTACTTGGAGCTACACATACACACCTACACATAATCCCATTTTAATGAAATCAGGAGAGCATCAAAATCACTACATTGTGTCAGTGTCTCGTTAAAATGGACAGCTCTTACCATTGCAGGCTAAAGGGGCTGCTTTGAGGTTTATTAGGTTTTTTTTAAAGCAAAATGCCCACATGCTCTGGTGGTTTTATTTTATTTTTATCAACAAGAAGGGATCCCTTCCATCTTTCCAAGTAAGCTTCCAAAAAGGAAAGACTGAGCCCAGCTATGAATCGAATATCAGATTCCATGTAAAATTGGACATGTTTTGGAAAACATACTGCTAATATTTGGAGTGCAGTTATAAATGTTTATGGGGGAGAAAAGGAGTCGGAACCATGCCAGGGGACCAGACAGGAGATGAAAGGACACACAACTAGCGGTGGGTGGAAACGAGCTGTGTAGTATTGCAGGGACCACCACACTTGTAAACAGCCATGTGTACGGGGAAAATGATAATGGCAAGTAAAATAGCCAAAGCATTTTGCCTGTGTATGTGAGGGAGGGTAGCAGGGGCTGCTGGCTGAGACTGTGCTGGCCTAGCAGGGCTGTGGGAGTCAGTCCTACCAAGCGCATAAGGCACAGAGCATCAGTGGCTGGCACACAAAGTAGGAAATGACAGGAGCCATGGGAGGGGAGGGAAAGGCATTGTATACCAAGACAAGGTGAGGGTCCAGGGGAGACTTGGGGGAACTGAGTCCAGCACCCAGTTGGGGACACCTTTAGGAGGGGAGGAGGATTTGTTGAGTTTCTCAGCTGGGACGCTTAAGATGCAATCCTCTGGAGATTTGGAGAGACCATGCTGTTAAGCCCTGAAAGTGTTCCTAACACAAATTCAATGATTGTTCAGCCACCACATGCAGCTTCTCTGTTTAGCTGCCTTCTCCTGCACCTGTGTCACTCAGAGTCTCAGTCAGGAGCCCAAACCTGCACTCAGGCTGGATAGCCAAGGAGAGTTGAGTGAAGGGGCAAAGGTGGGGAGTCTGCACAATGAGGAAGCCACAGTGCAAGGGAAAATGTTGGGGACTGCCATCACCTCACCTACCTGGGCCTGGGTAGGCAGGCACAGCAGTGGAGGCCATTCTACCAGGAGAGGGCCAAGGATGCGCTTGCCATCCTCTCTCCCTCCACTCTCCAGTTCCCTGCTGACTCCCATGATCTAGCCCCAGCTTGCTGATGGATGCAATTGTGGGGGTTGGCCGGACCAAGGCCTCCATCCACCAAGCAGCTTAGAGATGCAGGTAAGAATTGACAGGTGGGAAACTCAAGCAGAAGTCCATGAAACAGCCTGCAGACAGAGCTGCTGCTTCTGTAGGAAAGCTGCCTTTACCCTAAAGACCTTCAACCAATTGGATGAGGTGTCCTATTATCATGAAAGGTAATTTTCTTTACTTAAAGTGAAGCAGGCTTTGTGGGTTAATCACATTAAAAAAAAAACTTTCAAGGAGCCAGTGTTAGGGTCCAACATGTTAAATGCCCGCTTACAATGCCAATATCCCTCCTTAGAGTATTAGTTCAGTTCCCAGCAGTTCTGCTTCTGATTCAGCTCCCTTAGTGATCATGGGCCTGGAAAACAATGGAAGATATTCCAAATGCTTGTTGGACCCTGTCACCCATATGGGAGACCTGGATTAAGATCCTGGCTCCTGGCTTCAGCCTGGCTGTCATGGGAAGTGAGCCAGGAGATAGAACATTTATCTTTCTTTCACTGTCACTCTGCCTTTCAAATAAATAAATAAAACTTTATAATAAGATAAAAATATCCTTATGGCAGCAGCTAGACTAATGTGTGACTATAATGTCACAGTGGTCTAGAAAAGTTGATACACAAAATGAACCCTGCAGCCTTGTGATGGGACAAGATGGCAACAGAGCAATGCTAAGATGCAGTTGAGATCTTGCAGCCTAAAAGCCATGCTCACATGTGCTTCTGCTAACCCTCAACACCATTTGGTGAAACGGGAATTGTCACCCATAATTCATAGGTATTGGAAGAGAGGCTCATGGAATTTTATTGCCAAAGGACACAGAACTGGAGCATTATAAAGCATTATAAAGACTCCATTCTCCTGATTTCACTTCTAGGCAGCTTCTAAGTGGATTGTTAATATTTTAAAAATCATGACATCAGGATTTAGCTAAACATAATAAAGAGGGGGAACCAGTGACAGTGTGGGTGAAAATGATGGGCCATGTGTGGCTGTATGTTGGAGGCCTGTTATCTTTTTCCCTATGGTTTTAAATATGAGGCTTTCTACCATAAAATATTAAATATATTCTTGGGCCTTTGTGAGCAGTTTGCTGTCTTGCCACACTAGCCATACATCCCTATCATTTGTGATCGTGTGACACCAGACCCTTTGAATCTAACCCTGTGTTTCATCTCTTTGCCTTTGAAGAGCACTCTGTACAAAGGGTCAAAGGAGGTCACGACAAATGACTTTGCTGTCAGATTCCAGAACAGAGCATCTTCTGACGACACTGACCCATTAGTCCTGGGAGCTGACACTCAGGTCTCGCCCCTAGTGGGGCATCCAGACTGTCTGGCTTTGACTTCTGCCTCTTCTGCTTCCCACCTGTTTGATTCTATTAAGTCGCTTGGCTTCTCTGAACCTCAGCCTCAGCAGCTGAAAACAGGACATAGTAGTGTCTGCCTTGCTCGTTTCTTATAAGAAATGAATGGCTTGGTTCTGGTATTAGAGTAAGTATATTTTGGGGAAACAAACAAACATATAGAACTCTCGTTCCCTAAAACACTTAAACTCTCTTTCCCTTTACCTGTGTCTGGTTCCTTTTTTGACCCCTTCCAATGCCAGAAGAGAATGCAGTAGAGAAATCATTCAATTGTTGAATGGTTGTGGAAGCCCTATTTCACAGCTCTTAGGATTAGGACATAAAGATAAGATTCCTTGACTTGGGAACATGGCCTTCATGTCCTTCTCTACAGAGCACACCTCCCAGTGGATACCCAGAGTCTCAACTGGTGCTGAATGCTAAACACACACATACCTACAAAAACATTTCATTTATAAAGTAGGCACATTAAGGAGCTAATAATAAAATAGGGTAACTAACAACCAGATGCTGTACTAAAACTAACTTAGAATATGTGAATTATTTCTGAAGTTTTTGCATAATATTTTTGGAGAGCAAATGACCACACATAACTAAAACTGCAGAAAGTGCAGCTTTAGGTAAGAGGGAACCGCTAAAACTAGAAGAGCCAGGCCATTCATTCAGCAAATAGTTCTTGACATTTATTATGACACAGATCTGTAGAGAATTAAATGAAGATTGTGAGTCTTCTTCATAAAACACCATACTGTAAGTTGTTGTGTATAACTTAACCCTAGGCAGTAGGTAGGAACTTTTAAAATAAATTGTGAGGAATGTTCTAATGGGGGTCGATCAAGCTACTGGATTTACCTGCCCTAATTTCTTAGCACTTCCCAGCCCTGGTCTCCAGTACTAGTGTATGAAACATCATCTAGTTCTTTAAAAAAAGAAAGATTTGTTTTATTTATTTGAAAGGCAGAGTTACAGAAGGAGAGAGATCTAATATCCACTGGTCCACTCCCCAAATAGCTGCAATGACTGGGGAGAGGCTGGGCTGCTCAGAAGCCAGAAGCCCAGAACTCCAGCTGGTTCTCCCACGTAAGTTCAGGGGCCCATGTGCTTAGACTGTCCTCTGTTGCTTTCTCAGATGTGTTAATAGGGAGCTGGATTGGAAGTGCAGCATCTGGAACTTGAACCAGCACTGTAGGCAGTGACTTAAGATGCTCTGGCATAGCACTGGCTCCCACTCATATCTTTAATGCAATGGGATCCTGATCTTGATGAAAAATCAAATAAGTGAAACTCTTACCAATTACCCACATATCCCAAAGCATGTTGATTTGTTTCTAAATTGTTAGTTTACCAAGACATCAAGATGAGGAAAAGCGTAAGTAGAACAAGAGGATACAAATCTGTATTCCAGAAGGTGATGATAACTCAGTGGTTTTTGGCAAACTTCTTGTCTGGTCAGCCTAAATTGTTGTTTTTTTCTGGGGGGGCATAGTTTTGTTTTTTTGGTTTTAGCCTGCTTGTTAGATAATAATGAAGCTTTATTTCTTAATCAGACTAAAAATTCAGCATCAAACTATCTGCTTTATTCCTGCTTCCTAATGGGTCATCTTGAGAAACATGTGCCCTGCCTTGCAGACTTCTGCTGGAAAACACGGAGCCAGGGGTGGGTATTCAGTGAGTTGGTCAACACAACACGTGGGAGGCGTGCATCCCATGTTGGGCTGTGGGTTTGAGTTCTGGCTGTTTCCAATTCAAGCTTCCTGCTGATGCCTAACCTGGAAGGCAGCAGAGAATGGCCAAGCACTTGAATCCTTGTCACTCACCTGTGAGACCCACATGGAGTTCCTGACTCCTGGCTTCAGTCTGGCCCCGCTCTGTGAGAATTCGGGGGAATGAACCAGTGGATGGAAGATCTCTGTCTTTATATCTCTGCCTCTTAAAGAAGTGGGGAGGAGGAGAGAGGTGAATAGGATGGAGAGGGAAAAGGAGAAAAAGATACGGAGGAAACACTGAGTCTTCTAGTTACAGAGTCTTCTCTGAGCTGGCTTTACTCTTCGGAACACTATTACTGCCCACCTGCCCTTGGCCTGATTCCTACTCCATGATTTATCACTTCCTGTCACCTCCCCGGACCACTGTGGGTTCTTCTGTTATCTACTTCCTGCCAATTCTTCATACAACAAATGGCTGTACCAAGTTTAGCAGATAAACAACCTGGATGACCAGCCCTGGCTCTGAACTTAGGAAGTTTACAGATTAGAGGACTACTTGATATTAGTCAAGTAATGATGTAAGCTAATGCAAAACTATAATTATATTAAATGCTTCAGTTGAAAAGTACAAAATTAGACAAAAGCACGAAAAGGGGTATTTGATTTAATCTGGGGAATGACTGAAGGAGTCCTAGAGAAAGCGGAGAGGGACACAGCATATGTCAAGGCCCTGTGGTAGAAAGGGACATTGATTTGGATAATTATTATATATTTTAAAAAGATCTTATTTATTTGAAAGAAGGAATTACAGGGACACACGGAGAATGAGAGAGAGAAAGAGAGAGAGAGAGAGAGAATTGTCCATCTGCTAGTTCATTCCCCGGATGGCTGCAACAGCAAGGTCTCAGCCAGGTCAAAGCCAGGAGCCCAGATCTCCATCCTTGTTCCCTCTGTTAGTGGCATGGGCACAAGTACTTGGGCCATCTTGCACTGCTTTCTCAGATGCATTTGTAGTAACTGGATCAGAAATGGAGCACCTGGGACTCCAACCAGTGCCCATCTTGATGCCAGCTTTGTAGGCAGTGGCTTAACTTGCCACAATGCTGACCTTGATAATTATACTTTTTATCACTTCATAAAATTATATGTGCCTCTCATTAGATGCTCAGCTCCATGAGAGCAGAATTATGCCTGTTTTACTCACTTTGGGTAATATCACCTGCCAGAAATTAAAGTTAGTAAATGCTTGTTAAATTAAATGAAAGGGCATACGGGAATAACAATAAACAGGCTGAGGATTCAGCTAAATCATCCCAAAGAAGAGACAGTTCCTAAGCTGAAGTTAGAGAAGAAACAGGGATTCACTACAGGGATAGGCAGACTTGTAGGAGGACTCCAGCAAACCACCCATGTTCTCATAGGGCATACCACAAGGCACCAGGTTTGGGCTGTGTGGCCAATAGAATACATCCATAATGACACCACTTTCCTTGTAACTCCTGAGCTATGGAAAGTTTGTGATAATAATAAATGTTTAAATCTTCCATGGACCTGGTGCTGTAGTCTAGCTGCTAAAGTACTCACTTTGCGCATTCCAGGATCCCATATGGGCACTGGTTATAATCCCAGCAGCCCTGCTTCCCATCCAGTTCCCTGCTTGTGGCCTGGAAAATCAGTTGAGGACAACCCAAGGCCTTGGGACTCTGCACCCGCGTGGGAGACCCAGAGGAGGCTCCTGGCTCTTAGCTTCAGATCAGTGCAAAACCGGATGTTCTGGCCACTTGGGGAATAATATTTGAGTCTCCAGTGAAAATAAATAAATCTTTAAAAAAAAAACTCCTGGGTTTGGGGAATTTCTGAATGCAGCAATAGGTATTGAATACATGCAGCATGATGGTAACCTCCTGGCCACCTGCCCCTCTACCCTGTTCCAGGAAGGAAATGAGGAAACAGCAAAAAAGTGTGGAGATGCCTTCATGAGGGAATCAGTGCATTTCCTCTTCTGTGTGTTGAGCAAGAGTTATGTACACGGTTCTGCCTCATTGCAAATGAGGCTGGCAAAGGATTGGTTTGTTTTTAGCTAGGAAAATTATTACCATGGACAAAAATATTTAGGATTCCAGTAGTGAGGAAGAAGAGGGAATAGATGTTGGAAAGACCGAAACTTCAAAAAGTTCAGACATATGGAATAAAAAGACAAGTTTGGCTGCAAAAAAGTTTGAAATCCATATGTAACTATTTCCATAATAGGCATTTCCATGAACTTTTTGAAGATTTCTCATGTGTGTTAAGGCACGTTGATTTCTGAGTATGCCACAAATTATCTGTGTTTCCCAGCCCTCATCTCATCATGACACATAGAAATCAAAATTTGCATTGTTGGCAGAGGTAAATGCTGCTTATTTTAAGGCTACCAGCCTGGGAACACAGACTGACCCATGGCTGAGAGCATCAGAGTCAATATAAGTAACAAGTGGACAGTGATGCCCTGAAGGAACAGCAGGGCTTTGCAATGGGAATAGGTGTTCACCACAAAACAAGGATGTTCTGAGGAACCTGAGCTCAAGCTACATGTTTAAAGGCAGAGTGAGGATGATTAGATAAGATGCTTTGAAACAATAATCCTGGGTGCCAAAGATGAATGCCAGGGGTGGTGCTGGTCCAAGACTGGCAGTTGCTGGGCAGATGTTTGTACAGAAGCATTCTTCGTGCCAGGTTGTTGTTCTAGACCGATCTTTGTTGGTAGTGACTGCCAAGGCTCTCTGGGGACTGTCAAGGGACTCTGGAGCCAAGAAGGTCCCACCTGGAGACAAGGGTGAACACCGGACCAGCCCACCCTTCCCACCACTGACCAGGCACCAGATATGGGCGATGCGTGCCTTTGGGCCAGGAGCTTTGTTAGGTTGAGGGCAGTGCCCGCTGGAAACTCAGCTGAGAGCCATCAGCCACCTTTGCTTCCAGAGCCCCAGGGGCCTAAGTCCCTTAAGTCCCCAAGTCGTGAGGCGGTCTGGACAGAGAGCCTGCATTTGTATTCCACCAGCACTGGTGACAATCACAGAATAGGACGTGGTGACCCAGAAGAGCGGGAAACTTGGGTGTGTGAAAGTCTAACTCCAAATGGCATGGTGGTGCTCTTAAGCTGATCGCCATTTTAACCTGTGAGTTCTGCAGGCTTGAAGGGCCATTCTGCCTGTTGCTAGCAGCCTTCGGGAGCTGACAGATGCATTTCACACTGCTGCTTGTTTGGATTCAGCCAGACTCTTCTGCAGCATTTAATTGTCATGGACATCATGTAGCATGAGACAGCTGAGAAACTGAAATGAGCTCCCAGTTTGTATTTGGAAAATTTTCTCCATTATGAGACTAGAAAGATTAAAGGGATAATGATACCTTATACCCATATCATGCTTTCCTCCTAGCTCAGAGCTTTCATATGCACATTATCTTATTTAAGCCTCATGATAGTTTTGTGAGCTAGTTAGAATGAAAATTATTCATTTTAGAGGTGAAAAAATGGTAACTGGAAATATATGCCTCTACCTTACATATTCAATGACTTTTTAAAATCAACCGCTATTCTTTCCACCATCACAAGATCTAAGAAAGCAAACGAGGATGAGTTCTCCTTATAAAGTCGTCCCATCCCTGTGGTTAGCAAATTTAGGGAGTAACTCTAAACAAACAAAAGCAAATGGTAATTGGAAACTTGTGGGACTGTATCACTTATGTATTGTGCTCCTGTTAGATACAGCTAGGTTAAGCCACCATGCGAGGCAAAGTGTGGGGTAGGTAGACATTGTAGTCCTTGGGGCTAGCATTTGCTACAGCGGTTAAGACACTCCTTGTGCCCCCACCCCACATTGCAGCGTCTGGGTTTGAGGTCCAGTTCCACTCTCAGTTCCAGCTTTGTGCTAATGCATAGCCTGGATGGGTGCGGCTTAAATCCCTGCCACCAGTGTGGGAGATCTGGATTTGGGGTCCTGATTCATGGCTTTGGCATGGCTTAACCCTAGCTATTGTGGGCATTTCAGGAGTGACCTAGCCAATAAGAGATCTCTTTTTCTTTTTACTTTTCTAATATACAAAACAAATATAAATAGTTTATATATATATATATAAATATAAAAATAGCTTGTGGAGCTAATAATACAGTAAGAAATATAAGATGGGCACAAGACTAACATCAGGAAAAGAAAGTGTGAGCAAATTCTACTGGAGTTCAGAGGAGGCATAGATCCTAGCAGCCTTTGACAGAGCAGCAGTGCTGAGCTCATGGCCCAGCATGAGCCCAGACATCAAGCTAACTCAAGGGCTGCAGCATTCACCTTGCTACTAATGTAACTGACTCAACACTCAGTCCACTGGACACTCATTACCACCAGCCAGCTAACTAATCAGTCTGCACTTGCTTGCTCTTCTATTTCTTACCATGTTTGTTTCCAACATTTTTGTTGAATTTTACATTACTGGGTTTAACAACAACAGTGACTTTTGGCTCAGATTTCCCTGAAGAAAGAAATTGCTTGCTCTGAGATTTCGTGGGATCCTTGGGAGAACTCCCCCTCTGGGAGCTGTGACTGTTCTGCTGTCTGCCGTGGGTCAAGCATCCTGTCTGCACACAGCAATGGAAAAGCTGCACCCAGTGGAACTGGCAGACCTTTGAAAGAGATGATATTTTCAGAATCACTGCCTTGTCCTTGCTTTTTTGTTTCACCTTTATTCTTCAAGGAGATAGTCCTAATAGGATTAATAAATGAAAAATGTAAATAAGGTGACTTTTAAAATATAGATTTTCCAGGAATACAATTTGTTACTGGCTTTGAAGAGGCTGTGTCACATCATGTCATCTGTTAAATGGCCACTCCACATGCTGCCATAAATTAAGGGTCAGAGTTTCAGTTGCCTGCCTGGTCAGCCACTTGTGGCTCCTGGATGTCAGTCATTGTAGGGGAGCAGGTGAGGGAGAGATGCTGATTCTAGAAGCAATAAGAACCTCAGACTCTGACACTGATGGTTCACAGTGCAAGAATTGTCTGGCCTGGACTGCACATGTCATTTTCAATTTAGACCTGGGTTTGGAGCTATATGTGCTCCACTCATGAGAAGGTCACTGCTGCCATTTCTCACAAGTCTTGAGTTGGTATATCCAAGCGCCTTAATGCCTAAACTTTAAATGACCAGTTGAAAGTTTGGATTTTTGTTTTTATTTTTCTTCACTTTACTTAAAGGAGAGAAGAAAGCTCTTTCAGCCACTAGTTCACTCCCCAGGGGCTGTGACAGCTGGAGCTGGCAGCATGGGAACCTGGCAGTCAGTCTGAATCCATGTACTTGAGCCACCCTCCACTTCCTCCTAGGGTGCACAGTGGCAGATGTCGAATTGGGAGTGGAGCCAAGACTTAAACCATTCAGTCCAACATGGGGTAAAAACGCCCCAGATTTGGTTTTTCTGCTGAGGCCAATGCATCCCCTGAGATTACAGATTTTAAAGGAAGAGGGATGGTGTGCGAAAGGACAAAGAGAATGATAATTTGGGGTAAATATCGGAGGGCAGTAGGAACAATTTTAGGATCACGGACATGTTGTAGGATATGTACCCTTTTGAGGAATTACTTGTCAGACTGAATGAACTCCGCTTTCCAGTGGGGCCAGTCTTTTCTGTCTCATGTTGGTTCCCATTGTGAAGCCCTGTTGGATGCCAGCTCAGGAGATTTCAAGGTCTGGCCTTGCCTCCGCCAGCTTTGTGCCCACAGGCTAGTTATTTAGCATCTCTGCCTCTTCGTTTCCTCTCTCACCAATGAGGAGACACGTGGTCCAGTCTGACAGCCATTTGATATTTTATTTAAGAATCAAAAACTGTGTCAAATACCCCTTTGCTGGATTCCTTCAATGTCACCTTTGGTGCCACCTGAAGAAGAAAGAGGGGTATAATCTATGAGGACCTTGGTTTTCTCATAGATCACCTTTCATCCTTCATCTAAAAACGGGGTACCTGGAGGCCCAAACAGGACATGTGGAAGGCTGGGGCAGAATCGGGAATCCCTGCCTCCACCAAAGAGAGCAGGAAGATGTGATTCCACTGTTGTTACTGGAGAAGACATCCCCATTGGTGGATGAGGACTTCCAGCTCCGAAAACATGTGCAAGCAGAGTGGAGGCCTGTCAGCTTTTCAGGGCAGTGGTTGGGTGACATCTGGATGAAGCTGACAAGGCTTCAGGGAGTGAGATGGGCCTCAGGGGGTAAGCTTCCCAGGCAGCTTTGAAAGGTCTTATTTTTCAGGAAAAGAATGAGGTCAGGAGCCCAGACCTGCCACAACAGCCAGTAGGACACTGCATGCCAAAGCCTCTAATTTCTTCAGAACCCACTGCATTTCAGAGAGAGAAATGTGCTTCTGTTCCTCTTCCATTCATTCAACAAGCAGTTAATGCGTGATTACAGAGTACCAGGCTCTGGGTATCTTCATGAATCTGGTGTTGGGCAAAAAAAAAAAAATCATAAAACCCTGGTCTTCAGGGAGTGAAGCTGCAATGGAAGAGACAGGTGCGCAAGAAATATGTGAAAGACTATTACATTGATATCAAGGGGTGAAAAGTGTTAGGAAGAAAAGCAGCAGGGAGGTGACAGACCAGGCAGGGAGGGCTGGCATCCGTCCTTGGCAAGAGCAGCCTTCTTTGGAGAGGTGGTACTGGAGTGACAGACAGTGAGGCCCTGGTGTTTCTTCCACTAAAGGGGAGCACAGGAGTGTGGCTGAGGAATTGCAGCTGTGTTACTCCAGCCAGGAAGAGAGAGCAAGAGTTGTAGGGAGCGATGTCGTGGTAGTGACCAGCCCAGCCTTTAGGGTGTGGTTACAACCTGAAGCTTTGGTCTAAGCATGCTGAGAACAGTGGTGTGATCTGCACTTGCATAGGGGGTCCTGTGCAGAGAAAGAGATATGGGAGGCAGAGGCTGGGAGCTATAGACAATGAGGAGAGTATGCTAGATTGCTGAGGTTAGCAGTGACAAGTAGGTTAGCACAGCAGAAAGGTCAGGCATGATATGTCCTGGAACCATTCAGATGGTGGGAGCCCATGGCTCACTGGTGAATGAGCTCTGGGTTTTGGAGAAAGAGGGGAGTTGAACACAACTCAGAAGTTGAATCTGAGCAACTGGGCACTTGAAGATGACATCCAGCAAAGGGAGAACTGGGCAGGGTAGATGGACATCAGAGGCCCTGGGTGTTCAGCAGGACTGCAGGTGCAGAGGGCCAGCATGACTGGACCAGGACTAAAGCCAGGAGATCGGGGCTTCATCCCAAACTCCCATGTGTGTGGCAGAGACCCAGCTACTTGAGCCATCACTTCTGCCTTCCCAAGTGAGTATTAGCCAGAAACTGGAATTGGGAGCAGAATCAGCACTCTGATGTGGGCTGTGGGTATTCCAAACGCAACAATGCTAAATGCCATCCCCCCAAACCCTTTTACTTATAGCCTTTCCAGGCACACGTGGTCATGCTTAGGAGTTCATGCCAAGTGTCTGTGCCTAGAGACAGCTGTGGGTTAGGGCACCTCATCTGGAACACAGCTGTGGTCCTGATCACTGCTTGCATCTCTCAGAGTAGACACTGAAGATGAGAATAGTGTATGGCTCCAGGCTGTAGGGAAACTCTGGAACCGTCTTCCACCGGACAGACCATGCTTCTCTATTTAGAAGAACTTTCAGGTGTTGGCTGTGGTGTGGAAGAGCCCCGCACTCTCTGTGGCCCTAGCAGACCTTCCAGTTTGCAGTGCCCTCCCACCTGGTCACAGCTCTGTGGGAGTGTGGCCTCAGAGCTCATGCAGCCGGGCAGGTCCATTCCTAGGGAGGCAGATGGTTTCTGGTTTGAAAGAGCTCTTGTCCACTATGTTCACTGTCAAGCCATGTGCTCACCTTCTCTTGGACACTGCCCAAGGCTCCCTTGAGGTCTTCACCATTCTCCCGGACACCATATCTCCTAATCTCTGGTGGCTTGGCTTGTTTTCAATAAAAGTTTCTTTCTTTTTTTTAAAGGTTTATTTTTATTTTTATTTTTATTACAAAGTCAAATATACAGAGAGGAGGAGAGACAGAGAGGAAGATCTTCTGTCCGATGATTCTCTCCCCAGGTGAGCCACAATGGCCAGTGCTGCACCAGTCCGAAGCCGGGAACCTGGAACTTCTTCCGGGTCTCCCACGTGGGTGCAGGGTCTCAAAGCTTTGGGCCGTCCTCTCCTGCTTTTCCAGGCCACAAGCAGGGAGCTGGATGGGAAGTGGAGCCACCGGGATTAGAAGCGGTGCCCATATGGGATCCCGGCGTGTTCAAGGCGAGGACTTTAGCCACTAGGCTACTGCGCTGGGCCCAAAAGTTTATTTCATGAAATAATTCTCAGCTTCTCCTTGATAAGGCAGTGATCACAATCAAAGATACGCAATGGTGACTGATGCCTTGATTGTGAGCTACTAACCCTTTTGGGAGCTTGTGTTTTGGTATAGTAGGCTAGGTCTCCCTAGTGACTCCTGAATCCCATGTGGATGCTGCTTCACTCCCAATCCAGCTCCTACTTATGATGGCCTTGGAAAGCAGCAGAAGAGAGTTCAAGTCCCTGGCATTTGCACCCATGTGGGAAGCCTAGAAGAAGCTCTTGGCTCTTGCATTAGATTGGCCCAGCTCTGGCCTTTGTGGCATTTGAGGGAGTAAGCCCGCAGATGGAAGAGCTTTTTGTCTGTCTCTCATTCTCTGTGTAACACTTGTCTTCCAAATCAAAATAAAAATGAATATTTAAAGAAATTCACCATATTTTCTAGAGGTGTCTGTTGATCTTCGAATGTCCAAAGGACAAAGACAGTGGCTCTTTTGTGACAACTTTTACCCTTTGAGGAGCCCTATTAATGAGAAGATAACTTTTTCCCACTCAGGCTCATAACTTTGGTTATCTACTTACATATCCAGCTCTTCAACTATTCTTCAGTGAAGGTGTACTGATTTTAGTCCAATTGTTTAGTATTTTCAGTCCACATGTTCTGTTCAGTTTGAATGTTGGTGTTTTCATTTTTTTTTTTAAAGATCTGGTGTGTTGCAGTAATTGTGGGCTCAGGATTGGTCCTCCTTAGTGCAGGTGGAAGCATGGAGCTCATTATCTTATTTAAAACCAAGTGGCTTTCCAGTAAGAGCTGGTATTGCAGGCAACAGTCGACTCTGCAGTGGTGTGTGCTCAGCGGCTGCTTGGAGATGATATTGCAGGCAGGCAAGAAGAATATGGGATTTTAAAAGCTCTTTCTGAATATCATTTTCCTGGGGCCTGTCGTTTCTCTCCCAAGAAAGAGGAAAAAAGGCTTACAGAAAGGATTGAGAGGACACATAATGTGTTTAGCACTTAGGAGGTAATCAACAGCAAATATTGAACCACTTTACGTTATTTGTCTAATCTGTGAACCAGGGCTTAAGGTAAGGCAGAAAACCACACAAGCACACACAATGCTGAAGGACTGGTTACCTTCCCCCAACTTGGGGGCCATTGATTCTAGCATTCTTCAATGCAAATTGTATCCGCAAAATCCATGGTAAGGGTGAGAGGAAATCCAATCTCATTTCCAAGTATCCCTCATTGTAGAATGCAAAGATTGTAACAGAGGATGAAAAGCAGATCCAAATAAAAATTTCTCCCAATAGCCATCAACACCTTTGAGGCCCTGGTGAAAGAAAAGTGGAGCAATGGCGGCCCCAAGTGGTGTAACTGTGAATTACAGGCCTGGTGGCTTCCTGTTAGTTTACCTTGCTTGTCCTCAAAGTCAAACCTGTTCAACTTGTAGGGATAACAGGGCGGGCTGACACTGAGGCAACTTCAAACAGCTGTGCTAGTAAAAGTAAGCAGGCCCAAAAAGGCTCTTCTCTAGATTAAGAATAATAAGCATCCTGTTACTTAGCTACTGACACAGTTGGTGTCTAAAATCTATTGCAGGCGCTTGTCTCTTATTTACAAAGTGTTCTAAGCCACAGGCACAAGTGCAACATTACAAAGTGACAAGGTTTGGTCCCAGCGGCATGGCCTAGCGGCTAAAGTCCTCGCCTTGAAAGCCCCGGGATCCCATATGGGCACCGGTTCTAATCCCGGCAGCTCCACTTCCCATCCAGCTCCCTGCTTGTGGCCTGGGAAAGCAGTTGAGGATGGCCCAATGCATTGGGACCCTGCACCCGCGTGGGAGACCTGGAAGAGGTTCCTGATTCCCGGCTTCGGATCGGCGCGCTTCGGCCAGTTGCGGCTCACTTGGGGAGTGATTCATCGGACAGAAGATCTTCCTCTCTGTCTCTCCTCCTCTCTGTATATCTGGCTGTAATAAAATGAATAAATCTTTAAAAAAAAAAGTGACAAGGTTTATTAAAAGGTGAGGAAATCACAGACACGCATGGGCCATGTTCAAGGGTACTGTGAGCCAGGAGGGCACGGTGGGAGACAGAGCAAGAAGAGCTTTTTCTCACCCTACTGCGTTTTGTGCCCCTCCCTGTTGCCAGGCTTCTTTGGAGCCTGGAAAGGGGAGTAGCTATATCATAGTCCCCCAGGTCTTAGGTTAGGGGAGGTTCCTCCAGGGAAGGTGTGTGGATAGGATTTCCGGGGAGGGGGATGGGGGAGTGTGGCTTTCGGCTCCTGACCCCAGCCCAGCTACCTGCCTTTCCCAAGTCAATACCATGAGTGTGAGAAGCACCTGGTAACCTGGGCAAGGTGCAGGTTCCTGGAACTGCCTCAGGCCTGACTGGATTCTCTGGGGATGACTGTCTCAGCCATGTGCTTCTCGTGAGTCTGAGGCATGTTCAAGTCTGCAACTAGAAGACAGGGAGGAGAACCTGGCTTGCAGGGGAAGGGATGTTTATCGACTCTATAAAGAGAGAGAGTGATCACCTTTAAAAGAAAGACACAGGAAGTGGAAGAATACCCTTCACTGGTACACTCACACACACACACACACTCACGCACATACACACACAAACATATATTCACACACACACACACACGTGCACGCACAGATCTCTCTCTCTCTCCCCCTGCCTATGCCCCCCATGGTGACCATGGCAGTTTTGTTGGGTAGTCTAAAGGTTTGAAGATACCTTTATTTTATGCTGAGCTGAAGATTGTTAAGCGTAAGTAGTTCCTACCTGCTTTAGTTCCGAGCAACCCAGTTCTGTTCTAGTTACTTTGGTCCTAATACAGAAGCAGAGCTCGGCCTGCTGTGACCCTTGTAGTCCCCAGGTAAACTGCCAGGTCCAGTAGGGCTCCCAAGGGGAGGAGAAAAATCAGTGCTGGAATTCGTTTTCTCCTGGAAACCAGCAAGGTATTTGAGGTAAATCCCAAACATTTGCTGTGGAATGAATAAGTGATGTAAGGGGAAAGAAGGAAGGGAGGGAGAGCAGGAGGGAGGGGCTGATGGACGAGCCTAGTTCCTTCCCGCCTCTCCCTCTGCTCCTTCCTTGTAACCTACCTCCTTGGCAGCTGGGTTCCCATTCCTGCTCAGACCTCTCCCAGGCAGCTGACAGGGAGCAGCCACAGGCAGTGGTGGCTACAGTGTACGGGGCATGTGGTGTGGACCCTCAGTGACTGGTACCTGTAAACACACAGCAGGGCCTGAGCTTGCAGCATTCACCCGTTGCTATAATGTCTGGGCTCCCATCGTGGCCTGTTTCCAGCCGTCATAAGGCATCTCTGAAGACACAAGAAATTAGCTACCATTCATTGGGTATTTAACCATCACATGGAATTGTGACTATCCCATTGGGCAGTAAAAATAACTAGGATTAATAAGATTCAAGTGTTTGTTGGCATTGTTTCCGATATAACTTATCGAATGAGATGTGGGATGACTTTTTTTTTTTGGTAATAAATGGTGGGTTTGGGAACTCTAACTGTTCCCTCTCCTGAGCGGGGTGGCTGGGTACACCCCTGTCCTGCTCCATATCCCCTCAGCCACAAGGAACCTCAGACCAGAACGGACGGCCAGGTCCAAGGGGGGGAAGCCAGGAGCTCATGAGAGTGACTCGTGAAGCCAGCTCCACCTTTCTTCTCTAGGTCAGGATCCAGAGGCGAAGATTGTTTCTCCAAGCCCTGCCACGTCTGTGCCCTGGAGCTTGGCGAGTGTGGCTCATGAGTCACATCTAAGCCCTGTCCACGCCCAGTGCAATCCTAGGCCTACTGTGGTCAGCGAATGTTTCGCTGTTGAAATTGCTGGGTGAGTCTCCTGACAGAGCCATGAGTTCTCACACTGGCCCAATAGTCAGAAGAGCTGGCTTCTGGTCTTGGTTCTGTTGTGGTTGGCCTGTGTGATTGTGGCATCTTTGGGCCTCATCTGTGCTAAGGAGTTCATCCCAATGATCCTGACGTCTCCACCAGTACCCAGCAGTCTCTCATTTTCCTGTACTGAAGCTTTGAATTGGCACTGACCTGGTCAGTTTACCTCATGGGTCAGCTTATCAGAGGTCGCAGGTGTCTGAGTGACCCCAGGGCCAGTGATGGGAGAGGTTCCTATAACATGGGAAATTTTAGCTGCCCCATTTGTGGCAAGATTCCCATTTCTCAAACAGGATTTCCCCCCTCCCCTGCCAGAAATTCCAGAAAAGGGTGTGACTGCGCCCGTGGGCTGAGAAGACTTCTAGGGCCTCAGCCTTGAGTTTCCTCAAGAAGAGCATCTGGGTCAGCCTTGCTTCCACCTCCCAGGGAAGATGCTGCTGGGTTTAGGAGCTGCAGGGAATAGTGGATGCACCAAGTGTGGCAGAATTGCACTCTTGGAAATTGACTCCAATGTAAGTAAATGAAGGTTAATTGTAGATCATTTGAATACTTCCCAGAGCAAGAAAGTCACCAGAGGCTCTTACGGGGAAGAGAGAGGGAGAGAGAGAGTGGGAAAGAGGGAGAGAGAGAAAGAGGTCTGCCAAGATTCCAAGGACCAAGTCCTATTAAGGATTTTTCCTTTTGGGATAGGGACTCAAAGAGAATTCATTAATGTCATAATTTGACTTAATGTATTGGATAAATAAGATTCCATTGAAACCAAGGACAGAGTCCTAGGAGACAAACAGGTCAGAGGGTGAGAAACCCAGCCTGGGCCAGCACAGCGTGGGCAGAGGGGAAAGCCTGGTCACTATCATGACCCCACCTCCCACAGCTGCCCTTTCCTTCACCCCAGCTCCTGATTCCTTGTGGCTCCCAGACAAGTGGCAGCTAGGGGTGCTGGGGGCACTGGGCCACCTGCCAACCCCAGCTTTGGTGGAAAAGCCCCTTTTCCCTCTGACTCAGGTGGAGTTGGGTTGGAATTTTCCAAAAGGAACTTTTCTCTCAGAAACCCAGAGGAATAAGTCACTAGACCGTAGGAAAAATCAGAAACACCCCTTCTACCACAGCGGTCCAAGCCAGGCTGGCACGGTTCTGGGCAGGGTCCCGCTCACAGAGACCTCTCCCCTGTCCACTGGATGGGGAAGGAGCCAAGCTACCGCAAGGGTTCCAGCAGAGCCAAGCGGGAGCTACAATGGCAGATCTGGTGGAAGTGCTGCTGGCCCGGTCCTCCCATCCTAGCTTTTTTTCCTGATGCGGCCACTGGGCCCACTAGTCTCTTCCCCAAGATATTTGCGATATCTGGAGGGAGTCATGTGCACCTTAGCCAGGCTAGCTGCCACCCTTTCATGGATTCTCATGGGTGGAACTTCACTGGGTGGAAGTCCATCGCTATGAGCCATGGGTTTGGCAGGAGGGAAGGGTGCACGAGTGATGGTGGGCAGGGAGTGGGCAGAACTGAGGGAAGAGCTGTGATGGGAAAGACCCAGGAGCCTCCGGATTGGCCAATCTGACGACTCAGAGGTATTGAGGGTCTCTGCAATCCCAGACCAGCTGTGACTGCCCTTGGAGACTGCACCTGGAGTCCCAGGACCCCTTTCAAGAGCCCAGCCACAGGGCTGCTTTTGGCAACAATCTTCCAGATGTTTGTGACTCCATCTTGGGAAATTAACAGAGAGGCTGAAAGGAAGGTTCTGGGATTGCTGAGGTTCTACTGGCTTCTATCACAAAGGATTTGGGCTCCAGGAAGTGGCAGTCACCATGGACTTTTATCAGCGAAAGTGATGTAAGCCAAAGGAGCCAGGTGTTCTGGCAGTTGTGGATGCCCACCCCTAGGATGGTGCAGCCATCCAGCAAAGATGACCCAGATGTGCTCCCATGTGGTGGGACAGTGGAGGCTGCGAATGCTGGGCCGCCTGGGAGACTGAGGTGCCAGATAGTCCGGGAGGCCAGTGAGGAAGAAGGAGGAGCCCAGAAGGGTGGACTGAACGTATCAGTGGAGTCAGTGGGCAGATGGTGATGCTGGGGCACATACAAGGCAGGGGAGACACAGGGAATCCAGTGCTGATATCTGTTTCTAGCCTGGATCTGCCACCTACCTTGCAGAACACGGCGCAAGTTTTCCAAATGCGGTTCCCAGGCCACCTCTACCATATCAGAATCATGTGGCCTGCCTACTCTGGGGGCAGAGTACCCAGCTCCATGACAGTCTCAGAGAAGAACAGGTGGAGCCCTGGTATTTGGAAAATACTTGGTCTTTGGCTGTGTCCTGCCGTCCCTCCTCCACCCCATTTCCTTCCCTTGGACTCAGATGATGGGAGTGTAAGCAGAAGCCTGGGCCATGGGGGATGATGAAGGCTAGTTTTAGAGACTTTACAAAAGTCCAGCAGGTAGTGAGATATGAAAAGATGGAACTCAGAAAAGTTGCTTGGATCTATAGGGAGATGGGACAGAGAAGAACATAGTGAGGGAGGATTAGTAATTGCATGTAGTTTCCTCTTTTGTCCTCAAGTCTCCTTTTCCACACAGTCTGCTCTGAGCAGGCAGATATCTAGGAAGAAGTGAGAACTTGTTCTGGAAGGATCTCATAGGAGAAATCCAAGTTGGTGTTCAACATTTGACATTTAGAATAGGATTGTGTGGCAGGCCAACAACCTTCAAGATCAGATATGATTCTGAGAAAGGAGTGGTTAACTTCCGTGACTTCCCTCTTCCTCCATTGCTCATCAGAAACAAGCAAGATATCCTGTCCTGTCTTAAGGCCCAGTTATAACCTGGGAGATGTTGCTACCACGTTAAGAGGGTAGAAAGCCTGCTGCCTTTGGGGAAGAAGAAGCTTGGGCAGGAGGTTACGATTCTGCTTTTGGTGACAGTGAAGATGGTTCTTAATTGCCTAGGACCACAGCAGACCCTGAGTGAAGAGAATGGAAGCCAGGCAGCATGGATGCTGAATCAGAGCTCATAAAGGCATTAGAGGAACACAAGGATGAGCTGGGCTAAGGGGATCCTTGGAGGACTGGATCAGTACTTCCGGGCCACACAGCCTGGAAGGCTGAGCACTTGGATTCCAAGGACTAAGGCACCTACAGGACTTTTGCTGTTATCTGTGCTAATCCTTGCGTGCTAGAAGCTTTATGTGAAAAATGGCATTCTTGCTCCTATGCATGTCCAATGTAATGTGAGTTGAATTTTTGATTTCCTGGAGGAGTCATTTGCTGGTAGTTGAAGATGAAGAAAGAATTGGATTTAGCTGAGAAAAGTTGTGGGCCCTAGGAAAAGTAATGAGGAGAGAGGGAAGGCAGGGGAGGCCAAAGCTGTATGGACAGGATGGCTGAGCAGGATGTCTTACAGAGAGTAGATGAAGGTCAAAGGGAGGGAATGGCCCAGTGAAGATTCCAACCTTAACCTTTCTTCATTGCAAGAAAGGGACAGTTGGAACATGGCTGTGCTCAAGTGCAGGCAAGTGTTTGTTAATAGAAGACATGTCATATACCCCTCCCTGCGTTCCCTTCCGTAGCTCAAAAGTGAGGTTGAGGGATTGAAGGTGTTCCAGTAAGGGGAGGTGTGGCTACGAGGATGGAGGAGGGCAGGTGTGTAAGCAATGGGCAAGCCCTCGGGGCCTCAAACATTCAGGCATGGCATGATGGCTCAATGGCTAAATCCTCATCTTGCACACACTGGATTCCCATATGGGTACCACTTTGTGTCACCGCTTTGTGTCCCCATCCAGTTCCCTGCTTGTGGTCTGGGAAACCAGTGGAGAATGGCCCAAAGCCTTTGGACCCTACACCCATGTGGGAGACCTAAAGGAAAAACCTAGCTCATGGCTTTGGATCAGCTCAGCTCTGGTCATTGTGGCCACTTGGGGAGCAAACCAGCAGATGCAGGTCTTTCTCTGTCTCTCTTTCTTGTAAATCTGATCTGTCTTTCCAATAAAAATAAATCTTTTTAAATTTTATTTTTGATGCTGTTTACATAGTTGAGAAGTATGCATGCCCATTTGAACCACTGATTAGGGTGGGAAAGATTAGGGGAAAGTGGATGAGACCATTGTCTCCAAATTTTCTACTTCTTCTTCCTGTATCTGGGGGGATTGGGAAGAGAAAGGGAGAAGCCACATCCAGCATCCCAGCTGCATCAATACCCAGGGATGAGGAATGGCCACCCAGTGTCATCCCAGGGTTCCTGGTGTGGAGCATGCTCTGAGGGTCATGCTCAAGAGGTTTCAACAGTTCGATAGTTCTGAAATGCTATCCATCTTGCTGGTTCAAGCATGAGGAAATCCTTTCAAGGTCCACTAGTTGACACAGTCTACCTTTGACTCTCTGTCTACCCAGATATTTGCTGTCAGTGCTTTGCTAGGGTAATTGCACAATTTGATCTGCTCTCCATTCTCTGCTATGGCACTAGAAGTCTTCTGAAGGCCCCAATGAACTACCATGTTCTCTATGTGCATTTGGGCATGCCGTCCACTGCTCCATCTTAGCCACTGAGGAGGCCAAATTCTGACACACAAAAAAATCTCAAACATTCGTTTTTCCATTTTTACGATGTTAGAAGTAAAGCACAGATGGTCACAGGTTGGATTTTTCTAAATTCAGTCACTGAACTGTTTCTTTCCTAGTACCTTTCAAAGCAGCATATCCCTCTCCCATCACAAGGTGGCGTCTCTTGCCTTTGCCTTTGAAAACCTGCCAGGACTTCATGATTCCATAGCTACAGGGGGGAGTGATTTTCAGGATTAGATCATATACAGCGAGTCAACTTCTGCAAGGCACTGTCTCTGGGGAACCCTGGATTCATGTCCTGAGACACCTACCATGTATCCTGGCCAACAGAGTGAGCCAAGGTCTGCCAGACATAAGTTTGAAAGAGTCTTAGGTGAATGGGTCCAGGTAACCATATTGCTATGACCTGTCTGAATTTCTGGATGTTTCAGAGCAGTATTTGTGTGCAGCCCTAGTGGCTGGAACACATACAGAGTTCTGTTTTATAACTTTTGCATTTATTAGCATGAGTGTCTTCTCATGTTGCTTTATAACCATCGTCATTATTTTATTGGCTGCAAAATATTTTGAGCTGCTGTAATACAGCTATTTAAATATTATGCTGTTCTTGGCTATTTAGACTGCTTCTCATTTTTCACTAGTTAAATAATGATATTTAAAAAGTTGTGTATAGGGATTTTTCTTTTTCTTCAAACTGCTTCACTGGGACAAAGTCCCAGAAGTGGAATTACTTTGGAATCTGAACGTTTTTACAGCTCTCCAAATGTATACTAAATTACTTCTCAAGCAAAATCGCAGCCATAGATTCTGCCTTCAATTGTGTTTGGTCATTTTGATAATAAAACCAGCCTAAATTTGTTTTGATTTAAAGTGGGATATAAATAATGGCATTACTGAAAAGTCTTCATTGTATTGTCAACATTATACATGAATTGGTAAATGAATTGGTAAAATGCCTGGATATTGAGTGGGGATGGAGGAGGCTTCCTTGCATTACTTTTTCTTAAGATTTACTTATACTCATGTATTTGAAAGGCAGAGTTAGAGAGAGAGGAAGAGAGAGAGAGCGAGATTTTCCATCTGCTGGTCCACTTCCCAAAGGACCACAGCACCCAGAGCTGGGCCAATCTGAAGGCAGGAACCGGGGACTTCTTCCAGGTTTTCCACATGCGTGCAGGAGCCCAAGGACTTGGGTCATCCTCGGCTACTTTCCCAGGAGCATTAGTAGGGAGCTGGATCTTAAGTGGAGCAGCTGAGCTGGGAACCAGCACCTACATATGATACTGGCACTGCAGCTGTGGCTTTGTCAACAACACCACAGTGCCAGCCCGTTTCCCTACATTTTAGTGAATCTTCCTATTCCTATCAAAAGTATCTATACCTTTTCTGTAATCATGTCTCTATCGGAGCTATTGATATCACCGTTGTTTAAACTTCAAGTAGCAGTGCAAGTAGGTGTTGAAATAAAGTGGCTAATGACTGACATTAAAGAAAAAGAATCGAACAGAATACAACAGTAATACCCCAGCACCCTTCACATAGTCGGAGTTTTTTGTGTGTGATGCTTTTGTTTTAGTCTGTTTATTGTGCCATGCTGTAAAAGATTTTTTTCTTAGTGGAAGATGCAATAACTTTTTTTAAAGATTGGGCTTATCAAGCATATTTATTAGCTGCTTTTCATATTAATGCAAAAATGCCCCAAGCAGTGGTTTCCCTTTTGATATTGAATTATCTTCTTTGTACCATTTTAATTTTTTATGCAGTCAGGCACAGCAATCCTTCGTAATTTCTTATTTCAGTTGAAATCAGAAATTCATCTTGCTTCTACAAAAGTGATAAATGATCCATCCAATTTTTGTCAATTCTTACCAAGGCATTCTCTGGACACCCTGGAACTTATAAAAATTCATGTGGGCTCAGCAAAAATGCAAATGAACAGCTCTGGCGCAAATGTTATTATGGAGTGGGTAAATTGAGAACGCACGATCAACATGAGAGCAGTGGCCTGTTCTCCCTTTCCGTTGCTGGTCTTCGCTGCCTCAGCAGAGTAAGTTCTGGTGCAAATGCTGTACAAGCAAATATTATAATAGTCACCCAGAGGGATAGCTACAGAATGATCAGAAAAGTTGAAGAGGAAGGAAAGTTGAAAATTACAGCACACATGGAAATACTCAGAAGAGGAGGAACAAGATGAAACTGGGGACAAAACTGACCGAGGAAGGGGTCCTACTGATGATGGTACTGATCATTGTTCCTATCATTGTGCATGTTCCAGGCTCAGTGGCTCCTTGCCACCATCTGTGAAGCTCCTCATGAGTCCCACCTAACAGATGAGGAAACTGCAGCACAGAGTCTGTGTGGCTTACCCAAGGTCACCTAGCCATTAGGTGCTTGGAATTTGAACTTCAAATCCTTATTCCTTTAAAAAAAATTTTAAAGATTTTCTAAAGATTATTTTCAGTTGAATGGCAGATATTACAAAAAGAGGGAAGACAAAAGAGGTCCTTCATCTGCTGTTCACTCCCCAGATGGCCACAGCAGCTGGATTGAACTGTTTGAAGTTAGGAGCCAGTAACTTCTTCCCAGGCCACAGAGAGTTGGATCAGAAGTGGAGCAGCCAGGACACGAACTGGCACTTGTATGGGATGTCGGTACCACAGGGAAGAGGATTAGCCTAATGGTCAGCCACTGCACCAAATCTATGCTTGAAAGCGTGACATTTGTTGTCTGTCATTCAGAAGGTGGCCTGCAGTTGGAAGGAGAGAAAAATACTCACAACTTGAAAGTAAAGGCATGTTGATTGTTCCATTGCAACCATCCAGGTTGCTCCCTTTTTGTGGAGGAGTTTCATCCACATAAAAAAGTCTAGAATAGAAGTGGTGTTTACTACAACCAGACCTAGGGATGGAGACTGAGATTTTGGACCCTTCTGTCATTTTGCTGGACTGCAACTGGATCATGAACATCCCTGACACAGGGCGCTGATCTGGCTGTCCATGGGGATGATTGTGTTACCCACTTGACCTCCTTCCAGGGGATGTAGAACAAGTTTCCTCACTTAAAAGTGAAGAAAATAAGGGTCAGAATGGTAGCCTAGCGGCTAAAGTCCTTGCCTTGTATGTGCTGGGATCCCATATGGGCACCAGTTCGTGTCCTGGTGGCCCCACTTCACATCCAGCTCCCTGCCTGTGGCCTGGGAAAGCAGTAGAGAATGACCCCAAAGCCTTGGGACTCTGCAACCAGGAAGAAGTTCCGGGCCCCTGGCTTCAGATCAACTCAGCCTCCGGCCATTAAGGCCACTTGGGGAGTGAACCAGTGGACGGAAGATCTTCCTCTCTGTCTTTCCTCCTCTCTGTATATCTGGCTTTTCTGAAAGTGATTGTGTCCAGAGTAAGACAGCAGCAGCAGTGTAAGTGACTAGTGGAAGAACAATGGACGAACAGCTACAGATGCTGGTTCTAGTCCCAGCAGCTATTTTTTGACAAAACCACCTGCTTCCTCCCATACCACAAGGGCAGGGACCACAAGACCTTTGGGATTCTAGGCCAGAGCCAACATTCTTCCTCCAAATGTGCTGATTCATGGTGACTAAGCCACAGAACATCTCTCGGAGCCCAAGTGCAGGCTGGGAGGTTCATGGCCACCCTCTGCTCCGCCTGCCAGTTCCAGGGCCCTCAGGTCCTCCCTGCTGTGCTGAGCCTGGAGAGTCTGTGGCCTGAGCCAATGCCCCATTTTCTGTACTTCAGTTCCACAAAATAAATATGGGCCGTAAAGCTGCCCTTTTTCTCCCCTGGCTCCCAGAATTTACTAGTTTGGGGCACCCATAATTTCTTCCCCAAATCTTGATTCATTTTTGATTATCTCATTTTTTATATCACTGAATTTATGCCTGGCAGTAACTCTGGGAAGCTTTCCCTGATGATTTTCCATCTTATTTACACACACTGGAAAACCAAGGACAACAGTGGTGAAATTTATTTATTTATTTTTTTTACAGATAATTCTGTTAAGAAGACTTCTTTCCCCCTCTCCCCCCCTGCCCCCGGGCCTTGCGTCAGCCCCCAGTGAGATGCACTTGGGCCCTCTGATTTTTCTGCCTCTGAAATTAAAATAGCTGCAGTAGTCATAAAAACCAACTTGCATGTGTCAGTGTAAAGGTCACAGAGTTGAGAAGTGGAACTACAGAGAGATTTGGCACGTGTCTCCTTGGAGCTGTGAGAGAGCGTGTCAATGAATTGTTCTTGTCTGTAGTTCTTCAGCTATAAAGTAAGAATCATGATACACAAAATCTCCCAGGATTATTGTAAGGCTCAAGTGAGATTGATTTATTTATGCAGCACTTGTTACATGGACTACACACATGAAGCATGTCATTTAAATCTTTAAAATAAAACAAACACACATGTTCTCAAACCCAGACTAAGTAAGAAACACCTGACAGGCCTCTGGATATACCTCCTTGAGAGCAAAAGCCATTCTTCTTGACTTTTGAATAAATCATTGTTCTGCTCTTTTCTGTATTTTTATGATCTATGATTGTATTCCTAAAACTGCTTTTAGTTTTGCTTATTTTTTTTTTTAAAGATTTTATTATTATTAGAAAGCCGGATATACAGAGAGGAGGAGAGACAGAGAGGAAGATCTTCCATCCAATGTTTCACTCCCCAAGTGAGCCGCAACGGGCCGGTAAGCGCCAATCCGATGCCGGGACCAGAAACCTCTTCCGGGTCTCCCACGCGGGTGCAGGGTCCCAAAGCTTTGGGCCGTCCTCGACTGCTTTCCCAGGCCACAAGCAGGGAGCTGGATGGGAAGTGGAGCTGCCGGGATTAGGACCGGCGCCCATATGGGATCCCGGGACTTTCAAGGCGAGGACTTTAGCCGCTAGGCCATGCCGCCGGGCCCAAGTTTTGCTTATTTTTAAACTCTATATCAGCGCCACGTTTCTGTGTAATTTTTCTGTGATTTGTGTTCTCTTGCTCTGCTTCCCTGGTTTTGAGATTCATTTGTGTGCAATGTGAGACTTTGTCATGATGGATTTACTTAGATATATATATATAGATGCCTCTTGCAGAGACTTACTCATATTCCTGTGTTGCCAACAGATGTTTATCAGGAAATGTTTTGAATTTCATGGAATCTTTTTATATTTTAAAAATACATATTAATATTTCATTTGTGTGATTTATAAATTATTTTGTATTATATGAATATTGCATTCCTGAGATAGCATCTCACTATTCATTTGTTTCACATACAGAAGGATAAAATTTATACACAATTGGTTGTAGCTAGTTATATTTTATTTACATTCATGTGCTTTGGTGAGATTGGTTTCTGATTTTTCTTCTTTGCAATGTGCTAGTCTGATCAGAGTTGTGCTGGTTTCATAAAATGAGTTTGAAAGTATTCCCTGTTATCTCTTTTTTCTGCACAGTGTGTGGGATTGGCATCTTTTGACTCAAGGACGTTCTGTCTAGTCATCTTGTATGCCCATCTTGGTCTGGTAACTTTCTTTGTGGGAAGACTTTTTCAGTAGTTCTTTGACCTCTTTGATGATGCTATGTCTGTAAGTTTTTTCTACTTACTGCTCTGGCTGCATCCCACTCACCATTCTCAGGTGTTCACCGTGAGATGGCCCAACAGAGCTGAGTGCAAACTATGGAGCCAGCTGTCCCTGTGGAAACCTTGGCCCACTATCTTTCATCTCAAATGCTGGGGCAGGTGGTCTATCCTATTTGGACCCCAGTTTCCACACATTCACATGGGGAAACAGAACCTGTCACATAGGCTGTTGTACATATATAGTAGTCATATATTATATATTTATATAATAGTCATGTATGTTATAATATATACTTTATAATATATAATACATATATGCAGTAGGCATATATATTAATTAGTCATATATATATGACCACTAAAACAGTGTTTGAGACATTGGGTAATTAATAGATATCATATGTGGAGTTGTTGATAAATTTCTTTTTGTCCCTGGGTGTGATTGTATACCTGTTTCAAAATTTCCAAATGCGTGTGTTTGGTGGGGGAGCACTTTTTAGTTAATTTATCTTGCTCTTGTTTTGTAATGTTAACGTAACTGTGGCCATGAGCATGATACATGTAATCTCAGTTTGTTGAAATTTATTGAGGCCTGCACTATGGCCTAGGATAGCATTAATTTTCATAAATGTCCCATACATGCTTAGAAATATGTGTCTTCTCAGAATACCATTAGGAATTATGCCATTCCAAACTATACCCTAGCTAATTCTTATGTCCACTTAATCTAAGAAAAAGGTGCACAATTTTGAAGTAGGTGAGTGGTCTGGGTAGACATTGTCTTTGTTTAGAATTACACTTTTTCTTGGCGTTTTTTTTTTTTTTTAAAAAAGCTTTCTCCTAAATAGTTTATTAGAAAAGTTTTAGATTCAGAGAAAAAGCTATGGAGGCAGCATAGAAGCTTTCCATGCAACTCAGACCTACCCTTCTATTAACTGACATCTTGCATTACAAAGGCACTTTGGCACAATGATTGCACCGATTTGCTAAATTATCACAAACAACCCTGTACTTAATACTTCAGAGCGCCTTTGCTGTTACCTAATATTCTTTTCTCATCTCAGGATTTCACTCATGTTGCATTTTGTTGTCTTGTCTTTTTAGGTGTGACAGTTTTTAAGACTTGTCCTGTTTTTATGGCTTTGACAGTGCTCAAGAGTACTGATCAGATACTTTTTAGCATTTCCCTCAATTGTGACTGTATGATGCATTTCTGATGATTAGACTAGGATTTTAAGTTAAAAAGGTAATTTAAAAAATTATTTGAATAGTAGAGAGGGAGAGGGGGATAGAGAGAGATATTAAGATAGAGATCTCCCATGCCCACATTAGCCAGGGTTGGGCCAAGTCAAAGCCAAAAACCTGGAACTCAATCTGGGTCTTCCTCATGGGAGGCAAGGACCAGCTTCTTCTTAAGATTTATTATTATTGAAAAGGCAAATATGCCAGATACAAAGATCTTTCATTCACTGGTTCACTCTCCATGTGACTGCAATGTCTGAGCTGAGCCAACCAGAAGCCAGGAACCAGAAGCTTCTTCCAGGTCTCCCATGCAGGTACAGGGTCCCAAGACTTTAGGCCGTCCTCTACTGCCTTCCCAGGCTACAGGCATGGAGCTGGATGGGAAGTGGAGCAGCTGGGACACTAACTGGCACCCATATGGGATCCCAGAGCCTGCAAAGCAGGGATTTTACCCAGTGAGCCATCGCACCGGGCCCAGGGACCCACTTCTTTAGACACTATCTGCTGCCTCTCAGGGTGCATTAGGAGGAAGCTAATTAGAATTATGAGAAGCAGAATCAGAACTCAGAGGCTGACATGGAATGTGCACATGCCAAGTGAAGCCTTAGCCTCCAGTTTGGGGTTGACAGGTCATAGAAGTCAAATGTCATTTTTATCATGTTATATCAGCAGCACATACTATCAGTATGACTGATCCCTATTAATGCTAACCTCAATCACCTTGCAACAAAACTTTATAGAAACTTAGCTATTGTAATTTTATTATAATGAGATATCACTGTAGTAATATCATGATGTAATGACCTAAAATCAGATCCAGGTAGCTAGGCTAATTGCTGCCATTAAATTGCTGTTAGTCACTTTACCTCTCTGATCCTCAGAGATTTTTATTGTTGATAATTGAGTATATCTTCATTTGATATATCAAGTTCATGCTTACTTCTGAAATGTCTTAACAAGATGTTGTCCTTGAGTGTAGTTGTGTTAGCCAGCTGCCATGCTGCACAGGGCACTGCAGAGACAATGCAGTGTGTCCTCCGAGTTCAGGTCTTTATGAACATGGGATCTTCCATTCGGTGCTGTCTTGGATTACATCAGCCACCACCTCAGGAATACTCAGCAGCTCCAGAGAAAGGTGCACCCAGTGAAGAGGGAGCCTCCTCTAGACTCCCTGACTTGTCTGTGACTGAAGGCACCATCTTGGAACTCAATTCACTGGCCCTCATCAAACCTTTACATATCTGCAGTCTTGTGAGAAACCTTAATCCAGAATCCCCAGTTAAGTCACTCTAGAATAGCTCAACAGCTGCAACTGCATGTCATCAATGTTTGTCATTACTATAAATAAGTGAATAAGTAGTACAGGTTGGATTTCAAGCTTTCCTACTGTATTCCAGGCTTCTTGTGATGGGTTCGTGGGAAACAGCATTACTGGCTTGGCTCCCAGATTCCTCCCCTCTAATCCGCACAATCCTGCCTTTCTCTGGTTTGGTTACTGAGACTCAATATAGGGATTTCTATTGGAAAATTATGTTGGCTGCTAAAAATAAGGCTGAAAACACTAGCTTAGAGGAACATTGGTTTAGGTGACCTTCATTGTCCTTTTTCAGTGGATCCACCTATCAGTATAAAAGAATTCTTATAAAGTCATGGACAGCATTTATTTCAAGGCTTGCTCTTATCATGAAACCCAGTCTAAGGGGTTGGAAGCCAAGGCTCACAGGGTTCTACCCACAGAGAAGTGTATCGGTAGTGGCCCTCATGTCCCATTATCTCACATCCTGTTACAATCTTCATGACTACTCCAAGAGAGGTGTTTTATAGACTGGGAAAATGAAAGCTGAGAGGTTAAATCGTTGACCAGAATCATGGATTAGAAAAAAAGTCTGTAGTTACAAAACTCTTGGATACCACTATCTGGTCAATTATGGGCCAGTCTGAGAACTGAGTAGTTTAGCTTCTCCTTGGGAATGACATACACTGATTTCACACCACAAAGTTTGAGCAGTCACTGCAGATAGATAAACTCCTATTCATTTACTGCTGGACAGTTCTGAGCTTGCTGTGGTGCATGAGTGCTATTCTATAAACTAGATGGAAGCAAAGAATCCAGAAACCTATTCCTGCAGGCTGTGCTGGGCTGCTGAGCTGGGAGAGGACCTGAGAAACCATCAGCTGCTTTTACTGCTCTGTAATTAAACCCAGGACAGGAAGACAGGGAGGGGTCCCTTTAAGACCCTGCAGACCAATGTGTGACCTTGGAACATGGTTTCAAGGGACAGACGAGTCCTAGGTCCTGGACAGCCTGGATTCCTTGCAAGTTCTGGGTTGGGCCCAACACTGGCAATGCTCTCCTGAGTGGTCATGCTCTGCAGGGGCCTACCCGCAAGTACCCAACAGGCTCAGCTGGCTTGCTTCCATATTCAGCAGCCAGGGCACTGCTAACTACAACAGCTATTTTGCGGAATCATATCAATGTGAAGGATTTAGTATGGAGAAACCATACTGTGCAGCCACTGTTCACAGATTTTTCCAACATAAATCTTACCTGCACACATGACATAGTGAAACTGTTTGCACCTTCCAATCTCATTATCAACTCCACATTTTACATTGTTTTATAAAACTCTGTTCCTTGAGCATGTTTTGTCCCAGTGCTGTTCTGTATCTTTTCTCAGGAGGGTCACTTCAAGAAGGTGTGGGGATTTTTGTGCCACCAAGGGGAGAGAGGAAGGGGGATCTCCATCCTCAAAGCAGCACTCATCTTTGTGTACTCCATGCATGAATTGTCTGTGGAACTACAGGTCCCACTGCTGCCCTAGCACACATTTCCCTGCACCAAGAAGCACTGCTACTCTCAACCTCCATCAGCTGAGAATTCCACTGAGCTTCAAAACGCAGAAGCAGCTGTTCTCCATGGCGGCTCTCACTTCCTCTTCTCCCACTGCAGGCACGCATCCTGCTAAGGGATAAGTCCTTCAAACCTGAGGTTCCTCCCAGTTTGTGGCAGCTCATCTTTGTTTTTGTTTTTTTTTTTTTTTAATAAAGATTTGTTGATTTTTATTACAAAGTCAGATATACAGAGAGGAGGAGAGACAGAGAGGAAGATCTTCCGTCCGATGATTCACTCCCCAAGTGAGCCGCAACGGCCGGTGCTGTGCTGATCCGAAGCCAGGAACCAGGAACCTCTTCCAGGTCTCCCGCATGGGTGCAGGGTCCCAAGGCGTTGGGCCGTCCTCGACTGCTTTCCCAGGCCACAAGCAGGGAGCTGGATGGAAAGTGGAGCTGCCGGGATTAGAACCGGTGCCCATATGGGATTCCGGCGCGTTCAAGGTGAGGACTTTAGCCGCTAGGCCACGCTGCTGGGCCCTCATCTTTGGTTTTTGCTCCCTAGTCAATTGTTTTTTAAATAATCTTGCTGGGCTCTAGAAAAAGATGACTTAAAAACTTATTGATTGGCTCAAAAGTGTTTCAAAGTGTGCTTAAGCCAGTTCTAACTGCTCAGAGAAACAGGTGGTGATGAGTCAGATGACTTTGATATGACCGATAACCCTCTGGTCTGATTTGGAGGGTGACCTGAGAGGCTGCTAGCTTACCTGGGATAAGGTGGAACTAGCCTCCTCTAGCAAAGGAAGCTAGAGCATTGTGGTGGGCTCTGTGTGGCAGGAGAGGTGAGAACCTAAAGCCTGTGCAAGTGGGACTCTGGGTTCCCCACACGATTCAGCCCTAGCTGTTGAGGAGCTTAGAGTTGTCCTTTACCTGTAAGTAAGGCCCAGCGACCCTTGCTGCTTAATTAATTATACCTTTGAGGTGCACCTTACACAGAAATAGCCTGTGACCTGACCTTAAGCTGGTAGCATAGTCACCTGAATTGATGAGATTCCAGGTTAATGCATTATCTACCCCACTCCTTCCCAGCATGATCCCGAATGTGGAAATGTTGGCAGAAAAACCCCACCAGCTGCAGCACTTGAAGACTCTACTTCCTGTACCCACTTCAACCATACCCGTCTCATCGAGACAATGCAGAAAAGCAGTTTCTCGGGTACCAGTGCAGGCTCAGTGGCTGGCTTTGGCCGTCATGGGAAGGAGGACCAGCCAGACAATCCGTGAAACTGAAAAATGGGCTAACATCTAAGCTTGGGTGTCAGCCTTGGCTGTGCTTTAGGACACCCTGGCCGCAGCCCAGATTCCACCAGCCTCTGCGGGGCGGGGGCGAGATTACACTGGCCCTCCACTACCGCCAGCCTAGAGCCGAATAAGTAAGTGCTGGGGTGAGGGTTCTGCAGCTGCAAGTCAAGAAGCCAAGTCTTCACTCGTGCTATACAGCTGACTGGCCTGCTCTCTGGGTATCCAGGGAATGAGGGTTGGGGTGGGAGAGAAGGTGGTTTATTGTTTCAGACACCCAAACAAAATGGAACAGCATGAAGCTCACAAAAGCACTTTTTATTGGAGGCAGTATGGCTGAAAGGATTACAGTTCTAAGCAGTCAAAATTCAACTATTAGTGGCATTCTTTTGACTTTTTACAGTTCAACTTCTCCTGGGTCAGAAAAGGAGACCCAAGTTATACTTTTCCCAGCTGGGCAAGAACAAAGGTAAATAAAACACTGGCAGAGACTTCTAATCTAGTGATAGCACTGCTCACTCCCTATCCCTACTGAACAGACTCTCCCTGGCTAGTAATCCGTGAGGCTGTGGGCTGCTGACCACTGCCGAGGGACACATAAGGCAGAAAGCAGAACAGGGAACAGAAGGCGTCCACCGCTTCAGAACTCGACGTGAAAGGGATAATCCTTGTGAGTGGAACAGCTGTCAGGAGAAAAGAGATTTGCTTTTCAAGGAGGAGATTTTGACTATAATGTGCCTCCCCCGGGTCCCCTCAGAGAAACAGCATCTCTCCCTGGGGGAACCACAGCCCTGGATGTGAGATGCTGCCTTGGAGTCTTCAGACCACAGGTGTTCCTCCTTGCAGACTCCTCTGCCAGAGGCTGTCACCCAGCAGTGTATGTGGGGCAGACACTGCGGAGGCACTGCACCTGGAGCATGCAGGCTGCCAGGCCCATCCCAAGAGGCAGGACCCAGTGGCCTGCTATTGTCTCAAGTGGTAAGAGAAGGTGAAAAGAGCAGCTGATTCTTGAACAGAAATGTTCAAGGGCTCCAAGTGACTGAATCCCAAAGGATAAATGAAACAGCAAGTGCTCCCAGGATGTGGAAGGACAGCCTGCCACTTCCAGAAGCCAGCCGGGGACTGCTACAGGAAACACAGTGGGACAGCATGTGGGGGCAGTGCAAGGACACTGGGACAGACAGGGTGTGAAAGGCCCTGGGTAAGTCGTGCTTGGAGTACTTAACTCTTACTCAGCTATTCAAAGACACTCAAACACCCCCGAATCATTAGCTCTACCCCACACCCAGCCTGCCTTTCTGGCTTATCCAAGGACTGTGACACTCTGGCCAGCAATACAAACTCAGTTTAGCAATAGGTATAAAACAGAGTGTTGGCATATAGGGGTTAGAAAGAAGCTTCATTAGGAGACCTGGGGGTATCACAGTAAGCCCTCTTCCTCCCCATGCTAACCTTCAACCCAGCCCTCACTCAGCATGACTGGTGCATGGGGTAGCCTGCCAGCTGTTGGAAGGTGAGAGGAGCCAAAATGTAGAGACCAGTCCCAACATTTGTGCCCCTGCCACACCTCAACAGACCACATCAGCGGTAGAAGGAACAGGCATGACAGGTTGCTAAAGGACACCTGGAATCTGGGGATTGATCTGTTTCTCTCGCCCTTTCTACCAGATCCCAAACAGACCTTAATGCCTAAGGGTTAAGCACCTAAATCCTCATGTACAGGGGTGCCTGAAAGGACCCTGGCTCAGAGCCCTATCCTAGATCCTGAGGCAGCATGCTCACCAGTCAGGCTTATGCCTAAAGCACAGAGGTTGTCCTCTGTCCAAAACACCAACTCGGGTAGTGGCCAAGGCCACCAAGTGGTGCAAACTTGGAACTCAAACGGGAGGGAGAGTGCATAGAAACTGGGCAGAGAAAGACAGCTCCTCACTGTCCCCCCCACCCGCCCCGGGGATGTTCCTGTTCTGCTTGGAGGGGGAGAGTAAAGGAGGCAGGGTAAACAAGCTGGCTCAGACAGGAGGAGAGAGAAGCTACAAAACAGGAAAAATTTATTTTGCATCTTGAGGGCAAAACCTACAATGTAAATTTTGTTACTGTTCTGATGGAAAGAACCAGCAGAAACCTTACTAGTTATCTCTCGGATTCCATATAACCCAGAAGGGACACAAGCAATCAGGGTTGTGCAGCTGGAAGGATGTCAGGGACTCTGCCAGTTGACTGAGGTTCCCAAGTCTACTGTTCATCAGTGCCACAGCTGGGACTGTCCCAAATCCCAGCACCATGGCCTTCTTACTAACATCACTTCCATGAGAGCCATTAAGACAGTCTCCTAGAAAGATTGGGCATCTGGTTTCAAGCGAGGCACAAAATTGAAAAACACCAAAATATACAGCCATTTTAGAGCAGGCCAACAGTGCCCCAGGGCAGAGAAGAGCCTGGGGCCAGAGTGCCTGGCGGTTTCCCCACAGCCCTGGGCGACTCTGCCAGTGCAGGTGCCCCCATTTCCCACTGTATAGGGATGGAGAAACACTTGTATGTAAAGAGGAACACTTGACATAGTAGGACCTGGACAGCCAGCTCATCCAACTCATGTCTTGCAGCATAATCAGGGAGCCTACCATCACACTGGGATGCACTCACCTCACCAGTGCACAGACTCTCCAGTTCCTATTGTAGCTCAATAAGGTGGCCATCTCCTCACTGCTCAATTCAAAGTCAAAGACCTGAAAAACACACAAAGACTAGTGAGCTCCATCCATGCAAATAAAATCCAAGCTAGAACATTGTACGGGACACAGATCAGATCTGGTGTGTCTAGTGGGAAGGAGCTCAGCTGAGAGCAGGCATACTACAGTGTTCAGAGTGAACCTGTGCCAGCTGTGAGTCACATGGAACAATGGAAATGATTCCTGCCTTCCCAGCCCACCCCTTCATGGTACTTTCTACCTCATGCATTTCATTTCCAATAATATCCCTAAGCAATCCTATTGGATCACACCTGTGAGGAACATTATGCTAGGAAAGGTGTGTTCTTGCTGTCATTTACAGTGAAGAACAGCCAAGCACAGAGATCCTTCAACAGAAGGAACACCGAGTCAATCCCACGCCATCTAACGCACTCATCAATGATGGGCTCCAGCTGGGTAACTGCAGGGCACGCTCCAAGAGGACATGCCCAACAGGAAACGCTGTCTAAAGTGGCCTTCTTTTATTATTAGTAGTCTTTTGTTTGAAAGGCAGAGTTACAGATAAGAAGAAACAGAATATTTCATCTGCTGATTCATTCCTCAAATGGCTGTAGCAGAGCTGGGCTGCTCTGAAGCCAGGAGCCTCTTCCAGGACTCCCACATGGGTCCAGGGGTCAAAAGGATCATCTTCTGTTGCTTTTGCAAGCACATCAGCAGGGAGCTGGATTGTAAGTGTAGCAGCTTGGACTCAAATTAGCACCCGTATGGGAAGCTGGTATGGATTGCAGAGACTTAGCCTACTACATCATGGTGCCAGCCCCTGAGCTGGCCTTCTTAAGAGGATGAACCAGAGGCTGGTGTCGGGTCATAGTGGGTTAAGCTACCAGCTGCAACACCTGCTTCCCTCATGGGTGCCAGTTCAAGCCTGGGCTGCTCCATTTCTGATCCAGCTCCCTGCTAATGACCTGGGAAAGTAGCACAAGACGCTCCAAGTTCCTGTGACCCTGCACCTACATGGGAAATTTAGAAGAAGCTCCTGGCTCCCACCCGGTCCAGCCCTAACCACTGTAGCCATTTGGGAAATAAATCAGTGGATGGAAGATCTCTCTCTCTCCCTCTCTCTCTGCAAAAATAAAAAAATAGGATCAATACAGTTTTGACAGAGGGCAAGGAAGGTATGTTGGGAGAAGAGAACCACTTGAGCAGAAGCAACAACCTGCACGGGGGCTGCATTTGTCTGGAGATTGGCAGCAGGCCCCAAGCAAGGGGCAGCTTGGCTCAGATAACAGCATGTGTACAAACAGCCTGCTACACACTGTGATCCCAACCGTGGGAAATGGGAAAGACTGTGCAGTAAGGTACAAAAATGACTAGGCTAGCATTTTGAGACTCATTGTGTTTCTACTGGAATACCTCAAAAGAATGAAACAAAAGATCCTGTTCTACACTGATAAGCCTTTCCCATGGTGGCCACTATTCTGCTGCTTCATCAGAAATAGTTGAAACTTCTAAGCCTGCAAAGAAAACCATCTCTGCCTCAACAGCTTTACTCTCTCCCCAGGGCTCACCCTGCCCAAGTTCAAGCAGGACAGCGCTGGGTGTTAGGCCCACAGGCTCTGTCCAGTGGCCCCAAACTTGGCCGTTTGCCATGAAAGCAGGGCCTTCTTGAAAGCAGGGCCTTCTTGAAGCCATGCCGGCTGGCAGGGAGACCACATGGAGCTGACTCCTGAGCAGCCCCAGGCCCTGGGTTATGCTACATTCCAGATTAGATCTGAGGTGTAGACACAGTGACCCTGGAAGTGCCCAGGGAGGGCAGAGGCTCTGGACAGGAACCTCTCAGCTCCAGCCCAGGCCCTTCCATCAGTTTCACAAAAGCGCATGGGGAGGGAGGCCAGGCTAGGTGTTGGAGTATGCCTATACCTCACTGGGCCCCTGATGCAAGCTATGCTCTCCTCAGGACTGCTCAGGCTTCTGCTGGGCTGAGTGGCAAGGGGTCTCTGTAATCCCTGGACTTGTCAGCAGCACAGTGGTGTTTCCCACTGACGAAGGTACCAAGTGGGTCTGAAGCTCCCTCTACACTGTCTTATGCAGTGTGTGCAGTAACTATGCAGAGGGGGAAACTGAGGTATGACATAGGTAAGGAATCTGCCCAAGGCCATTTAACAAGTAACCACTGGGGCTGCTGCGTAGACTCTGGCAGAGCCACTCAAAAACAACAGTGTCAGGCCTGGTGTGATAGCCTAGTGGCTAAATCCTCACCTTGCACACTCCAGCATCCCATATAGACACCAGTTAGTGTCCTGGCTATCCCACTTCCCATCCAGCTCTCTCCTTGTGGCCAGGGAAAGCAGTAGAGGACGGCCCAGAGCCTTGGGACCCTACACCCATCTGGGAGACCTGGAAGAAGCTCCTGCGTCCTGACTTCGGATTGGCTCAGCTCTGGCTGTTGCAGCCAATTAGGGAATAAACCAGAAGATCTTCCTCTGTCTCCTTCTCTCTGCAAATCTGACTTTCCAATTAAAATAAATCTTTTTTTTTTTTTTTTAAGATTTATTATTATTGGAAAGCCGGATATACAGAGAGGAGGAGAGACAGAGGGGAAGATCTTCCATCTGATGTTTCACTCCCCAAGTGAGCTGCAACGGGCCAGTGCGCGCCGATCCGAAGCCGGGAACCAGGAACCTCTTCCGGGTCTCCCACGCGGGTGCAGGGTCCCAAAGGTTTGGGCCGTCCTCAACTGCTTTCCCAGGCCACAAGCAGGGAGCTGGATGGGAAGTGGAGCTGCCGGGATTAGAACCGGCGCCCATATGGGATCCCGGCGCGTTCAAGGCAAGGACTTTAGCCGCTAGGCCACGCTGCCGGGCCCTAAAATAAATCTTAAAAAACAAAAAAACAGAGAATGACAGCATCTCAAGTAAACAGCTGCTGCTGGTGAAGAGCTTGGCATGGGGTGTGCTTCAGCATGGCTCTGCCGGGCACAGCCTGCCTGGCATGCAGGAGCCATGAAGGAGCTGTCCGTGCCTTGGGTCACAGTCTGCTGAGTGAGGACAAGATGGGGGCAGGAGGGACAGGGCTGGGCCAAGAGGCCTTGTGAAGTCTCCCACCCTCTACTTGTGAAATCCCACAGCCCCTCCCCGCCGAGAAAGGAAGGGATCAACCAGTCGGGGCTCACCTGAAAGTTTTCAGCAATGCGTGCCGGGGTCACAGACTTGGGAATCACCACCACATTCCTCTGCATGGGAAACCGGATCAGGACCTGTGGGCCCAGAGAGGGGACGAGTGCGGACATGCACTAGGCACGCAGCTCCATCAATCACTTAAGATTGCACACACAATCCAAAGGGGACAGACATGCCTTATGGGAAAAGAGAAGAAGGACTCAGACAGCCCGGGCACCCTGCAGCAAGTGGGGAGCACACGCACGTCTGACCCCGAGTCCTGGTCCTGCATGTGGTCATGAGGCCACAGTGAATCTATCTACTGCCCAGGACTTGCACTGCCACTTAGGAAAGAGTACATTTCCCTCGTAGCTACAAATGGGAGATGTCTCAGTTTACAGATGAACTTCTGCATAAATGCTGATGCTGAGGCTCGTGGCAGGTTGAGGCTCGTGGCAGGTGCCAGGGCAGGTGTGTGGCAGCAGTATCTTAAGTCCCAACCTATGCCCTTGCTACCACACTCCTGGATGCCAAGGCACACTTCTGGTGCAGGTTCCACACAGCCACTGCTCCCCATCGGCGATAGGGACCACCAAGGGTAAAGTGCCCTAGGCACAGTCACAAGTGCCTGGAGATGGGTGTACCTGGGCTGTGGTTTTCTTGTGTTTTTCAGCAATTGCCTTGATCCTAGGGTCCTCCAGGAGAGAAGGGTCCTCGGGCTTGGCCCTGGAGCACAGAAATGGTTCAAGGCCACAACCATCATCCCAGCCATGCAGGCTTTGCTACTCCAGTGACGAGAAACCCCTACAGGCCTGGGGGAGGGTCTGCAGATACACCTGAGAAGCATTCTCCTTTTAGTCATTTCTAATTTTCACTAAGTGACCAGAGAATACGGCCCCAGGGAAAGCTCACCAGGGCCTGTCGGGAGAGCCAAGGGGACTGTAGGCCGTCACCACGATGCCTTTGGAGTGGCAGTACTGGATTAACTTCTCCTGAGTTAGGTACGGGTGGCACTCAATCTGCAAAAGCAAACAGTGGGCCTGCTGGTAGCACTGTGGGCCCAAGTCAATGTGACATGGGCAGGGTCCCTTCCCTCCCCACCCAGAACATTCTGTGTCTCAAATGTCCCTGATAAGCTGTAGCAGCTTCATGCATTTCCCAGCTAGTGCCCTGGATGAAAGAACAGTAAACTCCTTACCAGTGTTTTAGGGCCACAGACCCCGAGGGCATTCTCTGGCTGTGGTCATTTATCACATAGCACAGGCCTGCGGGTCTCAATGACCTCATGTTACCATGTCAGGTCAGAACTCAGAACTGTGCCAATGCCCAGGAGCTGCTTCCAGCCCTTCCCTGGGGGACAAGGGCATGGGCAAGAGGGAACGTCACTGGTGGTTTACCTGGTTAACCGCCGGCTTGTATTTTAAGCCAGGCTTGTTTAAGATTCTCTCGGTCTGCACATGGTTGAAATTGGAGATGCCAATAGCTTTCACCAGCCCTGCATCCACAAGCTCCTCCATGGCCTAAAGAGAATACAGGGTCTGTCTGCAGCAGAAATGGATCCCAAAGGACAGGGTCAGAAGCACTTTTCATGCCAGAGAGTTTAATAGGTCCAGTCCCCCTTTTTCATCTAAGAAGACTTTCAGAAGCCAAGAGGCAGGAAGACATAAGCCAAGGGAAGCCAGGAGTTTGCCTACTGAAACAAGAACAAAAGCCGTGACAGAATAACAAGACACAGTACAGAGCGGGCAGAGCAGACCTATCACACCTTCTCACTCCCAGGTATAGGAACTCAGCAAGGAAGGGTACATTAACCGCCCGCCACTGTCTTACCGTCCACGTGTCCAAAAAGTCAGTGTCGCTGGGAATCACTTGGCCTGTCGCATCCAGTGGGAAATACTCATTGCCTTGCTGTGGTTACAATCACAAACAAAACCATCAGTAACAGCCCTTCAAGGCAAAGAGGCAGATGGGTCCAAGGTCCTGAGTTGCTGTTCCTATCAGACAAGCTAGTGCTGCGAGTCTGTGGGTGGTACTCCAGAAGGCCCTTAGTCACAGATGTTAACCCTGCCAGGGACTTGAATGTGTGAAGAGTGGAGGGCTCCAAACCTGAACTCAGAGCCAGCCCTGCCTGGATCCCTGGTTTATAAAATGGTTACCTTGTCAAGCTAGCAAGCTCTCCACTAGCTCATGATGAAAGGAGAGGAAGAAAGTCAAATCCCTTCAGAACCCAGCATGTCCTAATGCAACAGAATGAATCCACACCCTTTCAACATGACTTGCAAAGCAGAAAGCAGAAGTGGGCAGGACTTGGTAGCTCCAGAGTTCTTTCTGTGCAAAGAACTAGGCTGTAGACATGTTGCACTGCATGGGGTATGTGTCTGGACGCAGGTACAAATACACACATGGAGGGTCTCCATGAGCACACGTGCACTGATGTGCACAGGCTTGGCAGGCAGACAAAGGCAAGGCTCATTGTCCTTTATGGCCATGCGGACAGCAGCTATGTAAACCGTATAGCTACCAAATGACAAGAAGTATAAAGAGTTCTGTGATTTGGATGGCCAAATTTCAGTCTCTGACACATGTTCCAAGGTGACACCACTGCTGCTGCTCCATGGGCCACACCTTGAACAGCAGGGACAGAGTCTACACACACATGACTTGTCAATAAGGGATGTCGAAATGCAGCCCAGGTGCACCATACCTTAAAGCCTGTGGGCCAGTGAATAAGGTAGAGGTCCAGGTAGTCCAGCTTCAGGTCGCTGAGTGTCTTCTGGCACGCGCCTTTCACCAGGCTCTTGTCATGGAAAGTGCACCACAGCTGAAGGCAACAAGAGAGCAGGTCTCACTGCTGCCAGGCAAGAGGCTGCTCCTAGGCTGGCACCAGACGGTGCCGACAGGACTGCCTCTCCTCTCCCCAGGACCCGCCTGTCTCCCTGATATGCTACAGACAGTTGGGAGGAAACTGCCATCTCATACTGTGGATCTCAACTTTCTTAAGAAAGGTATGGTGACTGGGTCCAGGCAGAAAACACATGCATGGGTCAGCCAGCCAGAACGCCTCCCTGCAGAGCCCACATTGAGAATGAATTCTCAGGGCTGTCCACCCAGCAGGCTGGTCTCCACAAAGCCATCCTCATCTTCCGACTCAGCATCCTCTGCATACCAACAGCCTCCAGGAAAAACCCTGTGGCAGCAATGGACACTCAGCCTGTAGGTAGGAAGCAGGGTCTGTCCTTGACCGTGACTCCTTGGCAAGGGGAGCCGGTCCATGACCCCAACCTCAACAAGTCCCAGTGGGTCAAGACCCAACAGCCAGCCATGGGCAGGCAAGCTCTAGGGCCGTCTCCACTGTTAGTAACACGACCCAGTGAGTGGTGAGGGGCATTCAGAGCATAGACTGGCTCCCAAGCTGAAGTCATCCCCAGGAGGGTGGCACTGTGACTGCTGCCCCCTGCTGGTCCCCTGCCGTGGTACCTTGCTGACGATGAAGAGCTCCTCACGCTTCACCACCTGCTCCTTGAGCTTCTCCTGCAGGGCCACTCCCACCTCATTCTCGTTCTGGTACACGTGGGCACAGTCGATATGGCGGTACCCGAGATCGATTGCTGTCTTCACGGCCTCCGTCACCTGGCCTGGAGGTGACTGAAAGCAGATAGAAATTTAAGAAATGGCACAAAACACAGGGAGGTTACACCCAGCCGAGACCAAGGACTGGGGAGCTGCTGAAGCTCACTGAACCTCCTGCTGCTGCACACATGGCCATGGGCAGGCTGAGCTACAGTTCTGAAGGGCACTGCCCATGCTCAGCCTCAGGCCTGGGGCCAGCTCTCTGGACTAACAGCACAGGTTACTATAAGCAGGCATCCTGAAGTCATCTCACTCCCTTGCTCTTTACATGTGCTGGCTGAGGAGCCCTGTCTGAAATTGGAGCCAGTGGGGGCCACCTCCTCCAGCAGCTCACTGCACTCTAGCAAGTACTACACTAGCGGCCCCGAGTTCCAGGCTGTCCCCAAACTGAGCACTGAGCGCCCACTCTGGGCTTCTGACAGTGGCACACCCTTGTTTTTAAGCAGATTTAAGGGGTTATCAAAAATCAACAGCACCAGCGAGTCTAGCGCATGCCTGGGGGTCCCAGAGGCATGCTTTGCGAGGTAGACTTGGAGATGGCTCCTCAGAGACCAAAGGAGCAGGAGATGGGAACTGCACCTGGGTCTGGGGCAGTGCAGTGACTGCAAGGTGGCCGTGCATGCTGGCCCTTGCGGTCTCTGAGTGACCAGAACAGGTGTGGGGAGTGTGCCTGCTGTGGGGACAGGGAGGGGCTGACCTTCACAGCACCCAGACAGCCCACAGTGTTTCTCCTGCTTGCAGCTGCTGCTCAGAGAACGTCGAAGTGTGTGTGCACGGTACTCTTCAGAGGCTAGAGCCCACATACTGCTGGAAGGCTGAGCTAGAAACCAATGGAAAGGAGCACTCCCCGGGGCCCTCAGCAGCTGCCGACATGGGCTGTTTTCACACCAGCTGCTGTGACCAGGCTGGTGGGTGGGGCCAACATAGATCCGGGGAGCAAGCCCATTACTGGAGCCTAATGGCAGCTGAGCTTGCTCCTGCACCAGGAGGGGATCAGGACAGGCCTTCAGTCCATCTGATAACCTCCTATTCCCCCCAGCAGAACTAAGCAGCTGTACCTGGAACCTTTCAATGCTTTGTGATTGAAAGAACACAGCAGGGAAGAAAATCCTGGCCTGTCCATAGCAACTCAGGCACAGCATAGCTGATGTGAATAGACAGTGAACATACCCCACCCGAGAAACAGAAAACACACTAGGCCCAGGGGTAGCCTGGGAGGAGGGCTTCCCAGAAAAGTCTTCAGGTTTCAGGGCACCTACTCCTTGTCTAAGCAGCTCCTGCTGTATGTCTTGTTCTGGGCCTGCCTTGCACTATGCAGCTCCAGTCCTGGAGACAGGGTGGATGCATGCCCAGGTCCAGTCTAGCCACACCCAATCCTGCCCCCAGGATTAGGCTCCAAGTCAGGCCCCAAGACATCTTGCTTGTGGTTATTCCCAGAAGCTCTTGCTCCTGGTACTACTATGCTGGGAGAACACGGGACTGCAGCTGCAGGAGGAAGGCAGAGAGAGTGCAGAAACACAGCATCTTGGTGACCTCATTTCCAACTCTGAATCCTAGGGACTCTGCTCTGGGAGGTTCAGGAATCCAGACCCTAAACACAAATCCATTTTGTGGGTTGTTTTTTTTTGTTCTGTTTTGTTTTTTTCTGCTTAAGATTTCTTTTTGCAGTTCCTTAACTGCAAAAAGAGACTGAACAACTGGGATAAAACTGACAACAACGAAAAAAGAGATGTTTTTAAAGAGTGACTTCCTATTGCTTCCTGACACTTCATAGGACGCAGCCAATCCTACAGTGCTGTGCAAACAAGACTTGTGATCTGCCATGGCCCTGCGGTTTTGGTGCACCGGGTTCAGCTGTGGCTTATAACACCAGCATCCCCTCTCAGAGTACCAGTTTCAGCCCAGCTGCTGTGTGGTTTTTTTTTTTTTTTTAAGATTTATTTCATTTTTATAGGAAAGTCAGATATACACAGAGGAAAGAGAAGATCTTTCATTTGATGATTCACTCCCCAAGTGGCTACAATGGCTGGAGATGAGCTGATCCAAAGTCAGAAGCCAGGAGCTTCTTTGGGGTCTCCCATGTGGGTGCAGAATTCCAAGGCTTTGGGTTGTCCTCGACTGCTTTCCCAGGCCACAAGCAGGGAACTGGATGGGAAGCTGGGCTGCCGGGATTAGAACCGGCACCCATATGGGATCCTGGCACATGTAAGGCAAGGACTTTAGCTGCTAGGCTACTGCGCCGGGCCAGCTGCTGTGCTTTTAATCTGGCTCTCGCTAATGCTTCTGGAAAAACAGTGGAAGACAGTTCACACACTAGAGCCCCTGCCATCCAGCGGGAGACCCGGATGCAATTTCTGGCTCAAGGCTTTAGCTTGGGCCAGACAGGCTGTTGCAGCCATTTAAGGAGTGAGCCAGCAGATATAACATCTTTCTCTTTTTATTTAAAATAAGAGAATATTAAAAAAAAAAAACAAAAACTTGCTGTATTTGCAAGACTAACAGAACAGAACACACTGATGGGAAAATTCCAGATTAGATTACACTGTGCTGCCCTTCCGGCACTATCCATGCCAACATGAAATATGCTGTACACTGTTCACACAGATAACAAACCTCATTTGGCTCCATGTCCAAACATATTCCACAGCAACAACGCAAACTGCAATTTCAAATGATAGGATTGCAGAACAATCCTTTCTGCTTCCTTATCAGTGGAAATTATGGTCAATCTGGCTAATAGGCAAAGTTCACAATCAAGCTTGGAAGCAAACATAACCAATAAAACAGAGTCTCACTTTCTCCCAAGCACATTAACCAACCTGTCCCTAATGCTAGGACACCAGTGTCTCCATGTGGCAGAGATTTGGCTGGCCCAACACTGGCCCTACATTGGCAGTCCTTAACTATCTCTAAGGCCTGAGAGGGTGAGATCTGGAAGATGGACACTAACCAAGTTCCTAGGCTTCCTCCAGCACCAGGCCCGCCCTCATGCTGCAGCAGGGGCACAGGCCACTGCTGGCAAAGTGCAGGAAGACTTTGTTGGCACAGAGTCTTGCAACTCATGCAATCTGAAAGCTAGTGTCATCATTCCCAAAAGCAAAAAAAAAAAAAAAAAAAAAATCAGAACTCTTAAAGAACATCTTTAAGTGTGTGTTTTGGGGGGGCAAGGCAGTTGGAGGCTCACCAGGTGGCTCTTCCCTGTGGTGCTGGCATCCCATATGGGCACCAGTTCATGTTCCAGCTGCTCCACTTCTGATCCAGCTCTCTGGTTACGGCTTGGGAAAGCAGCAGAGGACTGCCAAAGTCCTTGGGCCCTTGCTCCCACATGGAGAACCCAGAAGCTCCTGGCTCCTGGCTTCAGATGAGCTCAGCTCCGGCCATTACAACCAATTGGGGAATGAATGAGCAGAAGGAAGATCTCTCTCTCTGTCTCACTTTCTCTACACGAGTCTGTCCCTCAAATAAAAATAAAATACAAAAATCTGCTAAAGCGTATGAGATATACCTACACTGTATTGTTGGGGTGTTAAAATATTCCTGGGCTGAGCAATTATGGGGAGATATCTGAAAAGGCTTTGGGAGTGGTGGGGGCTGGTGCTGGGGAAGCGATTGACAAATAATGCTATCCCTCAATTCCTCAAAATGTGTCTCACATCCATGCCAGTTACAAGGAACACATGCCATTGCTGACTCTCCAGCCAGGGCAGAAGGACCATCAGTTAGAGCACACTGGCAGGGACTCAAGGTTGCCCTGGCTGAAAGGAGTCCCAGCATGCAATGCTGAGGCTTACTGGCTGTGCCATGGGGAAGGACGGTGTGCCAGGAAGAGAGGCTAAGTCACAGAGGGTCTTGGGTGGACAGGGTCTCTTGCCTGCCTGGACACCTGATCAAGAAGGAACAGCAGCTCAGGGCCTTTCAGTGGAACAGCAGAGAGGACAGGACCAAAGCAATTTGCTGACAGTTTGAATGACACAGCACAGTCACCAGGACATGGAAGAAACACAAGGGAACAGGAGCCATGCCCACTGCAGCCTCATCCATCTGGCACAATGACCATAGTTTGGTCACACATCTGTGAGGAATATGGGCACATGCATAGAGGAAGACAGTAAGTCATTGAAATGGGGAGATGGAGGGAACGGACCGCAAGCTCATATTTCACATCTATTTCCTACCTGTCCCTCACCCCCAACCTGCTGCCACATAGTTCTGGGCCAGCTTCATCTTCTCAGCCCAGACATAAGCACACAAGGGGGATTTTCACCATATGCCTAACAGGGTACTGGTAAAGGTCATGGGGAATGCGATCAAAAGACAATGCCCACGCCTGAACTTTGGTACGCTCATTGGTTAGAAGTTACATTACTTCTGCTGTGTTGTAGCACATCATTGTCAGATGGCTTCTGTTGCCCAGGTACCATGAGAAGTGCTGGAAACAGCAGTGACAAGGCAGATGCCATCCCAGCTCTCAAAGAACTTCACCTACAGACTTTGTTACTTTAAACTAAACAGTTTCTGTTGAGTGTTTCCCAATGATGTGAAGGCCTGTTCATAAACTTTCATTCCTTATTTACCCTTGAGGGATGATTTTCAAATGTAGGACCATGAAAATAATTCCTAGAGTTATGATCATAATTCCTGGACTAGAAGAAACGCCACTTCTCAGCAAAGGAGCTGTTTTGTGCAGCTTCTACTGCAGATACAAACATCTCTGTAGCTGCAGTGTGACACAGACTGCACCTGTGACCACTGAGAAACCATATCTTCACATCCACTCCAGCAGCACAACGTGCAACAGAGGCGGGTCCAACCTGGTACCAGCTTTCTAAGTTAAACACACCCTGACAGCACCACTGGACCTTTCAGAGGAAATACAGGTTTTGTCTTTTGGCTAAGAAACCTTTTCCATTCAAGGCAAACCACTGTCTAGTTCTTCTTACACATATTCAGTTTCAACTGTCCTTATAGGTTATAGTAAATAGGTGTGTCCCAGCTAAACTCAATTTAAAATTTTTCTCCCGTTGTTTAACATGTCTGTATCTCTTTCTCTCTTCCCCGTCTGCTGGTTCACGCCCCAATGCCCACAAGTGCAGGGGCAGTTGGAACACCATCCAGGTCCCCCATGTGGCCAGCTGAGCCCCAACCAGCTCAGCCATCAGCTGCTGCCTCCCAGGGTGTGCAGGAGCCAGTCAGACTGTGGGCTGCAGGTGTGTAACCGTTGGGTCACACCCTGGCCCTGCAAGTGTCAGTATTTAATGGCAAGATCCTCATTCAAAATTCCTTTATGGGAAAAGCTTGAGCCATCGTGTGGAATGCAACAGATGGGTGATTGTCAAAATGTTTACGGAAAATGCCTGTTATGAAATACACCATGCACAGATTCCGAAATGTTTTGCACTAAACATAAACTTACCGTTTCCACTTCCATAAACTTTCCCAAGTCCTGTGTACAAGCCTTTTCAAAACACTGAGTTTTGCCTCAGTTTCCATTCCAACGCCTTCCCCGAGATGTGCAATTTTCATTTATCACCACACTTTTCGTGTCCTGTGGTATTAACTTCCCGTCCTGGCCTTCTCATAGGGCTTGGCTTACCCAGGGACACCGGGAGGCGGGAAGGATGCCCCCCGGGGTCTTAGGCCCAGTCCCCAGCACTCAGCATGGCGCGGGGACAGGGACACTCGGGTCTTCAACAGCCTGCGAGCTCAACCCGCGACGCGGGCCCGAGTCGGGACCACCACCAGGCCGCTCCAGGACCGCCCAGGGCCCGCGCCCCGCCGGCGTCCCGGGAAGGCCGCCTCCGCAGCCCCCGCTCGGGGTCTAACCCTCGGGCGCCCGGAGCTGGCCTGGGGTCCGCGGACCCTCGCCTCGCCGGGTGGCCCGGACTCCCGCGCTCCTACACGGTGGGGGACCTGGTCGCGGCCCGATGCCTCGGGCGCCCGGAGCTGGCCTGGGGTCCGCGGAGGCCGGCTGCTCTGCTCACTCCAGACCCTTGCCGCCCCTACACCTGGCCGAGCGGAAGCAAGCCGGAGCGGCGGCGTCTCCAAGAACCTACCTTCCAGGTGCCCAGCCCGAGGATTGGCATCTTGGCGCCAGTGTTGAGAACAAGGTGCTTGGCCATGGCTGCGCGAATCAATCCCCAGATCTGAACCGTTGCTCCCTCAGCCCCCGGCGCGCCCCTTTAAATAGCCCCTGCGGACGCAGCACCGGCGCCTGTGATTGGCGCCAGACTGCGCGAAAGTCCCGGCTGATTGGCCGCGCTTGCTGAGGTGGGCGTCCCCCCGCCGCCTTTCCGGGCGACCCCCCGCAGTGCAGCTCCGCTAGGTCCTAGCAGAACCAGATTCTTTCCTCTCCCGGTGATCCACTACGCACCACGTGGCAGGAAAAACTGCTGTGGGGCGTCAGTACCGAATGCTGCAAAGTCCTATTTATGCAGTCACGTTTTAGGTTCAGTTTAATATGCTGGAAAAATACCATTGGTTGTGGTCCTACATCCGTATGATGCTTTTGGGAACTGGCCTAAGATGTGTCCTTGGTCTGTTTCAGACGTGTTGACGACAAGTGTAGTTTAGCACACTTTAGTTTGAGACAAAGGTGCTTGCTGCACCGTTGCAGACACCAGCCCGAGTGTTTGCCACTCCTGTGTGCAGTAGGCACCTGACACCCTCTACACCCAGCCTGGGCACCAGCTGTACTTGTGCGCCTGGGCCTTTTCACCAAACCCTCCACCCAAGCTGGCAACCCTGGAGCTTAGGGCCTCCGGGTGATCATTGTCACCGAGATCAGGAACACATCTGATCAGTTCCACTCTGCTCAGCACCTGGAAAGCCGATTCCATTCAGTCTAAGAAAAGTGAGGCTCCAGGACAATAACTCAGCCAAACTCCGCAGACATGGAGCAGTGAAAAGCTACAGCCCCACAGAAGACAGTTGGACCAACACTACACTATCAATTCTGGTTGGCTGGCACTGATAATCTGGGCCTTGATTGGCACGGAGGAGAAACTTTATGTCTCCCAGACAGCTGCTCCAAGAACCTTGAGGATACTTTTGTGTCTGTTTCCCCACAATCTTCCTTCATGAAGATCACCCCAACTTGCTCTTTCTGCCCCATCACCCTTTGGTCTGTGCCCTGATCGTGCAAGGCTGGGAACTACAACTGCCCAGTGTGACTCAGACCTCTCTAAACTTGCTACTCTGGTGATTTTCCAGTTAGTGTCATCTTTAAAAGTGTCCTCCTCCAGAAAAATTCATACAGAACAAGCTGGTCCAGATACTTTCCCATTTGACTTTTGTACAAACTGTTGTTCTGTGGAAATCTGGTACTTTGTCCATAAGTAATACCATCTGCATTTCAGGGTCAAGCTAACTTGCTGTGTGTAAATCAGCACTTGGCTCACTGCCCTTCCTCCCTGAGGTCTCTGCTCTCAGGGAACTGTCTACATGCAGACAGGAATATCCAGTGAAATGAGACAGCTTGAAGGAAGGTGGTGTAGACAAAAGGATCCTCTCTTAGGGGTGTGGACTTGTTATCAGAGGCTTGGCTGGTGTTTCCATAAAAATTGAATGTTAAGGTCAACTGCTTTTCTCAAACCAGAGTATTCTGACCTGGCCGTGCAGATCTGAAAAGTTGCATCTGTGGAATGTGTATAGCAGTAATATATTGGGTTGACTATTTACTTTCTAAAATGTCCTTATGTGCACTTCAAAATTTTCCTAAAAAAAAGACAAACCAAAAAAACCCCACAGAAGTCTTCAATGGAATCTTTTTGAGATATACACCAGTAAATGGAATCTTAAAGTACTTTGAAACAGGAATCTCTTACCAAGGGAAATATTTCACAAGGGCATAATTTAGAAGAAACATACACACACACACACACACACACACACACACACACACACACACTGTAGGTATAAGGCTGTGTCTGAGGGGTGCTAATGTCCTACAGAGATCCAACACTCCATACCACAAGGTAGCTCCTTCCTCAGATTTTATGCTTTCAGCACTTCATTGATCCTGTTCATCCCACACCATATATATGTGACTGTGTGTGTTCATGGTTCTATATAAATACAGTAAAACTGTAAATGTGCAACAGTAGCCAGAAATAAGGTATCATCACTAAAAATAAGCCCACATGAACACAGAGGAAAATATATTTGAACCATTACTAAAGTGAACATAGAAAACAAAATGTAATGTTTATGATGTGATGATAAGAAAACAACACAACACATTTGGAAAAAAAGAAGCCAAAGGAAAAGAGAAGTGCTTCATATGCAAAGTTTACCATTAAAAGACAACCTTCTTTCATTCTCCCAACTCTCTTGGGGATAAAACTTAAGCTCTATAGGCTGGCTTTCAAAGCCCTTAAAAGCTGTTACAACTCCCAGTCTGCCAAAGCTATAGAATTGTTTACATTTGCCCCTTTTCATCTGCAGGTTCTGCCTGTTGATAAACAACCAACCACAGAGCAAATGGTGTCTATACTGAAAGTGTAGACTTTTGATTGTCATTATCTCCTAAACAATACAGTATATTGCCTGCTTCCAAAGATTTACATTGAATGAAATATTGTAAGTGATGTAGTTTTGATCTGAAATATATAGTGGAATGTGTTCAGACTCTATGACAACCCCATGCCTTGTTACAGAGAGAACTTTAGCATCTGTACATTTGAGTGTCATCAGGGGATCCAGGAACAGAACCCCATTGGATACCAAGGAATAATGGTGTGACTGTGCTCTAAGAGCTTGATTATACCCAACAAAGCAGCCAAGCCAACAAGCAGACTGTATGCCTCATGTCCAGCACATGTTGGTGGAGGTGGGGCTGGCATTAGCTTCTACCCCCACTTGATCACCCAGGACCCTGTCTGTAGAGATATTAGCCTGTTGTCCCACTACTACCCCAATCCCAGTCTTCAGGGTTTGCCCCAGGAAAGCAAAGGAGCACTGGAGAGTTTCAGGAAACCATCCATTGATCAGGCCTAAAGGGTCACTCATCAGCACTTCTATCTTCCTGTGGTAGTTATGGCTCTGTCTTGCTATAGTGGGATGGTGGCTTGTCATTTCCAGAGATGAACAGGATTCCCAAAGCTCCAGAAGTCTCATCCACATGACAGACGATGGCTACAGAACCCTGATTCAATTTCAGGTACCTTATAAAAGCACATTATTTACTTTATGACAATGTTGTGGCCATTAGCACCCAGATACTTAACTGCTGCCAGTGGTTTTCTGATTTCTGTACCATGAGTCATAGTATAAGCTGTGTACCCTACAATAAAACAAACCTAAGAGTACAAATAGCAAATATAAGAGAAAACACTTCTCATCCCTGTCATCTGCAATGCTTGCTAGTTTTTTGTGTCCCAGCTTCTCCCCCTTTTAGGGCTAAGTTGCAATTCTTCAGTCTTGATCCCAGGATAAGTGAATTTATAGTCATTTATGTGATTATGGTGTTATCTGCAGTTTGAAAAACATTGTCCTTCATTCACTCCATGATCTTGCCACCATCCCTCACCCAGGTGTCAGGAAAACCACCCCACTTCCACACAAGCATTCCTGTCAAGTCCTTCTTCCTGCCTCTGTCCATCCCATCAGAATTTTGGGGTGGGAAAACTTTGATTAGTCTTTAGAAGAGAGAAGTAAGACTTGGGGGTGGCCAGAAGGAGAGAAAGCATAAGAGGTCATAGGAAGAAGACATGGCACTTAACTTCTGTTGTGGGCTAAGCTGCACTTTGCAGATACAGGAAACTGGTCTCTGGAAATCTTGCTTCAGTGCCTGTGCATTGAGGAGGTGATGGGCAGCTAGAAAACCTCACTAAGGAAAACTGTCAATATTAACTTTTCTGGTAGAGACTAGAGAACAACCTGAAGAGAAGATGAGCCCTAAGTTTTGTTACTGTGAGCATAGCTGTAGGAAATGCTTGTCACTAATCATACCTGCTCTTTCCCCAGCATCTCAGCCACAGGGCTTGCCATAGCTGGAAGACAGGGACCCTCTCTCAGAAATGACTAGCCATGCTCCTTCTTTCAGCTCCCTGTTTCCTGGTTCCATGTGATCACATTGGAGACTCAGCTATATATAGCCATCTTTGACTAAGTGTGTATCTTTCATCTTGATGGTTCCCTATCCTTGTAAAGACTATCTCTAACATGTTGCCTATTGTTCTTAGGTAGCATGACACGTGGTACAACCAGTGAACTTCATATGCTCACTCTCATTCCTCCTTCGTCATAAACTAAGTCTCAGCCTGTGGCAGTTTTAAAATTTAACAGCATGATCTGATAAAGAAGAGAAGGATAGATTGTGTCTGGAATCTTAAGTTCCGTGACTACTGGTTCCAAAGACCAAGGTCAAGCTCTGCACATAATGGTCTGTGAGTGGAGGAAAGTCCCAGACCAAGGTTGAGGCCTGTGGGCAAAGGTCCACAGCTGGGCAATGGTCCAAGGCTATACGACTGTGTGCTTTAGGATATCCTTGAGGGAACCACATACTGACTTCTGTACTTGGGTTACGTTGTTGCTTCCCGATCATTAAGCATTGACTGGCTAACATCAATATGGGATAGAACTTTTAACATTTGTGTCACATCAAAATCTGTAATTTGACTCCTCAAGCATTTCAGCAAAAGGTTGAGACAGTGAACCTTCTAGGTCAACCTCCTTCCTCAGAGAATGGAGCTTCTCTCTGCCTGCTTTTGCAGTCTTTATCTTTTGTCTATCTCATTTCTTATTTTCTTAATTTAATGTCACCCCCTCTCCAACCCTGGTCATGCTACCTTGGGCTTGTGATACAATGTCCAGCTCTGCATCCCGACCAGGGAGAACAAGGTTAACCACAAATGCTGCTCAGCCTAGGGATGACACCACAGACACTTTTATTGCCAAGTGTTGTTGACTAGCCTTCCTATCTGCCAAGAGAGACTCAAAATCCTCTTGCTTTGTCTTGTTACCAGCTCTCTTCCCTGAATCTTCTCCCTGCAGAGTTAAGAGAGGACAATGCCTGGGGCTGGGGGAAGGACTACTTACTCCAGAGGAGGCCTCACATTTCATTATAAATTTTGAATGCTCTGCGAAAATTTTGAATGAAGTCTTGTCTATTGTTGTGAGAATCATCAGTTTCATGAGAATCTGGGCTTTGAATCGTTGTTTTCCAAGGAGTCTTTGTTAGGAAATGAGACAGACTCCCAAGGAACTCCTGACTAAGCAGAGACCATTTGGAAACACAGAAGTGAACTTGAGGCATTTTATGTTGCTAGCTCTCTTTAAGGATTTATCTGTTTTTCTGCAAATCACAGTTACAGAGAGAATGAGAGAGAGAGGGAGAGAGAGAGATCCTCCATCTGATGGCTGCAATTACCAGTGTGGGGCCAGGGCAACATCAGAATCCAGGAGTGTCTTCCAGGTCCCCATGTTTGAAGCAGGGTCTTAAGCTGTCAGAGCATCTTCTATTGATTTTACAAGTGCATGAATAGGGTGCTGAATAGGACCTGGAGTCATTCAGATGCTCAGGCCTGGTGTGGGAAGAGGCATGACTTGTAGCTTTGCCAAAGCCAAGGCTAGGTAGGATGTTGATTTTAAAGTAGAAATGAGTTGTAGGTATATGAAACAGCAGCTAAGTCACCATTTGGGACGCCTATATACCACGTCCAAGTGCCTGCTTTGAGCCCTGCCTATTCTGCTTCTGATCCAGCTTCCTGCTAAAGCACACTAGATGATGGCTCCTGATCACTCACAGGGGAGACTTGAGTGAAGTTCTGATTCCTGGATTGGACTGCTGGAGTGAACATGCATTGGGAAGATCTTCTTTCCAAATGAAATGAACAAAAATAAATAAAAATTAAAGTTAATCTTGTTAAATAAAAACATTGGCAGAAATGAAAGCCAGTGTTGCAAAATGTAGTTAATCTGTTTTGGTCTCTTGCAGCTGCTGTAGCGTAAGTATCATAACTCAGGTAGCCTGTACACAACACAAAAATTTGTTTCTGAGTTCTGGGAGCTAAGGATCCAAGATCAAGACTAGCAGATGTGATGACTGGGAGGCCCTTCTTACAGAAACCCCCTTCTTGCTGTGACCTCACCTGGCAGAAGGAGGGCAGGGCACTGGTTCCATTCATGAGACCAATCACTTCTTAACAACTGTGTTCCCTATTATCACTGCCTCGGGGTGAGGATTTCAACTTGTGAATTCCAGAAAGACATAAGATTCAGTCAACTATTGTGTTCATTATAAAATCTCAACAAAAGTTACATTAAAGGAATGCTTAGCATATTTGTCCGCATCACGAGCTCACATACTACAATCATATTTATTTTAAGAACTTACTTGAAGAACACTTTTCTCAAGTTCAACAAAACCTCATAACGTACGTTCATAAATGTGGGAATCTCTGAAAAACTGAGAGTAGAAGTTGTAGTCAACCTGTGTTGATCCAGATCTGTTGGAGTTTGAGAACTGCTCTTTCTTTTCTGAATTGAGAATAAACTAAGCAACAGACCGAAGAAGCAGGTGTGTAAGATCAGCATGGCAGCTCTATTTCTGCTATGGTTAAGCTTGAGAACACAGTTTTGTTTTTGCTCATAGATGGCATAATTTCCATGCTGAATTGAATGTGTTCATTGGTGCTGGGCAACAGTGGACTCCTATGTCTCCTGTTCAGATGCAGGTCATTTACATGTGTGGTGGGTCATATGTGCAGCCAGAAGACTTTATCTGATGCTAACAAGCAGAGCCAGGAGAGGCTGTGTGAGGTTAGCACACTCCCTTTTCCCAAACTCACCAGGAAAGTCACTCCACAGCTACTAGAGAAGAATGGCAGGGCAGGTAAGGTAATGCGAATGCTCTCCTGTGATGACTTCCACAAAGAAGTGGGCATTTAACCTAGAGGTTAAGAGGCTGTGCCCGTCCGGGTGAATGGGGAGGGGCAGTCCTGGTCCAGTTCCTGGCTTAGCTTCCTGCTAACACAGGCCCTGAGAGATAGTGGTGACGACCCTAGTCAGGGTGTTTCTACCACACACTTGGGAGACCAGGATTGCATTCCAGCCTCTTGGCTTTTACCCCAGCCAAGAACCGTGGTGGGCATTCAGGCACTGAACCAGTGGATGACATCTCTCACTTGAGCGATTGATTTGTTACCTAGATCTATCTATCCATCTCTGCCTTTCAAATAAATAAAAGTAACTAAAAAAAGGTATCTCAAGAGCAGAATTTCTTACTTTATAGGGGTAAGTAGACTCTGGAGAAGTATCACAAAGCTGTCCCTCTGCAGGGAGTCTGCTGTGACTTACTGATGAGGCAACAAGAAGTGAAGCTCTCTGATGCCGAGGCCTCCATAGAGAATTCCAGGAGATGTGGACATTTCTTGGCCAGGTGAAGAGTAGCCACAGGGGTGAGCATGGATTAGCACACATCTGGTCAAAGTAGAGTCATGTACTTGTCACTGTTCAGCCCTACGTGCACACCTTCCTCTCTGCCCTCCAGCTAGGTGTCCTGAAATGAGTAAGGAATTGCCACCCTGAGTAGCCTACTAATATGCCGGTTGCCTTAATGCTCTGGCTATCCTGTAATGTGGGCCCCATGCCTTTAAACCTTGCCCAAGACCAGATAGAGCTCCTGAAGGTCTAGAGCTGGGATCTTTGCTTTTCACATTCTGCATCTACATGGGAGAGGATTATCTCCAAAGGGCTTGAACTAGATTAGAGAGTGTGGCAGCACTAATGTTTATTTAAAGATGTATCAGTAAGAGAGGTAATAAGATCTGAAAGTAGGGAAGGAACACGGGAGGGGACTGTGAACATGTGTTGAGTTTAGAATTTCTGGGCCACATATGAGTTTCCAGAGGTCGGTTGCTGTGGTAGCCTTGGATATGAGCTCGCAAGAAGAAAACCATTTATCCGTATGTGGTTGCAGTTTTGTATTTTTACTTTGGCACACTATCTTGGGGGCTTCGTGTTTGATAGTTGCAGGCTCCTGATAAGGAAATTCAAGGAGAGGAGCTTCGTCAGAGTGTAGGAAGTATCAGGGATGCCAAAAAAGAACTTGGATGTGGACATCACTTGATAGAATTTGGGAGTGGGAAGTTCTTCTGTTTTTCTTTATTTAAAAACATTCACTTGCAACAATGTCCAAACAACTAATACTTTATTAGTTTAATAAGCATTTGAATTTTTACAGATGAAAGAAGCACGGCATTGCTGAATATTTTGCCAGACACTGTACACTATCCTTTCAGGAAAAGCTGCAAGAGAAGAGTAGCTGTTCTCTCTCTCTCTCTTACTCTCTCTCTCTCTCTATCTCTCTCTCTCTCTCTCTCTCTCTCATGCTTTAACACATGAGGTCAGGATAAAAAAAAAAAATTACGCACCCTGAGTATACAGTTCTAAAGCTGCATTAGTCTCAACTCACTTTGTAAATGGCAAAGCTGAAGCTCAGAAGTGTTACTGGTTGCAGCCAGAAAGCAGCAGAACTGGAATTCAGGCACAGGTCTCCCACATCAGCACCAGGCTCTGCCCAGTGTGCTGCTCCTAAACACATTCCTTCTCACCCACAGGAAGTTTTATATTTGAGTCATGACTTCCAGATAGAACAAAGCTGGCTGCCTAATGACAACTCAGGGAGTTCGTGAACTTAGATCTTGAACATCTGAATCTACAAAGTGAGACCCACATCATCATCTTTAACTGTACAGTTATGGATGGCAGTTCCAGAGGGCATTATTAAAGGGAAGCAAAACTTCAGCATCCAGCCTTTGCTGGTAGTGGCCTTGACATTAAGGTGGCAGAAATCAGAGTCTTCTTCTATAGGCACCCAATAGCTTTTATGAAACATATATCAGACAATGTTTAGATTCCCATAGTCTAGATGCTTGAACTAATTTTGTATCTTCTTTTTCTCCCTGCCCCTGTCAGACATTTCCTGGATGAAACTGTTTCTTAATTCCACTTGGCAACATTTGTCCAGCTTGAGTACAATACTACTGGTAACAGATGCAACCTAGTGTAGAAGTGCAAAGGGCTATGATACTGAAAATGCAAGTTAAGCTTTCAGCTCTGTATTATACTAGCTAATATAAAATCAATATGCAATTCTAATATTAAGCAGTTTAAGTTAAAAAATGGCAATTTTGTGTGGTGTCGTCTGTTAATGATTAGCACTCACATGACATATGTTTATCTCCCGTGATTCTCACAAAGCCAGTGCCCATATTGGATGTCAGTGCTGCAAGGTGGAGGATTAGCCAATTGAACCAATGTGCTGGTCTCTCTTGTTTTCCATCTTATTGAGGAATTAATATGGATTTAGAGAATTTGCTCAGTATTACCAAATTTGCCTGGTTCCAAAGTCTATACTCTTTTTTAGAAGATTTATTTATGTATTTATTTATTAGAAAGGCAGACATACAGAGAGAAGGAGAGACAGAGAGAAAAATCTTCTGTCCGTTGGTTCACTCCCCAACTGGCTGCGATGGCTAGAGCTGAGCAGATCTGAAGCCAGGAGACAGCAGCTTCTTCTATGTCTTCCACGTGGGTGCAGGGTCCCAAGGCTTTGAGCCATCCTCCACTGCTTTCCTGGGCCACAAGCAGGGAACTGGATGGAACATGGAGCATGTGGAACATGAACCAGTGCCCATATGGAATCCTGGCACATGCAAGTCAAGGATTTAGCCACTAGGCTATTGCCCTGGGCCCAAAGCCCAGTGCTTAAGGCCCCAGTTAAATAAGTTATTTAGGTATTGTTGGTACCCTACAGAAGAAACTCAGATTTTCCTTTTTTATCAGTTATTGGCAGGTTTGTGATAATAAATGGAATAAAGGCTAAAGATAAACAAACTGACAACTAACGGCAGTGCAATTCAAGGGTAAAATTCTGGTTGGTACAAAACAATGGTAGAGTATTACCACAAAAGTAATAATGGTTAATGTAAACATGTAATAGCTTTTGCACTCAAGATTTATTAAATTATCTCTTAGTAAAAAGATTTGTTGACCAAGTACTCCAGGATACAAATTGCTTTAGCTAACACAGACAAGTAATTGGTTTATTTATGGAATGTCACTGAGCTCGCTGCTGCATCCAGGTGCAGGTTTTATGTACATTAAAGCAATGGGGCCAAGGACAAAGATTCCCCTTCTCATTCCTCGACTTTACAGAGCAATGGGTACAACATGAGATGGTGTCCCTCAACCTCAGTGTAAGAGGATCCCTGCTTTCTCGGAGATTCAAGGTGTAGGCTGGTTCTAATGAAGACCTGCCATATTGCCTTGTTCAGTTTAAGGCTCATTCTACCTTCGAGTTGTTGGCAGGTCAAAGGGGAATCCTTTCCCCAGTCCTGTGTCTGCCACAGTTGAGACAAATTAAAATAAAAAATTATATATATATATGCATATATAAAATATATCCTCCTCTTATTATACTCCTAGATCCACTCCATGCCTGCTCAATGTGGTAGCTACACTAGTAGTACATATGTGATACACTTACTATTTGGGCAACCCAGGAGCTGTAGCTATCATGAACACTAAGGATAAGAGCCCAGGGAAGCAGACAGGGGTTCCTAGAAGATGACCTCGCAGAGCTGGGCTTCCCCTTATCTGATATGCCTTCCCAATCCTTGTCAGCTTTCTAGAAGGAAAGGGAGGAAAGCTCTCCAAAGGTCTCAAACCATACAATGTAGAATCTGATCCCTTGGATTAATTTAGAACATCCATGGCAAATGTCTACAGATGGGAAGTAGATGTGCTTTATTAGGTGAAAAAGGAGTAATACTAAAATATTTATTTTGAAAATGAGCTTCTATTTGTTTCCTATTTGAAACTGGAAGCAAGGAAAACCAATCTTCAGTATGGAGTTATTCTTTTGGAATTAAGCTTCATGGACATTATTTTTCTTTCACCTTTATTTTTACATCCCCTCTCTTTCTAATGCAAAAAGGAAACTGCCGTAGGGGTAAAAATGTGGAATACCTTAGAAGCGTGCCAAGTGGCAAGTTTATGTAAAGTGAAATCAGAAAAGCAAGTCAAGTCAACGTAGTTCAACTAAGATATATTGCACTGCATACTAGCTGCTACAGCCTCAGGAACTCATAACCTATGTCACAGAATTAACCTTGCACGTTGGTCAGCTCCTAACAAAAGACAATAGATTGACGCTTTGAACGGGGGACTCTTATTTCTCACGATTCTGAAGGCTGAAAGTTTAAGGATGGAGGCCATTGTGGTCAGGTTTTGGTAATGGCTCTTCCTGATCTGCAGATGGCTGCATTCACCTCGTGTCATCATCTCTTTTCAGAAGGGCAGAAAGCTAATCATGCCAGACTCACCGTCATCTAAGTCTAGCTGCCTCCATGGCAAAATAATCCCTCAGGAGACCATGTCCTGAGGAAGTTCCAGAGTCTTGAGTTTCTATGTAACTTGTAAACTGTGAAACAAAACTTAAGCTTACCCAGTCAGAAACCACCAATTCATCTCTCATTTGGGACTTTCCACTTCACCCCATTACCCGTTTACTTTGTCTTGCTTCTGCTAATGCATTCAGAAAATGCATTTGTCCTCCCTTGGTGGAGCCCTGAACTATTAGGGGCTGGTGTTGCTTAAATAAATTCAAAAAAAATTTTATGTGCCTAGTTTATCTTTGAATATCCCAAAGGCCCTGACTTCCAAACACCATCACTTTGGGGTTTACAGTTTAGAAAAAAAAAAAGATTTATTTATTTGTATTGGAAAGGTAGATTTACACTCTTCTTGTGTCCTAGGAAAACAGTGGAGAATGTCCCAAAGCCTTGGGGATTTCAGCTTTAATGTATTGTGGTGATCTGGTAGGGCAGGGTGACAAGAATCCAGAGGACAGGACCCAAGCGGATTGGGAAGTTTGGAAAGGACATCTAAAAAGGCCTTGGGGAAGGAGGGAGCAGAGAGTGTTACCAGAAAGGAGGTTTGCTTTTGAATGTCCAGAAAAGGAAATAACAAAGGTTTTGTGCTTGGTCCAACTTTAATCTCTGTCTTCCCCTAAGCTCATCTGTCTTTCTCAGAGAACAGTCCTGCTGAACTAGTTTAGCAAGAGCCCTTTCTCTGTCTCTGACCCTTCTCAGTTTCTGCTCATCCTCATCCACAAAGCCCAGGAGATGTCTGATCCCCCTGGCCTATCTCCAACAAGAATGTTGTTGGGTCAGTTTAGCTGCAATCACCCTATGACTGCTATGTCCTTTCAGTAATTTTCCATCCACTCTTTCTCACCCAATGCCTTGGCTGTAAGTTCTCACTCGTGGGTGAGACCAGTCTCTCTTCAACTCTGCAAGAATAATGCATGGATCTCTGTGCCTACTGTGATTGATCTGATAAAGGTTTCTTTAATAAATGTCTTATAATAATTTGTTTTCTTTCTTCAACAGTGCTTTAGCTTCATCTTGTGAATGTGGACTCTTGTGGGAATTATCTCAGAAAATCAGAATGTGAGCATTGCTGAGTAGTGATTAAAGTAGTGTCAACAATATCGCCTTGTAGAAACAAACATTGGAATTTTCAGTAAGTGAATGGCTGGTTCTGTTTTTTTCCTCAACACTGACTGATGAGAATGGACAGGCCATCATCATTGCAGATGTCTTTCTCTTTGTTAGAATGTCAGGGTTATTTCTTTGTTCAATTCTCAATGTTTTCTTAGTAGCTACTGATAATTTCTATAATGCTTGTCTCATTTAGTTATGCTGAGGGAGTCCAAAAAGAAGGATTTTTTTTCCCCCAGCTCAGACTGAAATTGTAAACTTTACTCAGGGAAATCTGGGTGTGGTGGTGAGGGATGCTAAATATTAGGACTCAGAAAGAAGGGAGAACTCTGGGGGACAGAAAGAGCTATTTGGTTAATTTCCCCTCCCTGGAGTCTCTATTCATTTATTGGCTCTATTCATTTATGCATGTAAATGTGTATATTTTATTAATAACCTAAACTATCTATATGTTGCATGTATTCAACAAAGTTTGTAGCAATGCTTATGGATGAACTGTCTTTTCTCTGTGGAAAATTGTGTGACACTCTTTTCTCTTAATGAGAATCCCACCAAGAATGGAAGTCATGGATATTTCACACTGGGCTATCTACATTAGTAGGTGCTTTGCTGCTTAACAAACTCCTTTAAGAAATATAAGCCTAGGAAAATAAACATTATAGATAACTACATAGCTCATTCTAGGCGCTACCTAAAAGACATATTAATTATTCCATATAAAGCACTAAGTGGTATTTTCTGCTCTCAGTCTTTTAATTCTTGCCTTAAAACATTTTCCTTGTTGAGTCTATTAACCTGAATTATGATGATTACCCAATCAAAGCAAACTCTGACCCTCACACCCTCTTACCTTGAGATACCTGCTTCAACTGCACTCTAAAAATCTCAATAAATTTGTTATTTTTGCTTTTATCCCCTCTAAAATGCTAATGAGATGTCTCTGAGCCCTGGGAAGTAGTATTAATCATCTTGGCAGAATGAGCAGATTGTTTGGAAAGTTATTTTGGGGACCCAGTATTCTACAGAAGCTTCTCTCTTGCTCCCTCCCTCACTCTCTGTCCCTCTCTTTTTCCCTTCCTCCTACCCCTCTCTGCCTCAAAAAAAGTATTTATGTATTTGAGACAAAGGGAGAAAAAGAGAGAAAGATCATCCATCTTACTAGTTTACTTCCCAAATTCCATTTTAACAGCTGGGGGCAGAATCAAGGTTAGGAGCTGGGACCTCCATCTGGGCCTCTGCCATGGGCAGAGATGCAAATACCCAGATCCTTGCCTGCTGTTGCCTATGGTGCACTTTAGCAGGAAGCCGGGTGGGAAGCTGAGGTGGAACTAGATGCCAGGCACTCTGATGTGGGATTTGTGTGTAGTACAACATCCTCAGGAGAAACCTTCTCTTACACTAGTCAGAATTGGAAGTCTTGGGTAGCAACACTGTTCATATGAAATATTTTTGGATCTAACTGAAATTGTTGAATTGCAGCCTTATTTGGGAGTCTGGTATTGGTAGGAGGGAAGGTTAGATGACTAGATAAGAAGACAATGTGAGACAGATACAGAAACTTGCAAAGCAGAAAATCATTAGCAACAAATGAGGAAAAGCAAAAAGAATGTAGGAAATCAGATTGTTTAGGAAAATGATGTGAGAACTTTATCTTCTGTACAGTAATGTAATTGCTATAACCAATTACAAGTTGTGGACTAGTAAATTTGGTCTGTTTTGAAATTAACCAAGATATTACAGCAGTACTAAAAACCAGAGAAATGGATTTGTTTTGTTATTTGCCCTGTGTGAAATAGTTCCAGAAAACAAATATTTTAAACATATCAATTACAATAGTATTTGGTTGTTAAAACTTTTTATTTTTTTGTAAATTATCACAACATTTAATTTTAATCTACCAAAGATTTAATACTTAATGTGTCAGTGTATAAAAAATTACTCTGGTTGTCTCACAAATACGATGTAAAAGCTTTAGTGCTGTGAAATCATATAAGAGTTGAAAACTTAGTTCAAGTTGGACTCCTTAATTCTAATTTAACTTGCATTTGTTTCCAACATATTGGTAACATAATCATACTAAAGTTAGTGTGGAGCTGAGAAAAAAGTATGCTACTTATAAATTGAAAACACAAATTACTTCTAGATTTATGAACTGAAGAGTTAGCTTGTAGACAACTTAAAATTTAAATTTCCTTACAGATATACCAACTCTGACATGATCCATTTATGGCATTTTCACAGTAGTTTCCTAACAAATGAATCATTTAAATTTATAATAGTCAAAGATAAAATGTTGTCAGTTGTACTGAACTTCTAGCTGAAGGGTAATAAATTTTAAAAAATTAAGAGGTATAAGAGGCAGAATTATAGAGAGGAGAGAAGCAATGAGAGAGGTCTGCCATCTGCTGGTTCACTCCCCTAATGGCCGTAATGGCTCCTGCTGATCAGGAGCCAGGAGCCTCCTGAAGATTTCTCATGTGAGTACCAGGGCCTAAGGACTTGAGCCATCCTCTGATGTTTTCCCAGGTTTAAGTTGGAAGCTGGATAGGAAGTGGAACAGCCAGGACATGAACTGATGCCTATTTGGGGCACTGGCAACACAGGTGGAGGCCTACTGTACCATACCATAGAGCTGGCCCTGGTAATATAATTTGATTATAACCCAAACATAGGATCATCTTGTTGGATTCTGATGAATTTCCACATGTATGCGCTTTTGTTCAAATCCTCTCAGCGTTGCTGTGAAAAGGGCGAGCATGGCTTATCCATATAATCCTTTTAGTTCGACAGACTGCATTAATGTGACTAGATGACAGAGGGTTACCGTGAAGTGCCTTCAGGGGGATTCATGATGCTAAAACTATTTTTGTAACAGCACTACCACAGCATTTCTCTTTCATGCTCTGGTTTGCTCACAGGCGCGTATTGGTGCCTTTCCAGAGGCTGTAAGGCCTGTGAGGGAGCTGCAGGTGAGTGCAGGTGTGGCAATGCCTTTGCGAAGCTTTACCTGGTAGGTTTTATAAAAACACAAGGCACTGCTGTTCTTCTCACCAAATTTCTGCTTTGTAAACAGATCTTTTTTCTTGCCTTATTATATGACTTAGATCATATGTAATGGGTTTATTACTTGTAAGTGAATTCATACATAAGCTTTATTTTTTTTTAATTTCTCAGTTTTAATTCCTAGTATGGTAAATAGTAATAAATATAGCCCGCATTAAACAAAATCTCTTTAGGATCCTCAGTAATTTCTAAGAGTATAAAGGGAACTAAAAAGCTCAACAGCTACTCCTCACTCAAGTGGGAATCAGCTACGTCGCCCCGAGAAACACACACTCGTTTCTAAATCAGCACAAGACTTGGAAGGCAGCTTGATTGCTGTAATATCCACACTGTGTGTCCTGCTAAATCTCCGGAATCAACTTTTTTTGGCATTCGGTGTTGCCATGAAAATTCCATGACAATCCTTCAGATTCTGAGGACGGTATCCTGTATTCTCCAAGCTGTTTTTCCTTCAAATAAACACCCTCTGTTCTTTGTTTGCTTTTTAAATTTTATTTATTTTGATTGAAAAAGCAGTTTTACAGAGAGAAGGAGAAACAGAGAAAAATCTTCAATTCACCTTCTGAATTCTAGGAATCATAATTAATTGCAGCCAGAAGCAAATGCAAACAATATCAGGTTAAATTTATTAATCTACAGATATTCGAATAGGCTTAGAGAGAAATACCCAACTAGCATTATACATCTTGAATCCAGAAGTTGTTACATATTGCAGTAAAAGTATCTACAATAATAATATTGAGTAGTATTTATATATTCTCAAGTCTTCTTGCTCAAGACCAGCACTTTCGTGCAGTGGGTTAAGCCCCCCTGCGTCATCTCATAGTGGAGCACTGATCTGAGTGCCTGCTGCCTTGCTTCTGATCTGGTTCCTTGTTAAAATGCTCAGGAAGGTAGCAAGTGATGCCGTGAGTCCTTGGGCTCCTGTGTTCCTTGTGAGAGACCTGGGTGAGGTTTCTGGCTCCTGATCTCACCCTGACCAAATCCCAGCAGCGGCCATTTGAGGAGTGACCCAGTGCATGGAAGATCTCTGTCTCTCCCTCCAACTCTGCCTTTCAAATAAATGAAAATCAGTCAATCAAGTAAGCCTTCTTGTTTTGCTGTGGACAGTTTACCCTCACTTAAGATCATGTGAACATTCTCTCACACCCTGATTCCACCCGTGATGTGCGAGTTGGCTTGTTTCCTAACTCTCCCAGCTCTGCTCTTCCCTCTGGCCTCAGGCTCCAGGCTTTGCAGATTGCCCAATGCCTGACCCGCTTTAGTGTCTGCTGAGTGCTCTTCCCCACAATTTGATGCTGGACCCTCACCGCCTGGGAGCTTAGCAGCTAAAGACCCACTTTTTTCCCCCAATGTTCCCCCTTCCACAGTGTCACCACCATGGTTGAATGGGTCGCTGGAAAGTTGTACTCAAGAAAGTCACTGTCCAGTCCTTGTTGACATTATTTTTATTGGAATATGAACCTTCTTGAGTTGCCTTGTTAGTTCCTTGAAGCTATTTTATTTAGTTTGTTCAACATTGTCATGTAGGCTCGATCTAGGGAGGAGAACAACTTGGGAGGTCCATCCATTAGGAACCTGTGCCCCTGAATCTTGCTTCAGATACATAGTCAAATCAGTGCTCTTTGCTTCCCTCTATGGGAAATTCTCGTCTTTTCACCCTTTTTTATGCCTGGATCAGAAGTCTGGATGAAGGAACTGACTCTTAGTCTCAAAGCGTCCCATCATTTAGTTACTATGTAATGGCTATAGTAAGGCCCAAACCTTTCATTTGATTGCACTAATAAACTTTTTATGGTACCAGCATAAAGATTGAGCAATTTCTCTGTCAAACCAAGATGCAGTTGCACTCAAATGATTTGAATGTACCTGTTGTCTCATTCTCACCTGTCCCTGCCCCTGGAACTATACACGTATACTTATTAACTCATTCATTTATTCATGAAACAATTCCTCCTCCTCCTCCTTCACGCAGCACTGGGAGGAACTCGGGATCTTCCATTCTGCCACCCGACAGTGGCGTCCCAGGGGCCGGCCTGTCTTCTCATACGCGACCCAGCAGAGCTGCCTGCTGACGGCCGTGAGCAGCAGCAGACCCATTCCAAGCTACACTTCTTTGATCAGCACTCCTGATCTTTTACACGCTGAAGCTGGTGAGCCCAGCCCATTCCTGATCTGATAACCCTGGATGTAGTAGGGCTTCAGGGCGATCCAGACATTCGTAACAAGGCTTTGAAGCATCTCTTGCGGACACGCGTCCCACGCAGCAAGGGCTCCCATTGCCGACTCCGGATTATGTTCTAAAAGGCCTTTATTTTTTGTATGTCGAATAGACTTCGGTAAAGCGAGCACCGTTTAGCAAGCCTGGTATATCAATACATGCTGCCCTCTGCTGGTCATGACCTGATCTGCACAAGTTAACCCCTGGCTAAGCTCCTGGTGCTGGATCAAGTCATCAGATTTTACCTGAGATTGCCAGGCAGTTTCCTAGGTCAGTATTGGGATGAGATCCACTCCTCTAGTCTTGTAGGTCTGTTGTTCAACAAAATTTTAAAAGCCACATTTTCTGCCCTTCAGCATGAATTGCTATTGTAGAGCTACTTTATCAGATTACGTGTTTGCTTGGGGCATTTGCAGTCATTTAGGATTAGGTGATGGGTGTTTCAGAATTATCTTGGATTTTTTCAAAACAGATAAAGTACAAGCATGCTAAAAAGAATTCCAAGCTCTTCTGATATGTAGGTCACTTCTCGACTGAGACACGTCAACACTTCTACTCGCACGGGAGGAAATAGAAGATGGCAGGGATCTCAGGGTAACTTTAAGCTTGCCTTGCAGAACAGGATTCCCCTACAAAGCCAGCTGAAACCAGTCAGCTCATGGTACCTGGGCCACTGACCAGGATGAAGCTTTGGGCCACGATCACCATTTTCTGAACATGGGGAAGAAGAGCCATGCGTGTGTGCAAGGACAGGCATCCGCCTCCCAACCCATGACCTCCCTGCCCCTCACTGCCTTTCCATGATCCTCTAGCAAAGCCTGAGCAAAGTCAGAGTTCAATCTTCCTTCTGACTCCTTGCCTGACTGCCTCCTGACAAGCTTTCTCTCTGGAAAGGCTGCTACTTTTGTGTTTGAGTTCAGATGTGTGCTGCCAATTTGGGGTATAAAACCAGATAGATGGGCTTGGCGGCGTGGCCTGGTGGCTAAGGTCCTTGCCTTGATCCCATATGGCCGCTGGTTCTAATCCCGGCAGCTCCACTTCCTCTCTGTCTCTCCTCCTCTCAGTATATCTGACTTTGTAATAAAAATAAAACAAATCAAAAAAAAAAAAAAACCAGATAGATTCGTGGGGGGAAATCAAGGAGACCAAGGTTGTGTGGACTTATCTTTGATTGCTCTTTCACCTTCAAAACTATTTTATGGCTTCTCTTTTCTCCTAAAAGGTCAACACTTTCAGGAGGGGGCAAGGGGAAACCACAGAGCCTATGGAACAATCTTGTTTCCTTTCAGGCTTATCTATATATGTTTACATATTTGAAAATGTCACATACATAGAGAAAACAGACGTGTTCTATCCATTGTGTTATGATCCGTTCTACTGTTCTCATACTCTAAAGCTACTTGAGGACTATGGTCCTATCCAGGACTCTGAAGGATGAAGGAGTGAGAAAGGTGGAGGTATCTTCTGTCACATGGTTTTTGCATCCAAGCTGAGCCCTCATACGTGTTGTCCAGTAGACATAACCAGCACTGTGCCAGACTCCTCCAGGCTCTTGTCAATAGCAAGTTCAAATAATGCATATTATCCAGGAGTCGCCTTGCTAACTTCAGTAATTCTGAAATTTCATGGACTGTTTTTACACTGTTGGATAGTGATCTGATTGCCTTAATTTGATGAAATATAACTAAGTGGGCCAAACTAGTAGAGTGCTTTTTATGTTGTTCTATTTTCCTATATCAAGTTCCTTGGGAATGGAGACAATTTGCTTGTGAAAAAAAAGGAGCTTCTTTTACAAGTTTTTAAATAGCATGTTCCTGCATTTATCATTTCCATTATATAATTGTACTTATTTTTAAAGATGTATTTACTTATTTGAAAGACAAAATTATAGAAAGAGGGAAAGTGAGAGATCTTTCACTCAATGATTCAAACCCAATGGCCACAATGAAGACAGCCAAGCTACAAAGAACCAAGTAACCTAAAATTCCACAGAAGGTGCTTCAGTGTATGGCAGGGACCCAAGCACTCTGGCTATGTCCACTGCTTTCCTATATGCATTAGCAGGAGGTTGGATTAGAAATAGAGCAGCTAGGACTCGAACTGGTAACCCCTATGGGATGCTGGCATCACAGGCAGCAGCTTAATCCAACACGCCACAGCCCCAGTGTGACTTCTTTGGCCTTTGCCTCCTATTGGATTGATTTCCTCCATCCACTATGGATGTGGTTGGTATTTCCAGTCTTAATGTTCTTCAGTTATTCACACTGTCTCTGTGTCCCCAACAAGCAAAAGTTGTTTCCCAAAATCAGTAGGTCAGGGAATAGCACCTGGAAATGTTCATGTCCCAAAGTCATGTTGGTGAGGAGCAGTTATGGAATTCCGATGGGACCGCATGAGCTTGCGTGTGGTTTGATTTCAGTCACGCTATTTCGGCCTTACAGTCCTGGGTTGGCAATGGAACTTGAACCTCCTGCGTTTATCAGAAGACTAGCTATCCAAATCAAATATAGCCTTTTGCCCTGTGTTTTTATGTATGGTGATTAGCAGCATTTGTAATTGAGAGACTAGGCATTCAGCCCTTTACTCTAAGGGTTGGGAAGGGATAATAATTTTTAGTACTATATGGTTATATTATTGGGCACATACCTCAGCAGCAAGCCTCAGAGTCTGTGTGTGGACCTTAGATTTTAGGAATCATTTCCAATTAGAAATATGCTCTATGAACTTTGTTATATTGCAGTTAGCCTGATCTTTGGTTTCAGAGATAATGATATCATCAGCATAGTAATTAGGACAACTAATTTTGTTAGATTTAGGTCCCACCTTAGTAGATTGTGAAAAGAGTTGGGAGAGTTGGAATATTTTTTGAAATAATGCAGTAAATGTAAAAGGATGGTCATTGCACAGGGGTGAGATGTCTTGACTCTCTTTGGTGACTGATGCTGAGAGAGAAGTGGTAACTAGAAGTTTCTCATGAGATTTTATATCCTTACCAGTTAGACATATAGAAAATGGAAATGCCATCACCATGTGCTTTTATCACACATTCCAAGTTTAACCAGAATTATTGTTATTCTTTCTACTGCAGCATCCCGTATCTTCCTAAATGAATTCTATCAAATGTTACCAGCCTATGCAGAACCATATACTGTCCAGACACCCAATAGACTTTAAAGAGTTTCTTTTTCTCCAAGGTTATTTGACCTTCATGTTTGTAACAATTCAGGAATCTCTACAGATACATGGGGTTCAAACGATAAATATGGCTCAGAGAAGAATCCAAAGATACAATAATCCCAAGTCCAAGCATCATTCCAGGAAAAGGGTACAAGTCAGAAACAACACTGAAATAGGACTATAAACCACAATCCAAGATTCACTTCGGCCTTAGGGGGTCAGCAGTGGCTGATCTGAGCTCATTTTGTCCCTCTGTTGGAGTTGTCCAAGATGCTTTCTCTTTGGATCAGGAACCACCAACTCAGGTACAGAATGCCTAGGTACCAGCTGTCCCAACAGACTCTCAGCCAGGGCTTCTTCTATCTTTCTGGCAGGATCAGTATTTTATTTTCCACATAAACAGCAATAAAGGCAAAGTCCTCTGTGGGTCTCTCCTGGGGTATAATTCTTCTACTTCTTTGGTGACCATAAATAATACTTGGTAAACTTCCCACCATTCTTCCAACTGGAAGTCACAAGGAAATGCTCCTGATCACTCAGTTTCAAACCTTGTGCCATGCAAGTCCATTTGTTATTTTAGTAAAAAGCCTTTCTGCCTAATTCCAAGCCGGTGGGAGTTAACTCTCACAGTACTGATAGACATATATGCTGTTTGTTAGTAAAAGACTTTAAAGTTCTTAAGGATGAATTTCCACTGAAATTGTGTAGATGTTTAATAATGTATCTAGAATTTGAATATTTGTGTACAAAATTACTTTATAATGTAACATTTACTCCAATGATCACTCAATTTAGAGAAAATGTGTGCAAGACTCAGCTCCTCATGGCAATATGAAATAAAACACTTTAAAATTATAATTTTATATGTTTATTGCAGAGCAATATGATGGAGTAAAAAATAAAAGTACTTGAAGCATGCCTGGACATTTGCTGTAACAATGAGATAAGGCTTGGGAGTCCACATTTCACATCAGAGTGCCTAGGTTGGAGTTGGGTTCATGACCACTAACAGCTTCTTGCTAATACATACCCAGAGAGGCAGCAGGTTATGGCTCAGATGCTTGAATCTGTATCAGGGATGCCTACATGGGCCCAGAAGGCATTCCCACATGGAGTTCCAGGCTCTTGGCTGCTGCAGGAATACACACACACACAAGCATCATGGCTCCTGGCATCGCTTGTATTTGTCCAGCTCTGTCTGCCGCAGGATAACAACCACAGTGACAGCCACCACAACTCCTAGTGCTGACCACCCTGGACTCTGTGGGACCATAGGACATATACCTTTGGAAGCCCCTATTCTACAATGAATAATCTATAATAAATTGTACCACTATGTCTATGAATTGCTGAAGTCTATAAATGGAAGCACTCATGGAACTACAAAGGAATCACATGGATGAAACACTTCTATGTCCACGTCTATGAACACTTCTATGTCCACAGGTAACTAAATAGGAATCACATGGATGAAACACTTCTATGTCCACAGGTAACTAAATAGGAATCACATGGATGAAACACTTCTATGTCCACCAAAACCAAGGGGAAAACATCTCCCCAGCTGACACCCCCATTCTGTCTGAAGAAAAACTTCTTCTCCAATGGAAGTTCCTCCAGCAAATTTGAATAAGCAAAAGTTACATTAAGTGTGTAGGAATGCAGGAAACCTGAGGAAGCAAGAAAGAATGACATCTTCTAGGAAACACTATAATTCTCCAGAAGAGACCATCGCTGAAAGGTTTGTGGGCCTGGTGTGATGACCCAGTGGCTAAATCCTTGCCTTGCACACACTGGGATCCCATGTGGGTGCCTGTTAATGTTCCAGCTGCTGCGTTTCCCTTGCAGCTCCCTGCTTGTGGCCTGGAAAGCAGTAGAGGATGGCCTAAAGCCGTGGGACCCTGCACCCATGTGGAAGACCTGGAAGAGGTTCCTGGCTCCTGGCTCTTGGCTTCCAGTCCAGCTCCTTGCTTGTGGTCTGAGGAAACAGCACAGGGTGGCTCAAATTCTTGGCACTCCACCCATGTGGAAACTCAGAGGAAGATCCTGGCTCCTGGTTTGGAGAGGCCCAGATTTAGCCGTTGTAGCCATTTGAAGAGTGAACCAGTTGTCTCTCTGTCTCTCTGTTTCTTTGTTTCTTTATAAGTTTGCCTTTCAAGAAATAAATAAATCTTGGGGCACAGTGCAGTGACCTAGCAGCTAAAGTCCTTGCCTTGCACACTCCAGGATCCCATATGGGCGCCGGTTTTAATCCCAGCAGCCCGGCTTCCCATTTAGCTCCCTGCTTGTGGCCTGGGAAGGCAGTCAAGGATGAACCAAAGCCTTGGGACCCTGCACCCACGTGGGAGACCTGGAGGAAGTTCCTAGCTCCTAACTTTGGGTTGGCGCAGCACCGGCTGTTGTGGTCACTTGGGGAGTGAATCATCGGACAGAAGATCTTCCTCTCTGTCTCTCCTCCTCTCTGTATATCTAACTTTGTAATAAAAATAAATAAATCTTTTAAAAAAAATGAAAGAAATGTTTGTAAACTGCCTGAAAGGGAATTTGAAATAATGATCCTAAAGAAACTTAATAAGATACAAAATAAGATAGACTGATAGTGGCAAGCAGATCAAGTCACAATTTGTGACATTGCCAGGCGATTTTGGTCTATCGCTACAAGTCTCAAATTTGTACTTCTTTTTAAAAAATTTTTTAAAGTTTTATTTATATTTATTGGAAAGTCAGAATACAGAGAGAAAGATCTTCCATTTGCTGCTTCACTCCCCAAGTGGCTGCAATGGCTGGAGCTGAGTCTATCTGAAGTCAAGAGCCAGGAGCTTCTTTCAGATCTTCCACATGGGTGTAGGGTCCCAAGGCTTTGGATCATCCTCTACTGCTTTCCCAGGTCACAAACAGGGAGTTGAAAGTGAACTATAGCATCTGGGACACCAATCAGCACCCGTATGGGATCCTGGCACATGCAAGATGAGGACTTTAGGTACTAGGCCACTGCGCTGGGCCCAAATTTATACTTCTAATTTAGCTTCCTCCTTATGCATCTGAGAGGGCAGCAAGAGATAACCCAAGTACTTGAACCCCTCCCACCCACTTAGGAGATCTGTACAGAAATCCTGCCTCCTTTTTTTTTCCTAGCCCAGTCCCAGCTGTTAAATCCATTAGGAAAGCAAACAGTGGGAGGAATCTCTCTTTCTCCAATCTCACTACCATTTCTGCCCCATCACATCACTCTGAAGTTCAAACAAATGATCTTGTAAAAATACAGATACAAACTTTATATACAAAACTGCACAAAGAGGAAAAATGAAAGGGTTAAGTGTAAAGGTGATTGTACTCCTGGAAGTCTGGAATCTCCAAAGACACCTGCATCCTATTAGGAGCAAAGCTGTTTCCTGAAAGACCAGGAGGCAGACAGGAGATAGGGATAACCTTGGAGTTTTGGGATTTATTTCGAGGCATGCTGTTTCATTACCGTCTGTGTTGAAGTGATATGATCAGGACCCCAAGCCTATACACTGTAAATTCCTGCTGCATGCTTTCTGTGTTGTGTCACTCTTAGACCCTAATCACGTACTTGCTCACTGTCAGCAGCTTTTGATTCTCTTACTATAAAAAAACCCACGATCATTTCGTTCAGGGCGCTTTTTGCTTATGACACGAGATTGCGCTTTGGACTAGAAATTAAGATCATCTTGGAGTCTTGATCGGATTTACTGAGCCCCAACAAGAAAACATTTAACCTAGTGGTTAAGGCACCAGGTAAGATGCTTGTGTCTCCACTGAAGTACGTGGACTCAGCACCCAGCTCCGTCTCCTGATGCCAGCTTCCTGTAATGCAAACCACGGGGCACAACTGTGATGGTTCAACTAAATAGGTTCCTGCAATTCACATGACAGCTACAAAGCTACCTAATCAAAGCTCTTTCTCAATCTTTGGAAGCTGGAAAACTCTCACAAAGATACCAGGCCAGGGTTCTATATTCTGTCGGATCGCTGACTACACAACTAGTCACAGCAGACTCTCACCCTGTCAGTGCTTGCCTCCCAAACAGAGCAGCAACTGAACCCTTCCAAACAGACACTGCTACTCACTTCTCCTCCTGTGGACACTTTTCCACAGAGGAAACAAACATGGGGGAACTGTCCCTCCACCTTTCCTTCTTCCTCTTCCTCACAAAGATCAGTTTTCTAACTTCTGGCTGTGTTTTTGGCACATGTAGAAAATTCTGACACTTTATTCATGATTGTTTAACCTTGGAAGCATTAACATGCCCCTTAATAGATGCTTGTATATATAGACTGTGCTAAGTCCAGACAAGCAGATACCACCCAGTGATAAGTACAATGAACAATCAAGCAATGAAAAGACACAGATGCCTCTTAAATTCATACCACTGAGTGAAGAAAGTTGGTATGGAGAGGTTGTCTGCTCTATGATTCCAGTTATACAACATACTAGGCATGACTACAGAGGTAAGAAGCAGGCTGGTGCTTGCCTGGGGCTCAGTGGTGCCCGGGAAGTGTGAGGAGCTGATGAATAGGGAATGTTTAGGGAACTGAAGCGGTGCTGCTGAATACCATAATGGTGGACATTGTCATTATCCACTTGTCAAATCCAATAGGTTGTGTAACACAAACAGCAAGCCCTGAGGTGAACTGTGGACTTTAGTTAACAATGCTATGCCAATATTTTCTAGAAAACTAAAACTGCCCCCCACTCAGAATATTAATATGCTTTAATGTTGTAAGAAAAGAATGTGGTTGTCTCATCATGAGAAGAGACTGTATTTAAGACCTGTTTACTATGTCTAAAGACCATGATATTCAGGGACCCATGAAAGTATTTACTTTCATTGATCTTAGGAGAAAAACATAAATAATAATTAACAAGTAATAAAAATCCAGTTTTTGTAAGTTTACTTAATTTTTAAAAAGATTTTATTTATTCTTATTGCAAAGTCAGATTTACAGAGAGAAGGCGAGGAGGAGAGACAGAGAGGAAGATCTTCTGTCCGATGATTCACTCCCCAAGTGACCACAACAGCCGGTGCTGCGCCAACCCAAAGTTAGGAGCTAGGAACTTCCTCCAGGTCTCCCACGTGGGTGCAGGGTCCCAAGGCTTTGGTTCATCCTTGACTGCCTTCCCAGGCCACAAGCAGGGAGCTAAATGGGAAGCCGGGCTGCTGGGATTAAAACCGGCGCCCATATGGGATCCTGGAGTGAGCAAGGCAAGGACTTTAGCTGCTAGGTCACCGCGCCGGGTTCTCAATTTTTTTCTTAATGAAGAAGGAGCAATAGTTAACGAAGGTGTGGAAATTCCCACGTGGCCCTGGCACGTGATGGCGGAACATAACACTTAGCAAGCCTGAGTGTGGGCATGCTCTAGGCTGAAGTTCAGTGAAGAGGGTGAAGAATATGGAAAGCAGAAGAATATGAAAAGTAGGAGGCCTGGGGCAAGTGTTGCACAGGCAGCTCAACTGCCAGTCTGGATTAGTAAGTAAACTAGAGCCTGTAGGAGCAGGTTCAGGGCCGGGGGAAGCCAGGTGTGGTTGGTTTGAAAGGCAATCTGGGTTAAAGGAGTGTAGGCTTTGAGTAGCCATCACCCAGGGATGAGTAGGCTCCTACAGGCCAGTACCAAGGGAGCAGAGAAGGATTCTTTTCTCCAAAGTGAATATATGGGAATAGAAGGAGCAGGACTGGAAAGCACTCTGGCATGTGGTTCGTGTTTCATAAAGCAACAGGAAGTTGGTCCTAGCACATAGTCACTGTGTATTCTTTTTTCTTACTGATTTATCCTTTGCCTCTCCTTTCACCCCAAAAATTAACAAGCTAATAAGCAAATGCTTTTGTGAGTCACAGAATTTCATTAAATTATTCACATCCATTTCTACAGCAAAATTTATTTTTTTTAGTTGTATTTATTTATCTGAAAACACAGTGAGAGAGAAAGAGAAAATCAAACAGAAACCTTCCTCATTTTGCTTCACTCCTAAAGTGGAGTGCTTCACTCTTGTCAGCTAATGCTGATGCAGGCTGAAGCCAAGAGCCCTAAGTGGTTCTTTCCAATTTGGGGGAACAGAAGTGCTTAACCATCTTGCTGCCTTACCAGGGACATTAGCAGGAAGCTGGGTAGAAAGCAGAGCAGACAAGATCAAACCAGCACACCAGTATGGGAGGGTCTCCGGCCATACTGCAATGTCCAACCCTGTAGCAAGCTTTCAGCAGACACCTTAGGTGAATAGCTATTTTCAAGAAATCTTCAGTGAAAGCAAAACAAAACCAAAAGCCCCACCAAAAATTATTTTTTTAAAGTAGTCTTTTTTTTATGATGTGTTTATGTTTTTTGGAAGTACAAATTTACAGAGAGAAGGAGATAGAGAATGATCTTTAATCCCCTGGTTCACTCTCGAAGTAGCTACAATGGCCAGAGCTGAGTTAATCCAAAGCCAGGAACCAGGAGTCTCTTCTGGGTTTCCCATATGGGTACAAGGTCCCAAAGCTTTAGGTTGTCCTCTTTTGCTTTCCTAGGCAATAAGCAGGGAGCTGGATGGGAAGTGGAGCAGTTGGAACACGAACCAGCGCCCATGGGATCCTGGTGCATAAAAAGCGAGGATTTAACCACTAGGTTATCACACCATGCTACAGCATTCTTTGGTCATCTTCAAAAGATCTTGAGTGAAAAATACTACTGGCTGTGGATTTCCTTCTTTGCAACGTGGTGAATGCAATCATTGTCCAAATGTGGTATGTAGAAGAATGGTTTGTGGAGGAGGTTATTAAACACTAGATCTAAAGATCAGCCTATCCTCTCCCCATCCCAGTAACATAGACACAGGAAATATATATTTAACAATGACTTGAGCTGATTCTTGTGCTATAGTCAATTGGTAGATCACACTATGAAAACATCTGCATGGTACTTACACATAATTTCCAGTCTGAAAAATGCTTTCTTAATCTCAGAAGAACCCTTAGAATCCCAGAGAGCAGGCCCGGCACGATAGCGCAGAGGTTAAAGTCCTCACCTTGCACGCGCGGGGATCCCATATGGGCGCCTGTTCTAATCCCAGCAGCCCTGCCTCCCAGCTAGCTCCCTGCTTGTGGCCTGGGAAAGCAGTTGAGGCCTAAAGCCTTGGGACCCTGCACCCACGTGGGAGACCTGGAAGAGCTCCTGGCTCCTGGTTTCAGATTGGCTCAGCTCCAGCCATTGCGGTCACTTGCGGAGTGAACCATTGTACGGAAGATCTTCTTCTGTTTCTCCTCCTATCTGTATATCCGCCTTTCCAATAAAAATAAATAAATCTTAAAAAAAAAATAAGAATCCCAGAGAGCTTGTTATGCTGCAAGTGTTTCATTACCATGTGATTGAAACATATTTTCACCAAAAGATATATATGAGAATGTTTACAGCATCACTTCTTCATAGCAACCCTGAACTGGAGCCATCCCAAATGTTCATCAGTAGTTGAATAAAAACATTGTGCTCTTTTCATGGAAAACATGTTCATTTTTTTCCCAGTAGTTAACTCTAACAGTAAAAATATCAATAAACAAGCTGCATTGTCATTCCCTTTTCAATTTCCAGTTAATTGCTAAACTGGTGATCACAATATTTGCTAAATGAATAATGCTTGCCAATAATTGGGAGAGTTAATGGCAGGAAAATATCTAGAACAGCATCTCTCAGATAAGGAACGAATTTATGATCACCAACTGCAAGTCCCCAAGCTTCATTTAGAGAAACTTCCAGCTAATTCGCATCAGGCCGACAGTCAGGACCTACCGTGGAAAAATGCCTAACAATCAATCAGCTGCACCCATTGTTCTACCCACCTTCACACAGTGACCCTTCCTGTCTGAGCCCTCCTGCTACAGGGGTGGACATTGCAGATAGAGTGTGAACAAAAAAAATCACATTATCGTGTAATTCAAGAAGTACAAGGAAAAATATTACATATCTTTTTTTTCTGTGAATTTAACTTTGAATATGTAAAATTTTTCTCTGTGCATCATTTATGTAGACAGCGTAACTCATAAGGTACTTCGTGGATTTTGTGCCAGGGAGAGTATCCCCAAGCTTGCTGTTTTTGAATTTCATTTCGCTGTAATCTCTTTTACGAAAGTCTGGAACCCACTTCCTGTTTGAGCCCTGCCCGGGGCTGGCCCAGCTCCTCCCCCACATCCCTCCCAGGCCCCGCCTTGCCGGCAGCCTGCTTAAAAAGGACACACGCCATTAAGCAGCAGCAGCAGCACACCAGGACTGATACTGCACTGGCCATGGCCACCTTCGTGGAGCTCAGCACCAAAGCCAAAATGCCCATTGTGGGCCTGGGCACCTGGAAGGTAAATACCCACAGTGTGGCCCCTGTCTCCTCTCTGTCTTCCTGTGAAAGCCCTGCTGAGTTTGGGAGAGATATAGCCAGGGATGTGGGACCCAAGTGACTTTCGCTTTTCATTTCAGACTCAGGTCTCAGAGTTGCAGGTTGTTTTTTTCCGGCACTTCACTAGAGAGTGTCAAATATCAGCCAACTTGTTGGACTTAAAAAAATAACAGTTGTTTTCTAGGGCAGCCGCTCCTGCCGGAATGTTCTCTAGCTCCGTGGCACTTAAAGGAGACAGCATTTGCTGATCTTGACGTGGATTCTCCACCAGCAGGATGATTGAGAGGAGAGGTAGTAGAGGATCTGGACACCCCAGGCTGTCCTGTCCTCTCGTGGGGGACTTGGATCTGCAGACAAGGCTGGCCTGCTTCAAGGGAGCTGCTTCAAGTGTAGAAATTCAGGCCCCACGTCCTGACTGGATGCCTGAGCTGGGATCCCATGGCCTTTGTCTTAAAGGTGCTTAGTCCGGAGAGCTCAGGTTGGGAGTCAGCAGTACAGGTCTCTCCTGGACCATTTCCCCAAAAGCTGTGTTAATATCAGCTGGCAAAGCAGAATAAGGCACATCTGTAGCTCTTTGAGCGGATTTCTAGTTCTTTGAGAAATGTCTGCTCTTACTCCATTGTCTTCTGCTGCCTTGTCCCCACTTTCCTCAATCAGGCACTAGTCTAACTAGGTCTTGGATTCCTCTTCTCCTTCTAGGAGTATCTCCCTAAGGAGTCTGTCCTGAGTCCCACATTGGAGCTTCAGCCTTCGATGAATGATGTGACCTCCAAAGCACTGACTCCACCCTGCAACACTGATCAAAATAGGGTGTTCAGGATGAGTAGGGAGTTCAGGATGAGTAGGGATATAAGGGGAGCTCTTGGCATCACATGAAGCTGAGTTCTGTTTTTAAGCTTGTGTACTTATCAGGGGAGAGATGGGGACACGGGATTCGTGAGCCTCCAGTCCTTGTCCCAGCAGTGGGGTGGGTGGGCGGCTCTGGTGTGCGTGCTTTTCCACAGATTTTCTCTTTCCCATGAAAGAAGGTTAAAGAAGATTTTATAAGGGACATTTGGAGTGCTTTGCTCGCCACTTCCTTGCTCCCTGACTTTGGTTTGGCTACGTCAGACCTCTGTGTGGTATTTTTAGGACTGTATTTGCTTTTCCCCGGGGAGAAGAAGACTCTTACCAGGTCTTCTGTGTCCTAATGGGTTGCCTCTTCCTAGGCTGCCTGTGGGTAGGTGACTGGCTGAAAACCTTTCTCCTCATGTTGGCACGTCATCATCACACAGCAGGAGGGAGTGACAGGGGACTGTTAACATTCTTGTTTTGCAGGGAAGTTTTGGAGACAGAGTTATCTGGTTGGCCCATACACCCATCATGTGAGGGATCAGGGACTTATCTTGCAGGGGCCATCTTCAAGATCCTAATCACCAACGCAGGAACTTGTTTGTACTTTCCCCTGAAACAACACAGACTCATTTTTAGCCTTTGTCTTTAAACACTGGCAAAAGAATATTTTAGTATTACCTTGGATTTAAGGGAAATTAATTTTTATCTTGGAAAGAATTTGAAGCCATCATCTTAAAATTAACTTGCTTTTAGTCTTTTGTTTTGCTAAGCTGTTCATGCTGTGTCTTGCTCCTACATGTCTTATGGAAAACAGGGCTCCACTGAGACCTTGGTTTGAGGAAACTTGGCCACATGGATACTGTTGGGGTGGGAAACAAGTGTCCAATGATCTCTTCTTTTGCTTCTCAGTCTCCTCCAGACCAAGTCAAAGAAGCAGTTAAGGCAGCCATTGACGCAGGGTATCGTCACATTGACTGTGCCTATGTCTATAAGAATGAGAATGAGGTGGGAGAAGCCATCCAGGAGAAGATCAAAGAGAAGGCTGTGAAGCGTGAGGACCTCTTCATCGTCAGCAAGGTACAAATGCTCTTGTGGGGGGAGGACCTTGCTACAAGACAGCATGAGCTCTCCCAGCCTTTCCTGCATGTCCTCACTCCCATCAGCCCTCTTCATCTCTGCATTTACACCATTCCTGGACTTAGAGCTTTCCACATTCCACACTAGAACTGTACCTAGGGGTGCTGCTAGCAGCCCACACTCCGTGGAGCTGACTTTCCCACAGTAGGGATAGTTCCACTGAGCCATGTGGTACCTGTGGTCTCCTTCCTTGTCAGTGGAATCCACCCTCTCAGTGGCAGTTGGAGGTTAAGGGTGCAGTCAGGGACAGGCAGTGAAGCCCACCTTTTAGTACTGCTGTCACTATGGGTGTGATCTTGAGGTTCTCAGGCAGTGGGCATTTCACAAGGCTGTGAGAACCCTTCTTGTTAAGAGAATCTTAGATATAAAGTATTGAGAACCATTGGCTTTTTATCATACATACGTACTGATATTTCTCAGCTTACCATCCTTTACTCATTCACACCCTTCCCTCCTTCTTCCTTTCTTATTTTTCAAATTTTCTGTGAAATTTTCTTTAAAAACTAAACTAAAAATGCCCTAGTTTAGTGGGAATATAGACAATGGCTATAAATAATAATTGAATGGAAAAATGAGCAATCCATGCATTTACAAAAAAATTTAAAGTAATCCCATGTGTCATTAAAGAAATTGGATAAAATTTAAAAGCTAGATATAATTCCTCCCTTCATAGAGCAGGCAGCAGGATAGCAACAACATAAGAAAATAAAACATTGAATCCATGACCAAATACGCCAAACAAGATAAGAAGCATAAAGAAATCGAAAAGGTGGAAAAAAGTTGCAATCAACTCTGAGAAATATCACTGACTTGCTGAGTGATAATCACTTTTTATACCAAATTCTTTATCTTATCCAGTTTTATTAAAAATGGCCTCTCCCCAGGTTAGATTAGGAGGCAAGCCCCAAAGCTAGGAACCTGTGTGTGATAGTGTCCTTTCCTTAACCATTTCTAGCAAAAATGAGCCTCGTCCCTCACGCCTTTGATGTAAGCTTTATCAGACCAGAATCTGTCCTTTACTGTGTGGTTCAGTGCTAGTCAACAACTTATCACAGATGAAGTAAGACAGTGAAGAAATTGGCGCAGCATCAGCCATTCCTGTAGGTTGACTGACAGAATTCAATGAGCACCTCTTTGTCCAACACCCTTCTGTTGAACTTTACTTTGAGAAGTTTTCTTGATCAAGCCAAGTAATACCCATTCTGTCCTGAGACCCCAGGTCAACTGGAGCTCACATTACCGTCACAGTTGCCTATCATTGAGCTGTCCAAGGAAGGCCACAAGCACTGTAGACCAAGCCAAAGCCCACAGATGGGTGGGTCACACAGTGTTTAGTTTCCACTTCCAGCTGTAAAACTCACCATGCTAGGTGGCTGGAGGGGTGGGGGGAGTCCAGAGATGAAACCATAGCTACCCAACACCTTGCTCTGTGCCTTGCAAAACTTTGTTCTATCTTTCTGATGTCAGTGATTGGTTTATTGTGTTTGAAGTCATTAAATGTAGTTTTGGTGTCCTAGAACATTTCTTTCAACCAGGTTTCAGGGGTTCTATAACACTAACATCCTACTGTTGTGTTCTGCAGTTGTGGTCCACCTTCTTCGAGAGAAAACTACTGAGGGATGCCTTTAAGAAGACTCTCACGGATCTGAAACTGGAGTACCTTGACCTCTATCTTATTCACTTTCCAGTGGGGCTGCAGGTAAGCTGTTTGCTGCAATGAGGTGACAGCAGACAAGAGCAGTGGCAGCTATGTCACATCTTAGGAGTAGACATGGGTTAAAGTAGGGGCTTTTACTCTGAGCAGAAAGGCATGGCCTAGAAGAGAGGAGAAAGCCACATATTGTTGCTCAGGTGGCCATGTGCCTGGTTTTCTTGCACTTATGCCAGAGAGAAGTCATACTTTTTGACATCCCGGCTAAGCATCAGCTGCCATACACCTTTGGTCCATGTCCTCTCCTGGGTTCCCCTCCCAGGGCACCTCCTGGGATACTCTTGCTTTACAGTACCTCAGGGTGCAATCCTTTTGTTAATGGAATCATAGCCTAGGAGTAGCATCTTTGATAATTGCCAAGTATGTAGATATTGCAAGATGCCATTCTCATCTGAACTCAGTGGTGGGAGGAGCAGAAACTCCCCACTGTTGGCTTTTGGCCAGCTAGTATGATGAAGCACACCTCTGTAACCCTAGCCTTAGAAGTGCAAATGTAGAAATAGACCAGTATGCCAACCCCCCACCCCGAGAAAACCACCTTCTTGAGATCCAACTCTTGTCTAGTGTTTGTAAAGTCTGTATTTGCCTCCAAGTGTATGTATGGGACCTGCGTATCTGAGCTCAATATCCATGACATGATGGTGGCTTCATGATGTACTAACTGTTGATGTTGAAGTTTCCAGCAGTTTCTAAAACATAATCATTAACAGTAGAAATTTTATATAAACTCACATGGTTGAAGTGTATATTTTAGAACTTGAGAAATTGGTATGTAGATGCAGAGCTGTAGAACCAGTCAGATTATGAATACTGTTTCAGAAGATCATGTATCACCAGTAAATTTCAATATTTCTGTTCTGCATTTACAGCCTGGAAAGGAAATATTCCCTAAAGATGAAAAAGGCAACATTCTTGCCAGTAAATTTACATTCCTGGATGCCTGGGTGGTAAGTTTCAGCTTCTTTTTTAAAGTGCTTACAGAAAACTCCACTCTGATATGAAATAGCCCATGTACCTGATACCATATTATTTCCTCCTTGTTTTTATTAGCTGTTCTCACACTGTCCTATCTTCCTTTGGCTTGGAGTCCTCAGAGGAAACTGTAAATATAATGCAGCCCTGGATGGTGACTATGTGTGCTGTCCTTAAATGTGGGAAATGGGTTTGGAACAGGGTTTGTGGTCTGGTCTCTGTTTGAACTAAGTCGCTGGCATAAGCTGTTTCACTCCAATATGCCTCATTTTTTCCCTTTAAACAAATCTTTCATTTGTTTCAGAATAATATGAATCTTTCAGTTGTGGTAAAGATTTAGATAGTTACAGTACCAGGAAGTTTAGCATTGAACCCATTTAATCATCCAACCCTATAAACTTTGGTCATTTCCCTTACTTATAAATAATAAAATTGAGGCAAAGATAGGTTGAAAGTTTGCCCAAGTCATACACCAAGTATGTGGCAGAATTGTAATTAGACCAAATAATCTATTACCTTCAAGTCCAATTCCAAGGCCCCTGAAAAAGTGCATGGCAGAGGGTGTACACAGAAGTGCACACTTCTCAGCTCACTATTACCTGTTTCACATCACTCATTAAAACCGAAAGTGATAGTTTCTGAGATTTTCCTTAGGTCACTATGTACCCTTGCAACTGTTATTATAAAACAAGCAAGTAAGCAAGTAGTAAATGAGTATTGACAGAACAACACCAAGAAGTAACTGTTATTTTATCAGCTCTGTATGGAAGCTTGTGCAGTTGTCAGTTTGTGTTCTGCTTCCCACCTTGAATATGTATTAAGCCCAGTCTTTCTGAATAAAGTATTAAGTTCTGAATTAAATTTTTTATTAATTATTTGTTCAAAAGTACAGTGTGTAGAGTTCTCGCTGCATTGAAATTTAGGAGCTGGCAATAGCAAAAAAAAAAAAAAATTTAAGATTTATTTATATTTACTTGAAAGACAGGTTTACAAAGAGAAGGAGAGATATGGTATAGATCTTACATCTTCTGATTCACTCCCCAAACAGCTGCAATGGCTGGAGCTGAGCTGATCTGAAACCAGGAGCCAGGAGTTTGCTCCAGGTCTCCCTGATGGGTGCAGGGACCCTACAATTTAGACCATTCTCTGCTGCCTTCCAGGACACAAGCAGGGAACAGAATGAGAAGTGGAGCACCTGAGACATGGGAGGGCAGTGTTTGCAGATGGAGGATTGGCCTGTTGAGCTGAAGCCTCTGTATTAAAATTTAGATTGCAAAGCAGATGTGATATCTGAGGAAAGGGGTAATGAATAAGAACGTTATTTGATAAGGTTAGTAATCTTGAAATGTTCTCCAAAAGATGGTGGTTGAAAAATGAAGCATTAATCTTATCCACTATAAGAAGAAAGTATATTAAAAGGAAATTTGAGGGTAACGTCTCACCACTCCCTCCTTTTTTCTCCCAGCCCTCCATATCGGTGAAAATGTTCCACAAATGTTTTTGAACCCCTCAGACTTCAGACTTCATAAATTAAAAAAAACCCTTTAACTCATAAAATACTATAGCTTTGCATTTCACCTTGCTTAAAAGAAGTGTGTGTGTGTGTGTGTGTGTGTGTGTGTTCCATTTTCTTTTGCCTTAATGACCATATAGGTCTTTATCCCACTACATAGTCTTGAAAGTTTCATTGATATAGTAAAACAACAACAATAAAACAAACAAAACTGTTAAGTGGTCACTGGCCAGATTTCAGTTTCACCAAACCCCCTTTCTGGGTGTTCTTAAAAGAGCTCAATATGTCTGCATGGACTGCCCCTATTGCAAGCCAAACCATGACTAGTGGGGAGAGAAGTGGCCCAGAACCAAGACAAGTGATCTGTCACCCACCACAGGTGACAGCCTCATGCCCCCGCTAACCCTGGACCCACAGCTTTGGGTGAGGCAAGAGCAGCAACATCGTAGAGCCTTCAGCTTCTACTGCTGTCTCTTGATCTGGGAAGGGGCAGCTCAACCAAGCCTTGAAGGGCATCCATGGCCTGGACTGAAAAGTCCTCCTCATGCTCCTGCCAGCCCTGCTGCTGTGAATCCTTTAGTAATTTCTCCTCCTATTTCAGAGTGGTCCAAGCCAAGCCAGGATCCCTGGACTCCCTGCAGAACTGCCTAAAAGCTATTCTTTTCTGTGACAGGTCCTGGAGGAGCTGGTCGACGAGGGGCTGGTGAAAGCCCTTGGAGTCTCCAACTTCAACCATTTTCAGATTGAACAGATCTTGAACAAGCCTGGGCTGAAACATAAGCCAGTGACCAACCAGGTACATTCTGTTTAGCAGGAGGGGGTGTCTTGTTTTCGCACTTTTTATACATTGGAGGCAAATTCAATGCCCTGTGCTGCGTCTCCACTCAGACATCAGGATCAGGAATGCTTTGGGCAGGTGGAGACAGATCCCAGGGTGTGGTTTAGCAAGTCCTTCAGGGAGTGTTTTGTGTAGCCTCGCTATGGACAGCTCAGAAGCAGGCCAACTACCATAGTGATGAGAATGGTTTGTCCTTTCAGGTCGAGTGTCACCCATACCTCACACAGGAGAAACTGATCCAGTATTGCCACTCCAAGGGCATCTCTGTCACGGCCTACAGCCCCCTGGGCTCTCCGGATAGACCTTGGTGAGAGTTGGAGCAGTGGCTCTTTCACTCGATTCTCTAAGAAATGTTTAGGATTGGATACAGTTTGGGGTGAGACTAATGCACTGGAAAGGAAAATGTGTCCAAGGCAACGTGTTTGGCATGTCTAAATGGCAGTGTGGTGAAGTAAAAGGGAGATGTGATGACATTCCTGACCCTCCAGGACTACCCTGGTGCAGCCACACTGAGCTGAACCCACATTTGCCAAGATCTGTGACTCCAGAGCCAACAGGGTCCCTTGGGAAAGAAGACCTCAGAGGCCTCAAGTCCCTGCTGGTCTCACAGATGGAGAGGCCTTGAAGTGTTGTGGTCATCATTGTGATGATGGTCGTGTGCAGATGCCCACCGTTGTGGTTGTTTACACCAGTCATCTGTTTCTTCCTAGGGCCAAGCCTGAAGACCCTTCCCTGCTGGACGATCCCAAGATCAAGGCAATTGCTGAGAAGCACAAAAAAACCATAGCCCAGGTACAGCATGCAATTTTAAACATTTTTGTTTTTGTCAATCTATATTTACAATCATGTGATTGGTTTCTTTTTTCGTTTTGCTTTAAACTGTTGGAAGTGAAGAAAAGAGGACAGAAAGCTGCCTAAATGCTTTAAAAAATCTGTTGAGACCTCCAAAACTGGGGTGGATATCACTGAAGCCAGGGCACCCGCTGCTGACAGCTCCTGTTGAAGCCCTTTAGCTCAGCAACGAAAGCATGACAGTCTAGGTTTAGTTCTCAGCTCTGCCAGTACTCAGCATTAGAGTCGCAAGCTGCGGTCATTTTCTTCGGGAGGGAAAATCCCAGGGCTGTGTCTGCGTTCCTGGGAAGCACCTAGTGCGGGACAGACTTTCAAAGTCCTCAAGTGCTCCTTACGGTCATTGACGGCCCCTTTCTGGGTAGGAGGTGACCTTGTAAATAAGATAATTAGTATGTTCCCTCTCCATGCAGGTCCTGATTCGGTTCCAAGTCCAGAGAAATGTGATTGTGATTCCCAAGTCTGTGACACCAGCACGTATTAAAGAAAACTTTCAGGTAAGATGCTGGTGGGTCTTCTGTGTATATTAAGTAGAGGAGATGACAGAAGAGACTTAGTTTACATGAACTTAGCCAAACAGGAATAACTACAAAACTCCCAGGTCAAGCTACTGGCCTCTGTGGGCAGACTGGTAAAGCCCTGGCAGTGCAGACATGCCACACACCTGTGCATATTCATATGCCTGGTATCTGGTCTCTTCCCTTTGGAACACTGAACCCTACAAACACTGTTGTCTGTGTAGAGAGACATTGGTGTCCAGAGGACATGATGAGTAAAACTCCAGAGGCCAGTGTATTCTTGTGTGAGAGCCGGATCTTACAGTCCACCAGCAAGTGCCTCATTGGTCATGTGTTGCCACGCTCCCTTCTCCAGGTCTTTGACTTTAAACTAAGTGATGAGGAGATGGCCACCATACTCAGCTTCAACAGAAACTGGAGGGCCTGTCACGTGAACCAGTGAGTAGCACAGAAGGGTTTTTCTACGATGGGAGAGGGTAGCTCAATCCGACCTGTGACTGTGAGTGTGTTCTAGTTTTCCAGGAACTTCCTGCTGTCTCCTACTTTGAATACTTCTCTATCCGTTGCAGGGAGGGTCCAGTGGTGCTTATCTTCTAGAGGAGATGCTGAGGGAGCACAGAGGAGACAGCCACACTAGAGAAAACTGACTTTGAAACCAGTTGTGACTTTTATGGAACATGTTCTGTTCTTGTTTGCTTTTCTATAGTGCATCTCATCTGGAGGGCTACCCCTTCCATGCTGAATACTGATGCTCAATCACCTGATGACAACACCTGTTGGATTTCCTCTTCCCTGAAGTCCAGCTCTCCACCTGTGTCCCAAGCCAGCCAAGTTTGCCTGCAGCTGCTGCAGGCCAGAACCTGAGCAATGTTGTGCCTAGGTCTATACGTTCAACCAGGTACTAGTTGCCATAACAAAGTATGACTAGGGTGAACAAATGATAATTTTTTGATCTGATCAAATGCTTATTTGATGCCATCTTCTAATGCTGATTATGTGAACTTAAGAAAATAAACAATCATAGTAATCAACATGTGTTGTGAGTTATGTATGCACCATCACTGTTTGAAAGAGTCGGTTACCAGTGAGGTCATTGACTCCTTCATGCAACCCCTTTGAGAAAGATAATCTCATTATTCAAGGCCCAAGCATTGGGCCATTCTCCACTGATTTCTTAGTCACATTAGCAGGGAGCTGGATTGAAAATAGAGCAGCTTGGACTGTAATCAGTGCACATATGGGATGCTGGTGCCACCGGCAGATGCTTAGCATGGTGCTGGCTCCCAAAAGAAAAATTTTTTATAACACTAAAATTAAAAATGATTGCTGTATGTCACACTATATTGGTATTCAAATATTTAAAATGTGAAAACTATTCTTAGTTTGTAGTTAGTTTTCCCATGTGCTGTGGAGCCAAGAAGGACAAATTTCATCCATTAATGATAAAAGGTGCTAGTCAGAAATTTCATGAAGAAATGTGAAAATAGGAACTTGACCTGCTGAGTAGAATTTTGGAAGACAGAAGTATGTCCAAGTAGATGGATAATAGGAAAAGGCATGCCAATATAATACCAAGAAAGAGAAACGCCGTTCTGGTGAAGCGAAGACCCATGCAACAAAAAATGATCTGAAACACATTTGGCCTGTATAAGGAGTCTCGACCACTAGGTGGCAGGCACACTTTTTATCTCTTTGGTAAGCATTTGCTATGACTTGAAAGTATGTACATGGTTCTCCAAAATTCCCCAGTGTGGCTATATGAAGACATGGAGCTCTCAGAAAGTGAATAGGCCACTTTATAAAGAAATCTTTATATAGCATATAATAGTAATAATAATAATATAATATAATATAATATAATATAATATAATATAATATAATATATATATAATGGAATTCCTTTATAAAGAAATAGGTATCCCTGTAAAAGGGCTTGAGGAAATTTGTTAGCTGCTTTTGCCTTCTGCTTTGTAAGTATGCCACAAGGAGACACCTTTACCAGACACTAAATGTACTAATACCATGATTCTGGACTTCCAAATCAGTAGAAATAAATGTCTATTTTTTGCAAATTGCTAAGTTTCAATACTGTGGCAGAAATGAACTAAGATGACATAAGAGAGATCGACTGAAATTCTAGCACTTGCTCTAGCATTTTCCAATTAATTTCATCAAATTCTCATTTATTAGACATGCTCTGAAGGGAAGGATGAAGCACACTGAGAAAACCCTGCAGTACAGTTGAGGGCACCAGTCACTAATAGCTGAGGTTAGGGTTAGGAAGGAGGCAGCTGTCTATAACCAAGGTTCCACTTTTGGATGTGGCAGGTTCTCATAAATCCCCCCCTTTTTTAGAGTCCAACTACTGTCCACCCTAGCTTAATCTTGGTCTGAGTACAGGAAAAAAATGATACCTCTCTCTGCTGGAACTGGAGTGCAAAAAGCCCTTTCCCTTTGCACTGAACCTTAATGTCAAGTATGGAAGTCCACTGTGAACAAAATTGTGTTTATATTACTGATCATAGGCTTTCTCCTTGCTTGATTATCATAAAGCAAAATGTAGTAATTTGATTACCATTGCTAAAGTGTAAGGACTCAAAATAACAACATAGGCAAAATGGTTACTGCCTCCAGCATAGAAGAGACATTCAATATTAAGTGTGCTTTTTTCTTTTTCCATAGTAGAGAGTGGCGTGTGCCTGGTGAGGTCTTTAACCAGTATGCTATTGTGCCAGGCCCTAAATAATGTTTTTAAAAATGTGTTACCTGAGACTACAGATAGCCCGTAAAGTGTTTACACCTAATACAAAAGTATTCTGCACCATAGGGTTAGGTTTAGAAGATTAAAGATGATTTCAGTTTGGGCCCGGCAGTGTGGCCTAGCGACTAAAGTCCTTGCCTTGAACGTGCCAGGATCCCATATGGGCACCGGTTCTAATCCCGGCAGCTCCACTTCCCATCCGGCTCCCTGCTTGTGGCCTGGGAAAGCAGTTGAGGATGGCCCCTATTCTTTGGAACCCTCCACCCACGTGGGAGACCTGGAAGACGTTCCAGGTTCCTGGCTCACTTGGGGAGTGACCATCGGATGGAAGATCTTCCTCTCTTGTCTCTTCTCCTCTCTGTATATCTGACTTTGTAAAAAAAATAAATAAATAAATCTTTTTTTAAAAAGATGATTTCAGTTTGAAAGAGATTATATTTTGTTCCTGGATATGTTTTTTAAAGAATATTTTAGATTTAAGTGCTTTTCACTGTTTTCTTAGGCTTTCTGATATCTCAGTTGACTGGCAGCTGTGCATTAGCACTTGTTTTGACCGAGTAATCACAAGCCTTGCTCCACGTCATGGAGCTTCTGAAACCTTATCTGCTTGGACCAGTTATTCACCACCCTAGGAAGGCCTCCCAGTTGCACAGTTTTTCTCCTGAAGGAAACAAGAGAAAATCAATAAGGTGATTTTTACCGCATATATGAGAAATTATATTATGGGAACTGGCACAGAGGCTCAACAGGCTAGTCCACTACCTGCAGTCTGGCATCCATATGGGCACTGGTTCTGGTCCCAGCTGCTCTGCTTTAGCTGGGATAATCCAGCTGGATGGTTCAAGTGCTTGAACCCTTGCACCCATGTGGGAGACCCAAGAGAAGCTCTTGGCTCCTGGTTTTAGACTGGTATAGCTCTGGTTTGGGTAGTGAACTGGTGGATAAATATCTCTCTCTGTGTCTCTCCTTCTCTCTGTAAATCTGTCCTTCAAATAAAATAAAAATGAATATTAAAAAAAAAAAGCAACAACAAAAGAGAAACTATATTGGGTTCTTAATCCATCACTGCAACTTTACTGAGATACAATTAGGGAAATAAGGCAAGGATAAAACAAGTAGCCCAGAGATACTTGCAGAGTATGGAATAGTTAATATGACACCCAGACCAATTGGCTCTCTAACTTCCAGCCCACTGCACTATTTCGTTATTTTGAGCCTTTAAGTCCCTTTGGGTCTCTAGTCCCTGATAAGACACTTCCATCAGAGACTCAGACTGGGAGCTAAGAAACCTTTACTCTGTGTTGTTTGTGTTTTTGAACTCAACAATTCTTTTGCCCAAATTGGGCCTCAATTTTTCTCAACTGTAAAATAAGGGATTTGGATGGATGGTACTGGATGATATTATGATGAGTAGAGTAAGTCAGACACAGAAAAGTCAAATAATTAATGTTCTCACTCCCATGAGGATATTATAAAAAACACGGTATCCTAGGAAAGAACAGAATGACAGTCACTAGGAGCTGCTGGGAAAAGTGAGCATGGGAGAACACAGTGAGTTTGGCTAAGTATCATGATAACCACTATCCAGACACAATTAAGTAGGAGGAATCAATAGCAGTATCTTCAGTATAGTAGAGAGACTATACTTTTCTTTCAGTTTATATATGCTATAAATAATGAGGAAAGTTGGAAGATTCCTAACACAATTAAGACTTTTATGTTTACACATCATAGATAAATATCAATTAGGCTGCATTCCATAAACATGTAAGACTGTGTGTCATTATAAAAAGAAAAATTTTGAAGAACAAAGAAGAAAGCAGTTGAGCTATACTTCTTTGTTTTCTTCAGTGCTAACATTCTGGGTCTACACATTTTTTTTAATACATTTTATTATTATTGTTATTATTTTTTAATACAGTTTCATATTCACTTATCCCCTCCCCAGTTCCCTCCCTCCCAGTTTCTCTATATCATTACTAACATATAGTTCTTCATACTCAGTCTTATGTCCATCATTGCGGGCCTAGACAATGGCAGAGAGTCCAGAATCCTATTGTCAAGATATAGTAAACAGTTTCATTGTAAGTCCATCTTTGTCTGGAAGCAGAAATGCATATAACACTACATCCTCACATATGATTGTTAGTCTCAATTTCACAGCTACTGTACATCTCCTTAAATGAAAAGCCATTATTCAAAATCAACAATAGAATGAAAAGTAGAAATTTACAATGCCATGAAGTTAAATGACATGTTACTAGAGGTGATAGTCTCCATTACACAACTACTGTACATCCCCTTAAATGAAAAGTCGTAATACAAAATCAACAATGAAAAGAAAACTAGAAATTTACAATGCCTGAAGTTAAATGATATGTTACTAGATATGACAGTCTCCATTACACAGCTACTATACATCCCCTTAAATGAAAAGCCACAAAACATAATCAACATCTGGGAGCAAAAAGAAATTAACAACACCAAGAAGTTAAATAACATGCTATTAAATGACTAATGTGTAGCTGAAAAAGTGAAAATCAAGAACCTTCTTGAAGAAAATGATGCCACTGCATAATCTACGAGTCATTGAATGATTTAATCAGAAGGAAGTGTTTTGAAGAGATGAAACTGACAGAAAACAACAAAACCCATGTGATATAGTTTCTGCTGATCTTTGTTGAAGTGTGTCTCCTCCAGACAATAAACAGATGGGTTTTGATTTTTAATCCAGTATACTAATCTATGACGTTTTATTGCGCTTAAGCCATTTACGTTCAGGGTTTAATAGGTATGGGTGGTACCTTGGTCCTGTCATTTTAGGAATGGGTTGTTCATTGGTTTCGTCTTCTGTTGTCATTTTACTGGGATGTTCTTCCTGTTTGCCTTTGGTTTTGGTAGGTGCTATTCCTCTTCTCTGTCAAGAGAACATCTTGAAGTATCATTTGTAGGGCAGGTTTGGAAGAGGCAAATTCCTTTAGCTTTTCTTTACTGTAGAAGAATTTTATTTCATTTTCAAAGACGAAAGAAAGCTTTGCTGGATATGTTATCCTGGGCAGACAATTTTTTTCTTTTAGAATCTGGAATGTGTCACTCCATTCTCTTCTGGCCTGTAGAGTTTCCTGGGAGAGATCTCCTGTGAGCTTAATTGGCTTTCCTTTATATGTCAATTGATTTTTTTCACATGCACATTTAAGGATCTTTTCCTTATGTTCAATTGAAGAGAGCTTGATGATCATATGTCGTGGTGAAGATCGCTTTTGATCAAGCCTGTTGGGAGGTCTGTGCCCCTCCTGGAACTTGTTTCCCAATTCTTACTCTAGATTAGGGAAATTTTCCTTTATTATTTCATTAAATACATTTGCAAACTCAGCTTCTCTTTCTGCACCTTCTGGGACTCCCATAACTCTTATATTTGGCCTCTTCATAGTGTCTTTCAATTCTTGAATACTTTTTTTGGCCTGATCCAGCTCTGCTTCCAGCGTTTTATTTGCTTCCCCCAGATGGCAGGAAATACCTTCCAATTCTGAGATTCTTTCTTCTGCTTGCTTCATTCTGTTTTGGAGACTCTCCGCTGTAGTCTTAATTTGTTCCACTGTGTTCTTGATTTCTGATATACCAGCCTTGATTTGCTTTATTGCTTCCTTAAATTCTTTGAACTCTTGCATGAGCTTCTCATTGTTGATCAGAATCTTTAAAATGAGTCTTATGGATTCTGTGTGCCCCATTTTCTCGATGTCTTCCTCAGTTAACTCTGAGGTTGGCAATGGGTTTTGCTCCCTTGCAGGGGAGTTTTCGGCAATATTCATTGTGCCTTTGTCTCTTCTTTTGCTCTTGATCATTGTACTTCTGGTTAGCAGAGTCTTCTCCTTCGCTCAGGTTTCTAAGCTGTGTCACCCACAGGTCTACAATGCGATTTTACTTATTGCCGTTGGTACACACCTTTTTCCTTGCAGCCACTTGTGCCACAACCTCCAGCAAGTTCCAGGTCTGGGTTCTTATGTCAGGTTTCCACTGTGGTCTCCACAGCCCCAGCTCTTGTCTCACCACTCTCCTCCTCCTGTGATACCGTGCTGAGGCTGCACTGTTGTCTCTGCAACCTTTCTCCCACTTTCAGTTGGAGCAGGTCCCAGGATTAGAGAGACACCAGGTGTCCTATATAATTAGGTTGTTGGTGGTGCTGATCTTGTTGGAACCTGTTGGACGTTAGGTCTGGGTGCCACACGGACCTATTTTGACCCGTACGATGCCAAAGTCGGTATAATTTTCCTGCGGGACCAGTGCAATCATGGACCTCAGCAAGTTCTCGCGAGATCAGCACTTGTGCAGTTCACTATTGTCCCCCGCATTCCCATAGCTATTGCCACAGTGCCCAAAATGGCGCCTGATGTACAACCACTAAGGTTCTTGATTTGCTGGCTGTCAAATCCAAGGGCTATCCCAGACTTGCCCTGGGTGGAACCCGTAGAATGCCACGTCCTTGCAGTTTACTGAGACAGAAACGAGCTCCCAGCTCAGCGCATGCTCAGTCCCTTCCCTTGCACTTTCCTCTTTATGCAAAATGGCGCCCAGTTCAGCTCTAGGGGGCTGACTGGACTGTGAAATCCACTCTGTTCTCGTACTGCCCGTCTGAGATCTGCTGCTCTGTTTCTGCTCCTGGTCAAATCAAACGGACCAGCAGAATGGACAGTTCTTTGTCTGGGTTCACCACCCAATCTCCCAGTGAAAGTCCCTTCCCACCAGGTTGCTGGTGGAGTTCCGGCTGCTGTGGAGTTCAGATCGCCGTGCCGGAGTATCAGTCTCTGCAACACCACACCCTGTGTCCGCTGCTTTCCTGTGTCAGTCAGTCTCCAGGTACCCCTCTGCTGTTGTTCTGTCCTTTCCTACAACCTGAAATATGTCCTCTCTGCTTCATCCTGATTAAATGTTTTTCCGTCTGTATAAACGTGTCCTTACCCTATTCCGCCATCTTGATTTCTCCTGGGTCTACACATTTTAACATTATATATTTAGGTGAGAGTATGTGACTTTTTATCTTATACACTTCTAGTTTGAACATATAAAGGCTTTTTAAAAAGGCATGTGCTTTATTTGTGTAAGTGTATGCATAAGTGCTACTTAGCAAAAAAACTAAAGGTGGCAGAATTTAGTCTACACTGATGCATTCATTCTCTAATATATGCTAATTGAGCACTTAATATGGAATAGAGGTAAAGCAAAGCAACAAAATTCATGTTTTTGAGAAGTTGGCAGACCAGTGGAGAGGAATACACAATGTAAGAGTACTGATACGAAGTGTTATAAAGAAGCATGGTGGCGGGCCCAGCGCGATAGTGTAGCAATTAAGGTCCTCTCCTTGAACGCCCCGGGGTTCCCCTATGGGCACAGGTTCTAATCCCGGCAGCCCCACTTCCCATCCAGTTCCCTTCCTGTGGCCTGGGAATGCAGTTGAGGATGGCCCAAGACTTTGGGACCCTGCACCCGCGTGGGAAACCCAGAAAGAAGTTCCTGGCTCCTGGCTTCGGATCGGTGCAGCACCAGCCATTGCAGTCACTTGGGGAGTGAACCATCAGACAGATCTTCCTCTCTGTCTCTCCTCTCTGTATATCTGCCTCTCCAATTAAAAAAAAAAAAATCTTAAAAAAAAACCAAAAAGAAGCATGGTGCCTCAACAACATGCAATTAACCTAGGAACTATGAACTGGGAATGGTTAAGTTTCCCTTGGGAAATTATTCCTCAACTAATACTGAAATTGATAGAAGCTCATTAGACCCCTCCTAAAACTGTTCACCTAAACTGTTGACATATGTCTTGTTAGAGTTATAGAGTTAGACTACCCGAAAAACAGTCAGGTTCAGCAAAATCATGCTTCAACGCTATAAACTGCTAAATACTAAAAATAGACATGAGACAGCTGAATAGTAATCTATAGCCATTTCAAGGTGTATAGCACCCGGTTGTATATAAACTAATAATTGAAATGTCAATGTAGAAGTCATAGGATGTGGTTCAGAACTTGCATTTTTTTTTCCCTCTTTTAACATATTGGTTATTCAATACCATGTCAACTAATTCCAAAACGTTATAAATTGTTACTGATGTAATGTTGCGGCTTCTAATTGATTGGGAGGATACTCTGCCGGCTCTACCTTCAGACCAGAGATGGTCTGCCCAAGAAACCATTGAACTTATCTGGACAATAAGATGCTGGACTTTATGCTTGGTAGATGCTTGCAATGAAAGAATCTCAACGGAATTTGAACTGTGGTAATGCAACAAGGTGGAGGGACCCACTATGGGGGGGGTTGGGGGAGGAGTGGGGGGAGAATCCCAGTGCCTATAAAACTGTGTCACATAATGCAATGTAATCAATAATAAAAAAATTGTTTAAAAAAAAGAAGCTCATTAGACTAATGGAGAAAGAAGCATGAAAGAGATGAAGTGAGGAAAGGGAAGAATATTCTACTCAGGGAAAAAATACGTGCCAAGGCCTGGTGATAATGAAGGGAAGGTCAGTGTCAGGCATAGTGGGAAGCTACTATTCTAAGCTGAGGCCAAGAGGAGTTAATTGTAACACGATCACAATGACATTCTACCAATATCACCCTGGTGACAGAGAGTAGAAGTGAATTGATAAGACTTGTCAGGAAGCCACTGAGAAAACACAGGTACAGAGGTGATGGTAGCTAAGATTAGGGTGTTGGGGGTATGCAGGTACAGGTCAATAGGAGTGTATGTGTATGGGTGTGTCAGTGTGGGTGGGCAGATAGAAAAAAGTATTTTAAAACACATACCCTTGATTGATACAGAATTTCATTAGGTTATGTAGAGGCTTTAATAAGATACTCAAATTTTGTAATTTTTTCAAGAAATGGAAACCACTTTAATGCTTAAGACTAGAGTGTTGCCTGAATTGTGAAACAGGATGGAATTACATACTGAAGAATAATCCTAAACAACATGTGGAAAGATTCATAATAAAGTATAAAACCATGCACACACTATTATTCCAGAATTTCTTAAACAACTGATTTATAGAAAAGATACACAAATATTAAAAAGTAAATTTTAGAAAAAAATTGATTAGTAGGATTATAAATATTTTCTTTTTGCTTACACATTAAATATATTTTAATATGCTAATATAAATAAATACAACACAACATTTGTTTAAATTTCGTTTTATGACACAGTTTGATAGGCTCTGGGATTCTCCCAAACCCTCTCCCCATGTTGGATTCCTCCACATAGTTGCAGTGGAACAGTTCATATCCAGTCAGTTCCTTCCTTGCGGGCATGTACCATGCATGGAGTCCAGCGTTCCACTGTCCAGATAAACTCAACAGTTTCATTGGGAGACCATCCCCGTGTATCTGCATTAGACACAACATTTTAAAAACATCTCCAAAGGGAAGAAACTGTGACTAATTTGTTCACTGCCACAGAAAAACGAAAGTTGGTTTTTCCTGAACAGTAGGGTAGAGAATTGGAAAATTGCTATTCTTGATTGTAAGTTTTCTCCCTTTTCCCTGGTCCTTGTCCTAGATAAAAACAGGGGGGAAAAAAAGCTGACTCTGTTTATCTCATTATGCTCACTCAATGTTGACACTCCTTGTGGGGAAATCGCACACACAGTCAGGACCAATCAGCCTGTACCCTCTTCAGCACTCATTTCCTGCCAGTCGCCTCTCTGGGTAGCTGGCAAATCCATGTCTTACATGTGTCTCTGCAAAAGCCCTGGTTTTTGCTTGAGTAAAGAACAGGACAGAGGGGGGAAAGCCCAAGACCAAGACTTATCTAGGTTCTGAGAGTAAGAACCCTTGAAAACCGTCAGGATGTTTTACATTTATCATTACTATAATTATCAAGAGTAACAATTACCATTTCTTGGATGCTTTCTATTTACCAGGCACATAAAAGATAATCCTATTTGATTTTTATGTTGCTTGTTTAGATATTTTGCCTATTTCACGGAAGAGACACTGAGGCTGAGGTCAAACTGAAGAACCTAGATGTTTTCTGCCTTTTGTAATTCCTGCCTTAATGACTTGGCTGGGGGCTATGTGAACTCCAGGCCTGATAGTCTACGTGACACCTGGCAGGACACCGGGCAGGTCACGTAGGCAGACCACTCCTCAGGAAGGAGGAACCTGGTGTTTGATAAGATCCACCACCCTATAGCTCATGGATTTGTACTTTTTGAAAGTTGCTTGCTTCAAACCCACCAATAGAAGCCTGCTAAATCATGACTGTATAATTAATAGACTAAGATGTATAAGAACCACTGGGCTGTTTAACCACTGGGCTGAGGTTCGCTCTCTCATTCTTTTTTGCCCTCCTTGCAGATCCTGCAGCAGCCTCCACTGCAGCTGCCCCTCCCCCAGCCCAGCCTTGCTGGGAGACCGAGGCTAACCTGAATAAACCACCTTTATGCCTTAGCACTGACTTCAGACTTGATGATTTTCTGGGGATTTCAAAATCCGGCACAACAAAATAATTTGCGGAAGTTCCAGGGTTAGAAAGTGCCAGACAAAAAGTGATTCAGCCTCCCATTACTCTCCACACATCTATGAAGAACAGGATTGTAAATTTTAACTTTTGACACAAAACCACAACTAGCCTTATGGTTCTTATTCAGTCTGAATGGCTGACATGTTAAGAGATTTACAGGTTTTAAATTTCAGTAAAGAGGGTACTGTGCTTAGTAGGTGAACAGTGGTGGGCCAATTACAATTAGATTATGGGAGGCAGATTTTCCTCTGACCTTGAAGAAGATAGGGTGTGGTAGGAGATTTGAGACTGGCAATAAAGCACAGCTTCTGAAATGTCCTGGCAGAGTTGGAACAAAGAGATGGTTCTACACATGGGAAACAGCACCATCTGGCTTTGGGGTTGGTGCAAGGAGGAGGCCAATGGTTTTGCCAGACAAGGAAAAGAGAATATTCTAGGTTGATGAATGATGTCTTGATGCTTGGTGGACTAGCTCAGCCTTACATGGAGAACCCTAAAGGGTATATATATACATAGCTGGGAAATATTTTGACCAAGAGTTGTATGTACCATAAATCAGTATTTGATTCAGATCACAAATAAAGCAATCTCAAATTAATCCTTACACTATCATATGGGTTAATATTGACTTTCAATGTATATACATACATTTAAGATTCATTTATTTAGATTGAAAGACAGATTTACAGAGAACAGATAGATCTTTCATCTGCTAGCTCACCAAGTGGCCGCAACAGCTGAGCTGAGCTGATCCAAAGGCAGGAGCCAGGAGCCAGGAGCTTCTGGGTCTCCCATGTGGGTGCACGGTCCCAAAGTATTTGCGCCATCCTCTGCTGTCTTCCCAGGCCACAGCAGGGAGTTGGATGGGAAGTGGAGCAGCAGGGACACGAACCGGCACCCATATCTGCATGCTTGACTGGGGAGGATCAGTTAATTGTGCTTGGCCAGACTTTTTGACACTCAGCACTCAAAGCAGAAAGACAGAAACAATGTTTACAACAACTTACTGCTTTTTCATTTCTGGTTTTGTATGATAGTGGGACTGTACCAAAAGCAGTTTGAGAAAGTTAACTGAACCAGTTATTTTCAGTTTCACAGTGTCCATAATATATATTGTATCAGAACTTTGTGAAAGTTAATTTTAAAATTAACAATTCTGTTTTCTTATTTTTTGGGGGGAGAGGCTGATAATCAGGCAACAAGAACCACGTTCCTGGAGTTATGACTTGGTGACCTTGAGTCCGAGTCCAGCTCTGCTCACAACCAGCTGAGCAAATCATGACGGTTCAGTTCCTTTACCTGAACAACAAAGAGCTAAAATTTACTTTCTAAGGCCCTGCCGAATTGTGTCTCAATATTTGGACTTCATCTTCACCTTCAGCAGGCTTATGATTGATCGATCATCTTTGAGAGCCATGATCACATTATTTAAAGGCTGCTCAGTTAACTGAACAGACCAGAACACAGGGTGCAGGATATGATGTTGTTCCATATACCTATTTAAAACAGTTTGCCTTTGGATCAAAATAGCTCCTGTAATTTTGTTAGCCTTTCTTGGTATGTATTTTATAAAGACATGCTTGTTCCTATCTAAAATTTGCTTTAAAACATTTATTTATTAATAGAATCACTGATAAAATTGCTTTCCCCTATTTCAAAACCACTTCTTCAAAAATCAAATACTCTGGTGAATGATTCTAAAAGGCAATATAAAGGTGTGTGTATCAAGTTAGCTTTCGCGGGTCTCCACAGAGCAGGTAAACCAGACCAATGAGCAAGCTCCCTGCAGTCCAGAAGAAATTCCCTTAAGTGATAACCCACATGGTCTCTGCCTCTGGTGAGCGGCTGGCCTTGTCCTACAGACTGGATGGCCGCAGTCTCAGGAGGCAGCTTTGCTATTGCTCTGTACAAACACACTCTCCTCCTGTTGTCTTCTCCGATGGAGAAAAGAGCAAGTAGTTAAGCTGGTAGGATTTTAAAACTGAATTCCTGAGTCAACACAGGAAGTGGCCTCCTCTGGCTGTTTTGAGGTAAAGTCCTGCAAGTTAAGACCCTGTCTGCGGGGAGGAGGTGATGGAGGAGGAGTCAAAGTCTGTGATCTGAAGTCCTTGAGAGCTGTCTGGCTCTGAAATGGGTAACTGAAATATAGAGCTTGCTACGTAATTGACAGTGCTGTGGAGTCAAAATGCGGAAAGGCTTTTTTTTTTCAAGCGCACCTATGATCAGTCTGAGGAATGCTTGTCCGTTGCAAACTTACTGGACTTGTTAACGAGGATACAACAGGGACAATCACAAGGCAGTTAAAGGGGGACAGGGCAGATCTAGAGATCAAGACCGGGAGCTTCCCGTGTGGTCAGGCAAACACGCCATTCCTCCTCTCCCCCACAAGTTCTGACACACACACGCTTCGGAGCCTGTGTGGGAGTTCCAGTCGGCGGAGAAGCTTACGTGGCTTCGTGCCAGCCCACGGGCATTTTCACAGGTCTCCTGTTCGGTAACTGTAGTTCTGCTCATGCTGATCCAGCCTCCCTCCGGCCAAGCAGGGGTGCCTTCCCCGTCTTAAACGCTGTCAGGGAGCCCCCCGGGGACAAACCCGTAACGCAGCAAAGTCAGGATGACGTAGCCCTGGACACTGAGCGCAGTCAGTTTTCGTCTGAATCACGGCCTAAGATTTAAAATGAGCATCCGTGCAGAAAGGAGCTTTCTTCTGTTGCGATGTACCGGCTTCATGTCCAGTTCTTAGTCCATAATTTGTCCATGACTAAAAGAAACGTAACCTGCTCTGTTCTCAGACTCCCCTCGGTATCTTTCGTCACCGACAGGCGTTTCTTTTCTCAAGTGAAACGCTTTCCAGAGATTCACACAGCTAAGAAACTCCTTGGACTTCAGATAATTCCATTACCCCAGCGACCCTCCCGGGCTTGTTTTTCTACTTCCTTAAGTCAGCCCACCGGCGTCGAAGCCCTCCTATGACTGGTCTGGACGTGTGTTCATCTCCGCAGCTAGCCTATCAGAGCCTCCCTTCTTTCCCCTGCGAGCTAGGAAACGGAAAGACCTCGACCGACCGTCGGGGTGGGGTCGGGCGGAGCCAAACGTGAGTGACAATTATATCCTCCAATAGGCTGGGCGATAGGGGTAGCGGCTTCTGGCTCTGGGGCTAGAAAAGAGCTTCAATGCCGGCGGCAGTGATGAAGTCTAGAAGCCGGCTGAGTGAAGGCTGCTGCTGGTGGGCTCTTTGCAGGTGAGAGGTTTTGTTTTGGAATACTGCGGCCGCGAGCGTTTCCATTTTCAGGTGTTTGTGTCTGGTTTACGGATGCGGAGGAGGCCAGTTCCCTGCACTCCTCCTTCTCTAGGGGAGAGGCGCCGGCCGCAGAATCCCCCTCCGAGCGGCGCCGCAGTCCTCGCCGGGTGCGTGTAGGATCCGGTCGCGGTGTGTTGACTCAGAGCAGCGAGTCGTGGTGCCGTGACAGCAAGAATACATCGAAGTTGAAGGTGCTGCAGCACTGTCTTCTGGACAGCTGAAGCTCCGGGCTGCACAGCCTCCTGCAGTAAGGAGGGCTCCCTGGAAGGAGACTGGCGTGCGCCGCTGTGTTTAGGGCCAAGGCAGCTGTGGCCTGAATGTCAGCAAAGAAGGGCGTGAATATATCCAGTGATTTCAGGTGGCACTGGGATCTGGAGCCAAATCACAGGTTCTTAGAACCACCACAGTGTTTTTGTTTGTTTGTTTGTTTGTTTGTGTTAAGGGTATTTTTCTCTTTTGCAAGGCCCAGGGGCCTGGAACAGACTGAATATCTCTTATCAGAAGTGTTTTGGACCATATATGCTTTGGATCTGGGAATATTTGTATTTATAATGAGATAATCTTGGGGACAGGACCTGAGTGAAAAGGTGAAATTCATTCGTGTTCCATATATACTTTATTTGCATAAGTTAAATGTGTTTCTTCAATCGTTTTGTATGTGAAATGAAGTTTTGTAGTGTGAAATTTTCCACTTGTGCCATGTCGGTGCTCAAAAAGTTTCAGATGTTGGAGCAGTTTGAGGTTTTGGTGTTTGGATTAGGGATGCTCAAGGTCTTAACCTGAAGGAGGTAAATAAAAATGTATGACTGAAGTTAAGTTCACATTTAGTCAAGGATAATTAATGGGCAAATGCTTCCCATTTCCCAATTGTGGAGGCTTTATGGTTGTTGCTGTTACTGCAAGGCTAACTGAATGGTGACACTTTTGGAGGGAGAAAAAAAATCAAACGCTGTGTTTTATGAAGAGATATTAAGGTTTTCTATAATGAAAGCAGAGCTCCTGTTAATTTGTCTTTCCTGACTGCAGAGACTAGGTCTTTTTTTTTTCTTTAAAGATTTATTTATTTGATTAAAAAGTCAGATATACTGAGAGGAGGAGAGACAGAGAGAAAGATCTTCCGTCCGATGATTCACTCCCCAAGTGAGCCGCAACGGCGTGGTGCGCGCCGATCCGAAGCCAGGAACCAGGAACTTCTTCCGAGTCTTCCACGCGGGTGCAGGGTCCCAAGGCGTTGGGCTGACTTCAGCTGCTTTCCCAGGCCACAAGCAGGGAGCTGGATGGGAAGTGGAGCTGCCGGGATTACAACCATGGGATCCCGGGGCGATCAAGGTGAGGACTTTAGCCACTAGGCCAAGCCGCTGGGCCCAGAGACTAGGTCTTATCTGTTTTCATATTCCTGTAGTAGCTCATCTGCTGTAAATGCTCCCCAGGTAGCAGGCGTAATGTCCAACAAATGTTGTAGTGGGAGGAATGTGGAGTTAGAAGTCGAGACACTTGGGTTTTACTCATAAGGCTGCTAATATCTGCATGACCTCAAATAATTTCAACTCTGAATCTTAATGTTTGTACCTTTTATTTTAATTTTTGTTTTTTTAAATAGGTTTAATGCAGTTCTGATAATATGGTATTCTCTCCCCTTCATCTCCTCTCCCTCCAGCATTTTCTCTGCTGCTTTTCTCCCTTCATCGCTTCATTTTTGTGATAGGAAATTCTGCACCTTTAATAAGTAGGTGTTGCATTAGGCTGTTTCTGAGGTTCCTGCCTGTATTAAAACTCTGCTTCGGAGTGGAGGTGTTTGCTTCGTGGTTAGGACACTGTATCCCCAGTTGGAGCCTTGGCACTTATGGAATTAACCAGAGGATGGGAACTGCTTCTCTGTCATTCTCTCTGGTTCTTCAAGGTAATTGGACAGTTTTCACCACAAGTACACAAGCAAAGCCTCATTGGGGTAAATTCTGTATCAACCTATTAGCAATAAAAGTTCCCAGCTTCCAGGACATGTGCTTTTGTGTCCATATTTAAACCAAGCCAGACAGATCATTGAAGAGAGTTTGGAGAGGACAGAAGAAAATGTGGCAGAAATTTTAGCATTCAAAGGCAACCATGGTTAGTAGTTTTTTGTTTCTCTTCCTCTTTTCCTTTTTACAATGGGTTGAGGTTCAGATACAGGTTTTGGAGTAGGCAATTATTGACACATCCAAATCACTCATGGCTTCCTCTTTAAGTGTGTTTGGGGCCTAGAAAACAGAATGGTTTCTTGGGCTTCCTTGGATGAATTCTGGTGGAAAGGAATGTTTATTTAGAGGGACAAGACAACAAGTGTTACTCAAGGACAAGACTGTTTCTCTGAAACTTGACCAAAAGTAAGTGAGGAGGCTATTTTATAAAGTGTAAATTAAATATAAACGGTTTTGCCAAGCATTTGGGTCAAAGAACAGCTACTAGTTAGTATGCTTCTAGGGCTGCATCTTACTGTCACCCTGTGCCATTCCACAACATTTAATTATGCTTCTCCTACTACCAAACTGAAGCTCATTCTCTCCCTTTCCCTTTATTTTGTTTTGTTTCTATGTTTTGCTTCTATTCACCATCTGCAATATCGGATCATTTTGGGCCTAGTAGTTATGACAGTCTATCTGGTGGACATGGTGGGCTCTATCCTACCTCTTACTTTTTAGAAGAGAACTTCCCCATAATCTCATTTATTATTTCTGGTAGTCTTAAGAACAATAGTTTTATCATCCTGTTTATGGGTGTGGGATATTGGGTCTAACAACTTGGGGTAACTCATTCACAATCATACAGTCATGAAGTACCAGAGCTGAGCTTGTTGTCCCAGTTTTTTGTTTGTTGGGTTTTTTTGTTTTGTTATGTTTTGTTACTCTAAACTTTTGTAGTTGGTGGAAACAGATTGTGTAAACAAAAGCTGCAATCCGGAGGTGACCAGAGGGAGGAAGGGGGTGTCATGAGTGAGTGCTGTGCACAGTGATGATATCATGCCAGCTGATACAAACAACCTGCCCATTGGATCTGCATGTCACTTTCCTGTAAGAGCCCACCTGATGTTTGTAACAAAGTGACAGTAAGGGGTGTTAGTGTATGTAAAGGTGGGAGAATGGGGAGTTATAGTGTCTGGAAAATACCTGCAGGTGATGCCATTAGTTCTTTGTAAAGTGCTGGTCTTAAAATGTGAAACCCAAAAGGAAAAGTTATTGTAAAGCTTTAGGAAAACTAACAGACACTTGAATACTGGGTACCTTTGGGTACAATCATGTTTGAATTTTTAACCTTGAACCTGATTTGGATAAAGTCCTATTTTGTGAAGATACTAAAAGTTCTGGGGAACTGAATCCCAGGCTTCAACTTCCTTGAACAGTTCCTTTGTCATTCATTAGATTAAGCTGCCTTTCTGTTTTCAGGTATAGGCAGTTCATCTTCTGTTTAGATTCCCAATACAGTAGGGATTAAAAGTTGCTCAAAGCTATGCAGTAAAAATTTCAGCCAAGAAAAAAACATCTGGATGGCCCAAAGTAGCAACTGATATTTCAATTTTTTTAAAGACTTATTCCCTGAATATCTCAAATTTAAACATAGGCTTTGGATCAGTGCAACTTTGGTTCTGTGTCACTTATTCTATATTACCTCAATATTGTACTATTGATTAAATTTCTTGCTCAGTTTTTGGAAATGGAAGAAAAATTAAGTTGTCGGGCCCGGCGGCTTGGCCTAGCGGCTAAAGTCCTCGCCTTGAAAGCCCCGGGATCCCATATGGGCGCCGGTTCTAATCCCAGCAGCTCCACTTCCCATCCAGCTCCCTGCTTCTGGCCTGGGAAAGCAGTCGAGGACGGCCCAATGCATTGGGACCCTGCACCCGCGTGGGAGACTCGGAAGACGTTCCAGGTTCCCGGCTTTGGATCGGCGCGCATCGGCCCGTTGCGCTCACTTGGGGAGTGAATCATCGGACGGAAGATCTTCCTCTCTGTCTCTCCTCTGTGTATATCTGGCTGTAATAAAATGAATAAATCTTTAAAAAAAAAAAAGAAAAATTAAGTTGTCAGGCAGGACTTTAACCTGTAGTTTGCATTTCCTATTCTTGAATTGTAGTGCTAGAGTCTTAAATGTTATTAATTTTTGATAACTTGAGTAAGGAAGTGAAGTCCCAGGACTGTTTGGAAAACAGGATGAGCTTTAGTTAGGGAGGGTGGGGGTGTGTGAAATTATGGGTTTAATAAGGGAAGTGAATAGGAAACAGCAACAAGATGGTCATGTTACATTTGTTGAAACCAGAGATTCTAAAAATATAGAAGTAACTTCAGAAAACAAAGACCTTATAGGTATCATTCTTCTGTCTACTTCTCTTCCCCCCCAGAGTACTAATCTTGAAACAATTTTGATTTTATGGTGATACCGTTTATGGAAAGATTTTTTTTTTTCACTGCAGAGGTGAGTCCTGTTTGGATAGAATTTGTACACAGATGTAGTGAACATCTTTGGAAGTTATGTCACCAGTGACCATGTGCTTTAAATCACCTGTGTTATTGTTATTATTATTATCAAGGTAATTGCAAAGCACTTACCCTTGAACATTTACCAAAAGTCTGAGGCTCTATGACATAATGATGATGGATTGTGTTGTTGAAGAATGTTAACAAGATGAATCCCCTTTTCCCTATAGTTGTATGTACTTACATCTTAAACTTATTGCTAAATAAGTAGGTGTCAGATAGGTTGATTTAATTGTGCTCAGTATTTTGTGACAAATAATGAAAGAGATTCCATTAGTCAAGATATTTGCAGTTCTAATGAAGAGTAAAATCTGATGATTTAATAATGTTGGGATTATCTCATAACTAGTTGTTTAATTAAAGATCAAACATGCTAATGTGATTAGTAGATCTGATCATGAGACCTAATTAGGCCAGGGTTAAGCAAGAACTTCTGGCCCATTATCTCTTTTTGTATAGCTACAAACTACAAATGGTTTCTATATTTCAGTTGTTAAAATAAATGTCTTATGTGCATGAAAAGAATGAAATTCTAATTTTGGTGTCCATATATAAAATTGTATTGCAGCGTAGTGATGTTTATTCATATACATTATCTACAGCTGCTTTCAGTTATAAAGGCAGAATTATACAATTGTGTGTAATTATACAAAGATCATATAACCCACAAAGCCTAAAAAATTCAGTATTTGTAGAAAAAGCTGACATTTCAGATAAACGATAGTGTCTTTCACATTTGTCCACTTCTTCACATTTCAACATCCTTTATCCTGGTCTAGATCTTAGTTATATATTGCCAAAATTGTTGCAGAAACCTCACAACTGGTATTCACATTCCTGGTTTTCCTTACCTTATCTTCTTAAAATATGTGCACTTAAATATTTAATGATGTCTCAGTATTTACAGAAGAATCTACATAGTTCAACGCAAAGCGCTTCTTGGGTCACTCTACACTTCAGGGAAGGCTCCACCTGCTTGCTCATTATAGTCTGTACTTAGGGTAACCATCTGATTTTTCCAGAAGGGATAAGTAAGTGTGAAAAAGGCGTTTATAGTAATTGAATTGAGAAAACAAGTGTAAAGCAGTATTATTCTAGGCACATTGGGGTATATATATAGCCATATTACCAATTTTTCATCTGGTTGCTACACATTCCTGATCTCTATATGTACTTATTCTTTTACTTCTACTAGAATTTCTTTTCCTCTTTGTATAAATATCTACCTGAAACATTTTTCCAAATCCAGTTTATGAAGAGCCATGTCTGTGCAGCTGTACTCATACATAATCTCTTTCTCCCAACACACACACACACACACCCCTATAGTGTACAGCACTAGTTTCTTTGAGACATAATCCTTAGCAAACACCATATTCCTCATGGATCTGTATAGCATCATGCCATTCCCAAATGAGGTTTGCAGTATATATTTGATGAATCAATTAAGACTAGGTTGTGGAGACTAGTATTTGAAGCATTCAATTTCTGAATCTTCCATTTTAATATGATTAAGTAGTAAGCAAAACTAGGTTTCCGAGGACTGAGGGCACATCCTTGAGTGCCAGTATAGAAGTATAGCAGAATGGATTAAGGTGCAAGTATAAACTTTGGGATCCAGCCTTCCTGAGACTGAATTATGATTCTGTCACTAATAGGCTGTATTACCTTGGGCTGGTTACTTTCTTCTCCTTAACTTCTTGCATCTGTAAAATGTGGGTGATCATAGTAGTTGCTTCATGGAATGATGGTTGAATAATCAAGTATTCCAAGAGCACAGTGAATGCTCTATGAAAGTTCACTGCTGGGAGAATCAAGATGGCAGGATGGGGTAAGGACACGTTTAAACAGATGGAGAAACATTTAATCAGGATGTAGCAGAGAGGACACATTCCAGGAAATAGGAGAGAAAAGAACAACAGCAGAGGGGTACCTGGAGACTGACAGACTGGAGACTGACAGACTGACAGTTGATTTTGTTTTGTGGCTTTTCATTTAAGGGGATGTATAGTAGCTGTGTAATGGAGGCATACCTAGTAACATGTTATTTAACTTCATGGCTTTGTAAATTTCTATTTTTCTTTCTATTGTTGATTTTGTATCATGACTTTTCATTTGAGTGGATGTACAGTAGCTGTTAAATGGAGACTTACATATCCAGATGTGAGGATACAATGTGGTATGCATTTCTACTTCCAGACAAAGATGTACTTACAATGCAACAGTTTACTATATCTAGACAATAGGATGCTGGACTCTCTGCCATTGTCCATGTCCATAATAATGGACATATGACTGTGTATGAAGAACTATACTTTAGTAATGATATAGAGGAACTAGGTGGAGGGGTTGGGGCTGGGATAAGGGAGCCTATTTACCAGGAGCCTATGGAACTTTATCATAAAATGATGATAATAGTAATAATAATAAAAATATAAAATGTAAAAAAAAAAGTTAACTGCTGTGACCACCACCATCATCATCATAGTAGAATTGCAGATGCATAAGATAAACAAAGACCTAAGACTAGGGAATGATGGGAGAAGAGTTGAAAGAAATATAACACCGAAATACTCACAGATATTTTTCCCCTTTTGGTGGAAGTAGGCAGCTCCAGAGGGATCAAAGTGGTTTAAAGTTTGAGAGGAGTTAGTCTTTGCTTTGTGAGAAATGACTTGTCTACCGTCTTCGGAGATGCCATTTTAGCAAAATAAGCAAGACAGAAGGTAGGTGTCAGGACTAAAAAATGAATAGACATGAGGTAATGGCAGAGAGGAAGAGAGGAGGGAGAACAAGATAGAGAGTGATATAAAACATGTTTGCTTAGTAAACTTTTCTTTCAAGTTGGCCCATACTTTCAAAAAAAGGAAGAAAGGGAGGGATGGAGGAAAGAGAGAGGAAAGTAAGAAAGCAAGAAAGGAAGGAGGGAAGGGAAGGAGGAAGGAAGGAAGAAAAAAAGAAGAAGAAAGAAAGAAGAAGAAAGAAAGAAAAAGAGAGAACCAACACTGGGGAATGATAAATCAAAAACTTGTATGACTGTTTTTGATATGCATTTCTCTGGTATGAATTAAATTAAGATATGTGTGTAATAGAAGTGCCAGTAACTTGCTGAGGGATAACTGAAAAACTTTAAAAACCAACTAAAGGGTAGTGAACTTTATCCAAATCAAAACAAAATGCAAAGCTTCTGGTTCCAAAAATAGTAGTTATAAGTTTGGGAATTGGGATGTTTCAACTTAGTAAAGTATCATTATAAGTTGAAATGACACTACCTGACTTGACTAGCCTTGAGAATTTTCTCAAGAGCAGTAGTAAGCTCGACCTTCCTTTTTACTCACAGACAGCCATTTATAAAGTACATATAAATTTCCATGGGTTGTGATTAGAGGTGCTCCTGTAACCTGAAGCCAAGTGAGCCTAGATGCTCAGAGCAAGACTGAAAACTGCAGTGGTAAGGAAGAACAGAGAATGGAGGCAGAGGACCATTGGGATTGCAGTTCCAGTTTGCCATTCAGTGGCCATACTTTTTGAAAAAGCTGTTGGATTATCCTTTTTAGTCCCATGGGAATTGTGGACATATAACAAACTTAAAATACAGAAGAATATCCTTGGCTCCTGCTTTGTGATCAAAGACACTGGGGTTCTTTCTCGAAGTCTGTCTAATATCTGGACTCTGCCAGTTGGCTATTTTAACTTTGGCAGTCAGCATTAAAACTGTCAAACCTTAGCCTTGTCAGCACAATCTGAGCATCTGTAACTCATTGACTTTGACTGTCAGTGCACCTACTATACACTTCATCAGTGTTGTGTGGCATGCCAGATTCCAGAGAGACAGCGATGAGTAAGACCTGGCCTGAGGCAGCTTGCAGTCTAAAGGAGGTGACAGACATAGAAAGATAACGTGGCACAGTGTACCACATGTGATCAAGCAAGGTGCTATGAAAATGTAAGACAGGCCTGACCCACTTCCCAGTGGGTGAGAAGAAAACGAGAAGTCTGCCTAGAGCCGAGATACTCAAAGTGTGGTCTTCAGCATGTCAGCATCTCCTGGGAACTTGCTAGACATACACACTCTTGGACTTACTCAGACTTTCTAAAACAAAATCTGCCGACAGAGTCCAGCAGTCTGTTTTGATCAGTTCTCTTGGTGATTTGGGTACACATTAAAGTTCAAGAATGAGTGGCCTAGAGGAAATAACATTTAAGATCAACTCTAAAACTGCAGTCTCCAGCACAGTGGCCACTGATCACATGCGCCTGTTGAGCTCTTAGAATGTGGCTAGTTGAAACTGAGTGTGCTTTAAGTGTGAAGTATACACTGAGTTCCAAAGAGTTGCTATGAACAAAGGGAGTTACAATATCTCAACAGTTCTTATATGGATCACATGTTGGAATGATAGAATTTTGAATCTGTAGAGTTAAGTAAAATATATATTATTAAACTTAATTTCTACCTTCATTTTTTCTACTTTTTAATACAGCTTTTAGAAAATTTAAAACTATGCATGTGGCTTATATTTGTGGCTGACAAATATATTTGTGACTGAGCACAGTTGTTATAAATAAGAACTAGCAGCTAGCCAAAAGCAGGGCGGAACTGGAGTGGCAGTGAAAGGGAGGTTCCACATAGGATACGGTGTACACAAAACTACTGAGGCAAAAAAGAACCTGGCATATTTAAAGAGATAAAAGAAAACTAAAGCTTTGCAGGATTAGGGATTTTGATGTTTATCCTAAGACAAACAGAAAGACATTGAGAATTTTAAATAAGATACTTAATTTTCTTGAAGCTGTCAACTAATAGATGAAGTGGACAAGGAAGCTAATCAAAGCTCTGCTTTCCCTAAGATAGTAGGATAGGGGCATTTAGTCAGGGGGTCCTACTAGGGAGAGCAGGCCCTGCCCATCACCTGACCCGGCACTATGATGTGAAGCATGAACGTTCCCACTGGACAGAAAAACAGCATCACTTACCAAGAGGTGGTTTTTGGATCAGGTAATTTGAAGCTCAAACCTGATTGGGAGCTTGGTACCAGACCTTGTTCCTGGGCAAGACGCCTGTAAAGGTGCGTCAAAGAAAATGAAGGCTGGGGATTAGAGGCTCTGCCCTTAGAAAGCCACGTTGGATGTTTCCAGTGAGGCTGGAAGCATGGGTCTGACCATCCCTTGGGTCTTACAGGAATTTACCCTCTCCTTTAATCAGTGATCATAAACATGCAGACACAATCTAGACTTCAGACTTGTCTCTTGCAGCTCACGTTTTGGAAATGTGTTTGTTAGTTGATAACATTTAAGTCAGATTTCACATATGAAATGCACATTTCTGGGCCAGTGTTATGGTATGGTGGGTAAAGCCACTTTCTGCAATACTGGCATCCCACATGGGAGTCCCAGCTGTTCTGTTTCTGATCCAACCCCTTTTTAATGGCCTTGTAAAAGCAGCAGAAGATGGCTCAAGTCTTGGGCCCCTGCCACTTACATGGGAGAACTGGATGAAACTCCAGGATCATGGCTTTGACATGACCCAGCACTTGCTGCTGTGACCATCTGGTTAGTGAACCGGCATATGTAAATCTGTTTCTCTGTCCCTTTTTCTCTGTAACCCTCAAAATCACCTAAATCTTTTTTAAAAGATTTGTTATTATTTTTTAAAGATTTTTTAAATTGGAAAGTCAGATATACAGAGTGGAGGAGAGATAGAGAGGAAGATATTCTGTCCTCTGATTCACTCCCCAAGTGACCGCAACAGCCGGAGCTACGCCAGTCCGAAGCCAGGAGCCAGCAGCGTCTTCTGGGTCTCCCACATGGGTGCTGGGTCCTAAGGCTTTGGACCATCCTAGACTGCTTCCCCAGGCCACAAGCAGGGAGCTGGATGGGAAGCGGGGCTGCTGTGATTAGGACCAGCACCCATATGGGATCCAGGCACATGCAAGGCAAGGACTTTAGCCACTAGGCTATAGTGCCGGGCCCTTATTATTTTTTTTAAGTATTTATTGGAGAGACAGATTTACAAAGAGAAAGAGAAACAGAAAGATCTTTCGTCTGCTTCTCAGCCCCCAACTGGCCGCAATGGCTAGAACTGAGCCAATCTGAAGCCAGGAGCTAGGAACTTCTTCTTAGTCTACCATGTGGGTTCAGGGTCCTAAGCCTATGGGCCATCCTCTACTGCTTTCCCAGGCCACAAGCAGGGAACTGGATGGGAAATGGAACAGCTGAAACATGTACCAGCACCCATATGGAGCCCAGCGCATGCAAGGACAGGAATTATCTGCTGAGCCATCAGTCCAGGCCCCAAATTGACTAAATTTTAAAAGAAATGCACATTTCTACTTTTTTTTTTTTGAAAATTGGAAGGTCTAGGAATCTGTTGCTCAGTGTAACAGGGAAATGGACTGTGGTAGCTTGTACTTCTGTGTGTGAATCTTTAGGAGCTGAGGTAACTTTCAGTTTTTATTTATTAAAATATATTTATGTTTAAGACATATATGTATGTGTATATATTTGAAAAACGGAGAAGGAGAGAGAAGAGGTCGTCCATCTACTGGTTCACTCCATAAATGGCTGCACCATCCAGGGCTGGACCAGGCCAAAGTCAAAGCCAGGAACTTCATCCTGGTTGGTCACGAGGGTGGCTGGGACACAAGCCCCTGGGCCATTTTCCTCTGCATTCCCAGAAACATTATCAGGGAGATGGATCAAAGTTATATATTCTTATAGTTTTTTGGCTGTAACACTATTCATCTGCTATAGTATATGAGTTTATACAAAACAATTAGTTTGACTTTTAAATATATAATGAGAGGGCCCGGCGGCATGGCCTAGCGGCTAAAGTCCTCGCCTTGAGGGCCCCGGGAGCCCATGTGGGCGCCGGTTCTAATCCTGGCAGCTCCACTTCCCATCCAGCTCCCTGCTTGTGGCCTGGGAAAGCAGTCGAGGACGGCCCAGTGCATTGGGACCCTGCACCCGCGTGGGAGACCCGGAAGAGGTTCCGGGCTCCCGGCTTCGGATCGGCGCCCACCAGCCATTGTGGCTCACTTGGGGAGTGAATCATCGGACAGAAGATCTTCCTCTCTGTCTCTCCTCCTCTGTGTATATCTGGCTGTAATAAAATGAATAAATCTTTTAAAAAAATATTTAATGAGAACAGATGTAGCAGATTGAAATAGTGCGAAGCTTGGTGGTGGTTGCCTGAATGTTCATGATGTTATTGCCACTTTTTTTCACTTTGATATAGTTCATACACAAAAGAAAATTGTGGAATACTTTTGTCTACAAAATTTATCTACGTTACCTTTCTTTGAAAAAAAAATAGCTTCATTTGTTTATGAAGTCTTCTCAAAAAAACAAGGATTCCACGTGGTATAGGGACAGTGATGGCTTGCTTCTCTTTCTGCATCTTTCTTCTCCACTTAATAATACAAAAAAAAAATGCATGGTTATGAAGAGTTGATGGGCCTGAAGCTTCTACTACATGATGGATTATGACTTATAAAAAGTTGACTTGTTTGATAGAGGGAGACAGGGAGAGCACTTTGATCTGCTGCTGCACTTCTCAGATGCCTGTAATGACCATGATGGGACCAAGTCTCAAGCCAGGTCTTTTCTGTGAATGGCAGAGAAGCCAATTATTTGAGCTGTCATTGTGACCTCCCTGGGACTGCATCAGCAGGAAGTTAGAGTTTAGGAATGAGCAAGGATAGTGTCTCATCCTGTGGCTAAGATCAAGTGTAGGAATTACCAAGAAAAGGCAGAAATAGTGAACACTGTCACTGTTATATAACTATGTGAACCAGTTCGATTGGGACAGAAAATCTCCCATTACTGCAAGTTGCCAGATTGGCAGAGTGCCAGGCCCCAGTGCTCCTTTCTGTGTACTCCTGAGTGTGGAGAACATTCGGGTGTAGGTAGTGCATGCTGAACACATCAGCTGTGCAGTGTTTGTCACTAATGTGAGCTCTTCCAGAAGGGTGAAGGCAGGCTGACAAAGCCACATCTGCAGGAGACAGTGATGCCAACATACCTTTGGAGGAGATGTTTAAACCCAGGGAATCCAGATCCCTTTAGGGTTGCCTGTTTAACTTAATTACATTTTTCTCCTGCTCAGATATGTCTCAGTGTGTAGAGCATCTGAAGAGGCAGGGCCTCCTTATCAGCGTAGTTCTTACTCCCACAGACCTGTTCCTGTTAATCAGTGTCTACAGGCATTTCTCAGCTGTTTGCGTTTGATAGCTTGTTTTGCTTCAAGATTTATCCCTGCCACAGCCTGTATCTTGAGGCAAATGAGAGATTAAGTAGGTGAATACCACATTTAAGTGTTAAAGATGCTTTAAATCATTATAAGTGCTGTTTGGTTGTTGAAACAATGTGATGTGTGTATACGTTGGATTTTTTTGCGTGTGTATTGTGTGGACTATGACGTTGAAGAGCTAGTTACCACTCATCAGTCAGGGATATAAACCAGAGTTTTGTGGTGATTCATTGAATTACTGTGTTAAATAACTTGTGTAATAAGATGGTAAGACTGGTGGATAATTCTTTTTCCACTAGAGGAAAAACAAAATAAAAAGGATACCTTCAGAACTGTCAGAATCTGGGGGTTTCCAGTGACTAACTGTTCTTTTAGACTTCTGTAGCTCATTGTGAAATCCTCTCGAGTATAAGCATAAATTTTTTGTCTGGCAGAAATACAACATGCCATTAGGATGACAATCAACGTACTGTCTAGGCATCAGAAAATTTAAGTCAGTTACATTCCTTACAATTTAATTGTTGAATGTGTTTATATTGACACAGGTTTATGTCTGACATCCAAACTGTTCAAGATAATTCTAATTTGTTTTAGGAACTGCATAAAGTTTTGCTTCCTTTCCTGGAAGGCTAAAGGCTGTAACTTCTACTTATGCATTTTTTCCCTCTTCTAGATGTTTTGCTGTCCTTGACCATTCACCCATTTGAAAACACCAGGCAAGCTCAACCATCAGTATGTCCAAGTACAAACTTATTATGTTAAGACATGGAGAGGGTGCTTGGAATAAGGAGAACCGTTTTTGTAGCTGGGTGGATCAGAAACTTAATGATGAAGGAATGGAGGAAGCTCGAAACTGTGGGAAACAACTCAAAGCTCTAAACTTTGAGTTTGATCTAGTATTCACATCTGTTCTTAATCGGTCCATTCACACAGCTTGGTTGATCTTGGAAGAGCTAGGGCAGGAATGGGTGCCTGTGGAAAGCTCTTGGCGTCTCAATGAGCGTCACTATGGGGCCTTAATTGGGCTCAACAGGGAGAAAATGGCTTTGAATCATGGTGAGGAGCAAGTGAAGATCTGGAGAAGAAGCTACAATGTGACCCCGCCTGCCATCGAGGAGTCGCATCCCTACTACCGTGAGATCTATAATGACCGAAGATACAAAGTGTGTGACGTTCCCTTGGATCAGCTGCCACGGTCTGAAAGCCTGAAGGATGTTCTGGAGAGACTGCTTCCCTACTGGAATGAGAGGATTGCTCCTGAAGTTTTAAGTGGCAAAACTGTTCTGATATCTGCTCATGGAAATAGCAGCAGGGCACTCCTAAAACATCTCGAAGGTACCAGCTTTATGTCCTAGTCATTAGAGGTTGCTAAGTGTTCTCATGGGACCTTAATCTAGAAATTAAACCAATAATATACCGTTTGTACATGATTTCCTTCTCTGCACTTTTGTCACTGCAGACTGAACAACTATCTTTGTTCTGTAAATCAAGACTCCTGGTCTTACATTCATCTTTTTCTCTCTCTCTCTCTCTCTTTTTCAATCTGAAAGAGTGGTTTTCAAACAGTGCCACCTGCATGGGCTCAGGCTTACAAAGACTGTTAGGCCCATGTATACCTGGATAGGTTCAGCCTTACACAGACAGCTGGGCCCACATGTACCTGGATGGGCTTAGGCTTAGCAGACTGCTAGACCCACATGCTAGGTTTCTGAATCAGTAGTTGTTTGGTACAGCATCAGAATCCATATGTTGTTATATTTAGTTGATGTAAATATTTTATGTTTATTTGAAAGGCAGAGTTAGAGGGAGAAGTGCAGAGAGAAAATTTTCCAATTCTGATCACTCCCCAAATGGCCACAATGAAGCCAGGAACCTGGACTGCATCAGGGGCTCAGGTGCTAGGCCATCTTGCACTGCCTTTCCAGGGACATAGTATAGAGCTGAGTGGGAAGCAGGGCAACCAGGACCAGAATGGATATCCATATGGGGTGCCAGCAATGCAGGTGATGGGTTATAATGCTGGTCCATGAGAATTTGCACTTTTTGAAAATTTGGGGTAAAAATGCTTATGCTTGTATATTCATCTGACTCCTAGTCAGGCTTTCTGTATAGGTTTACATAGCAATTATTGCTTATTAAATGGTCTCTTTCATGGAGGTGGGGGCAGTTTTTCCTCATATTCTCTGCAAATTACTGTACAAATTTAGTTTTTAACCTGCTGCTGCAGGAGCGTGATAATTGATTGGATCAATGATAGCATACATCTCTGTAATAAACACTGTTTCTGATTTAGAAAGTTCAGCATTGGGGTGGGAAGAATGATGACTGCAATGAATTAGAATACCTGGAATCTCAGTGACTTAACGGTCTTTCTACTGAGAGAGTACTAGAATTATTCATCTAGATGGATCATTTGTACACATCAACAGTAGAAAGTGGTGGTTCTTTAAGTGTTTTGTTGTTCCTTTGGGAGGGATTTGGCATCACCCTCAAGGCAGTTATACCTCAACTTGTGGGAGAATCTTGTCCACTTGTGGCAGATAAGTGATGCTAAAGGAAAATGAAACCCAGATGGGCCTCTGAACATCTGAGTCCCAGCTCACTGAATCTCCACATGCAGTTACTACCCAGATTTGTGTTTGAATTTTTTTCCTGAAAAGTAGATCTTTTCTTGACCTATTATTTGGGATACTATGATCTGAGGCAAAAGTATCTTTGGCCAGTAAGCCATAAAAAAATTATTTAATACACTAAATTACAGAGTCTAAAATTGTTAACTTCTGACGTAATCTGTGAATGGTGCTCCCTAGCAAAGCTGCACAATGATTTTATTGAGTGTGCTTTGGGTCAAGCACAGTTCTCTACATTTTACACCTGTATGTTGTACAACATCAGAGCTAGAATGTAGCCCCAAACTCAGTGGGAAAATAGAGGTTTTACTGTGTTTTACTCAGCTAGTTAATATATTCAGGTCAAGTTTTTTTTTTTTTTAAGATGTATTTATTTTTTATTGGGAAAGGCAGATTTATAGAGATAAGGAGAGACAGAGATCTTCAGTCTAGTGGTTCACTCCCCAAATGGCTGCAACATCTGCAGCTGAGGCCATCTGAAGCCAGGAGCTAGGAGCTTCTTCCAGGTCTCCCATACAGATGCAGGGTCTTAAAGCTTTGCGCCATGCTTTGCTGCTTTCCCAGGCCATAAGCAGAAGCTGAATGGGAAGTGGAACAGCCAGGACATGAACTGGCACCCATTTGCAATCCTAGTGCTTGCAGGGAAAGGTTTAGCCAATTGAGCCATTGTGGCAGTGGGGGGTGGGGGGCACCTCCTGCCCGCTCCCCCCCACCCCATCATGGTCATGTTTTTAATTTCATTTAATTAGTCATTGATTCCTAAGCGGTTTTGCTTTAAGAGAGATTTTGGAGAAAGGGGAAAAGGAGAAAACTATTGACACACACAAGGTTGTTGAATCTTAACTGCATTATGCTAAGTGGAAAAAAAAAGCCAAAATGAAGAAAGATGTATTTTATAAAATTCCATTTATGACATTTGGGAAAAGTAAAACTTGTAGCCTGGAACACAGAGTAGCAAAAGGGTAGATTACAAAGGGAAATGAGGGAATTTTAGGGGATGATAGAACTATTCTGTATCCTGATTGATGTGATTACACAGTTGTGCTCAGCTGTCAAAACTCAAAGAACTGTGCACTAAAAGTAAATTCTGTTATCCATAAATTATACCAAGAGAGAGGCAGGCAGACCTAGTCCTCTGCAGTAAAATCACTCTTGCCCTAATTGGGAACTTGCCTGTTCCAGAAAATGGCAAGGAAGTTAAATTGTCATTCAGTAGAAGCCCATGAGGGTTGCAACATACAACTTTCTGTGCCTTTGAAAACTAATGTAGGCAGCATTTGTTAATGCTTCCTAAAATCTTAGAAACTGTGTGGTGTTGATTTTATTTAGCATCTAAACCACGGTTAATCATGGAATTAGCTTTTTAAAAATTATTATTTGAAAGAGTATTAGAGGTCTTCCGTCTGTTGACTCACTCCCAAAGTGCCCACAACAGCTTAGGTTGGGTCAGGCCAGAGCTGGGAGCCAGGAACTGCCTCCATCTCCTATGTAGGTAGCAGAGATCCCAATGTTTGAGCCATCGTCTGCTGTTTCCCAGAGTGCACCTTAGTAGAAAACTGGATGGGAAAGAGTGCCAGCCTAGAAACCAGGCACTTATAGTTAGGAGATTGGAGCAACCAGACCAGCTTACGGCTTTGGAGCACAGTGACTACCCCAAATTACCTTTCAGAGTCCTTCATCAGTAGTTATGTGTAAGCTGTTGGACTAGAAAGTTTTGTTAGTCTCTTGCTAACGTAACCTAGAGGTGTTTGAGGTCTTCTGATAAAGATTTTTCCATCTCAGAACTCTTATCTCTGCTTATGGAGTGAGCCAACAAGGACCTTCTGGAATCCATGCAAATGAATGGTATAGTGACATACAAGTGGTTAGGTGATATTCTGTAAAAGGATTGTGAATGTAGGAGCTACATATTGGCACCTTCTTTGTTGGTGAGGGCTCCTGTAGTAGCTCTGCTTGTAAATTGTATGTAGTTTTGAGATTGTTTTACTTTTAATCTGATAGTTCTTAATGCTTTCAGAAGAAAATAGACATGAAATATTATATAGTAAGAAAATTCCTCCTGAAGGGACTGCTTTACTGACTTCCAGAAACATAGTTACTGCACTATACTAATAAGCCCAGGTTCCAGTGGGGTCCCCCTCTGATTGGTTGAAGCACACTTTCCACAAAGCACTGCCATGAAAACTGCTATCATAGCCTCAGTACCCCAAAGCATTGTGTTCTATAGAGTTCCAGACAGGCCTGGGTTTTTTTGTTTTGTTTTTTTCCCTCTGTGGTTGGAATAGCCACTTCCTTTTTGTTTCCTGATGGTCTGTAATGAAGGAAAACCAGGTACCAAACTACAGCTTTGGATATAGTCTACATCTTTCTAGAGGAAGTGGATTGTTTAGTCTGGGTTCAAGCACAGGACTAGGGAGTTTCAAGTTTGGAATGAGAATGGCATGCAGGACACTCATGAAGGAAAACTTGAGCCCTGAAGAATTGTGTGTGGCTACACACATGGCAAGACGAGGAAGCAGTGAGATAAAATTAGAGAGTCAGGGAGGAAAGGTGAGCTGGGCTTGGGGAGCAGGGATGAGCTGGTCACCTTTGGCATTTTAGTGTGATATTTTTAGAAGCAGCAAGTTCAGCTTTCTTTTCTGTTAGGCAGATAGTTGCTTATAGTGGTATAGGTAAGCTTTCTTTTATTGTAAATATAGTTGATTTTCAAATCTTTATTTTAAAACATTACTGGCTGTTTTGGCTATAAAATTAAATGTGGAATTAATTCTTTGCTTTATTCTAAATTAGAGACTGTTATTCTACCATTATGCTATTATGAGTATATGAGGATACTACACAAAGTTTGTGGAAATTTAAATTAAAAGATAAGTTTTTTTGAGTGCAAAAGTTTTTAGATGTCTATGCACATTAGGGGATATTCATCTCTTAATTCAAAGTTGTGAAGATTTTGCTCTGGGAGTCAGTATTCTAAGAATTGTATAGTTTTAGCTCTTCCACGTCTTTGATCCAGTTTCAGTTCAGTTTTATGTTTGCTATAAGATTCTTTTGCATGGAAACAAAGTTTTGACTTCATTTACTGAAGACTTCTTTTTGCATTTAGTTGGCTTGACACCTTTGCAAAATCAATTGATCAAAATTTGAGGTTACATTTTAGATTATTAATTCAACTCTATTTTTATGTTTCTGTCCTAATGTGTGTAGCATAAACCATATCTAAGTACTATACTCTCCTGTTTCCTGTAGCTTTGTAAGTTTTGAGATCAAGAATCGGGAGTCCCTAAATTTAATCCTCTTTTTGCAAGATTGCTCAGGCTATTCTGTGTGCCTTGAATTTCCACGTGACTTAAGATAAGCCTGTCCATTTCTGTAAAAATTCCAAATGAAGTTTTGGTAGGAATTTTATTGAATTTATATACTACTTTGGGAAATAATGCCATCTTGGTAAACTTCTAAACTGGGAATGTGGGATGGTTTTGCGAATATTTTTTGAAAATTTTTTTTTTTTTATTGGAAAGGCAGTAATACAGAGAGAAGGATAGACAGATCTTTCATCTGCTGGCTCATGTCCCAAGTGGCTACAACAGCCAGAGCTGAGCTGATCTGAAGCCAGGTACCAGGAGCCTCTTCCAGATCTCCCACACGGGTGCAGGGTCCCAAGACTTTGGACCATCCTCTACTGCCATTCCAGGCCACAGCAGGGAACTAGATGAGAAATGGAACAGCTGGGGCATGAAACAGTATTACATAGGATCCCAGGCATGCAAGACTGGGACTCTAGCTACTAGGCCATCGTGCCGAGCCATTGGTCTTTAATTTGAATAGATTTTTGTAGCATTTGGAGCATAAATATACTTTCTTGGTTAAATTTATTCTTAAAATGTTATTGTGTTTGGTGATATTGTAAATGGAGTTGTTCACTTACTCTCACTTTTATGTTGCTCAGTGTTACTGAATATAATATAATATTTTTTCTATATTGACATTGGGGGGCTGTTGTGGTACAGTAAGCTATTTCAATTTTGCTGAACAAGTTTATTAGTTCTAGCAGTTTTGATTGGATTATGTCATCTGTAAATAAAGTGGCTTGGTGTCTTCCTTTCTAATGTGGATACATTCCACTCCCCACACCCTCTATTTTCTTATCTACTTATCAAAACTATAACCTCCCAAACAATGATGAACAGAATAGTCAGTCATTTTAAAGTAAGTCTTGTCCTTAGAACTTAAGTAAATATTAATTGCTGGGTTACATTGTAAAACATACAACTGGTAAGTGGTAACTGTGAGGTACTAATAGGTATGTACACTCATAGTTTCTGCTTCTGTTGGGAAACTTTAGTTAAATGTGGGTCATTAAATAGTTATATCTTAACATTAGATCAATTGGAAAAATCAATGAAATGTTTTCTCTGATTCAGTGAGCATTATGCTTATAGGGTTTGGAAGCAGTGAAGCATGGCATGATCCTTGCACAATAGTTGGTTGCAAGTAAGACAGTGTCCCTGTTTCTCCTGCCTCTGCTTTTCTTAACCATTGAGAATAAAAAAAGAGGAACTTTGCTACTCTAAGAGACAATCCTGTGTGATTTATAATTCATTAAAGGTGAAAATTCTGGCCCAAACCACAGAATCTTCCCCAGAGTAGTGTGCATTTAAACGGTTCTCAACTACTGGTTTATTGACTGAATTTGGCCTGGGAGCCAACATGGTGTCCCCTGGATTCAGATTCTAAAGCTGCTGTGGTCAACTGGCTGTAAACCACAGGCTACTGAGTTCCCTTCCTGCTGCTCCAAGGGTTACCTGAGGCAGCTGCTACACAGCCAGCTGGTGTGTCTTACTGATGGAGTGGCTCTCCCTGCTAAGTTGAAGGATATGTGGCCTGAATTTGTCTATTTTTGTCAGCTTTAGTTTGTGATGATAATCCTGTGTAAAAGTGCAGGGTGGCAGGCAGAGTGTCTTGACAGGACAAAGTAGTCTGCCTTTGAACTCTCCTACCCAGAAGGGATTTCTCCTCCTCCTTGTGCTTCTCCTCCTCCTTGTGCTTCTCCTCTTCCTTGTGCTTCTCCTTCTCCTTGTGCTTCTCCTCCTCCTTGTGCTTCTCCTCTTCCTTGTGCTTCTCCTCCTCCTTGTGCTTCTCCTTCTCCTTGTGCCTCTCCTCCTCCTTGTCTTTCTCCTCCTCCTTGTGCTTCTCTTCCTTGTGCTTCTCCTCCTCCTTGTGCTTCTCCTCCTCATTGTGCTTCTCCTCCTCCTCCTTGTGCTTCTCCTCCTCCTCCTCCTCCTTCTCTCTCTCTCTCTTAGATTTATTTTTGTTTTTGGAAGGCAGATTTACGGAGAGAAGAAGAAGGATTTTCCATCTGTTGGTTCACTCCCCTAGTGGCATAAAGGCCAGAATTGAGCCAATCCAAAGCCAGGAACTTCTGGATCTCCCACCCCGGCGCAGGGACCCAAAGCTTTGGCCCATCCTTTACTGTTTTCCCAGGCCACAAGCAGGGAGCTGGGTGGAAAAAGGAGCAGTGGGGCCACATGGGATCCCAGCAGTTGAAGGTGGAGAATTAGCCAGTTTAGCTATTACAACCCCCTCCCCTGCCGCAGAAAGGATTTCTTGTAGGGAAAGAAGAAAGGTTGTGATACCTTATCATTCCCTTTCATTCTACAACCTTTCCTGATGCTGGTGTGATTCTTCTTGATTTTTGTTGGTTTGTTTTTAACTTAACAAGATAATTGAAGCCTGGGAAAACTTACTTGTCTGAAATTGTTTAGTTAATATATGAAGCAGGGCCAGCAGAGTAAGTGACAGGACATTGTGCTTGGAAGAAACACTGTTTTCCAACCAAGTATTTTCTAATAATGAGCCCAAAGATCTAATGTGATAGTTCTGTGATTCTTGGCTGTCGTTCAGAGTTCTAACCAGTGGCTAATTAAGGTAACAGAGTATGTTAATAACTAACTAGTAATAACTTTTTTTGCAACCACCAAGTAGACATAAAACCTTTGGACTCTCTCTAGAACCTACTCACTGAGGGTCTTTGTTTTAATATAGAAAGGAAGGAAACAAGTGTTAGAATTCAAAAGTTTGTGTAATTAATAAAGGGATTTTTTAAAAAGTTGATAATTTGAATATTTTCAGCTGCCTTTTGGTTTGCTCACTCCATCTCTTTTCTCATAGTTTCTGCTTGCCCAATTTGAACTCAGAGAAACTAACAGCATTATGTAATAAATAACCAAGACATGTAAACTTAACTTCTTTGTGCTGGAACTTGTTACATTGAGAAAAATAATAGCCCATTTACTCGCTGAGTTGCAGTGAGGATTAAATGAGTTAATACATACAAAGTGTTTAGCGAAATACCTGCCATGTAGTATGTATTCAGGGCATGACATGTTTGTTAAAAAATAAACATTATATAAATAAAAATATTATTTTTACCAAGGCAGTATTATTTTTTACCACTGCAATTACTGTTAACTGCAGCTCTTCCAAAGTTGAGTTACCTGTAGTCTGGCTGTATTTTTGAAAGGATTACAGGAGATCTGTCCTTAAACATAGCAGGAAAGTGAGCCTGTTTACAGTGCATGCTATAAAATTCTTTCCCAATTCTTCCAGACTATGCCTCATAAGCATCTGTAGAAGCATTCTTGCTTGACTGGGCTTAGCCAAGGATTTTCCAAGTTCACTTAGTGTTGAAAAACCAACCATATTCTAATCCAATGACCTAGATTCAGAGATTAGTTAAAGTCCACAATTTTACAACCTACACAGGGACTACATATATAAGTAACTATAGGAATGCACTTAGCTCATTTTCCCACTTTTCAATATTAAATGGTTTCTATGGAAATCAGTAACAAAAATGTGGGCAAGGAGAAGATAATTTCATTTCTTTCAGGTTTAGATAGAAAACAGCCAGGAATAGGTTGTACCAAGAAGTAGTTATTATTATAAGATTTAGTATTTAATGATACCAAATTCTTTCTTTTTTCCCATTTTTTAAATTATTATTCTGTGACACAGTTCCATAGGCTTTGGGATTTCCCTTACCCCTTTCTCAAAAAGGGGCACCTTATATTATTGCAATAGCATAGTTCTTCATAAGCAGTCATAAGTCCAACATTCTGCTATTTAAGTGTATCCTAATAATGAGGGCATGGACAATGGTGGAGTCCAGCATCCTATTGTCAAGATATATTTAACAGTTTCTTGGGAGGTTCATCTTTGATCTGGAAGTAGATGCACACTGCATTGTATTCTCACATCTGGGTACGATAGTCTCTATTATATAGCTACTGTGTATCTCCTTAAGTGAAAAACCACAAAACAAAATCAACAACAGGAAGAAAAGTGGAAACTTACAACACAATGAAATTAAATAACATGCTACTGAATGATTAATGTGTAGCTGAAGAAATGAAAATCAAGAACCTGCTTGGGCCCAGTGTGGTGGCCTAGCGGCTAAAGTCCTCGCCTTGAATGAGCCAGGATCCCATATGGGTGCTGGTTCTAATCCTGGCAGTTCCACTTCCCATCCTGCTCCCTGCTTGTGGCCTGGGAAAGCTGTTGAGGATGGCCAAAAGCCTTGGGACCCTGCACCGGTGTGGGAGCCCCAGGAAGAGGTTCCTGGCTCCTGGCTTCGGATTGGCGCAGCACCGAACATTGTGGCCACTTGGGGAGTGAATCATTGGACAAAAGATCTTCCACTCTGTCTCTCCTCCTCTCTGTATATCTGACTTTCCAGAAAAAAAAAGAAAAAAAATCTTAAAAAAAAAAAAAGAACCTTCTTGAAGAAAATGTTGCTACTGTGTTATGACATGAGTCAGTAAAGAATTTAATATTCAGGAAAAAAAAACATTTTGAAGAAATGGAAGTAAAAACAAAAGCATCGAAATCCATGAGATAAAGTTTCCACTGATCTTTTTTGATGAGATACATCTCCTGTAAGCAATAGATGAGTTTTGATTTTAATCCAGTCTACTAATCTGTGATGTTTGATTGATGAGTTTAATCCATTTACATTCAAGGTTAATAGTGAATAGGTAATAATTTGGTCCTGTCATTTTAGCAATGAGTTGTTCATTGTGTAATTTAGTCTTCTATTGCTGTTCTACTGGGATGTTCTTCACATTTGTCTTTGATTTTGATTTGTCTTTTGATTTTGGTAGGTGCCATTCCTTTTTTCTGTCAAGAGAACATTTTTAAGTATCATTTGCATCGTGGGTCTGGAAGAGGCATGTTCTTTGAGTTTTGCTTTACTGAGGAAGAATTCTATTTCATTTCCAAAAGCAAAGGAAGGCTTTACTGGGTCAGTTGCTCTGGGCTGACAATTTTTCCCCTTTAAAATCTGGAATATGCCACTCCATTCTTTTCTGGCCTATAGAGTTTCCTCTGAGAAGTCAGATGTGAGTCTAATTATGACTCCTCTAAGTGTTAACTGATTTTTTTTTCACGTGCATATTTAAGGATCTTTTCCTTATATTCAACTGAAGAGAGCTTGATTATCATGTGTTATTGTGATGATAGCTTATGGTTAATCCTATTTTGACTTCTGTGTCCCTCCTATATATTGTTTTCCAATTCTTCATATAAAGGAAGTTTTCATTTAGTATTTCACTGAATACATCTTTAAACCTTCTGGAACCCCAGGAATCTTATATTTGTTCTTTTAATAGTGTCTCTTAATTATTGAGTACTTTTTTGGCTTGAGTCAGCTCTCTTTCCAGCCTTTTGATTGTTTCTCCATTGTGGCAAGAAATAGCTTCCAATTTTGAGATTCTTTCTTCTGCCTCATTTATTCTATTGTTGAGACTTTCCACCGAGTTTTTAATTTGTTGCACTGTGTCCTGCATTTCTAATAATTCTGCTTGATTTTGTTTCAGTGTTGCTATTTCCTGTGTGACATTCGTTAAATCCTTGTATGTATTTTTCATTGTTAAGTTTTATAACAAGTTGTTAAGGTTCTTTATCCCCCATTTCCTCTATGTATTCCTTACTTAGCTCTGAGGTTGGCAAAGGCTTTTGCGTCTTTGCAGGGAAGTCTTCAGTAATATTCATTGTGCCTCTGTCTCTTCTTTTACTCTTGGTCATTGCACTTCTGGTCAGCAGATTCTTCTCCTTAGGGCATGTTTCTAAGCTGTGTCACCCATAGGTCTACAGTTCAATTTTACAAACTGCAGTTAGTATCTAGTTCTTTTTTTTTTTTTTTAAGATTTTATTTATTTTATTACAAAGTCAGATATACAGAGAGGAGGAGAGAGAGAGGAAGATCTTCCGTCCGATGTTTCACTCCCCAAGTGAGCCGCAGCGGCCGGTGTGCACCGATCCAAAGCTGGGAACCAGGAACCTCTTCCGGATCTCCCACACGGGTGCAGGGTCCCAAAGCACTGGGCCATCCTCGACTGCTTTCCCAGGCCACAAGCAGGGAGCTGGATGGGAAGTGGAGCTGCCGGGATTAGAACCTGTGTCCATATGGGATCCCGGGGCCCTCAAGGCGATGACTTTAGCTGCTAGGCTACGGCGCCGGGCCCTATCCATTTCTTCATTTGTAGTCACTTGTGCAACTCTTACCTGCAGGTTTCAGATTTGGGCTCTTTTGTCAGACCACCATGGTCTCTGTAGCCCCAGCTTCTGGCTCACCATTCTCCACCTTCTGTAATGCTGTGCTGTCAATGTACTATTGCCTGTACAACTTTTCTCCCACTTCCAGGTTCGAGCAGTTCTCAGGATAGTCTTAGACTGGGTTGTTGGTGGTACTGATCTTGCTGGACCCTGCTGGTTGTTAGGTCTGAGGGCCACACAGATCTATCTAGGATAGGATCTGTAGGGTGCCAACGTTGGCACTCTTTTCCTTGTGGGACCAGTGCAATGCACTGAACTGGAATTGAGTTTGCTCCCAGCTCAGTGCATGTGCAGTACATTGTTGTCCCTCCAATCCCACATCCTCTGCCATACTGTAAAAAATAATACCCAACATGGCACTGGTAGAGTTATGGATCTGCTGCCTATTAGGTCTGGGGTCTACCTGGACCTATTTTTGGTGGAGCCTGTAGGATACCACATTGCTGTGGTTTTCCCTGTGGTGCCAGTGCAATGCAGTGAGCCAGATATGAGTTCACTCCTGATTTAGCACACGCACAGCTTGCTGTTGTCCTTCTAGTCCCACAGCCTTTGCCCTACTACACAAAATGGCACTGATGTGACACTGCTGGGGGATCTGGGCTGTGAAACCCACCCAGTTCCTGCACTGCCTGCTTGGAGTCTGCTGCTCTACCTGCTCCTGGCCGGATCAAACAAATTAGCAGAATAGGCAGTTCTTTTCCTGGGTTCACCTCCTGAGCTCCCAGTGAACTACCCTTCCCACCTGGCTGCCAGTGGAGCTCTGGCCACTGGTAGAGCTCAAATTGCCACTTGCTGACCACCGTTAGGGTATTTGGTTACTGCAGCATCACTCGGTTGTCTCCCCTGCTTCCCCATGCCTTATACGGGTCTTCAGGTAACCCTCTGCTGTAAGAATGTCCTCTCCTATTTCTTGGAATCTTCTGTCTCTGCTTCACCCTAGCTAATGCTTTTCTGTCTGTTTAAATGTGTCCTTTCGCTGTTCTGCCATCTTGATCCCCCCTCCTTTTTTTTTCTTTTCTGAATAAGTTTTGGCTTTCAGAAACTGAAGCTGAAATCATTCAATAGTTTGGTTTTCTTCCAGGTGCACATTTAAAATGGAATAAATTAAATGTATGATTAAGCAATAATGAAACAGAGCTTCTGCTGGGTTGTCTTTAATGCCCTGTCCCTTCCTCTCCAATCAACAGGTATCTCAGATGAAGATATTATCAATGTAACTCTGCCTACTGGAGTCCCCATTCTGCTAGAACTGGATGAAAACCTGCATGCTATTGGGCCCCACCAGTTCCTGGGTGATCAAGAGGCTATCCAAGCAGCCATCAAGAAAGTAGAGGATCAAGGAAAAGTGAAACAGGTTGAAAAATAAAGTCTTTCTCAAGTGCCAACTAGGAGTATATCCTAAAGGAGTAGCACGTAGTGTGTTTGGGTGCTGACCTCTTTATTTTTTTTGTAAATTTTTTACATTTTTCCATAGCTAGCCTGTGGGTTAGTTTGTATAAATACCTAGATTATTTGGCCCAAATAGGGCCTAAGTACTTATGTTGCAAGTCTTATGAACTAGCTTTCTTGCTGGCCCTATTTGAATTAGTTACCAAGCTAGTAGCCAGTGGAGTTTACTTGTCATAAATGTTTGAACCAGAATAGCATATAGGAATGAACTTTAAGATAGTCATCATTCAGTAAATAATTATTGAGTCACCAGTGGCACGTGCTCTTCTAGTAAGTAGCTTAGTTTTCTATTTAATAAGACGTTTGGTAATAATAGTGAAACTAGGTATTTGAAGAAATATTAGTACACTCTAGATAACTATTTATTACTAGTCTTTTCCTTTAGGAAAAGGGATGCTTTGTTAGTGAAAACCAGAGGCTCATTAAATGAGAAAGTCGTAGTTGGATTCCTCTAAGAGCTAATCACCATCGTAATGACACACCAACAAGTTCCTTAATTCATCTCTGGCCGAGAGACACCCTTTGTTTGCCATTAAGCAGAATTCTTTCTTTAACTCCTAGACTAAACAGCAGATGAGCTGCAACTGTGGCACTAATGTTTGGTTTTGGTTTTTAAGCTTTAATCTTTGGGTACTTAAAATTGGTTTAAAAATAATAAAGTCTGTTACTGAAAATTATATACCCAAAGTGTCTCCGTGTGTTTGATAAATTGTAGGTCTGTTTCTGAAGTAGATTTTGACTCTTGCCATCCTGTACCACTCAGAGAATTGGTTGTATTTCAACACTGACACTCCTGACATTCCGTAAATTGAAGATTTGTGCTAAGGAAGGTGGAACATTGAAAATTTATACACATGTACAGAGAAAATGGCGCACCAGGGCTTGCCGTGTACATTGTAAAACAGCTGAGAGCAAAAGGTTGTAGTGTATAGCATAGAGTAATCTGGGAAGGCCATGGAAAGAATTGATTGCTAATCAAGTTCAATGGTACTCTTGTACAGTTTGCTTTTAATTGCTGTTTGGAGCTCTTCCTGTTCTTCCTGTTAACAGCCTTAAGTAATCAGTAAAAATGATTTTCTACTCACTTGACCCAGAATACTCCACAAAGTTGTTAAAATCAGGAAGTTCAAATCTCTGTGTTCACTTTAAGAATACCCAGGAAATTGCCCAGGCCATCAATGTTATGCATATCCAAAAAGCCACCAAATATCTGAAAGACATCATGTGAAAGAAGCAGTATATGCCATTGTTTCATCGCGCTGGTGGAGATGATGGTGTGCCCCAGCCTACCAACTCCACCATTGGACCACAGGAGTGGTGGCCCCAAAACAGTGCAAAGTTCTGTTGCATGTGCTTCAAAATGCAGAGTATTGCTGAACATAAAGGTTTAGATGTAGGTTCTCTTGTCATTGAACCTATCCAGAGAACAAGGCCCCAGAATGGGCTGCTGTACTGATGGTCACATTAGCCCACAAGAGAGCTCCCAGTGCCACAGAGAGATGATCTTCGCTGAAAAGGAACACACTGTTCCTAAGTCAGAAATGGAGGTGGCAGGGAAAAAAATATCCCAGAAGAAACTAAAGAAACAAAATTTTATGACTTGGGAATAATTTGTGCATAAAAATAAGTGTTAAAGAACAAAACATTTCTGTGGAACTGTAAAAAATCATTTCTTTATTTCCTCTATTTCAAAGCAGGCTAGATATAGTTTATGGTTAGTCATGTGAAGCATTTACAGTTGGGCAGGCATTTGGCCTATCAGTTAAGATGCCTGTGTTTGATATCGGCCTCCAGCTTTTTACTAATGCAGACCCTGGCGGAGCAGCAGTGGTGGCTAAAGTCACAGAGTTCATGCTACCTCTACGAGACTGGATTGAGTTCTGCCTTCAAGGTGCAACTGCAGCCAGAGAGACTTGTGGGCATTTGACAAAAGAACCAGTAGTTTGATGTGTTTCAGAATGAAAGGGAGGAGGAGAGAAAGGAAGAAAGAGAAAATGAGGAAAGTTTATAGCTTAACAAGCTGTTACAGATACCACCTCTTTGTTTTTCATGATTTCTATTGATGGAATAATTTGCATTCATTTTATAGTAAAATTGACATTTGAAGAAAACATTTTAAAACCTGTCTTCATCTTGCTGTCCTTTTGATTCTTAATTCAGGACTTCCAGAAATTGACCAAAGAAACCAAAAAAAAAAAAAAAAAAAAAGAGATGAGCATGGCATGCTGACAGCTGGCCACACCTGTGCTTGACAAATTCTGTGCGATATGGGTGCATTGCCTTATTGCTGACTGCTGGCTTTTCTGCAGCAGTCCATTTTAGTGTCATAGTTAGCTTAGTGCTACTCTAGAAATCAGAAATTGGATGAGGACAGCAGCTATAAGATCTTTGTAGACTTCCAAATTGGACAATTTTTAATAGATATCTCTGAAATTGAGATATCTTTTCGCCCAAGTCATGACTGTATTTTTATTCCAATGGTAGAGTCTTCCCTTGTCCCATATCGAGATGTCCATTTCCAGGGTACCCTCTTGGCAGCATGTAGTTTCTGCATATAACGGTTAGGGTTAGGGTTAATAAGTAATTCTAAAATGTTCCTGTAGCATTAGAAATGAATAAGCTCATTGATGCTGTATCTGTAATTATGGGGCAGGAGAGATGTGGGATGGAAGAAAGTAAAGAAGGTCCTTTTGCAATTGGCATTGAACTAGCATGTGAACATGGAGTTCATGTATACGTGTTTTCTTACCTTCAGCCCCTCTCAATTGCTTCTGGCTTTGTTCTCCAAAAGAGCGAAGAAAACAAATCCCAGTAAGAATGAACATATCTAGCCCCCTCAATTTGAGTTCCTGTTTAGTAATACTATTCTTCAGAGCCAAGGATATTTGTGAAAAATGGCTGATTCTGACTCTGAGACAGATGAAGTATAAGGGGGACTTGGAACATCCTGCTAATTCCTAAAAGAAGATGCCCAAAGACTCATGGGACAGAAAAGTTGCTATGTTAGATCAAACTTGGGATGATTTGAGGTGTCATGTGTGTTTGTTTGTTGAATGGTGATTGATTTTAGAACACTGAAGGGGATGAGCACTCTGCCTTGTGGTTAAGATGCCTGCATCCCATATCTGAGTGTCTAGCATAGAGTGCCAGCTCTAGCTCCTGATTCCAGCTTCTTGCTAATGCAGAGCCTAGGAGGCTACAGGTTATGGCTGCAGTAGTTGGTTTTACATTGGCAAGGTTTCCCATCCAGATTTCTGTCTTCCCAGAAGACAGTATCTTGAGTAGTATTCCTTCTTAGTAGCAGCATTTGTAAACTTTGTGTCATCTTTAGGTCTTCATATCCTTGAGTTTTAGCTTCCTATGACAACTACTCCTTGCCAAGTGTCCCTGGTGTCATGAAGCTGATATCTTAGTCCAGTATGAATCCCTGTGACTCCAAAGCTGCCACCTTTTCTGCTGATCTCCATGCACACTTTCCCTGAAAATGCCAAGAACCATTGGCCTGTAATGTATTATTCTTCATTGCTCTCAACAGAAACCAAGTGAATTTTATAGGCATTAAAGATTTGCCTTTTGGGGCCTGGCATTATAGCCTAGTAGCTATCCCTTGCTATCCGCTGGGATCCCATATGGGTCCTGGTTTGTATCCTGGCTGCTCCACTTCCCTTCAACCTTCCTGCTTGTGACCTGGGAAAGCAGTAGAGGATGGCCCAAGGCCTTGGGACCCTGCACTCACTTGGGAGACCCGATAAAAGCTCCTGAAACCTGGCTTCAGATCTTCTCAGCTCTGGTCATTGTTCTTTCTCTATCTCCTTCTCTCTGTATATCTGCCTTTCCAAGAAAAAATTAAATCTTTTTTAAAAAAAGATTTGTCTTTTTGTTCATGTTGCAGTTGACTGCTTCTAAGTCTTTTCTTGCTTTAATAAAACAAGGTTTGTGATGGTCTTATTTGCCTGAAGAAGGTTCTACCTTTTCAAGACTGCCTCATTGCTTGACCTATAATTTAATTCTCCATAAGTTCAAGTGTTTAGCAAACATTCACATAGACCAGTATGTAACATCAATGTATTTTTCAAAGTGCCAGTGCCTAGTTTTCAGTCTTAAGAAAATAGATAACATCCAGGAACAACGGCAGTACCTGTTGCACCAAATGTGGGGAGGTATTTTTTCACTGCTGCTGAAGCCATTTGAACTGAAGAAGTTATTTCACTGTAGCAAGTTTACTCAAAATAAAATGAACCTTAAACAAATATGAACAAAACCAATATGGGGCCTGCAATGCTGGCATTCAGTGTGGCCCTGGTTCATGCCCTGGTTGTTCCTCTTCCAATCCAGCTCTTTGCTAATGCATCTGGGAAAGCATTGGGATATGGGTGATGCAGACCCAGATCTGGAGACTTCAACGAAGTTTGTGGTTCTTGGTTTTAGCTTAGCCACATGCCCGCTGTTGCAGCTATTTGGAACGTGAGCCCCCAGGAGAAAGATCTCTAATTTTCTCTGTGTGTGTGTGTGTGTGTGTGTGTGTTTAACTCTGCCTTTCAAATAAGTAATTTTTAAAGTTTGCTCAGGAATTTCTTGTGAAATCCAACCAAGGTGCAACCACACAATTACTGAAGATGAAATGTCTTCCAGCCACCCGACCCACATCTTGGTATTCTTTGATGTCATATTGAACTAGACTGGGAAGCAGAGAGAGCTGGAGCTTATATTAGTAACATTAATTGCATGCAATTTGCTTATTTATTTAGTGAGAAAACTTCACAACAGTTGAAATAGACTTTGCCGTATGTAATTCCTGAATAGCTCTGTAGCTGTAAATGAGGCCATTTAATCCGTGTGCTGACACTTGTGCAAACAGCCACTAGCCATATGTAGACTACTTCGTATTTTTATTCCTGAAGCATCCCAAGATCTATGAATTGGATTACAAGAAACATTAGTTAGAATTCCAGCACTCCTCATGCAATCTTGGTATTTTAAAAATGTGTTTAATTTTTATTTCTGCACATAGGCACTGGGGGTATTTGTCCATATATGCTTCTGGATTTAACTGCATGCCTAGCTCTGCTCTTTTTTATTTTTTTCTACAAAAGTTCATGCTTAAAGAGGCCTAAAATTTCTCTTGTGGTGCTAATTCTTTTTCCTCTTACCTTTTGTATTCATCACCTCCTCCCTTGCACTGATCCTACCCTGCATCAAACCCTCATCTTTTCTTTCCTTCAACATTTCAGCAGTTTTCTGATTGTCCCCCTGTCTCCCTCCACCTTTCTTCTTTCCAGTTCTCTTCAATAAGTGATGCCATGCTGTTAATTAGGATGCTAAGTGGAGATAGAGAGCTTGGTTTTTTCACTCAAAATTGAGGTTCATAGCAGTTGGTGTTCTTTTCTCAAACCATTTGCTCTGATATCTGAGAAGTCCAGAGTTTGGTAGCAAAGCCTTCCTGAGTCATATAAATGCATACAGAAGAGTGGAAAGGATGGACCTGGCAGGGCCAAGAAAATCTTAGCCCTCTGGCAAGTGCAGAAATCAGGCAGGAGCGCAGGTCATGCCAGGATAGACTATCACACCTATCAGTTTGCATGAGCCAGGGATGGGAGCAGACTGAGCAGGGCCAGGTTATTGCATTCGCCAGTGAGTTAGGACCGAGGGCTGGCCAGGCCAGGCCAGGTTACAGCATCTGAAGCCAAAGGCCAAGACAGGTGAGGGGTTATGCCAAACTGGGTCAGTGCAACCACTGGCACACACAAGATCTTTGGGAACGGGCTTGGTTGGGGAGCAAAGCGGATGCCCTGGGGTATGGTTCCATTGGGTGAGCATGAGAGCCTGAGTGGGGCTAAAATCTGGTCCGGGCATGACTGCAGTGTCCTTCAGCATGGGTGTGGACTGGGTCTGGGGTGCTGCAGATTGAATTAGACTCCAGCACCTATACCCAGGGTGGGTGTAGGATGGGCTGGGCTAGCTCTCTGCCCCTGCTGAGTCATATGTGAACTGTGTCTGAGTGTGGCCCAGGCTTGACTGGGCTGTAGTACCCAACAATAAGAACCGGAATGGGTGAAGGCAGATCAGGAAAAGCCTCTGTTACTACTAGGATAGGAGGTAGATGAAGTAGGGCTGGGCCGTGGATCCACCAATGTGCATGAGATCTAGCACTGGCAAAGGTTCTGATGGAGGAGCTTGGGGAACTCCTCTGTCAGGACATAGTCCCTGTAGGTGAGTGCAAGAACCAAGACAGGGAACAACCCAGACCAGACCACGGAATGATACCCGCTGGCTTACATTTGGCTCAGGTCTGGGGCAAGCCGGGTTGGGCCAGTTCATATCACCTGCAGGTAAATCCTAGAACCAGAATGGTGTGGGGGTCATGCCAGGTTGGACCACAATACCAGCCAGTTTACACTAGGGCCAGGATTGGGGGCTGGCTGAGCTGGGCTAGGCTGTAGACCCCATAAGTGTGAGCTGGAACTGGGGGTGGACTGGGCTGGGCCAGGCTACAGCACCCACTGGCAAATGCCAACATGAGGCGGACCATGCCAGAGTGGATTGTAGCATCCAACCAGCAAATGTGAGACCCAGAGGTTAGGGACAAACCCTGTAAAGGGACTGTGGGAGACTGCCATGCTGGGCCACTACTCCCACTGGTGAGTGTAAGAGCTGGGATAGGGGACAGACCAGGCTACAACATTTATTGGCCTTCATGTGAGCTGCATTGGGGGAAACTCAGGCTGGACTGACTGTACCTAGTGGTGTATGCATAAGCCAGAGTGGGTGTGGGTTGGTTAGGCTTTGCCTCAGCATCAGCTAGCAGATGCTGGCACTGGGGGCATATTCTGTCAAGCTAAACTGCAGAACCACCTGGAAAGTGCAAGATCCTGGAGTGGGAGTAAGCCCATTAGGGAAACAGTGGTCACCTCCCTCTTGGGTTGCCACTCCCACTGGTGAGCATGAGAACCAGGACTAGGGGCATGGATGGCTAGAAGGAGAGTAGCACCTGTCAGCACCAGTGTGGACTGGATAATGGGGATAGCTGGGCTGAGCTAGGCTTCAATTCCCATTAACATGTACGAGAGCTGAATGGGATGTAGGACAGACTGGACAGTCTGCTGTTCATGCTGGCAAACACGGAAACCAGGGCAGCAGACAGGCCTGGTGGGAGTTATTGGAGGTTGCTCCAACTAGGCTGTAGTTTCCACTGGTTTATGTGAATGCCAAGTGTGTGACGGGCAGGATTGAGCTGGGTTGCAATACCCATTGGTTTGCATAGAAGACAGAGCTGGAGACAGATTCAGCAATTGCAACTACCAGTGCGTAGACTGATTTGGGCAATGGACTGTGCCAGACCATGTTTTAGTAAGCACACACAAAATTAGGTCTAGGATCACCTCAGATGAGGTTTCTTTGGGGATCTGCCCAACTGAACTGCTGGACTCAGAACTCAAGCCATGGAGAGAATTGCAGATTCCATGGTCTGACCGTGGAGTGCATATGTCAGTGCTGGGCTCCTCAGTGGCTTAGACAGAGCAGTGGAGAGCATATCCAGATGCACATGGAGAATATGGCACTACATTGTAGCCTGCAGAGGACACCTGGTACCATAACAGAGGACAGAGGACAGGACAAATTGACCAACTACCCGAGCCAAGTGTTGGGCAAACAGAGACCCTAAGGTGGACTATGTCAGCCAGTGGATTCTGGAGAGATTTCATTGTGATTAGAGTGGCAAGATCGATAGCAATTCAGAACTGTTGAGTTATCAAACCACTTAAGCAGGACCATCGGAGCATGCCCCACATCAGGGACCATGGCATGTTTGTGAGGCTGGGTGTGGCTTCTCCCCTGATTTCCCCCTTTTCCCCAGATACAGGAAGGAAAAACAAGAATGTGGAAACAATGGTCTCACTCACTTTCCTCTAGCCCTTACCCTTCGCACCCTATTCAACTATGTAAAAATCATCAAAAGCAAAATTTAAAAAAGAAAAAAAATGTAAAAAGCTATTTATAAAGCAAAGAAAAAGTTGTACTGAAAACCAACCTAAGGATATCTTGTGTGAACACTTAATATGATCCCAAGACTATCCCTAAACACTAAGATAAAATGTCTTATCCCTTTTTCATCACCAGTGCCTATAATTCCCTTAATTAGGGGCAATGACCTTTGTGAAGTCATTAGAGAGAAAATTGTCAAAGCACACACTACTAAAGAACAGAACATTCTAAGAGCACTCATTAATAATCAAAAGATACTCAAGTGCTCAAGTGTCACAGCTAAACTTTGGGGGACATATTCCTCCCTGTCTTGATAGAGGAAAGCAGATATTTAATAAAAAGAGGAAGAACTACTGTTGGAGAAAGATCTGGAAAATAAAGTTGTGGACCTGCTGATTACACTTGGAGCTGGCTAGCCCTGCTTATCTTATGTTGGGGTGGGAGAGATGGGACAGTACACTCTCAAGCTGAGAAGCCAAGGTGTGAAGATAGCTTTGTTTCACTGATCTGTTGGCAGGAGATACTGTTGTATATAGTATGAATGTGTTTGTGCTCTTTTTAAATGCTTAATGAAAAAAGCATTACTTGAGTAAACAAAAATACCATTATTTGAGAGGCAAATGTCAATGAGGCAGTTGACAGTTCCATGGGAGGATGTGCAAGGAGTTTGGATACAGTGAGTCCAAGACTTGTTTGCTACTGCAAGCTCCTCTGCCACTGCCTGCTTGAACAATCTATAGGCAGTTGCTTTGCCTCAGAGACAAAGCCTCAAAGCCTGGGTCTAGGGTAGGGTCTTTCTAAATCAGGATATTTTCTGTGAAAACAGAACTGCAGTGGAAGAAGTAGAAAAGCTCTGCCCCTTCCTCTCTTGACCTGTGTGGTGCACGATGGCTGTTTGAGCAACACTGGCAAGCAATGGATAAGATCCCCTCAAACTCATCATCAAACAGCAGCCAGTGTAGGAGTCTTCATGCCAGGCAGTGGAAGTCTGGCTCTCCTCTCTGAGAGCAAGCACAGATCCCTTGGGCTCGTGGATCACGTGGATAATTTTTTTTCTTAGCTGCATGAACTGCCAGCTGATATAGAGGTCCTAGGAATTTTTATTAAGAATTCCTTGATTAAAAATGTCTTATTTTATTATATTATCTATTAACAATTTCATGATTTCCTGTCTTCCAGCTCAGCCCCTTCTCACCGGGCATGGACACCTCTTTGTCCTTTTCCAGTTCCATCACCCCACTGGAGCCTCACAACAAGTATTTCCTCGAGGTTCCTGCCATAGGTCATACACAACTTAGCAGTCCAAATAAGCATGACTCTTGAGCTAGCCAAGAAGACAGTTCATTCTTCCACACTCTGTGCCCATCCAGGAGGCTTGATACATCAGGGTAACTCTCACACTGAATCCTATACCAAGGGGGTTCTCTGGCAAGGGATCACTGAATCCGAGATCACTGAACGTATCAATGAGTATCCCAGTCACAGAGATGTTATGTACCTTCTGGAGGTCCAGATTAGGTAGAGGCAAAGCTAAAAGAAAATGTAAACAGGTAAAGTTTAAACAGAAAAAAAAATTCATTTATTTTTTGACTCCTAGACTCAGGTTTTATCCTTACATAAGGTTGTTGTCTAACATTTTGACCATTGTTCGTATGTTTAGGAAGCCTAATTGGCAACATGGAAATTCTCTGAAGTGCATATGGCAAAAAATTAGCCAACTTCATTTAATTTCTTCTTGGGTTATTTTGGTAGAAGGTAAAAGCAGTTCACCACCAGACCATGAGGGCCCTGAGGTCAATCACAGCCATGGCAAATTCTGATCTGCTGTTCTTTTATTAGGTATATACCATAAATTGATTAACTTCATGAGAAAGAGTGACTAATTGTCTAAAACTGGAATACAATTTATTCATTTAACTACATAACTCTTTGTGAAGGAATGTTGTAGCAAGTCAACAAAGAATGTAGAACACAGCTGCGTTGTGTAAAGAACTTGCATATCTACAATGGCATTTGGGGGCAGTGTTTTGCCTGGATGTCAGCATAATGAAAGCATTGGAAAAACAGGAACTTGAATTGACTCTGATCTTATAACTCATCCTTTCTATGCATCAAAGCAGAACCACTGTCAACATTTCAAACAACCTGGGATTAAATTATAGCTTCACGTGGGTTATGGCAGAACCTCTTTTTTTTGGGGGGTGTCCCCTTAAAATAAAAACACTGAAATCCCTCAAATCAGCCAACAGTGGCTGTTGAGCCACTAAATTCAGATCTACCTAGGTAATAAGTGTCAGACACAGAAGTCCAAACTGCTAAGATGGGTTTAGAACAACCTGTGACCAAGGTGACACAGCCTCCAGAAGATTGCTGGGAAATGGCTGTTGGACTGTGACACAGATAAAGTACTTGAACAGAGGTGTACTCAGTGGTAGCTCATTCCTGTTCCTCTCACACAGTTACAATGGGCTTCTGTTCTGCAGATCATTCTACAGCTTTAAAAAACCAGGACTGAACTAGAAACATGGCTACTGGAAAAAGAGATGAAATTGACAAACTCTTGATGATGAGGTGCTGTAGTCCAGGTTTGGAGCTGGTGGAAACTTTCAAGAAACTGAACATTTTTTATTTTATCAAGAAAACCTTGAGGGACCCCAGAATACCTAAGCAAGAAGCAAAATGACTAATTGTTTACCTATCTGTAAAAGCTGGAAAGAGCAGCCTCCGAAGAGTCTGGGAGATAAGGTATCATCTTGTGCAGCTACCATGAGGTTGCAAGCTCACAGTGTTACCCTCAATGGAGGGAGCAGCCTGATCAACTTTCGGGAGGGTTCTTAGGTAATCCCGACCCTAGCCTAACCCAGCTACTCAGGGATGGGGTTAAGGGTTAGGGTTAGGCTTAGGGTAGGGTTAAAATTAGGGGTCAGGGGCTAGGGTTAGAGGTTAGGGTCAGGGTCAGGGTTATGGTTAGGGTTAGGGTTAGGCGTTAGGGTTAAGGTTGGGGTCAGGGTCAGGGGTTAGGGTGTGGGTTAGGGTGTGGGTTAGTGTCAGGGCTAGGGTGAGGAAGAGGGTAAGGGTCAGGGTCTTATAATTTTGAAGTAATAGCAAAAATAGGGCTTTCTCCCTCTCAATATTTACAGTGGAAAATGTGGAGAAGCGATATGACTAAGGAAAAATTGAGATCCTTAGAAGTATCTGGTTGGCAACTCGCTGGAGGTGGGCAATTGACTTATGATATTTTGGTTGGAGATGGACAGTGGATTACTACAGAGCAACAGATATAGCTACCTCAAGCTGTGCTCACCCATATATGAGACATAGCATTGTGGGCATGGGAGAAAATGGAAACTGGGTCTAAATTTGCAGGCAGTTACACAAAAGTCATCCAAGGAGCCAGGGAATCTTATGCTGATTTTATAAGAGGTTTGACAGACTCCATAGAAAACCAAGTTAGAGGATAGGGTGCTAGGAAATTGTTGTTAAAGCAACTGGCCTTTGATAATGTGAACGAGGACTGCCAGGCTGTTATTGGTCCTATAAAAGAAAGAGGGGATCTTCTGTGTTACCTGAAAGCCTGTGGCAACAAAGGGACATTTAAACACCTTGCCTGCCTAGCAGCACTTGAAACTTTTGCAATTCAAAAGCAAATGAATGCTGAATGTTTTAATTGTGGCAAGCCAGGACAGCTTAGAAAAAATTGCCGAATGCTTCCTTCAACTCAAAAATACCATGCTAATACTTCTTACAGTCACTTCCCAGGAATATGTCCTAAGTGTCAAAGAGGTCGGCACTGGAAAAAAGAATGTAAATCCAAATTTGATCGTGATGGCAGATGCCTGTGGCCAGAAAACTCCAGGATGGTCCAGCCTCAGGTCCCAAACATTCAGAGGCTTACAAAACAGGAATATCCCATTCAATTTGTCTCTGCGAGAAGCTACAAACTTAAAACTGCCACTGTCTCAACGCCCCACCTGTGCTTGTCACCCTGCAAGTATAAATCCTGTAGGACAAGATTCCAGTCAATTGTGGTGAATGCATATTGTCTATATAGCACTTATTCCTATACAGCATTGCTTAACCATATATGCTAATTTTTACGTACAAGTTTTTATATTAAGTTAATCTCTACGTTCTCTGTCTCATGAAGTCCTCATTGCTTAAAATTAACAAAAGTGATGTTCTTGCTTTAAGGAGCATTTGGGTGATTGCATTGTATCATTATAAGGTGAATGTTTGCTATTTTTTGTGTTAATGTACCCAGGCTGCTCGCTGCATATCTTTTGGAATATTTTATATTGCTGAGGAAGCTAGAATATAGGCCTTGAGTTCAACAGCTAGATTTCAAAGTAATGAACGTTTTTCTCTCTCGAGGTTTTGATTCTGTTGCCTGGACACTCACATTCTAAATATCTTTATAAAATGAGAAAAAAGAAAAAGTCAAGGAAAAAGAACAATTTGGCAGAACTTGTTCTCTGGGCTTGTGAATTCTACCTTGGAAGGTCTTTTGCTGTGATAAATATTTAGCTAGCTGACTTCATTTGCGCATCCATGGCAACTTTTGGGAACTTGGAATTCAATGAAGATGCTAAGCTGCTATAAACCTTTAGGGGTTTTTGGGGCACATTTTCAAAAATGTTAAATTTTATCATAAACAATTTGGTATAGAATTGGACTCTAACACACTATTAGATTATTTCAAGGTGTAAGTTATATTAATGTGATATTCGTTGTCTACAAAGTGTTTCCATATATTAAAGTAATCCTTGTGTTTTTGGTTGGTTATCAAATTTCTCACTGCCTTTTATTGGTCAAGGTTTTGTATTTGTTTTAAAGATATTTGAGTGATGATCTCACATCAATAACCAACTGTAATCTATAATGCATTATGCTAACTTCAACAGCAAAAAATCCCCAACCCTAACCCTAACCTCGGGCCAATTATCCCTGACAGACACCAGGGTCCATTCTCTGGGGAAAAGAGAATGTGGAGGAGTTAGATGAGGTAACAGGTAGTTAGCGTATGTGATCCCTGGTGAAGTTATTTTTGTATAACATATAGTATCAGTTCTTCCCATTTTCAGCTCTTCCAAGGGCATGTTCTCCCTAGCTACATCTTTCAGGCCTAATTAAAAAAAAAAAAAAAACCACAGAAGGGGGATTTGCAGAAAGACATTGAGAATCTTGGCTATAGTGGGAGACAATGACCAGTAAAATCCCCCTGAAAGGCGCCAGGAGCAATTGATAAGAAGATGAATGAGCAGGATACTTCCTGGTTCACAGGTTTAGATAAAGAACCTGCTAGAGGAACTAGCTGTGTTTTGGGGAACTGTACCTTGCTGTTGAGATGTAAATGGCTCTATCACCGCCTCCCTGGAGAACTACCTGACAACCTTCCTTTAAAAGTCTGGTGTTGTTAATAAACTTTGGCTATTGACCATCAGTCAGTAATCCACTCCGGTTATTATTGGATCCTTGCACCAAGTTCATACCTGTGGGACAGAGACAACCTCCCAAGCCATCTCTTTGCAGGAACTCATGGGACCCCTTTCAGTTCATCAGGGTCTCCAAAGAAACACTCGAGGGGTCAGGCATCCCTGTCATGTGATTTTGAGGCAGGAATTTGGCCCCAAGGCCCAGCCAGATGCTGCTGCCCTCTCCTTCACCAGAGAGTGCTTCACCCTCCTCCAGGGATCATCTTGGATTCGAGATTCTTTCTCCTGCAGGTCAGCCCTGGACCATCGGAGGCCGCTGATGTGCCACCTGCCACAAGACATCCCAACAGCTGACATCTGTTCTCCACAGAGGTCCTTCTCCCCAGGACAGGTAGAGTAGCAACATGCCCGGATCTTTCGTTTGTGTTTGCTTCTCTCACAGCATAGAATGACATAAATTGTGCAAGCCAGGAGGGCAGGCACGTGGCCTGGCGAATGAGCTGGTGAAGAAACCAGCAAGGGATGGGGTGGTGTTTCAGGCCTGTGGTGTGGCATGGTGTGGTGTGGCATGGTGTGGTGTGGGGCGGGGTGGTGCGTGCTGGTGTGCCAGTGGGTCAAGCCTCAGCCTGCCAGGCAGAGGGCCCTGTATGGGTGCTGCTTGAAATCGTGGCTGCTTCCCCTGCATGTCAGCTCCCTGGGAGAGCAGTGGAGGATGGTGCAGGGGCTTGTGCCCCTGTGCCCCTGTGGGAGATCTGGAGGAAGCTCCTGGTTCCTGGGCTTGTCCTGGCCCAGCCTAGGCTGGCTCTGGTGGTGGTCCTCGGGGAAGTGAGCCAGCAGATGAAAGAAAGAGTGCTGTCTCTCCCTCTCTGTTCCTGTGTGTTTCAAAGCAAATAGGACAGGGAGACTGGCAGGCTGACAGGCAGGAAGAGACAGAAACCTGCTGGCCTCCTAGGAGGGAGCATGCTGTGTGCTGTGTGCTGTGCTGTGTGCTCTGGCTCTAGACTGCTTTTTCCTGCGAATGCAGAGCCCGAGGGAAATTGCGTAGGGCTTGTGTGCAAGCTCTAAAAAGAGTGTCCTTGAGAGAGAATGCCTCTTTGAGCTGGGCTGCTTCCCTTGATTTGGCAGGAGAGCCTGGGATGAGCGTCCTGCAGTGAGTGCTGGTGGCCACGAGAGGGCGCGCAAAGCTGCCCTTTTTTTTTTTTTTTTAACAGATTTATTTATTTTATTACAAAGTCAGATACACAGAGAGGAGAAGAGACAGAGAGGAAGATCTTCCATCTGATGATTCACTCCCCAACGGAGCCGCAACGGCTGGTGGGCGCCGATCCAAAGCCGGGAACCCGGAACCTCTTCCAGGTCTCCCACGAGAGTGCAGGATCCCAAAGCTTTGGGCCGTCCTCGACTGCTTTCCCAGGACACAAGCAGGGAGATGGATGGGAAGTGGAGCCGCCGGATTTAGGACCGGTGCCCATATGGGATCCCAGTGCGTTCAAGGTGAGGACTTTAGCCGCTAGGCTACGGCGCTGGGCCCCAAGCTGCCCTTTCTACCCCTGGTCGGCTCAGGCCTTCTGAGCTCTAGACAGCCCAACCCGAGCCATCCTAGCGTCGTGTGGGGGTCCCGGACAGTATTCCGGGGCACGTGTTGTTGGAAGATCAGGGCTCCAAGGCCGGACAGCCGCTAGGCCACGCTGATGGGCCCCGGCTCCATGTATTTTTGCATGTGTGGGGTGGCGGTTAGGGTGATGTGATACACTACTCGTCCTTCCTCGGCCTAGCTGGGTGGTGTCTGGTCATGTGGGCTCCTAAGCCAGGAGCAGGTGGATGGAGAAGTAGGCACCAGAGGTCAGCAGCCATCTGCAATAGGAAGTCCCAGGCCCCAGCTGCTCCGGAGAGCACCCTGCACCATGCAGCCCTGATGCCCAGCACATCTGATGATGGCCGGCGAGCCACCAAGGCCCGCACAAGGGAGGGCTTTCAGGGCCTGTGCTGCCTGCACACGACAGGGTGCACAAAGCTGCCCTTTCTACCTCCAGCTAGCACTTGAGGGGTCAGCCATCCCTGTCATGTGCTTTGGAGGCAGGGATTTGGCCTCACAGCCTCCAGCCAGATGCTGCTGCCCTCTTGTTCACCAGGGAGTGCTTCACCCTCCTCCAGGGATCCTTCTGGATTCAAGACTCTTTCTCCTGCTGGTCAGCTGTGGACCGTCGGCCGCCGCTGATGTGCCACCTTCCACAAGACATCCCAACAGCTGACGTCTGTTCTTCACAGAGGTCCTTCTCCCCAGGACAGGTAGAGTAGCAACATGCCTGGATCTCTCGTCTGTAGCGGCTGCTCTCACAGCACGCAACGGCATAAGTTGTGCAAGCCAGGGGGACAGGCACCTTCAGCAGCCTGGTGAAGGAGCTGCTGAAGGGTCCAGCAAGGGTTGGTGTGGTGTGGTGTGGTGTGGTGTGGTGTTGTGTGGTGTGTTGGTGCGGGGTATTGTCCGAGTGGGTCAAGCCTCAGCCTGAGAGGCGGATGGCCCGTATGGGTGCTGCTTGAAATCCTGGGTGCTTCCCCTGCAGTCCAGCTCCCTGCCGATCCTCCTGGGAGAGCAGCGGAGGATGCTGCCAGGGCTTGTGCCCCTGTGGCCCTGTGGCCCTGTGGGAGATCTGGAGGAAGCTCCTGGTTCCTGGGCTTGTCCTGACCCAGCCACAGCCTTCTCTGGTGGTGGTCCTTGGGGAAGTGAGCCAGCAGATGCCAGAAAGCTTGCTGTCTCTCCCTCTCTGTTCCTGTGCGCTTCCAACGAAAGGGGGCAGAGGGAGGCAGGAGGGAGGAAGGAAAAGACAGAAAGCTGCCGGCCTCCTGCGAGGGAGCATGCTGTGTGCTGTGTGCTGTGCTGTGGCTCTAGACTGCTTTTGTCTGTCAATGCAGACCGCCAGGGCGTGCGTAGAGCTTCCGTCCTGGGACTCGTGTGCAAGCTCTAAAAAGAGTGTCCTTGAGAGAGAATGCCTCTCTGAGCTGGGCTGCTTCCATTGATTTGGCAGGAGAGCCTGGGATGAGCGTCCTGCAGTGAGTGCTGGTGGCCACGAGAGGGCGCGCAAAGCTGCCCTTTTTTTTTTTTTTTAACAGATTTATTTATTTCATTACAAAGTCAGATATACAGAGAGGAGAAGAGACAGAGAGGAAGATCTTCCATCTGATGATTCACTCCCCAACGGAGCCGCAACGGCCGGTGGGCGCCGATCCAAAGCCGGGAACCCGGAACCTCTTCTGGGTCTCCCACGAGGGTGCAGGATCCCAAAGCTTTGGGCCGTCCTCGACTGCTTTCCCAGGACACAAGCAGGGAGATGGATGGGAAGTGGAGCCGCCGGCGGCATTAGAACCGGTGCCCATAAGGGATCCTGGCGCGTTCAAGTTGAGGACTTTAGCCGCTAGGCTACGGCGCCGGGCCCCAAGCTGCCCTTTCTACCCCTGGTCGGCTCAGGCCTTCTGAGCTCTAGACAGCCCAACCCGAGCCATCCTAGCGTCGTGTGGGGGTCCCGGACAGTATTCCGGGGCACGTGTTGTTGGAAGATCAGGGCTCCAAGGCCGAACAGCCGCTAGGCCACGCTGATGGACACCGGCTTCATGTATTTTTGCCTGTGTGGGGTGGTGGTTAGGGTGATGTGATACACTACTCGTCCTTCCTCGGCCTAGCTGGGTGGTGTTTGGGCATGTGGGCTCCTAAGCCAGGAGCAGGTGGATGGAGAAGTAGGCACCAGAGGTCAGCAGCCATCTGCAATAGGAAGTCCCAGGCCCCAGCTGCTCCGGAGAGCACCCTGCAACATGCAGCCCTGCTACCCAGCACATCTGATGATGGCCGGGGAGCCACCAAGGCCCGCACAAGGGAGGGCTTTCAGGGCCTGTGCTGCCTGCACACGACAGGGTGCACAAAGCTGCCCTTTCTACCTCCAGCTAGCACTTGAGGGGTCAGCCATCCCTGTCATGTGCTTTGGAGGCAGGGATTTGGCCTCACAGCCTCCAGCCAGATGCTGCTGCCCTCTTGTTCACCAGGGAGTACTTCACCCTCCTCCAGGGATCCTTCTGGATTCAAGACTCTTTCTCCTGCTGGTCAGCTGTGGACCGTCGGCTGCCGCTGATGTGCCACCTTCCACAAGACATCCCAACAGCTGACGTCTGTTCTTCACAGAGGTCCTTCTCCCCAGGACAGGTAGAGTAGCAACATGCCTGGATCTCTCGTCTGTAGCGGCTGCTCTCACAGCACGCAACGGCATAAGTTGTGCAAGCCAGGGGGACAGGCACCTTCAGCAGCCTGGTGAAGGAGCTGCTGAAGGGTCCAGCAAGGGTTGGTGTGGTGTGGTGTGGTGTGGTGTGGTGTTGTGTGGTGTGTTGGTGCGGGGTATTGTCCGAGTGGGTCAAGCCTCAGCCTGAGAGGCGGATGGCCCGTATGGGTGCTGCTTGAAATCCTGGGTGCTTCCCCTGCAGTCCAGCTCCCTGCCGATCCTCCTGGGAGAGCAGCGGAGGATGCTGCCAGGGCTTGTGCCCCTGTGGCCCTGTGGCCCTGTGGGAGATCTGGAGGAAGCTCCTGGTTCCTGGGCTTGTCCTGACCCAGCCACAGCCTTCTCTGGTGGTGGTCCTTGGGGAAGTGAGCCAGCAGATGCCAGAAAGCTTGCTGTCTCTCCCTCTCTGTTCCTGTGTGCTTCCAAGAAAAGGGGGCAGAGGGAGGCAGGAGGGAGGAAGGAAAAGACAGAAAGCTGCCGGCCTCCTGCGAGGGAGCATGCTGTGTGCTGTGTGCTGTGTGCTGTGCTGTGGCTCTAGACTGCTTTTGTCTGTCAATGCAGACCGCCAGGGCGTGCGTAGGGCTTCCGGTCATGGGTCTTGTGTGCAAGCTCTAAAAAGAGTGTCCTTGAGAGCGAATGCCTCTCTGAGCTGGAGCTGGGCTGCCTCCCTTGATTTGGCAGGAGAGCCTGGGATGAGCGTCCTGCAGTGAGTGCTGGTGGCCACGAGAGGGCGCACAAAGCTGCCCTTTTTTTTTTTTTTTTTTTTTTTAGCAGATTTATTTATTTTATTACAAAGTCAGATATACAGAGAGAAGAAGAGACAGAGAGGAAGATCTTCCATCTGATGATTCACTCCCCAACGGAGCCACAACGGCCGGTGGGCGCCGATCCAAAGCCGGGAACCTGGAACTTCTTCTGGGTCTCCCACGAGGGTGCAGGGTCCCAAAGCTTTGGGCCGTCCTCGACTGCTTTCCCAGGCCACAAGCAGGGAGCTGGATGGGAAGTGGAGCCACCGCCGGGATTAGAACCGGTGCCCATATGGGATCCCAGTGCGTTCAAGGTGAGGACTTTAGCCGCTAGGCTACGGCGCCGGGTCCCAAGCTGCCCTTTCTACCCCTGGTCGGCTCAGGCCTTCTGAGCTCTAGACAGCCCAACCCGAGCCATCCTAGCGTCGTGTGGGGGTCCCGGACAGTATTCCGGGGCACGTGTTGTTGGAAGATCAGGGCTCCAAGGCCGAACAGCCGCTAGGCCACGCTGATGGACACCGGCTTCATGTATTTTTGCATGTGTAGGGTGGCGGTTAGGGTGATGTGATACACTACTCGGCCTTCCTCGGCCTAGCTGGGTGGTGTCTGGTCATGTGGGCTCCTAAGCCAGGAGCAGGTGGATGGAGAAGTAGGCATCAGAGGTCAGCAGCCATCTGCAATAGGAAGTCCCAGGCCCTAGCTGCTCCGGAGAGCACCCTGCAACATGCAGCCCTGATGCCCAGCACATCTGATGATGGCCGGCGAGCCACCAAGGCCCGCACAAGGGAGGGCTTTCAGGGCCTGTGCTGCCTGCACACGACAGGGTGCACAAAGCTGCCCTTTCTACCTCCAGCTAGCACTTGAGGGGTCAGCCATCCCTGTCATGTGCTTTGGAGGCAGGGATTTGGCCTCACAGCCTCCAGCCAGATGCTGCTGCCCTCTTGTTCACCAGGGAGTACTTCACCCTCCTCCAGGGATCCTTCTGGATTCAAGACTCTTTCTCCTGCTGGTCAGCTGTGGACCGTCGGCTGCCGCTGATGTGCCACCTTCCACAAGACATCCCAACAGCTGACGTCTGTTCTTCACAGAGGTCCTTCTCCCCAGGACAGGTAGAGTAGCAACATGCCTGGATCCCTCGTCTGTAGCGGCTGCTGTCACAGCACGCAACGGCATAAGTTGTGCAAGCCATGGGGACAGGCACCTTCAGCAGCCTGGTGAAGGAGCTGCTCAAGGGTCCAGCAAGGGTTGGTGTGGTGTGGTGTGGTGTGGTGTGGTGTGGTGTTGTGTGGTGTGTTGGTGCGGGGTATTGTCCGAATGGGTCAAGCCTCAGCCTGAGAGGCGGATGGCCTGTATGGGTACTGCTTCGAATCCTGGGTGCTTCCCCTGCAGTCCAGCTCCCTGCCGATCCTCCTGGGAGAGCAGCGGAGGATGCTGCCAGGGCTTGTGCCCCTTTGCCCCTGTACCCCTGTGGCCCTGTGGCCCTGTGGGAGATCTGGAGGAAGCTCCTGGTTCCTGGGCTTGTCCTGACCCAGCCACAGCTGTCTCTGGTGGTGGTCCTTGGGGAAGTGAGCCAGCAGATGCCAGAAAGCTTGCTGTCTCTCCCTCTCTGTTCCTGTGCGCTTCCAACGAAAGGGGGCAGAGGGAGGCAGGAGGGAGGAAGGAAAAGACAGAAAGCTGCCGGCCTCCTGCGAGGGAGCATGCTGTGTGCTGTGTGCTGTGTGCTGTGCTGTGGCTCTAGACTGCTTTTGTCTGTCAATGCAGACCGCCAGGGCGTGCGTAGGGCTTCCGGTCATGGGTCTTGTGTGCAAGCTCTAAAAAGAGTGTCCTTGAGAGCGAATGCCTCTCTGAGCTGGAGCTGGGCTGCTTCCCTTGATTTGGCAGGAGAGCCTGGGATGAGCGTCCTGCAGTGAGTGCTGGTGGCCACGAGAGGGCGCGCAAAGCTGCCCTTTTTTTTTTTTTTTTTTTTTTTTTTAGCAGATTTATTTATTTCATTACAAAGTCAGATATACAGAGAGGAGAAGAGACAGAGAGGAAGATCTTCCATCTGATGATTCACTCCCCAACGGAGCCGCAACGGCCGGTGCGTGCCGATCCAAAGCCGGGAACCTGGAACTTCTTCTGGGTCTCCCACGAGGGTGCAGGGTCCCAAAGCTTTGGGCCGTCCTCGACTGCTTTCCCAGGCCACAAGCAGGGAGCTGGATGGGAAGTGGAGCCACCGCCGGGATTAGAACCGGTGCCCATATGGGATCCCAGTGCGTTCAAGGTGAGGACTTTAGCCGCTAGGCTACGGCGCCGGGCCCCAAGCTGCCCTTTCTACCCCTGGTCGGCTCAGGCCTTCTGAGCTCTAGACAGCCCAACCCGAGCCATCCTAGCGTCGTGTGGGGGTCCCGAACAGTATTCCGGGGCACGTGTTGTTGGAAGATCAGGGCTCCAATGCTGAACAGCCCACATACCAAGGCCTGGGAGGGGAGGAGGTAGATTGGGGCCTAGCATCAGCGCGGGCCTGTGAGATAGGAAGTGTCAGGGTGCCTTTAATAGCAGGGTACTTAAAGAAGCCTGGGAGGTGGAATACCACGTCAGCGTGCCCACAGGCCCTCTGGGAGCTGGAATCCTAAGTCAGCGTGCCCACAGGCCCTCTGGGCTCTGGCTTGCTACGTCAGCGTGCCCCAGAGGCCCTCTGGGAGTTGGAGTCCTACGTCAGCGTCCTCAGAGGCCCTCTGGGAGTTGGAGTCCTACGTCAGCGTCCCCAGAGGCCCTCTGAGAGTTGGAGTCCTACGTCGACGTACCCAGAGGCCCTCTGGTAGTTGGAGTCCCACGCCTGCGTCCCCAGAGGCCCTCTGGGAGCTGGTGTTACACAAGCCAACTGGGGTTGTACTTTGCCAGATCAGGTCCCGGGAAACCTTACCGCCACCCCCATTCCTCGAAGAGCACCCTGAGATGCAGGCTCCGGGAGTTCTTTGGCAAGTGGAGCAGCTCCCCGATGGGCTGCCAAGAGGGCTTCATGGATTTTTTTTTTTATTTCAAAGTCAGATATACAGAGAGGAGGAGAGACAGAGAGGAAGATCTTCCATCTGATGACTCACTCCCCAACTGAGCCGCAACGGCCGGTGCGTGCCGAATCCAAAGCCGGGAACCCGGAACCTCTTCTGGGTCTCCCACGAGGGTGCAGGGTCCCAAAGCTTTGGGCCGTCCTCGACTGCTTTCCCAGGCCACAAGCAGGGAGCTGGATGGGAAGTGGAGCCGCCGCCGGGATTAGAACCGGTGCCCATATGGGATCCCAGTGCGTTCAAGGTGAGGACTTTAGCCGCTAGGCTACGGCGTCGGGTCCCAAGCTGCCCTTTCTACCCCTGGTCGGCTCAGGCCTTCTGAGCTCTAGACAGCCCAACCCGAGCCATCCTAGCGTCGTGTGGGGGTCCCGGACAGTATTCCGGGGCACGTGTTGTTGGAAGATCAGGGCTCCAAGGCCGAACAGCCGCTAGGCCACGCTGATGGGCCCCGGATCCATGTATTTTTGCCTGTGTGGGGTGGCGGTTAGGGTGATGTGATACACTACTCGGCCTTCCTCGGCCTAGCTGGGTGGTGTTTGGGCATGTGGGCTCCTAAGCCAGGAGCAGGTGGATGGAGAAGTAGGCATCAGAGGTCAGCAGCCATCTGCAATAGGAAGTCCCAGGCCCCAGTTGCTGCGGAGAGCACCCTGCAACATGCAGCCCTGCTGCCCAGCACATCTGATGATGGCCGGCGAGCCACCAAGGCCCGCACAAGGGAGGGCTTTCAGGGCCTGTGCTGCCTGCACACGACAGGATGCACAAAGCTGCCCTTTCTACCTCCAGCTAGCACTTGAGGGGTCAGCCATCCCTGTCATGTGCTTTGGAGGCAGGAATTTGGCCTCACAGCCTCCAGCCAGATGCTGCTGCCCTCTTGTTCACCAGGGAGTACTTCACCCTCCTCCAGGGATCCTTCTGGATTCAAGACTCTTTCTCCTGCTGGTCAGCTGTGGACCGTCGGCTGCCGCTGATGTGCCACCTTCCACAAGACATCCCAACAGCTGACGTCTGTTTTTCACAGAGGTCCTTCTCCCCAGGACAGGTAGAGTAGCAACATGCCTGGATCTCTCGTCTGTAGCGGCTGCTCTCACAGCACGCAACGGCATAAGTTGTGCAAGCCATGGGGACAGGCACCTTCAGCAGCCTGGTGAAGGAGCTGCTCAAGGGTCCAGCAAGGGTTGGTGTGGTGTGGTGTGGTGTGGTGTGGTGTTGTGTGGTGTGTTGGTGCGGGGTATTGTCCGAATGGGTCAAGCCTCAGCCTGCCAGGCGGATGGCCTGTATGGGTACTGCTTCGAATCCTGGGTGCTTCCCCTGCAGTCCAGCTCCCTGCTGATCCTCCTGGGAGAGCAGCGGAGGATACTGCCAGGGCTTGTGCCCCTGTGGCCCTGTGGCCCTGTGGCCCTGTGGGAGATCTGGAGGAAGCTCCTGGTTCCTGGGCTTGTCCTGACCCAGCCACAGCTGTCTCTGGTGGTGGTCCTTGGGGAAGTGAGCCAGCAGATGCCAGAAAGCTTGCTGTCTCTCCCTCTCTGTTCCTGTGCGCTTCCAAGCAAAGGGGGCAGAGGGAGGCAGGAGGGAGGAAGGAAAAGACAGAAAGCTGCCGGCTTGCTACGAGGGAGCATGCTTTGTGCTGTGTGCTGTGTGCTGTGCTGTGGCTCTAGACTGCTTTTGTCTGTCAATGCAGACCGCCAGGGCGTGCGTAGGGCTTCCGGTCATGGGTCTTGTGTGCAAGCTCTAAAAAGAGTGTCCTTGAGAGTGAATGCCTCTCTGAGCTGGAGCTGGGCTGCTTCCCTTGATTTGGCAGGAGAGCCTGGGATGAGCGTCCTGCAGTGAGTGCTGGTGGCCACGAGGGGGCGCGCAAAGCTGCCCTTTTTTTTTTTTTTTTTTTTTTTTTTAGCAGATTTATTTATTTCATTACAAAGTCAGATATACAGAGAAGAGAAGAGACAGAGAGGAAGATCTTCCATCTGATGATTCACTCCCCAACGGAGCCACAACGGCCGGTGGGCGCCGATCCAAAGCCGGGAACCTGCAACTTCTTCTGGGTCTCCCACGAGGGTGCAGGGTCCCAAAGCTTTGGGCCGTCCTCGACTGCTTTCCCAGGCCACAAGCAGGGAGCTGGATGGGAAGTGGAGCCACCGCCGGGATTAGAACCGGTGCCCATATGGGATCCCAGTGCGTTCAAGGTGAGGACTTTAGCCGCTAGGCTACGGCGCCGGGTCCCAAGCTGCCCTTTCTACCCCTGGTCGGCTCAGGCCTTCTGAGCTCTAGACAGCCCAACCCGAGCCATCCTAGCGTCGTGTGGGGGTCCCGGACAGTATTCCGGGGCACGTGTTGTTGGAAGATCAGGGCTCCAAGGCCGAACAGCCGCTAGGCCACGCTGATGGACACCGGCTTCATGTATTTTTGCATGTGTAGGGTGGCGGTTAGGGTGATGTGATACACTACTCGTCCTTCCTCGGCCTAGCTGGGTGGTGTCTGGTCATGTGGGCTCCTAAGCCAGGAGCAGGTGGATGGAGAAGTAGGCACCAGAGGTCAGCAGCCATCTGCAATAGGAAGTCCCAGGCCCCAGCTGCTCCGGAGAGCACCCTGCACCATGCAGCCCTGATGCCCAGCACATCTGATGATGGCCGGCGAGCCACCAAGGCCCGCACAAGGGAGGGCTTTCAGGGCCTGTGCTGCCTGCACACGACAGGATGCACAAAGCTGCCCTTTCTACCTCCAGCTAGCACTTGAGGGGTCAGCCATCCCTGTCATGTGCTTTGGAGGCAGGAATTTGGCCTCACAGCCTCCAGCCAGATGCTGCTGCCCTCTTGTTCACCAGGGAGTACTTCACCCTCCTCCAGGGATCCTTCTGGATTCAAGACTCTTTCTCCTGCTGGTCAGCTGTGGACTGTCGGCTGCCGCTGATGTGCCACCTTCCACAAGACATCCCAACAGCTGACGTCTGTTCTTCACAGAGGTCCTTCTCCCCAGGACAGGTAGAGTAGCAACATGCCTGGATCCCTCGTCTGTAGCGGCTGCTCTCACAGCACGCAATGGCATAAGTTGTGCAAGCCAGGGGGACAGGCACCTTCAGCAGCCTGGTGAAGGAGCTGCTGAAGGGTCCAGCAAGGGTTGGTGTGGTGTGGTGTGGTGTGGTGTGGTGTTGTGTGGTGTGTTGGTGCGGGGTATTGTCCGAATGGGTCAAGCCTCAGCCTGAGAGGCGGATGGCCTGTATGGGTACTGCTTCGAATCCTGGGTGCTTCCCCTGCAGTCCAGCTCCCTGCCGATCCTCCTGAGAGAGCAGCGGAGGATGCTGCCAGGGCTTGTGCCCCTTTGCCCCTGTACCCCTGTGGCCCTGTGGCCCTGTGGGAGATCTGGAGGAAGCTCCTGGTTCCTGGGCTTGTCCTGACCCAGCCACAGCTGTCTCTGGTGGTGGTCCTTGGGGAAGTGAGCCAGCAGATGCCAGAAAGCTTGCTGTCTCTCCCTCTCTGTTCCTGTGCGCTTCCAACGAAAGGGGGCAGAGGGAGGCAGGAGGGAGGAAGGAAAAGACAGAAAGCTGCCGGCCTCCTGCAAGGGAGCATGCTGTGTGCTGTGTGCTGTGTGCTGTGCTGTGGCTCTAGACTGCTTTTGTCTGTCAATGCAGACCGCCAGGGCGTGCGTAGGGCTTCCGGTCATGGGTCTTGTGTGCAAGCTCTAAAAAGAGTGTCCTTGAGAGCGAATGCCTCTCTGAGCTGGAGCTGGGCTGCTTCCCTTGATTTGGCAGGAGAGCCTGGGATGAGCGTCCTGCAGTGAGTGCTGGTGGCCACGAGAGGGCGCGCAAAGCTGCCCTTTTTTTTTTTTTTTTTTTTTTTTTTTTTAGCAGATTTATTTATTTCATTACAAAGTCAGATATACAGAGAGGAGAAGAGACAGAGAGGAAGATCTTCCATCTGATGATTCACTCCCCAACGGAGCCGCAACGGCCGGTGCGTGCCGATCCAAAGCCGGGAACCTGGAACTTCTTCTGGGTCTCCCACGAGGGTGCAGGGTCCCAAAGCTTTGGGCCGTCCTCGACTGCTTTCCCAGGCCACAAGCAGGGAGCTGGATGGGAAGTGGAGCCACCGCCGGGATTAGAACCGGTGCCCATATGGGATCCCAGTGCGTTCAAGGTGAGGACTTTAGCCGCTAGGCTACGGCGCCGGGCCCCAAGCTGCCCTTTCTACCCCTGGTCGGCTCAGGCCTTCTGAGCTCTAGACAGCCCAACCCGAGCCATCCTAGCGTCGTGTGGGGGTCCCGAACAGTATTCCGGGGCACGTGTTGTTGGAAGATCAGGGCTCCAATGCTGAACAGCCCACATACCAAGGCCTGGGAGGGGAGGAGGTAGATTGGGGCCTAGCATCAGCGCGGGCCTGTGAGATAGGAAGTGTCAGGGTGCCTTTAATAGCAGGGTACTTAAAGAAGCCTGGGAGGTGGAATACCACGTCAGCGTGCCCACAGGCCCTCTGGGAGCTGGAATCCTAAGTCAGCGTGCCCACAGGCCCTCTGGGCTCTGGCTTGCTACGTCAGCGTGCCCCAGAGGCCCTCTGGGAGTTGGAGTCCTACGTCAGCGTCCTCAGAGGCCCTCTGGGAGTTGGAGTCCTACGTCAGCGTCCCCAGAGGCCCTCTGAGAGTTGGAGTCCTACGTCGACGTACCCAGAGGCCCTCTGGTAGTTGGAGTCCCACGCCTGCGTCCCCAGAGGCCCTCTGGGAGCTGGTGTTACACAAGCCAACTGGGGTTGTACTTTGCCAGATCAGGTCCCGGGAAACCTTACCGCCACCCCCATTCCTCGAAGAGCACCCTGAGATGCAGGCTCCGGGAGTTCTTTGGCAAGTGGAGCAGCTCCCCGATGGGCTGCCAAGAGGGCTTCATGGATTTTTTTTTTTTACTTCAAAGTCAGATATACAGAGAGGAGGAGAGACAGAGAGGAAGATCTTCCATCTGATGACTCACTCCCCAACTGAGCCGCAACGGCCGGTGCGTGCCGAATCCAAAGCCGGGAACCCGGAACCTCTTCTGGGTCTCCCACGAGGGTGCAGGGTCCCAAAGCTTTGGGCCGTCCTCGACTGCTTTCCCAGGCCACAAGCAGGGAGCTGGATGGGAAGTGGAGCCGCCGCCGGGATTAGAACCGGTGCCCATATGGGATCCCAGTGCGTTCAAGGTGAGGACTTTAGCCGCTAGGCTACGGCGTCGGGTCCCAAGCTGCCCTTTCTACCCCTGGTCGGCTCAGGCCTTCTGAGCTCTAGACAGCCCAACCCGAGCCATCCTAGCGTCGTGTGGGGGTCCCGGACAGTATTCCGGGGCACGTGTTGTTGGAAGATCAGGGCTCCAAGGCCGAACAGCCGCTAGGCCACGCTGATGGACACCGGCTTCATGTATTTTTGCATGTGTAGGGTGGCGGTTAGGGTGATGTGATACACTACTCGTCCTTCCTCGGCCTAGCTGGGTGGTGTCTGGTCATGTGGGCTCCTAAGCCAGGAGCAGGTGGATGGAGAAGTAGGCACCAGAGGTCAGCAGCCATCTGCAATAGGAAGTCCCAGGCCCCAGCTGCTCCGGAGAGCACCCTGCAACATGCAGCCCTGATGCCCAGCACATCTGATGATGGCCGGCGAGCCACCAAGGCCCGCACAAGGGAGGGCTTTCAGGGCCTGTGCTGCCTGCACACGACAGGGTGCACAAAGCTGCCCTTTCTACCTCCAGCTAGCACTTGAGGGGTCAGCCATCCCTGTCATGTGCTTTGGAGGCAGGAATTTGGCCTCACAGCCTCCAGCCAGATGCTGCTGCCCTCTTGTTCACCAGGGAGTACTTCACCCTCCTCCAGGGATCCTTCTGGATTCAAGACTCTTTCTCCTGCTGGTCAGCTGTGGACCGTCGGCTGCCGCTGATGTGCCACCTTCCACAAGACATCCCAACAGCTGACGTCTGTTCTTCACAGAGGTCCTTCTCCCCAGGACAGGTAGAGTAGCAACATGCCTGGATCCCTCGTCTGTAGCGGCTGCTGTCACAGCACGCAATGGCATAAGTTGTGCAAGCCAGGGGGACAGGCACCTTCAGCAGCCTGGTGAAGGAGCTGCTGAAGGGTCCAGCAAGGGTTGGTGTGGTGTGGTGTGGTGTGGTGTTGTGTGGTGTGTTGGTGCGGGGTATTGTCCGAATGGGTCAAGCCTCAGCCTGAGAGGCGGATGGCCTGTATGGGTACTGCTTCGAATCCTGGGTGCTTCCCCTGCAGTCCAGCTCCCTGCCGATCCTCCTGGGAGAGCAGCGGAGGATGCTGCCAGGGCTTGTGCCCCTTTGCCGCTGTACCCCTGTGGCCCTGTGGCCCTGTGGGAGATCTGGAGGAAGCCCCTGGTTCCTGGGCTTGTCCTGACCCAGCCACAGCTGTCTCTGGTGGTGGTCCTTGGGGAAGTGAGCCAGCAGATGCCAGAAAGCTTGCTGTCTCTCCCTCTCTGTTCCTGTGTGCTTCCAAGCAAAGGGGGCAGAGGGAGGCAGGAGGGAGGAAGGAAAAGACAGAAAGCTGCCGGCTTGCTACGAGGGAGCATGCTGTGTGCTGTGTGCTGTGGCTCTAGACTGCTTTTGTCTGTCAATGCAGACCGCCAGGGCGTGCGTAGGGCTTCCGGTCATGGGTCTTGTGTGCAAGCTCTAAAAAGAGTGTCCTTGAGAGCGAATGCCTCTCTGAGCTGGAGCTGGGCTGCTTCCCTTGATTTGGCAGGAGAGCCTGGGATGAGCGTCCTGCAGTGAGTGCTGGTGGCCACGAGAGGGCGCGCAAAGCTGCCCTTTTTTTTTTTTTTTTTTTTAGCAGATTTATTTATTTCATTACAAAGTCAGATATACAGAGAAGAGAAGAGACAGAGAGGAAGATCTTCCATCTGATGATTCACTCCCCAATGGAGCCACAATGGCCGGTGCGTGCCGAATCAAAGCCGGGAACCTGGAACTTCTTCTGGGTCTCCCACGAGGGTGCAGGGTCCCAAAGCTTTGGGCCGTCCTCGACTGCTTTCCCAGGCCACAAGCAGGGAGCTGGATGGGAAGTGGAGGTGTCTGGATTAGGACCAGTGCCCATAAGGGATCCCAGTGCGTTCAAGGTGAGGACTTTAGCCGCTAGGCTACGGCGCCGGGTCCCAAGCTGCCCTTTCTACCCCTGGTCGGCTCAGGCCTTCTGAGCTCTAGACAGCCCAACCCGAGCCATCCTAGCGTCGTGTGGGGGTCCCGGACAGTATTTCGGGCCACGTGTTGTTGGAAGATCAGGGCTCCAAGGCCGAACAGCCGCTAGGCCACGCTGATGGACACCGGCTTCATGTATTTTTGCATGTGTAGGGTGGCGGTTAGGGTGATGTGATACACTACTCGTCCTTCCTCGGCCTAGCTGGGTGGTGTCTGGTCATGTGGGCTCCTAAGCCAGGAGCAGGTGGATGGAGAAGTAGGCACCAGAGGTCAGCAGCCATCTGCAATAGGAAGTCCCAGGCCCTAGCTGCTGCGGAGAGCACCCTGCACCATGCAGCCCTGCTACCCAGCACATCTGATGATGGCCAGCGAGCCACCAAGGCCCGCACAAGGGAGGGCTTTCAGGGCCTGTGCTGCCTGCACACGACAGGGTGCACAAAGCTGCCCTTTCTACCTCCAGCTAGCACTTGAGGGGTCAGCCATCCCTGTCATGTGCTTTGGAGGCAGGAATTTGGCCTCACAGCCTCCAGCCAGATGCTGCTGCCCTCTTGTTCACCAGGGAGTACTTCACCCTGCTCCAGGGATCCTTCTGGATTCAAGACTCTTTCTCCTGCTGGTCAGCTGTGGACTGTCGGCTGCCGCTGATGTGCCACCTTCCACAAGACATCCCAACAGCTGACGTCTGTTTTTCACAGAGGTCCTTCTCCCCAGGACAGGTAGAGTAGCAACATGCCTGGATCCCTCCTCTGTAGTGGCCGCTGTCACAGCACGCAACGGCATAAGTTGTGCAAGCCATGGGGACAGGCACCTTCAGCAGCCTGGTGAAGGAGCTGCTGAAGGGTCCAGCAAGGGTTGGTGTGGTGTGGTGTGGTGTGGTGTGGTGTTGTGTGGTGTGTTGGTGCGGGGTATTGTCCGAATGGGTCAAGCCTCAGCCTGCCAGGCGGATGGCCTGTATGGGTACTGCTTCGAATCCTGGGTGCTTCCCCTGCAGTCCAGCTCCCTGCCGATCCTCCTGGGAGAGCAGCGGAGGATACTGCCAGGGCCTGTGCCCCTGTGGCCCTGTGGCCCTGTGGGAGATCTGGAGGAAGCTCCTGGTTCCTGGGCTTGTCCTGACCCAGCCACAGCTGTCTCTGGTGGTGGTCCTTGGGGAAGTGAGCCAGCAGATGCCAGAAAGCTTGCTGTCTCTCCCTCTCTGTTCCTGTGTGCTTCCAAGAAAAGGGGCAGAGGGAGGCAAGAGGGAGGAAGGAAAGACAGAAAGCTGCCGGCCTCCTGCGAGGGAGCATGCTATGTTCTGTGTGCTGTGTGGTGTGCTGTGGCTCTAGACTGCTTTTGTCTGTCAATGCAGACAGCCAGGGCGTGCGTAGGGCTTCCGGTCATGGGTCTTGTGTGCAAGCTCTAAAAAGAGTGTCCTTGAGAGCGAATGCCTCTCTGAGCTGGAGCTGGGCTGCCTCCCTTGATTTGGCAGGAGAGCCTGGGATGAGCGTCATGCAGTAAGTGCTGGTGGCCACGAGAGGGCGCGCAAAGCTGCCCTTTTTTTTTTTTTTTTTTTTTTTTTAGCAGATTTATTTATTTCATTACAAAGTCAGATATACAGAGAGGAGAAGAGACAGAGAGGAAGATCTTCCATCTGATGATTCACTCCCCAACGGAGCCGCAACGGCCGGTGCGTGCCGATCCAAAGCCGGGAACCTGCAACTTCTTCTGGGTCTCCCACGAGGGTGCAGGATCCCAAAGCTTTGGGCCGTCCTCGACTGCTTTCCCAGGACACAAGCAGGGAGATGGATGGGAAGTGGAGCCGCCGCTGGGATTAGAACCGGTGCCCATAAGGGATCCCAGTGCGTTCAAGTTGAGGACTTTAGCCGCTAGGCTACGGCGTCGGGCCCCAAGCTGCCCTTTCTACCCCTGGTCGGCTCAGGCCCTCTCAGCTCTAGACAGCCCAACCCGAGCCATCCTAGCGTCGTGTGGGGGTCCCGAACAGTATTCCGGGGCACGTGTTGTTGGAAGATCAGGGCTCCAATGCTGAACAGCCCACATACCAAGGCCTGGGAGGGGAGGAGGTAGATTGGGGCCTAGCATCAGCGCGGGCCTGTGAGATAGGAAGTGTCAGGGTGCCTTTAATAGCAGGGTACTTAAAGAAGCCTGGGAGGTGGAATACCACGTCAGCGTGCCCACAGGCCCTCTGGGAGCTGGAGTCCTAAGTCAGCGTGCCCCAGAGGCCCTCTGGGCTCTGGCTTGCTACGTCAGTGTGCCCCAGAGGCCCTCTGGGAGTTGGAGTCCTACGTCAGCGTCCCCAGAGGCCCTCTGGGAGTTGTAGTCCTACGTCAACGTAGCCAGAGGCCCTCTGGTAGTTGGAGTCCCACGCCTGCGTCCCCAGAGGCCCTCTGGGAGCTGGTGTTACACAAGCCGACTGGGGTTGTACTTTGCCAGATCAGGTCCCGGGAAACCTTACCGCCACCCCCATTCCTCGAAGAGCACCCTGAGACGCAGGCTCCGGGAGTTCTTTGGCAAGTGGAGCAGCTCCCCGAAGGGCTGCCAAGAGGGCTTCATGGATTTTTTTTTTATTTCAAAGTCAGATATATAGAAAGGAGGAGAAACAGAGAGGAAGATCTTCCATCTGATGATTCACTCCCCAACGGAACTGCAATGGCCGGTGGGCGCCTATCCAAAGCCGGGAACCTGGAACCTCTTCTGGGTCTCCCACGAGGGTGCAGGGTCCCAAAGCTTTGGGCCGTCCTCTACTGCTTTTCCAGGCCACAAGCAGGGAGCTGGATGGGAAGTGGAGCCGCTGCCGGCATTAGAACCAATGCCCATAATGGATCCTGGTGCGTTCAAAGCGGAGACTTTAGCCGCTAGGCTACGGCGCCGGGTCCCAAGCTGCCCTTTCTACCCCTGGTCGGCTCAGGCCTTCTGAGCTCTAGACAGCCCAACCCGAGCCATCCTAGCGTCGTGTGGGGGTCCCGGACAGTATTCCAGGGCACGTGTTGTTGGGAGATCAGGGCTCCAAGGCCGAACAGCCGCTAGGCCACGCTGATGGGCCCCGGCTCCATGTATTTTTGCCTGTGTGGGGTGGCGGTTAGGGTGATGTGATACACTACTCGGCCTTCCTCGGCCTAGCTGGGTGGTGTCTGGGCATGTGGGCTCCTAAGCCAGGAGCAGGTGGATGGAGAAGTAGGCATCAGAGGTCAGCAGCCATCTGCAATAGGAAGTCCCAGGCCCTAGCTGCTGCGGAGAGCACCCTGCACCATGCAGCCCTGCTACCCAGCACATCTGATGATGGCCGGCGAGCCACCAAGGCCCGCACAAGGGAGAGCTTTCAGGGCCTGTGCTGCCTGCACACGACAGGGTGCACAAAGCTGCCCTTTCTACCTCCAGCTAGCACTTGAGGGGTCAGCCATCCCTGTCATGTGCTTTGGAGGCAGGAATTTGGCCTCACAGCCTCCAGCCAGATGCTGCTGCCCTCTTGTTCACCAGGGAGTACTTCACCCTCCTCCAGGGATCCTTCTGGATTCAAGACTCTTTCTCCTGCTGGTCAGCTGTGGACTGTCGGCTGCCGCTGATGTGCCACCTTCCACAAGACATCCCAACAGCTGACGTCTGTTTTTCACAGAGGTCCTTCTCCCCAGGACAGGTAGAGTCGCAACATGCCTGGATCCCTCCTCTGTAGTGGCCGCTGTCACAGCACGCAACGGCATAAGTTGTGCAAGCCATGGGGACAGGCACCTTCAGCAGCCTGGTGAAGGAGCTGCTGAAGGGTCCAGCAAGGGTTGGTGTGGTTTGGTGTGGTGTGGTGTGGTGTGGTGTGGTGTTGTGTGGTGTGTTGGTGCGGGGTATTGTCCGAATGGGTCAAGCCTCAGCCTGAGAGGCAGATGACCTGTATGGGTACTGCTTCAAATCCTTCCCCTGCAGTCCAGCTCCCTGCCAATCCTCCTGGGAGAGCAGCGGAGGATGCTGCCAGGGCTTGTGCCCCTTTGCCGCTGTACTCCTGTGGCCCTGTGGCCCTGTGGGAGATCTGGAGGAAGCTCCTGGTTCCTGGGCTTGTCCTGACCCAGCCACAGCTGTCTCTGGTGGTGGTCCTTGGGGAAGTGAGCCAGCAGATGCCAGAAAGCTTGCTGTCTCTCCCTCTCTGTTCCTGTGTGCTTCCAAGCAAAGGGGGCAGAGGGAGGCAGGAGGGAGGAAAGAAAAGACAGAAAGCTGCCGGCCTCCTGCGAGGGAGCATGCTGTGTGCTGTGTGCTGTGTGCTGTGTGCTGTGGCTCTAGACTGCTTTTGTCTGTCAATGCAGACCGCCAGGGCGTGCGTAGGGCTTCCGGTCCTGGGTCTCATGTGCAAACTCTAAAAGGAGTGTCCTTGAGAGCAAATACCTCTCTGAGCTGGTGGGCTGCTTCCCTTGATTTGGCAGGAGAGCCTGGGATGAGCGTCCTGCAGTGAGTGCTGGTGGCCACGAGAGGGCGCGCAAAGCTGCCCTTTTTTTTTTTTTTTTTTAGCAGATTTATTTATTTCATTACAAAGTCAGATATACAGAGAGGAGAAGAGACAGAGAGGAAGATCTACCATCTGATGATTCACTTTCCAAATGAGCCCCAATGGCCGGTGGGCGCCGATCCAAAGCCGGGAACCTGGAACCTCTTCTGGGTCTCCCACGAGGGTACAGGGTCCCAAAGCTTTGGGTCGTTCTCGACTGCTTTCCCAGGCCACAAGCAGGGGGCTGGATGGGAAGTGGAGCCGCCGCCGGGATTAGAACCAGTGCCCATATGGGATCCTGGTGTGTTCAAGGTAAGGACTTTAGCCGCTAGGCTATGGCGCCGGGCCCAGGGTCCTGTTCCTGACATCGCACTGTGGCCACATGGTCTTGACTGTCTCATGCAGGCTTGTGTCTTCAGTGTTGGTTGGTTTTTACACATCATGTGAAAACCCCGTAGCTGGAGCTGTGTGATCTCGACGGGTGTTGTGCAAACCCCGTCCCACTTCGGGGCGTTGCTGTCGGCCCTGTCCTCTGTGATTGGGGGAGGCTCAGGCCGGATGTGGGCAAAGGGCGGTGTGACGGGTCACGGGTGGTGTCAGTGTGTGTGTCTGTTCTGGGCACGCCCAGGGGCGTTGCCACGTCAGCATGAAGTCACCCTGCCTGCAAGGACCTCCACAAGTTCAAGCCCCACGTTGGCCGACTCGCTGGTGCAAATGGCTGGAGATCCGGGCACATGACAAGGTAAGTGGGTTCTGGGATGGCGAGTTTGGTAATATGTCTGGGTCTTGTTTAGGGTTTTGGTTAGGGTTAGGGGTTCTGGTCTTGGTTAGAGGCTTGTGCCCCTGTGCCCCTGTGGCCCTGTGTCCCTGTGGGAGATCTGGAGGAAGCTCCTGGTTCCTGGGCTTGTCCTGACCCAGCCACAGCTGTCTCTGGTGGTGGCCCTTGGGGAAGTGAGCCAGCAGATGCCAGAAAAATTGCTGTCTCTCCCTCTCTGTTCCTCTGTGCTTCCAAGCAAATAGGACAGAGAGAGACAGGCAGGCAGGTAGGAAGAGAAAGAAAGAAAGAGAAAGCTGCCGGCCTGCTGGGAGGTAGCGTGCTGTGCGCTGTGTGCTGTGCTGTGCTGTGGCTCTGGACTGCTTTGTCTGACCATGCGGACTCCCAGAGCGTGGGTAGGGTTTCCGTAATGGGACTCGTGTGCAAGCTCTAAATAGTGTGTCCTTGAGAGAGAATGCCTCTCTGGGCCTGGCTGCTTCCCTGATTTTGAGAGTCTGGTTGAGCGTCCTGCAGTGAGTGCTGGTGGCCACAAGACGGCGCCACCTTTGATGGCTCAAGCCTTTGAGCTCCAGGCAGCCCAGCCCAAGCCGTCCTAAGCTCAGGTGGGGTTCCCGGACAGTGATCCTGGACACATGTGGTTGGAAGATCAGGGCTCCAAGGCCGGACGGCCGCATACTAAGGCCCGGGAGGGAAGGAGGGCCCTTGGGACCAAGCATCGGCCTGGGCTTCTGTGATAGGAATTGTCAGGGTGCCTTTAAGAGCAGGGTACAATGTCAGGGAACCGAAAGAACCCTGGGAGTTTAAGTCCCAAGTCAACAGGCCCTCTGGGAGCTGGAGTTACACACCGGATGACTAGCACTGATATTCTGCAGTTGAGGTTCCCGGAAACATTTCCACTACCCCCGTTCCTCACAGAGCAACTGAGGGGCAGGGCCTGGGCTTTGTTTACCCAGTGCAACAGCTCACCCAGTGGAGAGGCCTCCATGTATTTCTGCATGTGTGGGGTGACAGTTCGTGTGATACAGCACTCGGCCTTCCTCTGCCGTCCTTGGAGGCGTCTGGGCCGGTATACACAGCCGAGCAAAGCCGAGCAGAGACGAGCACAGCCGAGTAGAGACGAGCAGAGACCGAGCAGGGCCGAGCAGAGACGAGTACAGCCGAGCAGAGACGAGCAGAGACAAGCACAGCTGAGCAGAGACGAGCCGAGACCGAGCAGGGCCGAGCAGAGACGAGTACAGCCGAGCAGAGACGAGCAGAGAGAAGCACAGCTGAGCAGAGACAAGCAGACGCGATCAGAGACCCAGCAGGGCCGAGCAGAGACCGAGCAGGGCCGAGCAGAGACTAGCAGAGACAAGCAGAGACCGAGCAGGGCCGAGCAGAGACGAGTACAGCCGAGCAGAGACGAGTACAGCCGAGCAGAGACGAGCAGAGACGAGCACAGCCGAGTACAGCCGAGCACAGCCGAGCAGAGACAAGCAGAGATAAGCAGGCACAGCTGAGCCGGCTGGCAGTGCTATGTCCGTGTTGCAGTGCGAGGAGATGGTCCGGCTTTTGGAGCACACTTGGGAACTTGGGACATTGTACTGCAGGAGGCAGAAGTCATGAGCAGGTAAGACAGAGGCCGGGGAGCCTCTGAGGTGTGTGACGGGGGCCGGGGAGCTTCTGAGGCCCGTGACGGGGGCCGGGGAGCCTCTGAGGCCCGTGACGGGGGTTGGGGAGCCTGTAGGCCCGTGACGGGGGCCGGGGAGCCTCTGAGGCCCGTGACGGGGGCCGGGGAGCCTCTGAGGCCGGTGACGGGGGCCGGGGAGCCTCTGAGGCCCGTGACGGGGGCCGGGGAGCCTCTGAGGCCCGTGACGGGGGCCGGGGAGCCTCTGAGGCCCGTGACGGGGGCCGGGGAGCCTCTGAGGCCCGTGACGGGGGCCGGGGAGCCTCTGAGGCCCGTGACGGGGGCCGGGGAGCCTCTGAGGCCCGTGACGGGGGCCGGGGAGCCTCTGAGGCCCGTGACGGGGGCCGGGGAGCCTGTAGGCCCGTGACGGGGGCCGGGGAGCCTGTAGGCCCATGACGGGGGTTGGGGAGCTTCTGAGGCCCGTGACGGGGGCCGGGGAGCCTGTAGGCCCGTGACAGGGGCCGGGAGCCTCTGAGGCCCGTGACGGGGGCTGGGGAGCCTGTAGGCCCGTGACGGGGGCCGGGGAGCCTCTAGGCCTGGGGTAGCAGGTCCCTTGAATTCGCAGGATTGTGGAGGTCATGGTTGCTCTCCTAGCCTTCCAGTTGCCCTCTTCACCCCCGCAGACTCTGCCTGGCTGCTCTGAGCCCGGGCCTGTGTGCGTTGTCGCTTCTGCTTCACCCGCTCACCCAGCTCAGGGCCTGGGTTTCCGAGGCTCGCCTCCTGGATCCCGTGTCTCGCCTTTCAAGGGTGCCTGAACAAATTACACGTGTGCACAGCCACGTGGGCTGAGGCTCTTGGCTTGGGAGAGCATTTAGAACCTAGAGAGAGGTTGCAAGGTGAGTAGCAGACCTGGAACGCCACGCCCCAGCCCGAGCTGCAGTTACTGTGTTTCTATGTGTGCTTTTTATGTTTTTTTTCTCCCCTTGACCTTTTGAGATTGCTAGCTTGCTCCCTCCTGCCCTCTCCCACGACCCTCCGTAGAATTCATCTTAGTTTTTTCCCCTTTCTTTAAGAATGTTGCTCCCCAAGAAAGCTGGGTTGGAAACAGCAGCGATGGCCTCTTTGCAGCACCCCAAACCCGCATCCCTTCCTCAGGCAGAGGGGCGCCAGATGAGGGGCGGGGGAGGCTCCTTTCACCCAGGGTGGTGAGCACAGGCCTTAGAGGCTCCCCGACTCCCGTCACAGGCCCCGGGGAGCCTCTAGGCCTGTGAGGGAGACCGGGGAGCCTCTAGGCCTGCGAGGGAGACCGGGGAGCCTCTAGGCCTGCGAGGGAGACCGGGGAGCCTCTAGGCCTGCGAGGGAGACCGGGGAGCCATAGGCCTGCGAGGGAGACCGGGGAGCCTCTAGGCCTGCGAGGGAGACCGGGGAGCCTCTAGGCCTGCGAGGGAGACCGGGGAGCCTCTAGGCCTGTGAGGGAGACCGGGGAGCCTCTAGGCCTGCGAGGGAGACCGGGGAGCCTCTAGGCCTGTGAGGGAGACCGGGGAGCCTCTAGGCCTGTGACGGGGGTCAGGAGCCTCCTGTCCCCCTGTGCCTTGTCCCGCTTCTGGCCTCCTCGTTTCTGACTCAGCCATCTTTTTCCAGTTCATTTTCTTGTGTTTTGTGATTGACTTATGGCTCGGGCTGAACCTTCATGCCACGTTCCTGTTTTTCTTTTCTTTTTTAAAGATTTATTTATTTTATTACAAAGTCAGATATACAGAGACAAGGAGAGACAGAGAGGAAGATCTTCCATCCGATGATTCACTCCCCAACTGAGCCGCAACGGCTGGACCTGAGCCGATCCGAAGCCAGGAACCAGGAACCTCCTCCAGGTCTCCCTCGAGGTGCAGGGTCCCAAGGCTTTGGGCCATCCTCGACTGCTTTCCCAGGCCACAGGCAGGGAGCTGGATGGGAAGTGGAGCTGCCAGGATTAGAACTGGTGCCCATATGGAATCCCGGGCATGCAAGGCAAGGACTTTAGCCGCTAGGCTACGGCGCCGGGCCCAGGTGCCTGTTCCTGACATCGCACTGTGGCCAGATGGTCTTGACTGTCTCGTGCAGGGCTGTGTCCTCAGTGTTGGTTGATTTTTATGCATCACGTGAAAATCCTGTAGCTGGAGCTGTGTGATCTCGACGGGTGTTGTGCAAACCCCGTCCCACTATCGGGGCGTTGCTGTCGGCCCTGTCCTCTGTGATTGGGGGAAGCTGAGGCCGGATGTGGGCAAAGGGTGGTGTGACGGGTCATGGGTGGTGTCAGTGTGTGTCTGTGCTGGGCACGCCCAGGGGCTTTGCCACATGAAGTCACCCTGCCTGCAAGGACCTCCACAAGTTCAAGCCCCACGTTGGCCGACTCGCTGGTGCAAATGGCTGGAGACCCGGGCACATGACAAGGTAAGTGGGTTCTGGGAAGGCGGGTGGGTGCGCGCTATTTAGGGGTTAGGGTTTAGGTAAGTGTTTTATTGGTTAAATTTTAGTATAGGATTTAGAGTTTGGTAATATGTCTGGGTCTTGTTTAGGATCTTGGTTAGGGTTAGGGGTTCTGGTCTTGGTTAGAGGCTTGTGCCCCTGTGCCCCTGTGGCCCTGTGGGAGATCTGGAGGAAGCTCCTGGTTCCTAGGCTTGTCCTGGCCCAGCCACAGCTGTCTCTGGTGGTGGTCCTTGGGGAAGTGAGCCAGCAGATGCCAGAAAAATTGCTGTCTCTCCCTCTCTGTTCCTCTGTGCTTCCAAGCAAATAGGACAGAGAGAGACAGGCAGGCAGGTAGGAAGAGAAAGAAAGAAAGAGAAAGCTGCTGGCCTGCTGCGAGGGAGGTAGTGTGCTGTGTGCTGTGTGCTGTGCTGTGGCCTTGGACTGCTTTGTCTGCCCATGCAGACCCCCAGGGCGTGGGTAGGGTTTCTGTAATGGGACTCGTGTGCAAGCTCTAAAAAGTGTGTTCTTGAGAGAGAATGCCTCTCTGGGCCTGGCTGCTTCTCTTGATTTTGAAAGTCTGGTTGAGCGTCCTGCAGTGAGTGCTGGTGGCCACAAGACGGCGCCACCTTTGATGGCTCAGGCCTTTGAGCTCCAGGCAGCCCAGCCCAAGCCGTCCTAAGCTCAGGTGGGGTTCCCGGACAGTGATCCTGGACACATGTGGTTGGAAGATCAGGGCTCCAAGGCTGGATGGCCTCATACCAAGGCCCGGGAGGGAAGGAGGACCCTTGGGACCGAGCATCGGCCTGGGCTTCTGTGATAGGAATTGTCAGGGTGCCTTTAAGAGCAGGGCACAATGTCAGGGAACCGAAAGAACCCTGGGAGTTTAAGTCCCAAGTCAATATCCCCACAGGCCCTCTGGGAGCTGGAGTTACACACCGGATGACTAGCACTGATATTCTGCAGATGAGGTCTCCGGAAACCTTTCCACTACCCCCGTTCCTCACAGAGCACCTAAGGGGCAGGGCCTGGGCTTTGTTTACCCAGTGCAGCAGCTCACGGTGGGCTGTGGAGAGGCCTTAGTGTGTTTGTGCTTGTGTGGGATGGCAGTTAGTGTGATACAGCACTCGGCTTTCCTCTGCCATGCTGGGAGGCATCTGGGCCGGTATACACAGCCGAGCAAAGCCGAGCAGAGACGAGCACAGCCGAGTAGAGACGAGCAGAGACCGAGCAGGGCCGAGCAGAGACGAGCACAGCCGAGTGGAGCCGAGCGGAGCCGAGTAGGGATAGCTGAGCCAGCTTGCCATGCTTTGTCCGTGTTGCAGTGCGAGGAGATGGTCAGGGCTTTGGAGCACACTTGGGACCTTGGGACCTTGTACTTCAGGAGGCAGAAGTCATGAGCAGGTATGACGGAGGCCAGGGAGCCTCTGAGGCCTGTGAGGGAGTTCGGAGAGTCTGTGGGGCCTGTGAGGGAGGCTGGGGCATCTCTGAGGCCTGTGAGGGAGGCCAGGGAGCCTGTGTGGCCTGTGACTGAGGCTGGGGAGTCTCTGGGCCTGTGACGGAGGCTGGGGAGCCTCTGAGGGCTTCGACGGAGGCCGGGGAGCCTCAGGCCCTGCACAGGAAGAGCTTTCGGGGCCTAAAGTCCCTGCACACGAGCTGGCACAAGCAGCCATCCTCTCTACCCCTGCGCTGGCACTCGAGGGCTCAGGCGCCTTCGTCGTTTTAAACAGGTTAGTTTTTGTCCGCACAAGGCTGCGATGTAATCTTGCGCTTCTCCTCCCCGCGGGCTCCTTCTTCACCCTGAGCTGAAAACAGAGGGCGCAAAGAGGAAGCTGAGGAGGCTTGTTCCAGCGGGGCAGGAGCGGGGTGTCCTCTGTCGCCCTGTCCCACTGTCCAATTGTCCCCCTGTCCCCCTGTCCCACTGTCCCCCTGTCCCCCTGTGCCATGGGCCCCTGTCCCCTGTCCCTGTGCCCCTGTCCCCCTGTCCCCCTGTACACCTGTCCACCTGATCCCCTGTCCACTTTGTTCCCCTGTTCCTCTGTTCCCTGTCCCCCTGTGCTCCTGTCCCCCTGTCCCCCTGTCCCGCTGTGCCCCTATCCCCCTGTTACTCTGACCCCCTGTGCCCAGGTCCGCCTGTGTTCCAGTCCCCTGTGCCCCTCTCCCCTGTCCCCTGTCCCACTGTGCCCCTGTCGCCCTGTGCCCCTGTCGCCCTGTGCCCCTGTCCCCTGTCCCCCTGTCCGCCTGTACTCCTGTCCCTATATCCCTCTGACCACCTGTCCCCTGACACCCTGTGCCCCTGTCCCCCTCTGCCCCTGTCCCCCTGTCCCCTGTCCCCCTGTCCCACTGTCCTCCTGTCCCACTGTCCCCTGTCCCCGTCCCCTTGTCCACTGTCCCCCTGTGCTCCCGTCCCCCTGTCACTCTATCCCCCTGTTCCTCTTATCCCCGTCTCCCTTTCCGACTGTGCCTGTCTCACTGTCCCCCATCCCTCTGACCCCTGTCCCACGTCCCCCTGTGCCCATGTCCCACTGTGACCTGTCCCCGTCCCCCTGTCCCACTGACACCCTGTCTCCCCATCTCCTGTCCCATGTCCCCAGTCCCCCTGTGCCCCTGTCCCCTTGTCACTGCCCCCATCCCTCTGAGCCCCTGTCCCATGTCCCCTGTACTCCTGTCCCCCTGTCACTGTCCCCCTGTCCCTCTGTCCCCCTGTGTCCCCTGTTCCCCTGTCCTCTGTCTTGCTGTGCCCGTCTCCCCTGTGGCCCTGTCCCCTGTCCTCCCTTCCCTCTGAGCCCCTTAGCCCCTGTGCCCCTGTCCCCTGGCCTCTGTCCCCTGTCCTGTGTGCCCCTCTTCCCCGTCCCCCGTGCCCCTGTCCCCCGTCCCATGTCCCCCTGTCCCCCTGTCCCATGTCCCCCTGTCCCCCTGTCATTCTTTCCCCCATCCCCGTCCCCTGTCCCCTTCCCCCTGTCCCCCGTCCCCTTCCCCCTGTCCCCCGTCCCCCTGTCCCTCTCTGCCCCTGTGACGCTGTGATCCTGTCCCCCTGAGACCTCTCCCCCAGTCCCCATAATCCTGTCCCCCTGTCGCCCTGACTCCCTGACCCTGTCCCCCTGTGCCCCTGTCCCCCTGTCACTCTGTCCCCTGACCTCCTGTCCCCTGTGCCGCTGTCCCCCTGCCCTTTGTCTCCCCGACTCCCTCTCCCCTCTCCCCTGTCCCCCTGTCACCCTGTCCCATGACCCCTCTGCCCCTGTCCCCCAGTCCCCTGTCCCCCTGAGCCCCTGTTCCCCTGTCCCCGTCACCCTGTCCCACTGTCCCTCTGACCCGCTGTGCCCCTGTCCCCCTGTGCTCCTGTGCCCCTGACTCTCTGTAAACTGTCCCTCTGTGCCCCGTCCCTCTGACCCCCTGTCCCCCTGCCCGCTGTCCCCTGTCTTCAGTCCCCCTGTGTCCCTGTCCCCCGTCACTCTGTCCCCCTGTCCCTCTTACCTCCTTTCCCCCTGAACCCTGTGCCCATGTCCCCCTGTGACCGGTCCCCTTGTCCACTGTCCCCTTGTCCCCGTCCCCCTGTCCCCTTGTCCACTGTGCCCCTGTGCTCATGTCCCCCTGTGCCATTGTGCCCTGTCCCCCTGTCCCCCATCCCCCGTCCCCCTGTCCTCCTGACCCCCAGTACCCCTGTCCCCCTGTGCCCCTGTCCTCTCTCCCACTGTCCTTCTGTCCCCCTGTCCCCAGTACCCTGTCCCCCTGTCCCCTTTCCCCTGTGCCTCTGTCCCCCTGTGCCATCTCCCCCTCACCTCCTGTCCCCCTGTGCCCCTGTCCCCTGTCCCTCTGACCCACTGTCCTCCTGTCCCCCTGTCCCCCTGTCTCGCTGTCTCCTGTCTTCTGTCACCCTATGCCCCCGTCCCCGTCACTCTGTCTCCCTGTCCCTCTTACGTCCGTTCCCCAAGTCCCCCTGTGCCCCTGTCTCTTGTTACCCTGTGCTCTGTCCCCTGTCCCCGTCTCCCTGTCTCACTGTCCCCGTCTCCCTGTCCCACTGTGACCCTGTGCCCGGTCCCCTGTCCCCCATCCCCCTGTCCCCCCTCCCTCTGACCACCTGTCTCCCTGTTCCCATGTGCCCCTGTGCCCTGTCCCCTGTCCCACTGTGCCCCTGTCCCCTGTCCCACTGTGACCCTGTGCCCCTGTCCCCTTTCCCCTGTCCCCCATCCCCCTGTCCCCCTGTCCCCTCTCCCCCTCCCCCCTTTTCCCCCTGTGCCCCGTGTCCCCTGCACCCGTCCTCCTGTGCCCCTGTCCCCCTGACCCCCTGTACCCTGATCTGTCCTCTGTCCTCATGTTTCCTGTGCCCCTGTCCCCGTTTCCTGTCCCCCTGTCCCCCTATGTCTCCTCTCTCCTGTCCCCCTGTCCCAAGTCCCCCTTTCCCCTGTCCCAAGTCCCCCTTTCCCCTTTCCCCTGTCCCAAGTCCCCCTTTCCCCTGTCCCCTGTCCCCCTGTGCCCCTGTCCCCTGCACCCTGTTTCCTGTCCCCCTGTGACCCTGTTCCCTTTTTCCCTGTCCACTGTCCCCTCTCCCTTGTCCCACTAACCATGTGTCTCCTGTCCCGCTGTCCCATCCCCTGTCACCTCTCTGCTGTCTCCCTGTGCCCCTGTACCCCTGTGCAACTTTCCCCTGTCCCCCTGTCACCCTGTCCCCCTATTTCCCTGTGCCCCTGTGCCTTGTCCCCTGTGCCTGTCCCCTATCGCCCTGTCCCCCTGTCAACCTGTGCTCATGTCCCCCTGTCACTCTGTCCCCCTGTGCTCCTGTCCCCCTGTCCCCCTTTGCCCCTGTCCCCCTATCTCCCTGTCCCCTGTCCCCTTGTCCCTGTCCCCCTGCCCCCGTCCCCTGTCCCCCATCACTCTATCGCCCTGTCACCCTATTGCCCTGGTCCCCTGTCCCCGTCCCCCGTGCCCCTGTGTCCCTGTCCATCTGTACCCTATCCCCCAGACCCCCTGTCCCCCTCTGCCCCGTCACCCTGTCCTTCTGACCCCTGTCCCCTGTCACCCTGTCCCTAGGACCCCGTCTCCCTGTCCCACTATTCCCCTGTCCCTGTCCCCCTGTGCCCCTGTCCACCTGTCACTGTGTCCCCCTGTCCTTCTGACCCCTGTCTCCCTGTCCCTCTGTGCCCCTGTGCCCCTGTCCCCCTGAGAACCGTCCCCTGTCCCCCGTCCCCCTGTCCCCAGTCCCCCTGTCACTCTGTCCCTCATCACTCTGTCCCCCTGACCTCCTGCCCCCTGTCCCCCTGTGACCTGTCCCCCTGTCGCCTGTCCCCTGTCCCCCAGTCCCCTGTCCCCCAGTCCCCCGTCCCCCATCCCCCTATCCCACTGTACCCCTGACACCCTGTCCCCCTGTGTCCCTGCACCCTGTGCCTCTGTCCCCCTGTTCCCTCTCCCCTCTCCCCCTGACTCCCTGTGCCCCTGTCACCCTTACCCCCTGTCTTCTGACCCCCTGTCCCCTGTTCCCATGTCCTCGTGCACCCCTGTCCCCCTGACCCCCTGGCCCCTGACCCACTGTCCCCCTGTCCTACTGACACCCTGTCTCCCCATCCCCCTGTCCCATGTCCCCCTGTGCCCCTCTCCCCTGTCCCCTGACTCCCTGTCCCCTGACCCCTTGTCCCACATCCAGCCTCCTCGTTTCTGAATCAGCCATCTTTTCCCAGTTTGTTTTCTTGTGTTTTTTGATTAACTTACGGCTCGGGCTGAACCTGCCTGCCATATCCCTGTTTTTCTTTCTTTTTTCTTTTTTTAACAATTTTTTATTTTTATTACAAAGTCAGATATACAGAAAGGAGGAGAGACAGAGAGGAAGATGTTCCCTGTAATGATTCACTCCCCAAGTGGCCACAACAGTTGGAGCTGAAGCGATCTGAAGCCAGGAGCACAGGGGGACAGGAGGTGAGGGGGAGATGGCACAGGGGGACAGAGGCACAGGGGAAAGGGGACAGAGGCACAGGGGAAAGGGGATAAGAGCCTCCTCCAGGTCTCCCATGTGGGTGCAGGGTCCCAAGGTTTTGGGTCGTCCTCTATTGCTTTCCCAGGCCACAAGCAGGGAGCTACATGGGAAGTGGAGCTGCCAGGATTAGAACTGGTGCTCATATGGGATCCTGGTGCATGCAAGGCGAGGACTTGAGCCACTATGCTACGTCGCCGGGCCCAGGTGCCTGTTCCTGACATCGCACTGTGGCCAGATGGTCTTGATGTCTCATGCAGGGCTGTGTCCTCAGTGTTGGTTGATTTTTACGCATCACATGAAAATCCTGTAGCTGGAGCTGTGTGATCTCGACGGGTGTTGTGCAAACCCCGTCCCACTATCGGGGCGTTGCTGTCGGCCCTGTCCTCTGTGATTGGGGGAGGCTCAGGCCGGATGTGGGCAAAGGGCGGTGTGACGGGTCATGGGTGGTGTCAGTGTTTGTATGTCTGTGCTGGGCACGCCCAGGGGTGTTGCCACGTCAGCATGAAGTCACCCTGCCTGCAAGGACCTCCGCAAGTTCAAGGAGCACGTTGGCCGACTCGCTGGTGCAAATGGCTGGAGACCCGGGCACATGACAAGGTAAGTGGGTTCTGGGAAGGCGGGTGGGTGTGCGCTATTTAGGGGTTAGGGTTTAGGTAAGTGTTTTATCATTTAAATTTAGTTTAGGATTCAGGGTCTGGTAATATGTCAGAGTTAGGTCTAGGGTCTTGGTTAGGGTTAGGGGTTAGGGTCTTGGTTAGGGACTTGGTTAGTGGCTTGGTGAGGGGTTGGGGTTAGGGTCTTTGTTAGGGGTTGGGGTTAGGGTCTTGGTTACGATTAGGGTCTTGGTGAGGGTTAGGGTCTTGGTTAGGGTCTTTGTTAGGGTCTTAGTGTCTTGGTTAGGGTGTTGGTTAGGCTTAGGGTGTTGGTTAGGGTGTTCGTTAGGCTTAGG